>NC_084823.1:23521373-24206873 GCF_958449725.1 Rosa rugosa
GCAATGAAACAAGTAAGCATATAGGGATGAAATTTACGAAAACAAAAACAAAAGAGAAAAATTGAAAAATAAAAGAAATAGGGAAAGAGAAAGCAAATCTGTGTTTGTAGACTCCTTCACAGCTACTTCTGAATTGGGTTGCCTCCCAAGCAGCGCTTGAGTTTAACGTCTTTCAGCCAGACGGAATAGAAATTAGAAAGTTAGTAACTATAATTAACAAAGAAATACAAAATATAACAACAAGTACAACTAAGAATTACAAACTACAACTACAATTAACAAGTACATTGTACAAAAGACACAAGTTAGGTACACAAGTGAGTAAAAAAAACATGAAAAATATTTACACAAATGTTTTTTTTTTACCTTAGTGTATCACAACATTTTGTTACATTTTCTTTTGTCAAAAATATTATTGATATCAAATCTAATTCCAAGCGGTAAATCAAGTGGACGTGCGGCCCAAGTATAGTCGCCTAGACACAAAGTCCCTCCTACATCCTTTGGGCAACCTTACTGAAATGGCCAGGTAGGGGAGGGCGAACACAAGAGGTAGGATCCATTTTGGCATAGGCTACTCCCTCATTGAGGTTTACGCCCATTTGTAAGCACTTCTGGATCCAGAACCCGTTATGAACGTTGTCCCCTTCCTAGACACCATCTCACATAGGATATTCTTACTAGGATGCAAAAGGTCCCAAGTGTGAAGCCAGTTCAATGAATGTTAATAAAGGCCGCCCTCAACCTTAAGGGACCTGAATTAGGTACCAATAAGGGGTTTAGGCCAATATTAATAAACACGACTTCACCTATTCCTCTTTAATTTACAACTCACAATTAAACTCGTGTTCAACAATATAAAAAACAACCTAAGTAATTAACTCATTAAGCTTCGAAAATTACAAACAATTAACAAGTAAATAATTTTTTTTTTTTTTTTTTTTTTTTTACGATCACAATATAAACAAAACAACATATATTCACAATATGACAAATGATTTTTCAATCCCCGGCAACGGCGCCAAAAATTGATGCGCTTTAAGCAAGCGCATAATTTAACCCTGAAATATCGTTAGTAGTATAAGCAAATAGGGATCGTTCTATTCCGGGGATTGAGGGTACACCTGTCATTTTCAAACAATTAAACAATTAAAATTAAAACAAAGTAAAATACACACAAATATATTCACAACTATAAACATTTTACACGAAAAAGGGGGAATTTTGTTTTTGGTTTTTCAAAAATAAAACTAAGTTAACAAAACAATTAAAATGCAAAAACATAAAAAATACGAATGGAATGAGAGAACAAAGATCAAAACCGAAATTATGATTAAAATTGATTCAAACCCTAACATTGTTCATCTAAGTCATGAGAAAGGAGTTGATCATGTGAAACATTCGAAAGCAAATGAATTCCCATTTTTTACTTTTCAATGCTAATTAACCTAAGCGAAAGCACCTAGATTAATCCTATCAAACATGCAATCAAACCCTAGAAAGCTAGTCAATCATGTCATGTTTAACGCATTACACATAGAGAAAGGCTATCAACTCAAGTGTACAACTTAGTATGGAAAAGTCCACCTAATTGCAATTCTCTTTAATTAAATTCGATCTTTGTACAAAACCTTTACTACTTTGATTCAAGTTTACACAAAACGAAAAGTCGATTTCATGTTCTTAAACCTAGCACCAATTATATCGAAACCCTAAGTGTTTGCAACCACATAAGATTAAAATACAAAAGTTATCTATAACGCAAATTTAATTAAACAAACCCACATAAGCAACTCTCGAAGAACAATAATATGAATCTGAAAATTTCATTTAATCATAAAAATTCCAGAATTTAATAACTTTGTTCAATCAAATGTCAACTAAAACAAACCAACGAAATTCAAACAAAGGTTACAAAGTAGAGGTCGAATTACACCGTGGATGGAAGATGAGGATGAATGATTTTCGTTGTGATCCTTGAAGCTTGAAAGCAAGTCTTCAATGGTGGATGGTGGAGGAATAGTCACGGCTCCTTCTTCTCCCTTCAGCCTTGCTTGAACTCCGTGGCTTGCTTTAGAGGATGGAGAGAAAATGGAAGAAGCTCACGGCAACAATATAATTTTTCTGAATTTTTCTAAGGGATGTGGAACTCTTTTCAACGTCAAAGAGGTGGGTATATATAGGAGCACGGCTAGGGTTCACAAAGCAATCACAAATTTCCACATAGCTTCCACCAATGAGAATTCGCCAAGTAAGCTTTGTGATGTAGTCCAACCAATCATAGAATGCCAAGTAATCCGTGTGATGTGTTCCAACCAATCAAAATTCTCTAAAATACCTCCCTAATATTTAATTGCCGAATTTCCTTGAAATTATTCTGATTTTCTTCATGAATTTCGGCTAATATTCCTTTAGGGAATTTAGGGATGCACCTAGACACGTTTTCAGCTTTTCTTGGTCTCCACCTTTTTCTCTTTCCTTTTATTTCTCCCTTGAATCTCTCTTGGCGTCATCTCCTTGATTATTTCTCATTTTTACGTTGGCAATCACACCAAATTTTTCCTCCAACAATATTTCCTTCCCATAAAAGTCTCCCAAGAAAATCTCTCCTTGAAATCCTCAATCAATCATCTTTAATTCCCATGTTGTCACCTTGTTTTTCCTTAAGTATTACACGGCAAATTTAATCCCCAAGGAAAATATAGTTTCCTTTTTAAAAACTCTTCCTTGATTTCCTCTTGCTTGATTTCCTCTTTAATTTTTCACGCCATCTCCTTCTTTCCATTTATGATCTTATTTCAGCTCATTTATTTTCAAGAACCTGAAAATAGGAACTATTAATACAAGTAAAAACTTTCTGAAAACAAGAAATGGAAACTTTCCTCAATAAAATGGAAACTTGCTAGAAATGGAAAATAGAAACTACAAAAATGGAAACTTTCTACAATAAGGAACTTTCCTAATCCAAGAATGGAAACTTTCCTAAACAGAGTTTTATTAAGGAAATAACACAGAAAATATAGGGAAATAACAGTTAAAACGTCGCATTAAAATGCTCCTATCAATCAGCTCCTTGAGGCTTCATGCTAGTGCAAATGAACTGAAATTCCATCAAGTGGTTGTTGGGATCTTCCATAGAGAGTCCATGGAAAATAGGAAGACGATGAAGTAACCCAGACCTCAACTCGAAATCAGCTGTTAATCCCTCAGCTGCAGCAGGGTAGGTTATGCAGGTTGGCACTCCCCCAGGTGGGATGACGGATGTAGAGAGTTGCCTTATGGTGAGAGCCATTGGTGGTGGTGGTGGTAAAAGTAAAGGTAATGGGGCGTTGGGTGGTTCTTGATGTGGTGGATGTGGGGTATGTGGTGGTGATTGATCAGATGAAGTGTTTGAAGCTGCTGATCCTCCTTCTACTTGATTCCCTTCACTATCTATTTCAAGCTCACGAATTTGAAGTGGAGTAGACACTTGAACGTCAAAGATATCCGAATTCTGCTTCAACCTCTCAATTCTTGCTTGAATGACGTGGAGGGGCGTTTTGGTGTACTTGGGTGGTTCAGACGATCCAGACATTCATTGATCTGTAGTAAAACAAAAGAATAAGGTTAGTAAGGTATAAACAAGACGTGGACCAAGGCACACACATTAAAACGTCACATATATGCAAGTACACACAAGGCCAACGAAAATTATATAGTGGTTAGTTACAATCTTTTACAACTTTCGAAATAATCAACTTTAACAAGAGAATTTGTAAGTCAAAGTTTAGACGTGCGGCCCAGAGATTCTAATGTTAATACAAGTCTCCCCTCCTTAATCTTTTGGTAACTCTTTTCACACAGAGCCAGGTAGTAGAGGAACGATTTTGGCGGAGCTCAGCTCACTTGATTGACAGGGGACGAGACCCTTTGTCAGCACTTCTCGTATCCAATCAACCTAGACACTCTGGCTACTTGATAGGAGCATTTTAAAGTGGTATTTTAATAGTTAATTCCTCACATTTTGCTTAGTTAATTCCTTAACGAATCGATTTTTAACTCAATTTCTATTTTCTCAGGTACATTGGAGTAGATGATGATGAAATGAGAATTAGGTCCATAATTACCTATAAATGATGGAGAAAAATGGAAATGTACTAAAAGGTCAATTTTACACATTTTCCTACTCCGGCTAGGAGAAACCAAGCCAAGCAAGGAAGAAGGAGCGGGCGCCTGACCAAATGAACTCCAAATGAGCTGAAAATTTCCAGATCCATTCTAGACATCCTAAGGATCATTTCTTATGAAGAGTGCCAGAGCTAGAATTGAGTGGAAGGCCTTCAAACAGTCAGCCCAATTTCCTGCAGAAGCAAAACTGGAAAACTGGACCCGTAAGGAGTCCAGCAGAGATTCTGGCCCAAAGACATGGAAATAAATTCTGAAATTCTACCAAAATGATCTACACTCATGGTAGATCATTTCATATGAAGAAGTCAAGAGCCAAAACTGAATTCCTGTTGGAGAAATAATTGAAGGAATAAAGGGGCAGAAATTGACCTAAAAACAGCTCAATATTCACATGTTCATGTTTCCTACCCACATGAAGAAAGCTAGATGCTTTTCTCTTTTTCCTTGGATATATTTTTCTGCTCCAAAAGATCATCATCACTTCCATACTTCTGCACATTCATGCCTTGCTTTCATTTCATCATTACTCCATCTTTTCCATATTTTACAAACCACTTTCATTATTTTTCTTCCATTTATCATTTCACTCTTCTTTTTCTTCCCTATATAAACACCTTCTCCTCTCACTCTAAACACATTCCTTCATCCATTCCATTTTCTTTGTCTCTCCATTTCCTTTCCATCCTCTAGTTTCAAGTTTAGTCATCTCCACGAGTTCAAGCAAGGCCAAAGAAGAAGAAGAGAAGCCGTGAGCACTTCCATCCATAGCCATCCTTGAAGCTTGCTTTCGAGTTTCAAGAATCCACAACGTGAATCATCCATCTCATCTTCATCCACGGTGTAATCCGATTCTCCTTTGTAACCTTTGCTTTGAATTTCGTTGGTTATGAACTAGTTGACATATATGTTTGAACAAAGTATTATTTCTGGAATTTTTATGATTAATTGAGAATTTTCAGATTCATATATTGTGATTCGAGAGTTGCTTATGTGGGTTTGTTTAATTAAATTTGCGTTATAGATAACTTTTGTATTTTAATCTTATGTGGTTGCAAACACTTAGGGTTTCGATATGAATAGTGCTAGGTTTAAGAACATGAAATCGACTTTTCGTTTTGTGTAAACTTGAATCAAAGTAGTAAAGGTTTTGTACAAAGATCGAATTTAATTAAAGAGAATTGCAATTAGGTGGACTTTTCCATACTAAGTTGTACATTTGAGTTGATAGCCTTTCTCTATGTGTAATGCGTTAAACATGACATGATTGACTAGCTTTCTAGGGTTTGATTGCATGTTTGATAGGATTAATCTAGGTGCTTTCGCTTAGGTTAATTAGCATTGAAAAGTAAAAAATGGGAATTCATTTGCTTTCGAATGTTTCACATGATCAACTCCTTTCTCATGACTTAGATGAACAATATTAGGGTTTGAATCAATTTTAATCATAAGTTTCGGTTTTGATCTTTGTTCCTTCATTCCATTCGTATTTTTATGTTTTTGCATTTTAATTGTTTTTGTTAACTTAGTTTCATTTTCGAAAAAACCAAAAACAAAATCCCCCTCTTTTCGTGTAAAATGTTTATATTTTGTGAATACATTTGTGAATATTATACTTTGTTTTAATTTTAATTGTTTAATTGTTTGACAATGACAGGTGTACCCTCAATCCCCGGAATAGAACGATCCCTATTTGCTTATAGTACTAACGATGTTTTCAGGGTTAAATTATGCGCTTGCTTTGAGCGTATCAATTTTTGGCGCCGTTGCCGGGGATTGAAAAATCATTTGTCACTTTGTGAATAATATGTTTTGTTTATATTGTGATATTAAAATATATATATATATATATATATATATATATATATATATATATATGTATATATATAATTGTGAATAGTGACGTTTCGTACTTGTTTGGAGTGAAAGTTTTGTCTAATTTTACTTGTAAAGAAAAAGAAGAGTAAAACAATGAAAATTGAATTATGAATATTGTTAATTATTTAATTGTTATGAGTGTGTAAAATCGTATGAGTAGACAAGGGCCCTTTTGTTAATATTGGCCTTAACCCTTCATTTGTACCTTTCTAAGGTCTGATGAGGTTGAGGGCGGCCTTTATTAGCATTTGGAGAACAGTCTAACACATGAGTACTTTCCAAACTGAGTAAGGGGCATTACAGATGGTGTCTTAGGTTGAGACCCTGGGTGATGGGTTCAAATTGGATCTCAGAGATACTATAGACTGTGCGTAAACCACAATGTGGAAGTAGCCAATAGGGGCGTAAACCTCAATGAGGGAGTAGCCTCCGTAGTATCACCAAAATGAGTCCTCCCTCTCACTTACCTCTTAATCTGGCTATCTGGTCTTCTGAAACCACGGAAAGAGACTTATGTCTAGGCGACTATCCCTATATCGTAGCTCACCAATAGTAGTGGTTTCTATTGGGCTCGACTTACAACTTGGACTCAATTGAGTTATTAACTATGTTTATAAGTTCTAAAAAAAAAAAAAAAGCAAAATACTTGTACATAACTTACACTTGTAGTTTGTTTTGTTTTTACACTTTTTACTTGTACAAACCTTTTACTTTTACCCCTTTTGTTGTACATCATGAATAGTGACGTTTCCTTGTATAAAGTATTAACTTGTATTTCTTGTATTTGTAATTTACTAACTTGTGTAATTCTCAATGTTGTTCAGGAATTCCATGAATGACCGAGCCTTCTAAAATCCCTAGTGCACGAGAGATTGAAGAAAGACTTGCTCGTTTGAAGAATCCTCCACAACTTGAATACAGAAGACCTTCTTCCTTGCAATTAAAACCGTACACATTCAACGAGCAAGGGAAGAGAATCTTAGATCCTTCAGAGGAATCCACATCACCTACACCTACTCCATCTCCACCTTCACGTACACCTTCACCTCTGGTTTCGTCCAACTCCACACCACCACCTGAAGAAGTCAAGGAAGAGAGAATGGCTTCTATTAGGGAACTCTCTACAGCAACAGTTGAAGGAGGACCTCCTTCAGGCATCATATACCCTGCCCCTGCAGCAGGAAGACAAGCAGAGTTTGAGCTTAAGAGTGGATTGTTGCACAAGCTCCCTATGTTCCATGGACTTAATATGGAGGATGCCAACAAGCATATTCGAGAATTTCAATCTGTGTGTTCCAACATGCAACCACAAGGAGCAGATGAAAACCTTCTTAAGATGAGAGCATTTCCATTCTCTTTAGCTGACAGAGCCAAAGATTGGCTATATGAGCTCCCTGCTGGACGTATCACTTCATGGGAAACAATGAGGAAGGCCTTCTTGGAAAAATACTTCCCAGCTTCAAAGGTCATCACACTCAGGAAGAAGCTTAGTGGGATTGAGCAAGCACATGATGAGTCCTATGCTGCCTACTATGATAGGTTCAATTCCTTACTTGCACAATGTCCTCAACATCAGATGAAGGATGAGACCCTACTCACATGTTTTTATGAAGGACTCCTACCTTTAGAAAGGCAGATGCTTGATGCTGCAGCTGGAGGAGCTTTTGTGGATAAGTCACCTGCAGTTGGGAAGGAACTTATAGCAAAACGTGCCCTAAACACCCAACAGTATGAGGGTATAGGACATCCCATTCGTAAGGTACATGAAGTAGGGAGGAATACTGCCATTGAAGATCAACTGAATAAGCTCACCCTCCTTATGAATCAAGTTATAAGTTCCAAAGGACCAAGTGCATCAATAGCTTGTGGAGTATGCTCTATGCAAGGGCATGTTACAGATCAGTGCCCTCAACTCAATGAAAATGGAGGATGGGAATCTGCAAATGCTATTGGAGGATATCAAGGAGGATACCAGGGAGGACCTCAACGTCCTAGGCATGACCCCTATTCCAACACTTACAACCCAGGATGGAGGGACCATCCAAACTTCAAGTGGACCAACAATGACAACGTTCAGAATCCTCTTGGTGGGAACTTCCAACGTCCTCAAGGGCCTTCATTTCAAGGATCATCTTTTCAAAGGCCTTACATGCCCCCTCCTACACAGAACTCTGGGAATTCCAACTCTCATTATGATAAGGCGTTGGAAGCCTTGACTAGCTCTACACAAGCCTTGACAAACTCCACTCAGGCTTTGATTCAAGGACAACAGACCCATACTAAGGACATTGCAGAACTCAAGAAGCAGATGGGCCAAGTTGTGGACTTCATGAGCAAGATCCATGAGACTGGGAAGCTCCCTAGTGTCACCATACCTAACCCAAAGGGTAATGTGGAGAATGCATCAGTTGTGACTTCAAGGAGTGGAAGACCATTTGTGGATCAACCTCAACGGACCAAGGTGGCCCAAGCAAGCAATGAGAAAGAACAAGAGCCCACCAAGTTGGAACTTGAGAAGGACCCTGCAACGTCCAAGGAAGAGACTAAGGCGTCCTCACCATTAAAGGCAAAACCGGAAATCAAAGGTAATAATTCTAATTTATCCAATTCGGTTATTGCTAACCCTTCTTCTCCTTGTATGCCCTTCCCACGCAGGTTTGCCAAATCAAAGAAGGACGAAAGTGACCAAGCAATCTTGGAAACTTTCAAGAAGGTACAAGTAAACCTACCCCTCCTAGAGGCCATCAAGCAAGTCCCCAAGTATGCTAAGTTCCTCAAAGAACTTTGCACCACAAGGAGGACAAACAGAGAAAAGGAGGTGGTAAAGCTAAGTAAGAACGTCTCTGCCCTGATTCAGAGGAAAATTCCTCCCAAGTGTAAGGACCCTGGAAGTTTCACTATTCCATGTACTATTGGTAATTCCAGATTTAAGAATGCCATGCTAGACCTAGGAGCATCTGTTAATGTTATGCCCTACTCTGTTTATGAAACCTTAGGTTTAGGGGCACTTAAATCTGATAATGTTATCATTCAGTTAGCTGACAGGTCCAATGCATACCCTAGAGGTTTGTTGGAAGATGTGCTTGTGCAAGTTAACCATCTTATTTTTCCAGCTGACTTCTACGTGTTGGAAATGGAGGACTCGCCTGTGAGTTCCACTCCATTGCTTTTGGGGCGTCCTTTCTTAAGGACAGCTAGGACGAAAATAGATGTGTATGCTGGCTTTCTCACCATGGAATTTGATGGTGATGTTATTGGCTTCAACATATTTGAAGCCATGAGGTACCCTCTTGATGTTCATGATTGTTTTTCTATTGATATTCTAGACAATCTTGCGCAGAAAATGTTTGATATCATGAATGAGGATGCTTTGGTCACTACACTTGAGCAAGGAGTGGGATACACCAAAGATGGCGTCAACATCCCAGGGGATGTGCTCAAGGAAACTTGTGAGGACAACATCATTGCCAATGTGTCCTTCCTTGAGGCATCACCCTTCATAGGTAAGTCAACTTCACCCTTGTCCATTCAGTTATCCACTAACAAGACTCTACCTTCAGTGGTTCAGGCACCAGAACTTGAACTTAAACTTCTACCAGAACACTTGAAGTATGTCTACTTAGGGGACAAGGAGACTTTACCAGTGATTGTATCTTCCTCACTTACATCTTCACAAGAGGAGAGATTGGTGGTGATGTTAAAGCAACACAAGACCGCCATAGGATGGACATTGGCGGATATCAAGGGAATAAGCCCTACAACTTGCGTCCATAGGATACTTCTTGAGGAGGGGACAAAACCTACTAGAGAGGCTCAACGTCGTCTCAACCCTCCAATGATGGAAGTTGTGAAGAAGGAGGTTATCAAACTCCTAGATTGTGGGGTCATCTACCCCATTTCGGACTCCAAATGGGTGTCCCCAGTTCAGGTTGTGCCCAAGAAGTCTGGGGTAACTGTGGTAAAGAATGCTGAGAACGAACTGGTGCCCCAAAGGACAGTCACAGGCCACAGAGTCTGTATTGACTACAGGAAGCTCAACGCAACAACAAGGAAAGATCACTTTCCTCTTCCATTCATTGATCAAATGCTTGAGCGCCTAGCTGGACATGAGTACTACTGCTTCTTGGATGGCTACTCAGGATACAATCAGATTGCCATAGCCAATGAGGACCAAGAGAAGACAACGTTCACCTGCCCTTTTGGGACATTTGCCTATCGTCGCATGCCTTTTGGACTTTGCAACGCACCAGGTACCTTTCAGAGGTGTATGGTAAGTATATTTTCAGATTATATTGAGAAAATCATAGAGGTATTCATGGATGATTTTTCTGTTTTTGGAAAAAGTTATGATGATTGTCTTAATAATCTTGAAATTATTTTGCAACGTTGTGTGGAAACTAACCTTGTGTTAAACTGGGAAAAATGCCATTTTATGGTTAGACAAGGTATAGTTCTAGGGCATATCATCTCTGCTAGGGGTATAGAGGTGGACAAAGCTAAAGTAGACCTTATGCGTTACTTACCCTCTCCCACTTCTGTGAGAGAGATTCGCTCTTTTCTTGGCCATGCAGGGTTTTACAGGAGGTTTATCAAGGACTTCTCCAAGATTTCGAGACCTCTATGCCAACTACTCCAAAAAGATGTGACGTTTACATTTGACAAGGAGTGTCAAGAAGCTTTTGACAAGCTTAAGGAATTGTTGACGTCTGCCCCCATCATGTTACCCCCAGATTGGTCCTTGCCCTTTGAGTTGATGTGTGATGCCTCTGACTATGCAGTTGGAGCTGTTTTGGGGCAAAGGAAGGACAAACGACCATATGCCATCTACTACGCCTCAAGGACTCTAAATGATGCACAGATGAACTATTCAACCACAGAGAAAGAGCTCCTTGCAGTTGTCTTTGCCCTTGAGAAGTTTCGTTCTTACTTACTTGGTACCAAAGTTATTATCTATACTGACCATGCAGCTTTGAAATATTTGATGACCAAGAAGGAGGCGAAACCAAGGCTCATTAGATGGATACTACTCTTGCAAGAATTTGACGTGGAAATCAAGGACAAGAAGGGTAGTGAAAACGTGGTAGCTGACCACTTGAGTCGTTTGGTGCATGCAGAAGACCCTCTCCCTCTGGTGGAGACGTTTCCAGATGAGCAGCTCTTTGGACTTCAGGTAAGTGAACCATGGTATGCAGATATTGTGAATTACATTGTTTCTAAACAAATTCCTGATACCATGTCACGTGCTCATAGAGATAGGCTTAAGAAAATTGTTAAGCAATATGTTTGGGATGAACCTTATCTATGGAAATATTGCTCTGATCAACTGATTAGGAGATGTGTGCCTGAACATGAACATAATGCCATACTTTCTTTTTGCCATTCTAAAGCATGTGGGGGTCACTTTGGGTCTAAGAAGACTGCATTTAAGGTGTTAGAGTCTGGGTTCTTTTGGCCAACGTTATTTAAGGATGCATATGCCTATTGTTTAACATGTGATAGATGCCAAAGAACCGGAAATCTAAGTTCTAGAGATCAAATGCCATTATCTAATATCATAACTGTTGAAATATTTGATGTCTGGGGTATAGATTTCATGGGCCCTTTTCCTTCATCTTTTGGATGTCTCTATATATTGCTTGCTGTGGATTATGTTTCGAAATGGGTGGAAGCCAAGGCCACTCGGACTAATGACTCTAAGGTTGTTGCAGATTTTATCAAGTCTAACATCTTTAGCAGGTTTGGAATGCCTAGAGTTCTTATTAGTGATGGTGGCTCCCACTTTTGCAATCGGACGATTGAAGCTCTCTTGAAGAAGTATGATGTGACACATAAGGTTTCTACACCTTATCATCCCCAAACAAGTGGGCAAGCTGAAGTCTCAAATCGTGAGATCAAGGGAATATTGGAGAAGACTGTGAACCCTAACAGGAAGGATTGGTCCTTGCGTTTGGAGGATGCTTTGTGGGCCTACAGAACTGCATATAAAACTCCCATAGGTATGTCCCCATATCGAATTGTGTATGGCAAACCTTGCCATTTACCTGTGGAGTTAGAGCACAAAGCCTGGTGGGCTGTGAAGCAGTTTAACATGGACCTTGATGAAGCTGGGCTTCATAGGAAATTGCAATTGCAAGAGTTAGAGGAGATAAGGAATGATGCATTCGAAAGTGCAAGGATCTACAAGGAGAAAACAAAAGCCTTCCATGATAAGATGATTCGTGGAAAGACTTTTGTTGTGGGCCAGAAAGTTCTTCTTTTCCATTCTCGTCTTAAACTCTTCCCAGGTAAGCTTCGTTCTCGTTGGATTGGACCTTTCACTATTACTAATGTGTTTCCTCATGGAGCTGTGCAGATAAAGAGTGAACAAACAGGTCACGAGTTCAAAGTCAATGGCCATCGCCTAAAGCCTTACTTTGAGGCATTTGTGGAGCATGAAGTGGAGGATGTACCCCTCCAAAACGTTCCACACTCTGAGGATTAAATGGAGGAGGTACAAGTCTAGGCTGAAAGACTATAAACATTAAGCGCTGCTTGGGAGGCAACCCAATTCAGAAGTAGCTGTGGAGGAGCCTTCAACGCAGATTTGTTTTTTCTTCCCTACTTCTTTATTTTGTAACTTTTGTTTTTCTTTGAACTTTATTTTTCGTAAATTCCATCTCTATATGCTTAAGTGTTTCATTGCATGCTTATAATTGATTACATTGAGGACAATGCAATATTTAAGTGTGGGGGAAGGGATTTACATTTTGAGTCTTTTATTTGAGTCATATATATGGAAAAATACAAAAAAATCGAAAAATGTCAGAAAAATAAAAAAAAATTTCGTGCTTTTATTTATTTATTTATTTTATTTTATTTTATTTTATTTTTTTATTTTTATTTATTTATTTTTTTTTTTTTTATTATTATTATTATTTTTTTTTAAATATAGGACTCAAAAATATTTATAGGACTCAAATTTATTTTTTTTTTTTTTTTGAGTCTTAGGATGCCTTTCAACTGTCTGGGATGATTCTATATCTCTGAAATCATGACTAAAAGAGGATCACAACATTGAGATGATTTTAACATGGTATTCTTTGGTTAATTGAGATATATGAAAAATGTATGCATGTGTAGTGGATATGGATTGCATGACCTTGGTACAGAATATGAGCATGTTAAGATGAGTTGTGATTCATAAAACCCATGTGAGATAATTGAGCCATGTCCCTTTTTCTTGGAGTGAAATGAAAATATATTCTTAATTTCTTGGCGATGTTTTGATGATCTCATTATTCTTTCATCTTGATTGACTGCTTGCCATAGATTAAGTTTAATGGACTAGAGAATGCTAGAATTCGCTCTTGTGCTTGTTGAGACGTGATATCAATACATGGCCCTGATTCTGGAAGGAATAGAGGTTCTCTAGGAATTACCACCATTGCCAAATAAACTTGTGTCCCCAATTGTGCCCGTCGTGGGACCCCCCTAGTTAAGCCCCTTTGAGCCTACATTAAGCCTTTTCTTTCATCACCCTAAAAATCCTTAACCCCTGAACCTTAGTATAGTGATAATCCTACCCTTTGTTCTAAAAACTTAGTGGAGCTATCTTTTGAGACATACTACATGGGTTTGGTGCTAAGGATGAAGATTGAGAAGAGGTGAAAGTTCAAGTGTGGGGATAGACTTGTCCATAAAGAAAAAGATATGTTGAAGCCGTGAAAAAATGAAAAGAAAAGAGAAAAATTGTGTACGGCTAAAAAGAAAAAGAAAGAAAAAAAAAATATATATGTTTATGGACTTTCATCCCCCATACTTAGTGATTTTGGAGTTTGCTTTGAATTGAAGGCCCACTACAGAAAAATTTGACCTTTGTCCATTTCACTAGAGTTCAAAGGAAGTTTAGAAGGAAGGTTGGGCCCAACATGAAGACATTAGCCCTTTTATTTTACCTCTATGGGTGTGGCGTTTTGAGTTGGTGGATTTCTAGAAGTCTCTCTACATCTGCATGAGCTCTGCTAGGTTTTTAGGATACTTTGACATTCCATACCTTTCATTTCTGAAAACTTTGAGCCTTAGCCCCATTACAACCCTTTGAGAAGACCTTCTTGATCCTTAAGATGGGACAGCCTTTGATGTGGAGATGAGTTACAAGAGTTGAACCTATGGCTTGGGTCCATTCGTGCAAGTAGTTGATATCCTTCATGAGATCTTTTGAAAAAAAAAAAATTATATTCAAAAAGTGCTTTTCGTTTCTTATATATGTGAGCTATTTGACTGCCTTAAAATATGTTCTCTCACATATAAATGAGTGATTATAAGCTTTTAAGCATTGCCTTGATCTGAGAGAAGAAAGAGTGGATATACCTTGTCAGGATATGAATCATACTTGTCTGAAGCATGCTAAGCTAAACCCCATCACCATTGTTACAACCAAGTCCTACTTGTGTATGTGTGGATCATATGTTTTAATTAACTCTCGAATGCTTAACATTGATTCTTGGTTGAGTGCTAATCTTGGTGTTGTGAAAGTAAGAGATTTCTGAGACAATATGTTAAAGGGCAATAGAGGTCTTTGTGATGTCAACATCTTGGTCTTTGTCTTTGAATTTACTCTTTTATGTGTGACATTTTTTTTCTTTGTGTTTTGCTTTGTGTTTTACGTTTTTGGTTTCTTTGAGTCTTTGTGTTTTTGTTTCCATACTTAGTCATTTTTTTCGTTGGTTTCTTTGTTTTGTGTCATAGTCTTTTTGGTTTGTTAGTTTTTGATTTTGCTAAGGGACTAGCAAAAGCTAAGTGTGGGGGAATTTGATAGGAGCATTTTAAAGTGGTATTTTAATAGTTAATTCCTCACATTTTGCTTAGTTAATTCCTTAACGAATCGATTTTTAACTCAATTTCTATTTTCTTAGGTACATTGGAGTAGATGATGATGAAATGAGAATTAGGTCCATAATTACCTATAAATGATGGAGAAAAATGGAAATGTACTAAAAGGTCAATTTTACACATTTTCCTACTCCGGCTAGGAGAAACCAAGCCAAGCAAGGAAGAAGGAGCGGGCGCCTGACCAAATGAACTCCAAATGAGCTGAAAATTTCCAGATCCATTCTAGACATCCTAAGGATCATTTTTTATGAAGAGTGCCAGAGCTAGAATTGAGTGGAAGGCCTTCAAACAGTCAGCCCAATTTCCTGCAGAAGCAAAACTGGAAAACTGGACCCGTAAGGAGTCCAGCAGAGATTCTGGCCCAAAGACATGGAAATAAATTCTGAAATTCTACCAAAATGATCTACACTCATGGTAGATCATTTCATATGAAGAAGTCTAGAGCCAAAACTGAATTCCTGTTGGAGAAATAATTGAAGGAATAAAGGGGCAGAAATTGACCTAAAAACAGCTCAATATTCACATGTTCATGTTTCCTACCCACATGAAGAAAGCTAGATGCTTTTCTCTTTTTCCTTGGATATATTTTTCTGCTCCAAAAGATCATCATCACTTCCATACTTCTGCACATTCATGCCTTGCTTTCATTTCATCATTACTCCATCTTTTCCATATTTTACAAACCACTTTCATTATTTTTCTTCCATTTATCATTTCACTCTTCTTTTTCTTCCCTATATAAACACCTTCTCCTCTCACTCTAAACACATTCCTTCATCCATTCCATTTTCTTTGTCTCTCCATTTCCTTTCCATCCTCTAGTTTCAAGTTTAGTCATCTCCACGAGTTCAAGCAAGGCCAAAGAAGAAGAAGAGAAGCCGTGAGCACTTCCATCCATAGCCATCCTTGAAGCTTGCTTTCGAGTTTCAAGAATCCACAACGTGAATCATCCATCTCATCTTCATCCACGGTGTAATCCGATTCTCCTTTGTAACCTTTGCTTTGAATTTCGTTGGTTATGAACTAGTTGACATATATGTTTGAACAAAGTATTATTTCTGGAATTTTTATGATTAATTGAGAATTTTCAGATTCATATATTGTGATTCGAGAGTTGCTTATGTGGGTTTGTTTAATTAAATTTGCGTTATAGATAACTTTTGTATTTTAATCTTATGTGGTTGCAAACACTTAGGGTTTCGATATGAATAGTGCTAGGTTTAAGAACATGAAATCGACTTTTCGTTTTGTGTAAACTTGAATCAAAGTAGTAAAGGTTTTGTACAAAGATCGAATTTAATTAAAGAGAATTGCAATTAGGTGGACTTTTCCATACTAAGTTGTACATTTGAGTTGATAGCCTTTCTCTATGTGTAATGCGTTAAACATGACATGATTGACTAGCTTTCTAGGGTTTGATTGCATGTTTGATAGGATTAATCTAGGTGCTTTCGCTTAGGTTAATTAGCATTGAAAAGTAAAAAATGGGAATTCATTTGCTTTCGAATGTTTCACATGATCAACTCCTTTCTCATGACTTAGATGAACAATATTAGGGTTTGAATCAATTTTAATCATAAGTTTCGGTTTTGATCTTTGTTCCTTCATTCCATTCGTATTTTTATGTTTTTGCATTTTAATTGTTTTTGTTAACTTAGTTTCATTTTCGAAAAAACCAAAAACAAAATCCCCCTCTTTTCGTGTAAAATGTTTATATTTTGTGAATACATTTGTGAATATTATACTTTGTTTTAATTTTAATTGTTTAATTGTTTGACAATGACAGGTGTACCCTCAATCCCCGGAATAGAACGATCCCTACTTGCTTATACTACTAATGATATTTTTAGGGTTAAATTATGCGCTTGCTTTGAGCGTATCACTACTAAGGTGCGCCTACTTGATAAAGAAAGTTGCTTGACAAGTATTAATAAAAGAACTCTCACCTATTCCGTTATGACTTACTTTCTTCTTACCAAAACCAATTTTCTCGAAAATTGTCTAAGTATATGACTTTAATAAAACATCATGGACTATTGTTTTGGACGTGCGAACCAAGTCCTTGTCTCCACACATAGTTCTTCGCAAATCCGTTGGGCAACCTTACTGAAATGGCCAGGTGGGGGAGGACGAGCACGAGAGGTAGAAACCATTTTGGCATTGCCTTTCTGATTTCAAAACCCGTCATGAACGTTGTCCCCTTTCTAGACACCATCTCACATAGGCTATGCTTACTAAGATAAGGGAAAAATTAAGTGCAAGACATTTTTCAAGTGTTAACAAAAGCCGCCCACAACCTTAAGAGACCTAAATTAGGCGCTAATAAGGGGTTAAGGCTAATGTCAACAAAAGAGACTTCACCTATTCCATAATAGTTCATAATCCCTTACCAAAATCATACCTTAGTGGCGTTTTCAGCACATGAAGACTTTTCAATCCCCGGCAACGGCGCCAAAAATTGATACGTGCAAAAGCATCGTCAATTTAAACCCTGAAAAATATCATCGTTAGTATAGAGCAAATAGGGTATCGTTCAAAACCGGGGATTGAGGGTGCTAACATGTGAGAACAAATTAATAAAACAAAGAATATACAAGTCACGAAACCAAAGAACAATCATATACAAATTCACGAAAATATTTTACAAGTTTACAAATATACACACAATTTTCAAACAAACAAAGAAACAACAAAGAGTTAGAGAGCACATACATGTCACACGAATTTGAGAGCAAAAGAATGAGAGAAACAACAAAGATATACAAGTATATATAGGCAAGGACGAAATTAAGAGAGAAAACTAAGTTAGAAAAGGTTTTGGAATCCCACTCCTATTTATACACAATTTACAAATCCATATCACTTAGGGAATCCATATACAACAAGGATTACTAATTATTATTTAATTTGAAGACTTAATCTCTAAGAAAACAAAATCCCTAAAAAACACCAAGAGAATCCCTAAATTTTAGCAATCCCTAAAAAACACAAACCAAATCCCTAAAAACCACTAAATTAATTCCTAGAAAACACTAACACATATTTACTATTCACGGAGACACTATTCACGAATTTAAAAACATTTTTTATTTTATTTATTATTTTATTATTTATATTAACATGCTACCTAAAAACTCTAAGTTAATTTTAATTATTTACAAATATACAAAAACACATAACATAAAAGATAGGGGGGTTTTTGAAGATTGAAGTATAAATTTTCAGAAAATAAATAAAAGAATAAAACGTTTTCTATACAAAGGTGGGAAAAGAAGAACTTTTGGAAAACAATTTATCAAGAACAATTCAAGATCAATCCATTCATGCATCCCTTAATCTTGTTAATTACCATGGAACGATATCAACCAAGAAACAAAGTTACAAGCGCCCAATGTCCCTTATATGACTTCCCTTTACACAGTTGATCAAGCAACGCACTTAATCCAACATATTTCAAATGCAGGTATCACACAATCGAAGCGACTCATAATCTCATGCATTCGAATCATTAAGAGCAAGTGAAAGTTTAGTCAATAAACATGCAAATTCAAGTACTCAACGCAAGTCTTTTCATTACATGCATAATCTGATCTCGACCTTTGTCCAAAGCCTTTACTACCATATTGAATTAGGGTCACAACGCATGAACCTAATTACTAGCTCCAATTACATGCAATCATCCTAAGCGTGCACTCAAAGAACAAAAACATGCAAAAGTTATCTATAAAACAAAATCAGATTATCAATCCATATTTCGGCAACCTACAAGCATCAAAGACACACAAACACATCAATCATTAAAAAGAACATCAAAATAGCATCCAAAAATCAGAAAGTTAACTCATGGTTTCGGTTTTACACAAAGAAAATCAAAACAGAAATTTCTATCTAACAAGTCATAAAACCGAGAAGAATACATATGAAAGGTGGTATGAACAACCCTTAGTTACGTCCCAAGGTCCAACGCAGATCCAAGGCGGCGGCACAAAGTGAAGATCATGGCAAAGATGGAGGATGGCACGGCTAGGAACTTGCAAGATGCGAAAACCTGAAACTCAAGAGCAAACCGGTGAGAAACGAAATTGTGGAGAATAATGTGTCACCCCTGAACGTCTAATACACAAGGTATATATAGAAGAACGTCCCAAGGCACTCCCAATTCGTTTCTACTTGGTTTCTCTTAGTTCGTGTTGATTTAGGACTTCTTTGTTACAAGACAGATTTCCGGCAGGATTGACCTCAGTCCACTAAAACGGCCATAACTTTCTCCAGAAAATTGATATTGACAAACCGTAAAAAGGTCTGGAAACTACACATCGGTAGCTTTCCAACCATATAAAGATCATAATTTTCCAAGCTCGGAGCTATTTTCGACGCTCCGTTGAAGTTGACTGATCTGCACAGGCAGATTTCCGAATCTGTAATGGATTTGACTTTAAAGCATAACTTGTGTCCAATTAGGTTTTCCTTCACATCACATGCCTTTCACATGTCCTTCACGCCACTTCTAGATGCTTCATGAATTCTCCTTAAGCTCTCCTAGTGCAAGTAGAACTCCATATGCAAGTAGGTTTCCTAGTCAAATACTGCTTCCTTTTGCCGAAATATTCTGGACTCTT
The DNA here is from genome assembly GCF_958449725.1 of Rosa rugosa. Classification (NCBI taxonomy): domain Eukaryota; kingdom Viridiplantae; phylum Streptophyta; class Magnoliopsida; order Rosales; family Rosaceae; genus Rosa; species Rosa rugosa. The sequence continues at coordinate 23,540,906 of NC_084823.1, forward strand.
CCGGAACCTTCTTGAGTAATCCTTATCCAACAGGGACTCCTTGTCACACTAGTATTCCTTATCTGAGTAGAATTGGGTTTCCTTGTCCAAGTAGAACTCCTAGTCCAAGTCAGCTTCAGACTCCTACTTCAACTGGGATTCCTTTTCCTAGTCAAACTGGGAGAACTTCCATTTCTTCATTTTTCTTCATTTCTGCGCCACTTGTGCCTTCCTTAGCCATTTTTGGACTTTGAGACGTCATTTACACCTGCAAAATACTAACTAAGTTAAATTGATCAAGTTAAAGGAAATAACTTAGCAAAATATAAGGAGTTAAACATTATAAACATGACATTTTATGCTCCTATCAGTGATGTTTTAAGCCTTACTATGAGACGTTTGTGGGGCACAATGTGGAGGATGTACCCCTCCAAGAGGCGCCACAACCAGAGGAGTAAATGGAGGTACAAGTCTAGGCTGAAAGACTTTAAACATTAAGCGCTGCATGGGAGGCAACCCATTTCATCCGTAGCTGTGGAGGAGCCATCAACGCAGATTTGCTTTCTTGAACTCTTCTTTTCTCTTTTATTTTCGTCAACTTTGCTTTTCTTTTAGGATTTGTTGCGTTAACTATTCTTCTATGCTTGATTGATGCTTTGCATGCTTTATAATTGTTTATACATTGAGGACAATGCATGATTTAAGTGTGGGGGAAGGGTTTAACGTTTCACTTTGTTTTTAGATAGCTAGTTTTGTGGTCTTAAAAAAAAAAAAAAAAAAAATATATTTATTTTCGTCACTTTAATAATAATTCGTCACTGTTCAAAAATAAAATAAAAAAATAAATTTAAAAAAAAATATATATATATTTGTTTTTGTTTTGTGATCGAGTCTTAGGATGCCCTTTTAACTGTCTAGGATGTGCTTATATCTCTGAAATTAAGGCTAAAAGAGGATCACATGATTGAGATAATGTTTGATGTTATTCTTTGGTTAATTATGATTTATGAAAAGCATATGAATGTGTAGTAGATATGGTGCATGCGTAACTTTGGTACAGAATATGAACATGTGGAAGATAAGTTATGATTCATAATAAACCCTTGTGAGAATTTGAGCCATGTGCCCTTTCTTTGTGAGTGATTAACGAAAAAAAAATGATTATACTCTTATTTTCTTGGCGATGATTTTGTTGATCTCAGTATTCTTTCATCTTGATTGACTACATGCCATAGCTCTTTAATGGACTAGAGAATGCTAAAATTCACTGTTATGCTTGTTGAGACGTTTATAATCAATATATGGCCCTGATTCTGGAAAGGATAAAGGTACTTACTTAGGATTTTACCACCATTGCCAAATATAGCCTGTGTCCCCATTTGTGCCCGTCGTGGGACCCCCCTAGTTCAACCATTTTGAGCCTACATTAAGCCTTTTCTTTCATCACCCTCAAAATTTCTTAACCCTTAACCTTAGTATAGTTATATCCATACCCTTTGTTCTAAAGACTTAGTGGAGCATATTTTCGAGACTTTGCTTGGAGTTTTGGCGTCAAGGATGAATTTTGAAGGCATGAAGAAGTTCAAGTGTGGGGGTAGACTTGTCCATAAGAAAAATTGTATGTAATTGCCGAAAAAGAAAAAAAGAAAAGAAAAAGAAATCGTGAAAAAAAAGAAAGAAAGAATATTTCGGCTATTAAAAGAAAAAAATGTGTTATTATTGTTTAAGTTCTATGGATTTTAGTCCCCTATACTTTGTGGATTTGGAGTTTGCTTTGAATTGAAGGCCCATTGTTGAAGAATTTGGTTTTTGTCCGATTCACACTTGTTCAAAAGAAGGTTAGAATGAAGTTTGGGCCCAACATGATGACACTTGGCCCTTTTATAAGGCCAAAGGAGGACATGACGTTTTGCAATACTTGGTGGATTTCGAAGAAGACAGTCTCTCTACATCAGCAAGTGCTCTGCTAGGTTTTTAGGATACTTTGTGATTTTCCTATCCCTTCGTTTCTTTAAACCCTAAGCCTTAGCCCCATTACAACCTTGATTGTAAGACCTCTTTGATCCTTAAGATGGGACAACCTTTGATGTGGAGATGAGTTATAACTGTTGAACTTATGGCTTGGGTTCATTCGTGCATGTGGTTGATATCTTTCATGAGATCTTTAAAAGAAAAATATATGTGCTTTTCGTTTCTTATGTATGTGATCTACTTCGTAATCTTTCACATACCATTGAGTGATAAGCTTTTAAGCATGAGCCTTGAATCTGAGAGAAGAAAGAGTGATATATCCATGTGAGGGTTGAATCATGACTTGTTTGAAATGTGTTGAGCTAAACCATCACCATTGTTTACCCCCAAGTCTTACATGCTTATATGTGGATTATATTTTGTAATTAGCTCTCGAATATCTTGAAGATGTGATGCTTGGTTAAGTGCTAATCTTGGTGACTTGAAAGTATGAGATTGCTGAGACAATATGTTAAAGGGCTTAGAAGTCATTTTGTGTGTGCGACGTTGGAGTCATTACTTGTTACGTTTGTGTCTTGAATTTGTCCAAGTGTCTTTTGCGTTTTCTTTTGTTTGAGTCTTTGTGTCCTTGTGTTTTCATTCTTTATACTTAGTTTATTTTTGTTAGTCTTTGTTTTGTTTCTTAGTCTTTTTGGTTTGTTATGTTGATTTTGCTAAGGGACTAGCAAAAGCTAAGTGTGGGGGAATTTGATAGGAGCATAAAATGCGACGTTTATAATGTTTAAACCCTATATTTTGCTAAGTTATTTCCTTTATCTTGATCAATTTAACTTAGTTAGTGTTTTTACAGGTGTAAATGGAGTCTCAAAGTCCAAAAATGGTTAAGGAAGGCACAAGTGGCGCAGAAATGAAGAAAAATGAAGAAATGGAAGGAATCCCAGTTTGACTAGGAAAAGGAATCCCAGTTGAAGTAGGAGTCTGAAGCTGACTTGGACTAGGAGTTCTACTTGGACAAGGAAACCCAATTCTACTCAGATAAGGAATACTAGTGTGACAAGGAGTCCCTGTTGGATAAGGATTACTCAAGAAGGTTCTGGAAGAGTGTAGAAGCATCTCGGAAAAGAAAGCAGTATTCAACTAGGAAACCTACTTGCATATGGAGTTCTACTCATACTAGGAGAGCCTTGGAACGTTCATGAAGTATCTAGAAATCTCAAGAAGATCATATGCCGTGCACATGGAAGAGAAAGCAACAAGGAATTCGGATTTCAAAGCAATGAGGAGTTTGGATTTCTAGTTGAGTATGGATTGGAATTGCCGTGAGATTCTTGAAGGTTCTAGGGAGTTCTTGACGTTTCATTCTTCAATAAGGCGTGGAAGACATGTGAGAGGCATGTGATGTGAAGGAAAACCGAAGTGGACTTAGGTTGTGCTTTAAAAGTCAAATCCATTACAGATTCGGATTACTGCCTGTGCAGATCAGTCAACTTCAACGGAGCATAGAAAATTGCTCAGAGCTCAGAAAATTATGATCTTTATATGGTTGGAAAGCTACAGATGTCTAGTTTCCAGAACCTTTTACAGCTCAGAAATATATATTTTCTAGAAGAAGTTATGGCCGTTTTAATGCACTGAGGTCAAGTCTGCCGGAAATCTGTTTTGTGCCAAACAAGTCCTAGATCAACACAAACTTGGAGAAGTCAAGTAGAAACGAATTGGGAGTGCTTTGAGACGTTCTCCTATATATACCTAGTGTATTTGACGTCTCAAGGGAGACACATATTCTCCACAATTTCGATTTCTCACTTGTTCTCTCTAGTTTTCAGGTTTTCGCAATCTTCAAGGAGCATAGCCATGACCATCCACCTTCCTAGCCGTGATCATCACTTGTGCATCATCTTGGATCTGCTTTGGACCTTGGGACGTGACTAAGGGTTGTCCACACCATAATCTTCTCATGTAGTTTCACGGTTGTGGCTTTCTTGTAGTTAGAATTTCTGCTTTGGAATTTTTGTTGTTTAAACCGAAACTATGATGTGACAAACCTATTTTTGGATTCGATTTTGATGTTCTTTTCATGATTGATGTGTTTATGTGTTCTTGACTTTTGTTAATTGCCGAATTGATAGAATGATAATCTGAATTTTGTGCTTCATTACATGTTAACGATTCACTTGGTCTGACAAACATAATAGGATGACTTGCATGTAACTTGCTAGTAATTAGGTTTATGCTTGGTAAACTCTAATTCGAATAAGTAGTAAAGGCTTGCTTTGAGTCGAAATCAGATTATGCATGTGATGAATAGTTGTGACGCGCTTGGATTTGCATGTTCATCAATTCTTTCTTGAACTTAATGATTTGAAAACGAATTTGCAACGTATGTGTGTGTTCGGGTTTTCAAAATAAAATTGATTTGGTGCTTTGCTATTTCGATTTGACTTAAGAAAGAAAGTTAAAAGGGACATTGGTTGCTTTGATCTTTGTGTCTTGGTTGATGGCGTTCTTGGTAATAAACAAGATTAAGGGATGCATGAATATGTTGTTCTTGATTGGTTCTTGATAAATTGTTTTCCAAAAATTCTTCTTTTTCCCACCTTGATAGGAGCATTTTAATGCGACGTTTTAACTGCATTTCCTTACATTTCTTGCGTCATTTCCTTAGTAAAACTCTGTTTAGGAAAGTTTCCATTCTTTGATTGGGAAAATTCCTATTTGTAGAAAGTTTCCATTTTTCTTAGTTTCTATTTTCCATTTTTAGAAAGTTTCTATTCTTGTAGTTTTCATTTCTCATTTCTGGCAAGTTTCTATTTTTCATTTTTAGTAACTTTCTATTTTTCATTTTTAGTAAGTTTCTATTTTTCAAATTAGGAAAGTTTCTATTTCTCATACTAGTTTCTATTTTCAGGACTTCCGAGCTAAAAAGTGGAAATGAACGCACGAATGGAAGGAGGAGCTTGCGAACGTCAAGGGGAACAAAAATGAAGAACATTGAACCACACATTTGAGCAGAAATGAAGAAACAAGCTTTCCTAGTGCAACCAGGAAACCCTGCGAAATGGAGGAGAGCTTACCAATGAAGTTTCCAACGCATATGAAAAGAAATGAAGAAAATGAAGTGTTTTGCGTTGTAAAAGAAGAAGGCTTGAAGATGAAGCAACGAGGCCCACGAACACTTTGAATTTTCGGCAAATGGACCAAGGCCCACCAAGGCCCAAGGGATTAGGGTTTGTGACGCATGGAATAAACCCTAGGGAGTTTTGCCGTCCAAGATGAAGAGAGAAACAAGGAAGTGGCGTCCAAAAATCAGAAATTAAAAGGAGATATTCTAGGGAGATTTTTTAGGGCTATTTTTATGGAAATACATCAAGAGATAAACCCTAGAAGATCTTTTGCCGTCCAAGCCAAGAGGAAAAGAAGGAATTGCCGTGATATACATGAAGAAACCCTAGAGAATTCGGCAAAGAGAGATTCTAGGGGAGAGTTTTAAGGAAAGCCAAAGTGTGGAGACCAAGAAACGGCCAAAAAGGAGTCTAGATACATTCCTACATTCCCTAAAGAGTTTTGGCCGAATTTAAAGGCAGAAAATCAGAAATTATCTCAAGAATTTCGGCAAGAAAATCAAGGGAAATATTCTAGGAAATTATGTGATTGGTTGAGACACATCATAGGGCTTACTTGGCAAGATTTCATTGGAGGGAATTATGTGGAGTTAACAAGAATTGCCGTGAGTTTCTCTAGGGTTTTACACGGCCTTGGAGACCAAGTTGCCGTCCCCTATATAGTCTCCCCTCTTCTCAACGTCAGAGGTTCCTCTCCCCATACAATTTACACTTTGAGAAAAATTCAGAAAACTCTCTAGCCTAGCCGTGCTCTTCTCCATCCTCTAGGGCAACCACGAAGTGCAAGCAAGGCCAAGGAAGAAGAAGACAAGCCGTGAACACCATCCATCCTCCACCTTGAAGATTGCTTTCGAAATTCAAGAGACCACATCACCTTTTCGTTCATCACCATCTCCATCTCTTGGTGTAATCCGATTCTCCTTGTAACTTTGTTTGTATTTTCGTTGGTTTTGCCTTAGTTGACACATATGTTTGAACAAGTTTTGGTTTCTGAAATTTTATGATTAATTGTTAATTTTCAGATTCATATATTGCGATTTATGGTTGCTTTTGTGTGAGTGTTTGATTAAATTTGCATGATAGAAATCTTTTGTATGATAATCTTGAATGGTTCGAAACATTTAGGGTTCTTATGTGAATGTTGCTACGAATTTAAGAACATGGATCAACTTTTTGGTTTTGTGTTCTTGAATCGAATAAGTAGTAAAGGTTTTGTACAAAAACCGAATTTAATCAAAGAAGATTGCAATTAGGTGGACTTTTTCATACTAATTTGCACATTTGAATTGATAGCCTTTCTAGATGCTTAATGCGTTAGACATGTATGATTGACTAGCTTTCTAGGGCTTGAATGCATGTTTGATAGGATTAGTCTATGTGCTTTCACTTAGATTAATTAGCGTTGAAAGTAAAATATGGGAAATTGTTTGCTTTGAACGTTTCACATGATCAATTCCTCTTGCATGACTATGATGAACAATGATGAACTTGAATTAATTTTAATCATATGTTTCGATTTTGATCTTTGTTCTTGCATTCCATTTGTATTTTTATGTTTTAGCATTCTAATTGTTTTGTTAACTTAGTTTAATTTTCGAAGAAAACCAAAATCAAAAATACCCCCCTTTTTCGTAAATAGTGTATATGTGTGTGAATATTATACTTTGTTTTAATTTTAATTGTTTAATTGTTTGACAATGACAGGTGTACCCTCAATCCCCGGAATAGAACGATCCCTATTTACTTTATACTACTAATGACATTTCAGGGTTAAATTATGCGCTTGCTTTGAGCGCATCAATTTTTGGCGCCGTTGCCGGGGATTGAAAAATCATTTGTTATTTTGTTAAATTGTTTTGTTTATATTTTGACCGAAAAAAAAAAAAAAAAAAAAATATTACTTGTTAATTATTTTGTAAGTCTCGAAAATTAGTTAATTAATTACTTAGGTTGTTATTTTTATTGTTGAACACGAGTTTAATTGTTAGTTGTAAATTAAAGAAGGAATAGGTGAAGTCGTGTTTATTAATATTGGCCTAAACCCCTTATTGGTACCTAGTTCAGGTCCCTTAAGGTTGAGGGCGGCCTTTATTAACATTCATTGAACTGTCTAACACACTTAGAACCTTTTACATCCTAGTAAGAATATCCTATGTGAGATGGTGTCTAGGCTGGGGACAACGTTCATGACGGGTTCTGGATTCAGAAGTGCTACAAATGGGCGTAAACCTCAATGAGGGAGTAGCCTATGCCAAAATGGATCCTACCTCTTGTGTTCGCCCTCCCCTACCTGGCCATTTCAGTAAGGTTGCCCAACGGATGTAGGAGGGACTTTGTGTCTAGACGATTATACTTGGGCCGCACGTCCACTTGATTTACCGCTTGGAATTAAATTCGATATCAATAGTATTTATAGCAAAAAGAAAATGTAAGAAATTGTTGTGGCACTTAAGGTATATTGGATTAAACATAATCTTGGAAGGGTAGCTGTTTCAGCCCCATTGCACAACGAGATTCCCTGTTCCCGTACCTAAGTGTTGAAAATAATTGTAAATAAAAGAAAAAAAAAAAAAAAAAAAAAAATCGGAAAAAGAAAAAAAAAAAAAAAAAAATAATTGTGAGTAGTGACGTTTTGTACATGTGTTTTGTGTGAAAGTTTTGTGTGTAATTTGTCTAATATACTTGTAAAGGAAAAGAAAGAAAAAGTAAAAAAAATTGATTTATAAATGTTAATTATTTGATTGTTATAAGTGTGTAAAATCGTATGAGTAGACAAGGGCCCTTTTGTTAATATTGGCCTTAACCCTTCATTGGTACCTTTCTAAGGTCTTATGAGGTTGAGGGCGGCCTTTATTAGCATTAGGAGAACAGTCTAACACATGAGTACTTTCCAAACTGAGTAAGGGGCATTACAGATGGTGTCTTAGGTTGAGACCCTGGGTGATGGGTTCAAATTGGATCTCAGAGATACTATAGACTGTGCGTAAACCACAATGTGAAAGTAGCCAATAGGGGCGTAAACCTCAATGAGGGAGTAGCCTCCGTAGTATCACCAAAATGAGTCCTCCCTCTCACTTACCTCTTAATCTGGCTATCTGGCCCTCTGAAACCACGGAAAGAGACTTATGTCTAGGCGACTATCCCTATATCGTAGCTCACCAATAGTAGTGGTTTCTATTGGGCTCGACTTACAACTTGGAATCAATTGAGTTATTAACGATGTTTATAAGTTTAAAAAAAAAAAAAAAAAAAAATAGTAATAAAATACTTGTACATATCCTTCACATGTAAAGTGTTTTGTTTTTACTTCTCTTACTTGTACAAAATGTAAGTCTCTTTTGTTGCATTGTGAATAGTGACGTTTTTGTATGGAAATATTAACTTGTATTTTGTTTGTTTTCGTAAGTTACTCACTTTTGTACATCTTAATGTTGTTCAGGAATTCCATGAATGTCCGAGTCCTCTAAACTCCCTACCATACGAGAGATTGAAGAAAGACTTGCTCGTTTGAAGAATCCTCCACAACTTGAGCACAGAAGACCTTCTCCCTTGCAATTCAAACCATATACATTTAACGAGCAAGGGAAAAGAATCTTAGATCCTTCAGAGAAATCCACATCACCTACACCAACTCCATCTCCACCACTTTCACCATCACCTTTGATTTCACCTTCACCACCACTTACACCACCACCTGAAGAAGTTCAAGAAGAGAGAATGGCATCCATTAGGGAACTATCTACAGCAACAGTTGAGGGAGGACCCCCTATAGGTATTGTGTACCCTGCCCCTGCTGCAGGAAGAAATGCAGAGTTTGAGCTGAAGAGTGGATTATTGCACCAACTCCCTAAGTTTCATGGGCTTCCTATGGAGGACGCCAACAAGCACCTTAGGGCATTTCAGGTTGTGTGTTCTAATATGCAACCACAAGGAGCAGATGAGAACATTCTAAGGATGAAGGCATTTCCATTTTCCTTAGCTGACAGAGCCAAAGATTGGCTATATGAGATTCCTGCTGGACGTATCACCTCTTGGGACACTATGAGGAAGGCCTTCTTGGAAAGATACTTCCCAGCTTCCAAGGTCATCACACTCAGGAAGAAGCTTAGTGGAATTGAACAAGCTCCAGATGAATCCTATTCTGCCTATTATGAGAGGTTCAACTCCTTACTTGCTCAATGTCCTCAACATCAGATGAAGGATGAGACCCTACTAACATGCTTCTATGAGGGACTCTTACCCTTAGAGAGGCAAATGCTTGATGCTGCAGCTGGAGGAGCTTTTGTGGACAAGTCACCTGCAGAGGGAAAGGAACTTATTGAGAATCGTGCCCTCAACAGTCAACAATACGAGGGTATAGGGCACTCCATTCGAAAGGTACATGAAGTGGGCAGGAATAATGCCATTGAGGATCAACTGAATAAGCTCACCTTGCTCATGAACCAAGTCATAAGTTCCAAAGGACCTAGTGCATCCATAGCTTGTGGGGTATGCTCTATGCAAGGGCATGTTACTGATCAATGCCCTCAACTCAATGAAAATGGAGGATGGGAATCTGCCAATGCTATTGGAGGATTCCAAGGGGGATTTCAAGGAGGATATCAGGGAGGACCTCAACGTCCTAGACATGACCCTTATTCCAATACTTATAACCCAGGATGGAGGGACCATCCCAACTTCAAGTGGACCAACAATGACAATGTTCAGAATCCTCTTGGTGGGAACTTTCAACGTCCTCAAGGGCCTACTTTTCAACGTCCTCAAGCTCCTTACATGCCTCCTCCTCAACAGAACTCTGGGAATTCCAATTCCCATTATGATAAGACGTTGGAAGCCTTGACTGCTTCTACACAAGCCTTGACAAACTCTACTCAGGCTTTGATCCAAGGACAACAGACCCATACTAAGGACATTGCAGAACTCAAGAAGCAGATGGGCCAAGTTGTGGATTTCATGAGCAAGATTCATGAGAATGGGAAGCTCCCTAGTGTCACAATACCTAATCCTAAGGGTAATGTGGAGAATGCATCAGTTGTGACTACAAGGAGTGGAAGGCCATTTGTGGATCAACCCAAGCCACCCAAGAAAGCCCAAGTAAGCATAGAGATTGAGGAAGACCATGAACCCACAAAGTTGGGTATTGAAAAGGACCCTGCAACGTCCAAGGAAGAAGTCAAGGCGTCCTCACCACAAAAGGCCAAACCGGATATTCAAGGTATTAATTCTAACTTATCCAATTCGGTTATTACTAACCCTTCTTCTTCTTGCATGCCCTTTCCACGCAGATTTGCTAAATCCAAGAAGGATGAAAGTGACCAAGCTATCTTGGAAACTTTCAAGAAGGTACAAGTAAACTTACCCCTCCTAGAGGCCATCAAACAAGTCCCTAAGTATGCCAAGTTCCTTAAAGAGCTTTGCACTACTAGGAGAGTGAACCGTGAAAAGGAGGTGGTAAAGGTAAGTGAGAACGTTTCTGCCTTGATTCAGAGGAAGATTCCTCCAAAGTGTAAGGATCCTGGAAGCTTTACTATTCCATGTACTATTGGTAACTCCAGATTTAAGAATGCCATGCTAGATTTAGGTGCATCTGTTAATGTTATGCCCTACTCTGTTTATGAAACCCTAGGTCTAGGGGAACTTAAATCTGATAATGTTATCATTCAGTTAGCTGACAGATCCAATGCATACCCTAGAGGTTTGTTGGAGGATGTGCTTGTGCAGGTTAACCATCTTATCTTCCCAGCTGATTTTTATGTGTTGGAAATGGAGGACTCCCCTGTGAGTTCCACTCCTTTGCTTTTGGGACGTCCTTTCTTAAGGACAGCTAGGACAAAGATAGATGTGTATGCAGGTTCTCTCACCATGGAGTTTGATGGTGACGTTATTGGCTTCAACATTTTTGAAGCCATGAGGTATCCTCTTGATATAAATGACTGTTATTCTATTGATATTTTGGATGACCTTGCCCAGAAAATGTTTGAGGCCATGAATGAGGATATCCTAGCCACAACCCTCGAACAAGGAGTAGGGTACACAAAAGGTGGTGCCATTATCTCAAAGGAGGAATTGAAGGACACTTGTGAAGGAAAGATAATTGAAAACGTCTCCTTCCTTGAAGCATCCCCTTATGTAGGTAAGTCTAATTCTCCTTTGTCCATTCAGTTATCTACTAACAAGACTTTACCTTCAGTGGTCCAGGCCCCAGAACTTGAGCTTAAACCTCTTCCAGACCATTTGAAGTATGTCTACTTAGGAGACAAGGAGACCTTACCAGTGATAGTGTCCTCTGCGCTTACGACTCCACAAGAAGAGAAGCTGGTGGAGATGCTGAAGCAACACAAGACCGCCATAGGATGGACATTGGCGGACATCAAGGGAATTAGCCCTACAACTTGCGTCCATAGGATACTTCTACAGGAGGGGTCTAAACCCACTAGAGAGGCTCAACGTCGTCTCAACCCTCCAATGATGGAAGTTGTGAAGAAGGAGGTTATCAAACTCCTAGATTGTGGGGTGATCTACCCCATTTCAGACTCCAAGTGGGTCTCCCCAGTTCAGGTTGTGCCCAAGAAATCTGGGGTAACTGTGGTGAAGAATGCTGAGAACGAACTGGTGCCCCAAAGGACAGTCACAGGTCACCGAGTGTGCATTGATTATAGGAAGCTCAACGCAACAACAAGGAAAGATCACTTTCCTCTTCCATTCATTGATCAGATGCTTGAGCGCCTAGCTGGACATGACTACTACTGCTTCTTGGATGGCTACTCAGGCTACAATCAGATTGCCATAGCCAATGAAGATCAAGAGAAGACAACCTTCACTTGCCCCTTTGGGACGTTTGCCTATAGACGTATGCCCTTTGGCCTTTGCAACGCTCCAGGTACCTTTCAGAGGTGTATGGTAAGTATCTTTTCAGATTATATTGAGAAAATCATAGAGGTATTTATGGATGACTTTTCAGTATTTGGAAAGAATTTTGATGATTGTCTTAATAATCTGGAAATAATTCTAAAACGTTGCATGGAAACTAACCTTGTACTTAATTGGGAGAAATGCCATTTTATGGTTAAACAAGGAATAGTGTTAGGACATATTGTCTCTGCTAGGGGAATAGAGGTCGATAAGGCCAAGGTTGATATTGTGCGTTACTTACCCTCTCCCACTTCTGTGAGAGAGATTCGTTCTTTCCTTGGCCATGCAGGTTTTTATAGGAGGTTTATCAAGGACTTCTCCAAGATTTCGAGACCTCTATGTCAACTGCTCCAGAAGGATGTGCCCTTTCACTTTGACAAGGAATGTCAAGCTGCTTTTGACAAGCTTAAGGAGTTGTTGACGTCAGCCCCCATCATGCTACCTCCAGATTGGTCCTTGCCCTTTGAGTTGATGTGTGATTCCTCTGACTATGCAGTTGGAGCTGTTTTGGGGCAAAGGAAGGACAAACGACCCTATGCCATCTATTACGCCTCAAGGACTCTAAATGATGCCCAAATGAATTATTCCACTACAGAGAAGGAGCTCCTTGCAGTTGTCTTTGCCCTTGAAAAGTTTCGTTCCTACTTACTTGGTACCAAGGTAATTATTTATACTGACCATGCAGCTTTGAAGTACTTGATGACCAAGAAGGAGGCGAAACCAAGACTTATCAGATGGATCCTACTCTTACAAGAGTTTGACGTTGAAATCAAGGACAAGAAGGGTAGTGAAAACGTGGTAGCTGACCACTTGAGTCGTTTGGTACATGCAGAAGACCCTCTCCCTCTGGTGGAGACGTTTCCAGATGAGCAGCTTTTTGGACTTCAGGTAAGTGAACCATGGTATGCTGATATTGTGAACTATATTGTTTCTAGGAAGATTCCTGATACCATGTCACGTGCTCATAGAGATAGGCTTAAGAAAACTGTTAAGCAATATGTTTGGGATGAACCTTATTTGTGGAAATATTGCTCTGATCAACTGATTAGGAGATGTGTGCCTGAACATGAACATAATGCCATACTTTCGTTTTGCCATTCTAAAGCATGTGGGGGTCACTTTGGGTCTAAAAAGACTGCTTTTAAGGTGTTAGAGTCTGGGTTCTTTTGGCCAACGTTATTTAAGGATGCACATGCATATTGTTTAACTTGTGATAGATGCCAACGAACCGGAAATCTAAGTTCTAGAGATCAAATGCCATTGTCCAATATCATAACTGTTGAAATATTTGATGTCTGGGGCATAGATTTCATGGGACCTTTCCCTTCATCTTTTGGGTTTCTATATATCTTACTTGCAGTGGACTATGTTTCCAAATGGGTGGAAGCAAAGGCCACTAGAACTAATGACTCTAAGGTTGTTGCAGATTTTATCAAGTCTAACATCTTTAGCAGGTTTGGAATGCCTAGAGTTCTCATTAGTGATGGTGGATCCCATTTTTGCAATCGGACGATTGAGGCCTTGTTGAAGAAATATGATGTTACACATAAGGTTTCTACACCTTATCACCCCCAAACTAGTGGGCAGGCTGAGGTCTCAAATCGTCAGATCAAGGGGATATTGGAAAAGACTGTGAACCCCAACAGGAAGGATTGGTCCCTCCGCTTGGAGGATGCTTTGTGGGCCTACAGAACTGCATACAAGACTCCCATAGGTATGTCCCCATATCGTATTGTCTATGGCAAACCTTGCCATTTACCTGTGGAGTTAGAACACAAAGCTTGGTGGGCTGTGAAGCAGTTTAACATGGATATTGATGAAGCTGGGCTTCATAGGAAGCTGCAGTTGCAAGAGTTAGAGGAGATTAGGAATGATGCTTTCGACAGTGCCAACATTTATAAAGAAAAGACTAAGGCATTCCATGATAAAATGATTCGAAGGAAGACTTTTGTTGTGGGTCAAAAAGTTCTTCTCTTCCATTCTCGTCTCAAACTCTTCCCAGGTAAACTTCGTTCTCGTTGGATTGGACCTTTTGTTATCACTAATGTGTTTTCTCATGGAGCTGTGCAGATAAAGAGTGAACAAACAGGTAACGAGTTCAAAGTGAATGGCCATCGCTTGAAGCCTTACTATGAGGCGTTTGTGGAACACGAAGTGGAGGAAGTACCCCTCCAAAACGTTCCACCTCTTGAGGATTAAATGGAGGTACAAGTCTAGGCTGAAAGACTATAAACATTAAGCGCTGCTTGGGAGGCAACCCAATTCAGAAGTAGCTGTGGAGGAGCCTTCAACGCAGATTTGCTCTTTTTCCTCCCTACTTCTTTATTATATGCTTTTTGTTTTTCTTTGAACTTTCTTTTCGTAAATTTCATCCCTATATGCTTAAGTGTTTCATTGCATGCTTATGATTGATTACATTGAGGACAATGCAATATTTAAGTGTGGGGTGATGCACTCAAAGTAAGCGCATAATTTAACCCTGAAATATCGTTAGTAGTATAAGCAAATAGGGATCGTTCTATTCCGGGGATTGAGGGTACACCTGTCATTGTCAAACAATTAAACAATTAAAATTAAAACAAAGTATAATATTCACACATATATACATATTTACGAAAAAAGGGGGTATTTTTGATTTTGATTTTCTAAAATTAAACTAAGTAAAGAAAATAATTAAAATGCTAAAACATAAAAATATAAATGGAATGCAAGAACAAAGATCAAAATCGAAACATATGATTAAAATTAATTCAAGTTCATCATTGTTCATCATAGTCATGCAAGAGGAATTGATCATGTGAAACGTTCAAAGCAAACAATTTCCCATATTTTACTTTCAACGCTAATTAATCTAAGCGAAAGCACATAGACTAATCCTATCAAACATGCATTCAAGCCCTAGAAAGCTAGTCAATCATACATGTCTAACGCATTAAGCATCTAGAAAGGCTATCAATTCAAATGTGCAACTTAGTATGAAAAAGTCCACCTAATTGCAATCTTCTTTGATTAAATTCGGTTTTTGTACAAAACCTTTACTACTTATTGATTCAAGAACACAAAACCAAAAAGTTGATTCATGTTCTTAAATTCGTAGCACCAATTATATAAAAACCCTAGGTGTTTGCAACCACATAAGATTAAAATACAAAAGTTATCTATCATGCAAATTTAATCAAACACTCACACATAAGCAACCATAAATCGCAAAACATGAATCTGAAAATTAACAATTAATCATAGAATTTCAGAATTCGAAACTTGTTCAAACACATGTGTCAACTAGGGCATAACCAACGAAAATTACAAAGCAAAGGTTACAAGGAGAATCGGATTACACCAAGAGATGGAGATGGGATGAATGGTCTCTTGAATTTCGAAAGCAATCTTCAAGGATGGTGATGGATGATGTGCACGGCTTGTCCTCTTCTTCCTTGGCCTTGCTTGAACTTCGTGGTTGCCCTAGAGGATGGAGAAGAACACGGCTAAGCTAGAGAGAGTTTTCTGATTTTTTCTAAAGTGTAAATTGTATGGAGAGAGGGGAACCCCAAAACGTCACAATGGAGAGGGAATATATAGGGGACGGCAAACTTGGTCTCCAAGCCGTGTATTTCTTCTTTATTTTCCATGGAATTAATCTGAAAATGCCACATAGTTTCCTCCAATGATAGCTTGCCAAATAAGCCCTATGATGTGGTCCAACCAATCATATAATTCCAATTTAATTCCCTAAATAATCTTGCCGAAATTCCATGGATATATTCTGATTTTATACTTTAAATTCGGCCAAAACTCCTTTAGGGAATATAGGGATGAACCTAGACACGTTTTGAACCTTTTCTTGATGTCCACACTTCTTCTTTCCTTAAAACTCTCCCTATTTCTTCTCCCAACGTTTTCTTCTTGATTTTTCTTGATTCTCACGTTGTTCTCTCTCTCTTTGCACGGCAAAGACTCTTAAGTCTCCCAAAAATATTTTCTTTCCATAAAAATTTGCCCTAGAAAATCTCAACCGAAATCTTCTTTTATTTTTCTGATGTTTCACGCCATTCCTTGTTTCTCTCTTGATATTCACGGCAAACTCTCCTAGGGTTTGTTCCATGCGTCACAAACCCTAATTGCATGGGCTTTGTGGGCCTTGTATCCATTTTGCCGAAAATCCAATAAGTCTTGAGGGTTTTTGGGCCTTGTTGCTTCAACTTCAAGCCTTTATACATTCCAACGCCATAACACTTCATTCTTCCATTTCTCTTTCATGGTAACGTTGGAAACTTCAGTGGTAAGCTTTCCTCCCTTTCGCAGGGTTTCCTGGTTGAAGCAGGAAAACTTCTTTTCTTCATTTCTGCTCATTTCTGTGGTCCATTGTTCCTCATTTTTGCTCCCCTTAACGTTTGCAAGCTCCTCTTTCCATTTGTGAGTTCATTTCCACTTTTTAGCTCGGAGGTCCTGAAAATAGAAACTAGTAAGAAAAATAGAAACTTTCCTAAAATGAAAAATGGCAACTTTCCTAAACTGAAAATGGGAAACTTTCTAAAAATGAAAAATAGAAACTACCAAAATAGAAACTTTCTACAAATAGGAACTTTCCCAATCAAAGAATGGAAACTTTCCTAAACAGAGTTTTATTAAGGAAATAACGCAGAAAATGCAGGGAAATGCAGTTAAAACGTCGCATTAAAATGCTCCTATCATGGGGGAAGGGATTTACATTTTTGTCTTTTATTTTGAGTCATATATATTGAAAAATACAAAAAAATCGAAAAAAGTCATAAAAATAACAAAAAAAATTTCGTTGCTTTTGTTTTGAGTCTTAGGATGCCCTTTCAACTGTCTAGGATGATTCTATATCTCTGAAATCATGACTAAAAGAGGATCACGAAATTGAGATAACTTAAAATGGTATTCTTTGGTTAATTGAGATATATGAAAAAGATGTGCCTTGTAGTGGATATGGATTTCGTGACTTTGGTACAGAATATGAGCATGTTAAGATGAGTTTTAATTCATATAAACCCATGTGAGATAATTGAACCATGTTCCTTTTTCTTGGAGTGAAATGAAAAATATATTCTTAATTTCTTGGCGATGTTTTGATGATCTCATTATTCTTTCATCTTGATTGACTACTTGCCATAGATTAAATTTGATGGACTAGAGAATGCTAGAATTCGCTTTTGTGCTTGTTGAGACGTTATATCAATATATGGCCCTGATTCTGGAAAGGATAGAGGCACCCTAGGAATTACCACCATTGCCAAATGAACCTGTGTCCCTAATTGTGCCCGTCGTGGGACTCCCCTAGATAAACCCCTTTGAGCCTACGTTAAGCCTTTTCTTTCATCACCCTTAAAATCTTTAACCTAAGCCTTAGTATAGCTATAACCCTACCCTTTGTTCTAAGGACTTAGTGGAGCTAAATTGAGATTTTACTTGAAGATTTGACGTCAATATTGAAGAATAAGAAGAGGTGAAGGTTCAAGTGTGGGGGTAAACTTGTCCATGAACGAAAAATGTATGAAAAAGCCGTGAAAAATGAAAAGAAAGAAAAAATATATACGGCTAAAAAGAAATAAAAAGAAAAGAGAATATGTTTATGGACTTTAGTCCCCCATACTTAGTGATCTTGGAGTTTGCTTTGAATTGAAGGCCCACTACAGAAAAATTTGGCCTTTGTCCATTTCACTAGAGTTCAAGGGAAGTTTACAATGAAGATTGGGCCCAACATGAAGACATTTGGCCCTTTTATGTGACCTATATGGGGAAGTGACGTTTTTGAAATGCCTTGGTGGATTTTTCGAGATCTCTACATTCATATGAGCTCTACTAGGTTTTTAGGACCCTTTGTTAAATTCCTTACCCTTCGTTTCTTTAAACCTTGAGCCATGGCCCCATTACAAACCTTGAGAAGACCTTCTTGATCCTTAAGATGGGACAACCCTTGATGTGGAGATGAGTTGCAAGAGTTGAACCTATGGCTTGGGTCCATCTGTGCAAGTAGTTGATATCCTTCATGAGATCTTTAAAAGAAGATTATACTTGTGCTTTCGTTTCTTGCACTATGTGATATACTTGCTATCTTTCACATATACTTGAGTGTATAAGCTTTTAAGCATTGCCATGATCTGAGAGAAGAAAGAGTGAATATACCTTGTGAGGAATTGAATCAAACTTGTTTGAAGCATGCTTAACAGAAACCATCACCATTGTTCCAACCAAGTCCTACTTGTGTATATGTGAATTATGTGTTTTAATTAACTCTCGAATGCCTAAACATTTATTCTTGGTAAAGTGCTAATCTTGGTGTTGTGAAAGTAAGAGATTGCTGAGACAAATAGTTGAAGGGCAATAGAGTCTTTGTTTGTTTGAGTCTTTAATTTTCGTTGAGTCTTAGTGTGTGTCTTTGTTTGATTTTGCTAAAGGACTAGCAAAAGCTAAGTGTGGGGGAATTTGATAGGAGCATTTTAATGCGACGTTTTAACTGCATTTCCTTACATTTCTTGCGTCATTTCCTTAGTAAAACTCTGTTTAGGAAAGTTTCCATTCTTTGATTGGGAAAATTCCTATTTGTAGAAAGTTTCCATTTTTCTTAGTTTCTATTTTCCATTTTTAGAAAGTTTCTATTCTTGTAGTTTTCATTTCTCATTTCTGGCAAGTTTCTATTTTTCATTTTTAGTAACTTTCTATTTTTCATTTTTAGTAAGTTTCTATTTTTCAAATTAGGAAAGTTTCTATTTCTCATACTAGTTTCTATTTTCAGGACTTCCGAGCTAAAAAGTGGAAATGAACGCACGAATGGAAGGAGGAGCTTGCGAACGTCAAGGGGAACAAAAATGAAGAACATTGAACCACACATTTGAGCAGAAATGAAGAAACAAGCTTTCCTAGTGCAACCAGGAAACCCTGCGAAATGGAGGAGAGCTTACCAATGAAGTTTCCAACGCATATGAAAAGAAATGAAGAAAATGAAGTGTTTTGCGTTGTAAAAGAAGAAGGCTTGAAGATGAAGCAACGAGGCCCACGAACACTTTGAATTTTCGGCAAATGGACCAAGGCCCACCAAGGCCCAAGGGATTAGGGTTTGTGACGCATGGAATAAACCCTAGGGAGTTTTGCCGTCCAAGATGAAGAGAGAAACAAGGAAGTGGCGTCCAAAAATCAGAAATTAAAAGGAGATATTCTAGGGAGATTTTTTAGGGCTATTTTTATGGAAATACATCAAGAGATAAACCCTAGAAGATCTTTTGCCGTCCAAGCCAAGAGGAAAAGAAGGAATTGCCGTGATATACATGAAGAAACCCTAGAGAATTCGGCAAAGAGAGATTCTAGGGGAGAGTTTTAAGGAAAGCCAAAGTGTGGAGACCAAGAAACGGCCAAAAAGGAGTCTAGATACATTCCTACATTCCCTAAAGAGTTTTGGCCGAATTTAAAAGCAGAAAATCAGAAATTATCTCAAGAATTTCGGCAAGAAAATCAAGGGAAATATTCTAGGAAATTATGTGATTGGTTGAGACACATCATAGGGCTTACTTGGCAAGATTTCATTGGAGGGAATTATGTGGAGTTAACAAGAATTGCCGTGAGTTTCTCTAGGGTTTTACACGGCCTTGGAGACCAAGTTGCCGTCCCCTATATAGTCTCCCCTCTTCTCAACGTCAGAGGTTCCTCTCCCCATACAATTTACACTTTGAGAAAAATTCAGAAAACTCTCTAGCCTAGCCGTGCTCTTCTCCATCCTCTAGGGCAACCACGAAGTGCAAGCAAGGCCAAGGAAGAAGAAGACAAGCCGTGAACACCATCCATCCTCCACCTTGAAGATTGCTTTCGAAATTCAAGAGACCACATCACCTTTTCGTTCATCACCATCTCCATCTCTTGGTGTAATCCGATTCTCCTTGTAACTTTGTTTGTATTTTCGTTGGTTTTGCCTTAGTTGACACATATGTTTGAACAAGTTTTGGTTTCTGAAATTTTATGATTAATTGTTAATTTTCAGATTCATATATTGCGATTTATGGTTGCTTTTGTGTGAGTGTTTGATTAAATTTGCATGATAGAAATCTTTTGTATGATAATCTTGAATGGTTCGAAACATTTAGGGTTCTTATGTGAATGTTGCTACGAATTTAAGAACATGGATCAACTTTTTGGTTTTGTGTTCTTGAATCGAATAAGTAGTAAAGGTTTTGTACAAAAACCGAATTTAATCAAAGAAGATTGCAATTAGGTGGACTTTTTCATACTAATTTGCACATTTGAATTGATAGCCTTTCTAGATGCTTAATGCGTTAGACATGTATGATTGACTAGCTTTCTAGGGCTTGAATGCATGTTTGATAGGATTAGTCTATGTGCTTTCACTTAGATTAATTAGCGTTGAAAGTAAAATATGGGAAATTGTTTGCTTTGAACGTTTCACATGATCAATTCCTCTTGCATGACTATGATGAACAATGATGAACTTGAATTAATTTTAATCATATGTTTCGATTTTGATCTTTGTTCTTGCATTCCATTTGTATTTTTATGTTTTAGCATTCTAATTGTTTTGTTAACTTAGTTTAATTTTCGAAGAAAACCAAAATCAAAAATACCCCCCTTTTTCGTAAATAGTGTATATGTGTGTGAATATTATACTTTGTTTTAATTTTAATTGTTTAATTGTTTGACAATGACAGGTGTACCCTCAATCCCCGGAATAGAACGATCCCTATTTACTTTATACTACTAATGACATTTCAGGGTTAAATTATGCGCTTGCTTTGAGCGCATCACACCTTTGTATAGAAACGATTTTTACTTTTTAAAGTTTTCGAAAATTTCTGTTTTTCAATCTTCAAAAACCCCCCTATCTTTTATGTTATGTGTTTTTGTATATTTGTAAATAATTAAAATTAACTTAGAGTTTTTAGGTAGCATGTTCATATAAATAATAAATAAAATAAAAAATGTTTTTAAAAATTCGTGAATAGTGTCTCCGTGAATAGTAAATATGTGTTAGTGTTTTCTAGGAATTAATTTAGTGGTTTTTAGGAAATTGTGTTGTGTTTTTTAGGGATTGCTAAAAAATAGGGATTTCTTTGGTGTTTTTTAGGAATTGTGTTTCTTAGGGATTTTTGGTGGTGTTCTTTAGGGATTTTTGTTTCCTTGTTGTATATGGATTCCCAATGTGATATGGATTTGTAAATTGTGTATAAATAGGAGTGGGATTTCCAAAACCTTTTCTAACTTAGTTTTCTCTCTAATTTTCGGATCCTATATATATATAGACTTGTATATTTTGTTTCTCTCATAATTCTTGCTCTCTAATTCGTATGTTAAATGTAAGTGCTCTCTCTCTAACTCTTGTTGTTCTAATTCTAAGCATGCTTGTTCTTGTAAACTTGTAATAATTTCGTGAACTTGTATATATTTGTTCTTTGATTTCGTAAATTGTATATTCTATTCTTTAAATTATTTCTCACATGTTAGCACCCTCAATCCCCGGTTTAGAACGATCCCTGCTTACTCTATACTAACGCTCGACATTTTCAGGGTTTAAATTGGCGATGCTTTTGCACGTATCAATGTTTAACGCAAGAAGTTCAAAGAAAGGCTATCAACTCAAGTGTACAACTTAGTATGAATAAGTTCATCTAATTGCAATCCTTTTTCAATTGAATTCGATTTTTGTTCAAAACCTTTACTACTTTTAATTTAAGTTCATAACACAAAAAGTTGAATCATGTTCTTAAATCTAGCACCACTCATACATAAACCCTAAAAGTTTCGAACCAATTAAGATTAACATACAAGAGATATCTATAAAGCAAATTCAATCAAACAATCACACATAAGCAACTTTGGAATCACAACATAGAATTCGAAATCCTTTATTCATTCATAAAATTTCAGATTATAAACTTTGTTCAAACATCAATGTTAACTAGAACAACATCCAACGAAATCAAACAAGGAGAATCAAAAGTGATTACAAGAAAGAAGGTTGAATTACACCGTGAATGGAGAGATGGATGAATAACTCGAATGATGAACTAATGAAGCTTGAAAGCAAACTTCAAAGAACACGGCTTCAAGGTGGAATGGATGATGATGCTCACGG
Source organism: Rosa rugosa (assembly GCF_958449725.1). Lineage (NCBI taxonomy): Eukaryota > Viridiplantae > Streptophyta > Magnoliopsida > Rosales > Rosaceae > Rosa > Rosa rugosa. Next base: position 23,562,989 of record NC_084823.1, read on the forward strand.
CCTAGTCCTTGCTTCTTCCTTCCTTGCTTGAAAACGCCAAAGGTTGAACTAGAGAATGGAGAGAGCTTCCGCGCGTAGAGAGAATTTTCTGAATTGTAAAGTGGTGTGAGACGTCTAGGGATGTAGAGTATATATAGGGGACGGCAAGTCTTGGCCTCCAAGCCATGAATTTCTGATTTATTTTCCAAGGAATTAATTTAATAATTCCATATGCCCTCCACCAATGAGAAATTGCCAAGTAAGCCCTAGTGTGTCATCCAACCAATCATAAAACTCCAAGAAGATACCCTAATATATTCTTGCCGAATTTCCTTGATTATTTTCTGATTTTCTTCTTGATATTTCGGCCAAAAGATGCTTAGGGTTTCTAGGAATGAATTCTTTCCATAAACTTCACCCTAGAAAATCTCTTGTGTAATCTTTTATTCTTCTTTTGATTTTCACGCCACTTTTGCCTCCTCCCTTTGGTTTTCACGGCAACACATCCCTAGGGTTAGGGTTTTGCGTCACAAACCCTAATGTCATGGGCTTTGATGGGCCTTGATCCATTTTGCCGAAAATCCATAGAGTTCTTGGGCCTCGTTGCTTCATCTTCAAGCTTTCTCATCTTCCAACGCAAAACACATTATTTTTCCATTTCTTTTTCATAGTTGCGTTGGAAACTTGCTAGGGAAGCCTTCCTCCATTTCGTAGGATTTCCTGGTTGGACTAGGAAAGCTTATTTCTTCATTTCTGCTCAAATGTGTGGGCCGTTTTCTCTCATATTCGTTCGCTTTGACGTTCGCAAGCTCCTCTTTCCATTCGTGCGTTCATTTCCACTTTTGAGCTCGGAGGTCCTGAAAATAGAAACTAGTATGAAAAATAGAAACTTACCTAATTTGAAAAATAGAAACTTACTAAAAATGAAAAATAGAAAGTTACTAAAAATGAAAAATAGAAAGTTACTAAAAATGAAAAATAGAAACTTTCCTAAACTGAAAATGGAAACTTGCCAGAAATGAGAAATGAAAACTACAAAAATAGAAACTTTATACAAATAGGAACTTTCCCAATCAAAGAATGGAAACTTTCCAAAACAAGGATTTTTCAAGGAAATGGCGCAGAAAAATGTAGAGAAATGCAGTTAAAATGTCGCATTAAAATGCTCCTATCACTTTTCTTGCCCAGAGGACGTAGATGCTTCCCTCCAGGCGGCTTGCAACGATTCAAAGTGTGGAGGTCGAATTTTGAAGATTGGGATTCTAGGGTTCTTCGAATTTCTGAACTTGCGAGGTAAATTCCGGCCAAATGGCTTTGATTCTGACTTTGTGCTAGTTATGAATGTTTTAATTGGAGTTGAGATGAAGAACTTTGATGTTGGAAGTTTTGTCAAATTTTGACTTTGGTTTGGTGGCGGTGCCGCCACTGTGGTGGTGGTTTCCGGCGGCTTCCGGTCACCTCTGGGGCAGTTTCTGCTCCTCAGTGCGATCTACTCGTCGATACGAGCATTTCGATATATAGTTTGTAATTTTTGGAAATCGTATGAGCATGTTATGAATTTTCCAAGTTTTAGGGTTTTCGGTTCGATCGGTTTTCGATCCGTGAGGATTTAGCCGTCCAATTGACTTGTAGTTTTGTTATATTGATCGTATAAGTATTCCGGAGGCCTCGGGTGGTCTCGGATGAAGTTTCGCCTCGATTGGCATTACTTTTGGATGGTTGGATTGATTTGGGAGTTCGGAAATTAATTGTTTTTAGTGTTTCAGATACTAAATCGAGGTTGTATTTTATTAGGTGTTTGACGAAGTTGTCTAGACGGATTGTTATGCTTGTGTATCTCATTTGGCGTGTGAAGACGCAGCAGGATATGGAGGTGAGTAAATCTCACGGTATTTCGATCGATAATTTAGTTATGTTTAATTTAGTAGATTTAATTGTTAGCATGCAAAATCATATTTATCAAAATAAATTATTTGTTTTAAATTATATGAACTTGATCGACAACGGTTCATGGGTAAGTGAAAACAATGTTTTGATATAAAATGATTTTCGAGTAGTTAATTTATAAAACTATAGTTGGTATTAGTGGTCATTCCTGCGTGAATGACTACGTATATATATATTTACGTGGAATATATATATGGAAGGAGTGGCTTTGTGATATGTATATGTTTGATGGTTTGTTGAAAGAGTGAATTGAAAATGTGGTGTGACATTGGTGAAGTAGTGTTTGAGAGTGTGATTAATTATATTGTTGTACCAAAGTGGTGACCAAAGTGGCGACAATTCATCATGTTTGAGATTGATGTAATTGTATGAGTGTAGGGGTATACAATTCATCATGTTTGAGATTGATGTAATTGTATGAGTGTAGCGGGATACAATTCATCATGTTTGAGATTGATGTAATTGTATTAAAAGAGTAATTGGAGTTGATGGGTGATCATCTACTTTAGTCAAAGTCGATGGGTGAACATCGACTATTGACTTTAGTTTGGAGTTGATGGGTGATCATTGACTTTAGTGTGAGTTGTTTGACTTCTTCATTTATTTTCCTTTTCCTTCTAATTGTTGAATTTTATGTAATCTCCTGAACTAAGTTATATGCAGGGATTACTGCTTTTGTATTGTAATCTCCTGAACTAAGTTATATGCAGGGATTACTGCTTTTTGTATTGTTTGTTTTAATGTAATTCCCTGAACTAAATTCTATGCAGGGATTACTATGATTTTTATTATTTGTTTTAATGTAATCTCCTGAACTAAGTTATATGCAGGGATTACTATTTTATGAATTAATTGGTTTCATCGTAATCTCCTGAACTAAACTATATGCAGGGATTACTATGATTTTGAATTGTGTGTTTTTAGTGATCTCCTGAACTAATTTTCTAAGCAGGGATTACTGGTTTTATTTACTTTAATGATGTGAGTGTAGTTGTGGTTGTGACTCGTGGTGAGTCAAGAAATGTTTTATCACGTCTTTGTGGTGATAAGTGCTTTATGTTGAGCAGAAAGAAGTGTGATTTCGTGGTTGTGTTGTCAAGACTGAAAATGATTTGAAACGTCACTGAGGTGACAACTACTTTTGTTGAGTTAAATGAAGGTTGATTTTGTAGTTCGTTGTGTTTTAAAATGTTTAAAACATAATTGAGTTTAATTGATTCGTTGAAGTATTGTGAAATTGGATGCTTGAATTGAGAGTCAGAGCATGTTGATTTTGATATGACTTAACTTACGTGAGCATGATATTGAAGGATGGTTTTGTATGTTTGGTTGTGTTTTGTGAAATTAAATGTTGTTGCTTTAATTATCTCACGAATTGAGAAATTATAAGCATGAGTGACGTGAGTCATTTTTATTGAGTTTACTCATACGGGCTGAAAGGCTTACCGGGTTTGTTGTTTACATTCCCGGTGCACTATTATATGGTGTAGGGGTTATTGTGCAGGTTAGAATATCGGGTGATTGTTATCAAAGCTGAGGTGTACGTTCGATGGCGTGGACGTAGAAGGGTGCTCATACTGGTAGTCTTCCGCTGTGTAGTGAGTTGGTGAGAGTGGTTACAGGTTGAATTGATATTCAGTTTAATTTGTAAACTATCTGTAATGTAATATGTGACTCTAAAGAACGAGTCGGTATTGACATTGTGAGCTCAGTTTGTTTTGTTGCTTAGTTTATTTGAAAATTTTCTTTGTGTTTTCTTGTGCTTGTTAAGTTATCGCGTTTCGGATTTGAATTTAATTATTCAAAATTCGGGGCGTGACAGTGTGGCACTAGTCAATGCCTGAGTGGAATTAGTCAATGCCTCAATCGTCTTATCATAGTGGGAATTTGAATTCTCTACGTTGTGTTGAGGAGGCATGTAAGGCCTTTGAAAAGAAGGTCCTTGGAATGAAGGTCCTTGAGGACGTTGGAAACTTCCACCAAGAGGGTTCTGAACATTCTCATTGTTGGTCCACTTGAAGTTGGGGTGGTCCCTCCATCCAGGGTTATAGGTATTCGAATATGGATCATACCTTGGACGTTGGGGACCCCCTTGGTTCCCTTGATAGCCTCCTATGGCATTCACAGACTCCCAACCACCATTCTCACTTAGTTGAGGACATTGATCCGTAGGATGTCCTTGGGTAAAGCATACCCCACAAGCAGAAGGTCCTCCTTGGCCTTGAGTAGTCGCCACCTTGTTCACAAGAAGGGTGAGTTTGCTCAATTGATCCGCAATGGCAGGACTAGTGCTCACCTCATTGACCCTACGAGTGGTTTGTCTCACACCCTCATACTGTTGAGTGTTTAGGGCACGATTAGCAATCAATTCTTTCCCAGCAGTAGGTGACTTATCCACAAAAGTTCCTCCAGCTGCAGCATCAAGCATTTGCCTTTCCAAAGGTAGGAGTCCTTCATAAAAACATGTAAGGAGGGTCTCATCCTTCATCTGATGTTGAGGACATTGCGCAAGTAAGGAATTGAACCTCTCATAGTAGGCAGAATAGGACTCATCTTGGGCTTGCTCGATTCCACTGAGCTTCTTTCTGAGTGTGATGACCTTCGAAGCTGGGAAGTACTTTTCCAAGAAGTTTTTCATCATTGTGTCCCATGAAGTGATACGTCCAGCAGGAAGCTCATATAGCCAATCTTTGGCTCTGTCAGCTAGAGAGAAGGGAAACGCCTTCATCTTGAGAATGTTCTCATCTGCTCCTTGTGGTTGCATGTTTGCACACACAGCCTGGAATGCTCTAAGATGCTTGTTGGCGTCCTCCATATTGAGGCCATGGAAAATAGGGAGCTGGTGCAATAATCCACTCTTCAGCTCAAACTCTGCCTTTCTTCCTGCAGCAGGGGCAGGGTACACAATACTTGAAGGAGGTCCTCCTTCTACTGTTGCTGTGGAGAGTTCCCTAATGGATGCCATCCTCTCTTCCTTGACTTCTTCAGGTGGTGGTGAAGGTGGTGGTGTGGAATTGGACGAAACCAAAGGTGAAGGTGTACGTGAAGGTGGAGATGGAGTAGGTGTAGGTGATGTGGACTCCTCAGAAGAATAGATCCTCTTCCCTTGCTCGTTAAATTTGTAATCTTTGAATGGCAAAGAGGAAGTTCTTCTGTACTCAAGTTGTGGAGGATTCTTCAAACGAGCAAGTATTTCTTCAATCTCTCGTGCACTAGGGATTTTAGAAGGCTCGGTCATTCATGGATATCCTGAACAACATTGAGAAGTACACAAGTTAGTAAATTACAAAATACAAGTTAATATTTTATACAAAAACGTCACTATTCACAATTCAACAAAAGAGACTTACAAAGTTTGTACAAGTAAGAGAAGTATAAAACAAACCAATTTACATGTGAAGGTTATGTATGATGCGGCTAAAATAGCCTCACAATTTAACCCTGCAAAATGTAGTTGTCAGTATAGGATAAGCAGGGATCGTTCAATCCGGGGATTGTAGGGTACACCTACACAAAAAGGTCAATTAACAAATAAAAGAATAAAATGGGGGTTTTGAAAGTTGGTTCCTAATCTACTTAAAATAAAAACAAAACAAATAAAACTATATTCAATGATCGACTTCCCTAACCTAGACCAATACCACTCGGAAATTACTAAGTGTAAAAACAGAAAATCCATTTCAACATGCTACAAAACTGTGCCCATCTTGAATGCATAGATAAGAGCTCAAATGAAAAGCCTCAGCGGATCAATCCATTTATCTGATTCGTTCTAATGTAGGCTTGGATCGGAAAAGTCCTTACCAAGCCTAATACTACTAATTTTCGAAAACACTCAGCGTAATTCTCTTAACTAGTAGTATTATCTAACCCTCGAATCAACTCACACGTGCAAATTAACCATTACACATAGAATTTAACACGTAATTTCCAGAATCGTTTAATCATTAAAGCATGATTTTTACCACTTTTTAGAACTAATTGCTACTTGTTTAACTCAGCGCCTTAACAAATAACAATTACCCTTGGCAAATTAAGCATACACACAAGAATACTCAGCGTGATTCTAGCATGCAAACTTATTAACCTAACTCTGAAAATTACCTAAACACATAAAAGGGCACAAGATTGTAACATGCATCATAAAAGAATTCTCGAAATTAACTCAATAATAAACTGAAAATCTCAAAAATATTAATACAAATATTCTGAAAATTTCATGTCTCCAATTACACAACTCGCAAATCCAAACACACAAAACCGAAACAAAAATTGTAAGTAGATGATACGCTCAAAGCAAGCGCATAATTTAACCCTGAAATGTCATTAGTAGCATAGAATAAATAGGGATCGTTCTATTCCGGGGATTGAGGGTACACCTGTCATTGTCAAACAATTAAACAATTAAAATTAAAACAAAGTATAATATTTACACACATGCACATTATTTACGAATAAAAAGGGGGTTTTTGATTTTGGTTTTTTTTCTGAAAATTAAACTAAGTTAACAAAATAATTAAAATGCTAAAACATAAAAAATATAAATGGAATGCAAGAACAAAGATCAAATCGAAACCCATGATTAAAGTTGATTTAAGTTCATCATTGTTCATCATAGTCATGCAAGAGGAATTGATCATGTGAAACGTTCAAAGCAAACAATTTCCCATATTTTACTTTCAACGCTAATTAATCTAAGTGAAAGCACATAGACTAATCCTATCAAACATGCATTCAAGCCCTAGAAAGCTAGTCAATCATACATGTTTAACGCATTAAGCATCTAGAAAGGCTATCAATTCAAATGTGCAACTTAGTATGAAAAAGTCCACCTAATTGCAATCTTCTTTGATTAAATTCGGTTTTTGTACAAAACCTTTACTACTTATTGATTCAAGAACACAAAACCAAAAAGTTGATTCATGTTCTTAAATTCGTAGCACCAATTATATAAAAACCCTAAAAGTTTCGAACCCTTTAAGATTAACATACAAAAGATTTCTATCATGCAAATTTAATCAAACACTCACACATAAGCAACCATAATTCGCAAAGTATGAATCTGAAAATTAACTATTAATCATAAAATTTCAGAAAACAATACTTGTTCAAACATATGTGTCAACTAAGGCATAACCAACGAAAATACAAACAAAGTTACAAGGAGAATCGGATTACACCAAGAGATGGAGATGGGATGAATGGTCTCTTGAATTTCGAAAGCAATCTTCAAGGATAGTGATGGATGATGTGCACGGCTTGTCCTCTTCTTCCTTGACCTTGCTTGAACTTCGTGGTTGCCCTAGAGGATGGAGAAGAACACGGCTAAGCTAGAGAGAGTTTTCTGATTTTTTCTAAAGTTGTAAAACACAATGGAAGGGACCCCTTGACGTTGAGAATGTGTGAGAATATATAGTGGACGCCTCCTTGCTTTCCAAGCCGTGTAAACCTCTTAATATCCCAAGGAATTAATCTGAAAATGCCACATAATTTCCTCCAATAATAGCTTGCCAAATAAGCCCTATGACATGGTTCAACCAATCACAAAACTCCATTTTAATTCCCTAATATTTTTGGCCGAAATATATAAAGATGTATTCTGATTTTGTAGTTCAATTTCGGCCAAACTTCCTTAGAGAATATAGGGAACGAACCTAGACTCCTTTTTGGCCGTTTCTTGGTCTCCACACTTTGGCTTTCCTTAAAACTCTCCCCTAGAATCTCTCCTTGCCGAATTCTCTAGGGTTTCTTCATGAATATCACGGCAATTCCTTCTTTTCCTCTTGGCTGGGACGGCAAAAGATCTTCTAGGGTTTATCTCTTGATGTATTTCCATAAAAATAGCCCTAGAAAATCTCCCTAGAATATCTCCTTTTAATTTCTGATTTTTGGACGCCAACTCCTTGTTTCTCTCTTCATTTTGGACGGCAAAACTCTCCTAGGGTTTCTTCATGCGTCACAAACCCTAATCTCTTGGGCCATGATGGGCCATGATCCATTTTGCCAAAAATCCAACAAGTCTTGAGAGTTTTTGGGCCTCCATGCGTCACTTCTATGCCATGTCATCTTCCAACATCACAACACTTTATTTTCTTCATTTCTTTTCATAGTTGCGTTGGAAACTTCATTGGTAAGCTCTCCTCCATTTCGCAGGGTTTCCTGGTTGCACTAGGAAAGCTTGTTTCTTCATTTCTGCTCAAATGTGTGGACCGTTTTCTCTCATATTTGTTTGTCTTGATGTTCGCAGGCTCCTCTTTCCATTTGTGAGTTCATTTCCACTTTCTAGCTCGGAGGTCCTGAAAATAGAAACTAGTATGAGGAATAGAAACTTTCCTAATTTGAAAAATAGCAACTTACCAAAAATGAAAAATAGAAAGTTACTAAAAATGAAAAATAGAAACTTGCCAGAAATGAGAAATGAAAACTATAAGAATAGAAACTTTCTAAAAATGGAAAATAGAAACTAAGAAAAATGGAAACTTTCTACAAATAGGAACTTTCCCAATCAAAGAATGGAAACTTTCCTAAACAGAGTTTTACTAAGGAAATGGCGCAAGAAATGTAAGGAAATGCAGTTAAAACGTCGCATTAAAATGGTCCTATCAAATTCCCCCACACTTAGCTTTTGCTAGTCCCTTAGCAAAATCAAACAAAGACACACACTAAGACTCAACGAAAATTAAAGACTCAAACAAACAAAGACTCTATTGCCCTTCAACTATTTGTCTCAGCAATCTCTTACTTTCACCACACCAAGATTAGCACTTCACCAAGAATCAATGTTTAGGCATTCGAGAATTAATTAAAACATATAATCCACACATACACAAGTAGGACTTGGTTTTAACAATGGTGATGGGTTTAAGCTTAGCATGCTTCAGACAAGTATGATTCAAATCTCACAAGTATATCCCTCTTTCTTTTCTCAGATCATGGCAATGCTTAAAAGCTTATACACTCAAGTATATGTGAAAGATAGCAAGTATATCACATAGTGCAAGAAACGAAAGCACAAGTATAATTTTCTTTAAAGATCTCATGAAGGATACCAACTACTTGCACAGATGGACCCAAGCCATAGGTTCAACTCTTGTAACTCATCTCCACATCAAGGGCTGTCCCATCTTAAGGATCAAGAAGGTCTTCTCAAGGGTTGTAATGGGGCTCAGGCTCAAGGTTTAAAGAAACGAAAGGTAAGGATTTATCAAAGTGTCCTAAAAACCTAGTAGAGCTCATATGAATGTAGAGATCTCGAAAATTCCACCAAGGCATTTCAAAAAAAACGTCACTTCCCCATATAGGTCACATAAAAGGGCCAAATGTCTTCATGTTGGGCCCAATCTTCAATGTAAACTTCCCTTGACTCTAGTGAAATGGACAAAGGCCAAATTTTTCTGTAGTGGGCCTTCAATTTAAAGCAGAACTCCAAAATCACTAAGTATAGGGGACTTAATCCATAAACATTTCTTTCTTTTTATTTCTTTTTAGCCGTATATATTTTTCTCTTTCTTTTCATTTTTCACGGCTTTCTCATATTTTTTTCTTTTCATGGACAAGTCTACCCCCACATTTGAACTTTCACCTCTTCTCAATCTTCATCTTTAACACCAAACCCATGTAATATGTCTCAAAAGTTAGCTCCACTAAGTTCTTAGAACAAAGGGTAGAGTTGTAACTATACTAAGCTTCATGGTTAAGGATTTTAAGGGTGATGAACGAAAAGGCTTAATGTAGGCTCAAAGGGGCTTATCTAGGGGGGTCCCACGACGGGCACAAGTGGGGACACAAGTTTATTTGGCAATGGTGGTAATTCCTAGAGAACCTCTATCCCTTCCAGAATCAGGGCCATGTATTGATATTACGTCTCAACAAGCACAAGAGCGAATTCTAGCATTCTCTAGTCCATTAAACTTAATCTATGGCAAGCAGTCAATCAAGATGAAAGAATAATGAGATCATCAAAACATCGCCAAGAAATTAAGAATATAGTTATTTTCATTTCACTCCAAGAAAAAGGGACATGGCTCAATTATCTCACATGGGCTTTATGAATCACAACTCATCTTAACATGCTCATATTCTGTACCAAGGTCATGCAATCCATATCCACTACAAGGCACATATTTTTCACACATCTCAATTAACCAAAGAATACCATGTTAAAATCATCTCAATGTTGTGATCCTCTTTTAGTCATGATTTCAGAGATATAGAATCATCCCAGACAGTTGAAAGGCATCCTATGACTCAAAAAAAACAAAAGCAACGAAATTTTTTTTTTATTTTTTTGACATTTTTCAATTTTTTTTTTTTTTGTATTTTTCAATATATGACTCAAAAATATAAATCCCTTCCCCCACACTTAAATATTGCATTGTCCTCAATGTAATCAATTATAAGCATGCAATGAAACACTTAAGCATATAGAGATGGAATTTACGAAAATAAAGTTCAAAGAAAAACAAAAGTTACAAAAATAAAGAAGTAGGGAAGAAGAAGAAAATCTGCGTTGAAGGCTCCTCCACAGCTACTTCTGAATTGGGTTGCCTCCCAAGCAGCGCTTAATGTTTATAGTCTTTCAGCCTAGACTTGGTTTCCTCTCGTCCTCAGTTGGGTGGGCCTTCAGAGCCTCCTTTTGGGTTTGGAATTGTGTTGCTCGGAAGCCTACCAGTTTCATGAAACTTGGTCATGAAGTCCACCACTTGTCCCATCTGCTTTTTGAGTTCAGCAATGTCCTTGGTGTGGGTCTGTTGTCCTTGCATCAAAGTCTGTGTGGCACTAGTCAATGCCTGAGTGGAATTAGTCAATGCCTCAATAGTCTTATCATAGTGGGAATTTGAATTCCCTGAGTTGTGTTGAGGAGGCATGTAAGGCCTTTGAAAAGAAGGTCCTTGAAATGAAGGTCCTTGAGGACGTTGGAAACTCCCACCAAGAGGATTCTGAACATTCTCATTGTTGGTCCACTTGAAGTTGGGGTGATCCCTCCATCCAGGGTTATAGGTATTCGAATATGGATCATACCTTGGACGTTGGGGACCCCCTTGGTTCCCTTGATAGCCTCCTATGGCATTCACAGACTCCCAACCACCATTGTCACTTAGTTGAGGACATTGATCCGTAGGATGTCCTTGGGTAAAGCATACCCCACAAGCAGAAGATCCTCCATGGCCTTGAGTAGTCGCTACCTTGTTCACAAGAAGGGTGAGTTTGCTCAATTGATCCGCAATGGCAGGACTGGTGCTCACCTCATTGACCCTACGAGTGGTCTGTCTCACACCCTCATACTGTTGAGTGTTGAGGGCACGATTTTCAATAAGTTCTTTCCCAGCAGCAGGTGACTTATCCACAAAAGCTCCTCCAGCTGCAGCATCAAGCATTTGCCTTTCCAAAGGTAGGAGTCCTTCATAAAAGCAAGTAAGGAGGGTCTCATCCTTCATCTGATGTTGAGGACATTGCGCAAGTAAGGAATTGAACCTCTCAAAATAGGCAGAATAGGACTCATCTGGGGCTTGTTCAATTCCACTGAGCTTCTTCCTAAGTGTGATGACCTTTGAAGCTGGGAAGTATTTTTCCAAGAAGGCCTTCCTCATTGTTTCCCAAGAGGTGATACGTCCAGCAGGAATCTCATATAGCCAATCTTTGGCTCTGTCAGCTAAGGAAAATGGAAATGCCTTCATCTTCAGAATGTTCTCATCTGCTCCTTGTGGTTTCATGTTAGAACACACAACCTGGAATGCCCTAAGGTGCTTGTGGGCGTCCTCCATAGGAAGTCCATGGAAAATAGGGAGTTGGTGCAATAGTCCACTCTTCAGTTCAAACTCTGCTTGTCTTCCTGCTGCAGGGGCAGGGTACACAATGCCTGTAGGGGGTCCTCCCTCGACTGTTGCTGTGGATAGTTCCCTAATGGATGCCATTCTCTCTTCTTGAACTTCTTCAGGTGGTGGTGTAAGTGGTGGTGAAGGTGAAAGAGGGGAAGTAATTTGTGGTGATGGTAAGTTAGGCGAAATCAAAGGTGATGGTGAAAGTGGTGGAGATGGAGTTGGTGTAGGTGATGTGGATTCCTCTGAAGGATCTAAGATTCTTTTCCCTTGCTCGTTGAATGTATATGGCTTGAATTGCAAGGGAGAAGGTCTTCTGTACTCAAGTTGTGGAGGATTCTTCAAACGAGCAAGTCTTTCTTCAATCTCTCGTATGGTAGGGAGTTTAGAGGACTCGGACATTCATGGAATTCCTGAACAACATTAAGATGTACAAAAGTGAGTAACTTACGAAAACAAACAAAATACAAGTTAATATTTTCATACAAAAACGTCACTATTCACAATGCAACAAAAGAGACTTACATTTTGTACAAGTAAGAGAAGTAAAAACAAAACACTTTACATGTGAAGGGTATGTACAAGTATTTTATTACTATTTTTTTTTTTTAAAACTTATAAACATCGTTAATAACTCAATTGATTCCAAGTTGTAAGTCGAGCCCAATAGAAACCACTACTATTGGTGAGCTACGATATAGGGATAGTCGCCTAGACATAAGTCTCTTTCCGTGGTTTCAGAAGGCCAGATAGCCAGATTAAGAGGTAAGTGAGAGGGAGGACTCATTTTGGTGATACTACGGAGGCTACTCCCTCATTGAGGTTTACGCCCCTATTGGCTACTTCCACATTGTGGTTTACGCACAGTCTATAGTATCTCTGAGATCCAATTGAACCCATCACCCAGGGTCTCAACCTAAGACACCATCTGTAATGCCCCTTACTCAGTTTGGAAAGTACTCATGTGTTATACTGTTCTCCTAATGCTAATAAAGGCCGCCCTCAACCTCATAAGACCTTAGAAAGGTACCAATGAAGGGTTAAGGCCAATATTAACAAAAGGGCCCTTGTCTACTCATACGATTTTACACACTTATAACAATCAAATAATTAACAACATTTATAAATCAATTTTTTTACTTTTTCTTTCTTTTCCTTTACAAGTATATTAGACAAATTACACACAAAACTTTCACACAAAACACAAGTACAAAACGTCACTATTCACAATTATTTTTTTTTTTTTTTTTCCTTTTTTTTTTTTTTTTTTTTTTTTTTTTTTCTTTTTTCTTTTTTTCTTTTATTTACAATTATTTTCAACACTTAGGTACGGGAACAGGGAATCTCGTTGTGCAATGGGGCTGAAACAGCTACCCTTCCAAGATTATGTTTAATCCAATATACCTTAAGTGCCACAACAATTTCTTACATTTTCTTTTTGCTATAAATACTATTGATATCGAATTTAATTCCAAGCGGTAAATCAAGTGGACGTGCGGCCCAAGTATAATCGTCTAGACACAAAGTCCCTCCTACATCCGTTGGGCAACCTTACTGAAATGGCCAGGTAGGGGAGGGCGAACACAAGAGGTAGGATCCATTTTGGCATAGGCTACTCCCTCATTGAGGTTTACGCCCATTTGTAGCACTTCTGAATCCAGAACCCGTCATGAACGTTGTCCCCAGCCTAGACACCATCTCACATAGGATATTCTTACTAGGATGTAAAAGGTCCTAAGTGTGTTAGACAGTTCAATGAATGTTAATAGAGGCCGCCCTCAACCTTAAGGGACCTGAACTAGGTACCAATAAGGGGTTTAGGCCAATATTAATAAACACGACTTCACCTATTCCTTCTTTAATTTACAACTAACAATTAAACTCGTGTTCAACAATAAAAATAACAACCTAAGTAATTAATCTAAAATTCGACAATTACAAAATAATTAACAAGTCATCATTTTTTTTTTTTTTTCCGGTCACATTATAAACAAAACACACATATTAACAATATAACAAATGATTTTTCAATCCCCGGCAACGGCGCCAAAAATTGATACGCTCAAAGCAAGCGCATAATTTAACCCTGAAATGTCATTAGTAGCATAGAATAAATAGGGATCGTTCTATTCCGGGGATTGAGGGTACACCTGTCATTGTCAAACAATTAAACAATTAAAATTAAAACAAAGTATAATATTTACACACATGCACATTATTTACGAATAAAAAGGGGGTTTTTGATTTTGGTTTTTTTTCTGAAAATTAAACTAAGTTAACAAAATAATTAAAATGCTAAAACATAAAAAATATAAATGGAATGCAAGAACAAAGATCAAATCGAAACCCATGATTAAAGTTGATTTAAGTTCATCATTGTTCATCATAGTCATGCAAGAGGAATTGATCATGTGAAACGTTCAAAGCAAACAATTTCCCATATTTTACTTTCAACGCTAATTAATCTAAGTGAAAGCACATAGACTAATCCTATCAAACATGCATTCAAGCCCTAGAAAGCTAGTCAATCATACATGTTTAACGCATTAAGCATCTAGAAAGGCTATCAATTCAAATGTGCAACTTAGTATGAAAAAGTCCACCTAATTGCAATCTTCTTTGATTAAATTCGGTTTTTGTACAAAACCTTTACTACTTATTGATTCAAGAACACAAAACCAAAAAGTTGATTCATGTTCTTAAATTCGTAGCACCAATTATATAAAAACCCTAAAAGTTTCGAACCCTTTAAGATTAACATACAAAAGATTTCTATCATGCAAATTTAATCAAACACTCACACATAAGCAACCATAATTCGCAAAGTATGAATCTGAAAATTAACTATTAATCATAAAATTTCAGAAAACAATACTTGTTCAAACATATGTGTCAACTAAGGCATAACCAACGAAAATACAAACAAAGTTACAAGGAGAATCGGATTACACCAAGAGATGGAGATGGGATGAATGGTCTCTTGAATTTCGAAAGCAATCTTCAAGGATAGTGATGGATGATGTGCACGGCTTGTCCTCTTCTTCCTTGACCTTGCTTGAACTTCGTGGTTGCCCTAGAGGATGGAGAAGAACACGGCTAAGCTAGAGAGAGTTTTCTGATTTTTTCTAAAGTTGTAAAACACAATGGAAGGGACCCCTTGACGTTGAGAATGTGTGAGAATATATAGTGGACGCCTCCTTGCTTTCCAAGCCGTGTAAACCTCTTAATATCCCAAGGAATTAATCTGAAAATGCCACATAATTTCCTCCAATAATAGCTTGCCAAATAAGCCCTATGACATGGTTCAACCAATCACAAAACTCCATTTTAATTCCCTAATATTTTTGGCCGAAATATATAAAGATGTATTCTGATTTTGTAGTTCAATTTCGGCCAAACTTCCTTAGAGAATATAGGGAACGAACCTAGACTCCTTTTTGGCCGTTTCTTGGTCTCCACACTTTGGCTTTCCTTAAAACTCTCCCCTAGAATCTCTCCTTGCCGAATTCTCTAGGGTTTCTTCATGAATATCACGGCAATTCCTTCTTTTCCTCTTGGCTGGGACGGCAAAAGATCTTCTAGGGTTTATCTCTTGATGTATTTCCATAAAAATAGCCCTAGAAAATCTCCCTAGAATATCTCCTTTTAATTTCTGATTTTTGGACGCCAACTCCTTGTTTCTCTCTTCATTTTGGACGGCAAAACTCTCCTAGGGTTTCTTCATGCGTCACAAACCCTAATCTCTTGGGCCATGATGGGCCATGATCCATTTTGCCAAAAATCCAACAAGTCTTGAGAGTTTTTGGGCCTCCATGCGTCACTTCTATGCCATGTCATCTTCCAACATCACAACACTTTATTTTCTTCATTTCTTTTCATAGTTGCGTTGGAAACTTCATTGGTAAGCTCTCCTCCATTTCGCAGGGTTTCCTGGTTGCACTAGGAAAGCTTGTTTCTTCATTTCTGCTCAAATGTGTGGACCGTTTTCTCTCATATTTGTTTGTCTTGATGTTCGCAGGCTCCTCTTTCCATTTGTGAGTTCATTTCCACTTTCTAGCTCGGAGGTCCTGAAAATAGAAACTAGTATGAGGAATAGAAACTTTCCTAATTTGAAAAATAGCAACTTACCAAAAATGAAAAATAGAAAGTTACTAAAAATGAAAAATAGAAACTTGCCAGAAATGAGAAATGAAAACTATAAGAATAGAAACTTTCTAAAAATGGAAAATAGAAACTAAGAAAAATGGAAACTTTCTACAAATAGGAACTTTCCCAATCAAAGAATGGAAACTTTCCTAAACAGAGTTTTACTAAGGAAATGGCGCAAGAAATGTAAGGAAATGCAGTTAAAACGTCGCATTAAAATGCTCCTATCAGTAGAGTCATAGTTACACTTTGAAGCTTTCCTCAGCGGCTTAGCAACAAGGTGATGAACTCGTCTCTGCTATGGTGGTGGAGCGTCCTTGACTCAGCGCCTAAGAACTTCGTAGATTGATGGATGGATGGTGGTCACGGTCTTGTAGGTGATGGAAGTTTAAGGAGTGAATTGGGCAGAGTCTTGGAATAGTTTTTGGCCAGGAAGTGATGGAAATTCTGTTCTGGACGTTGCCTATTTATAGGGGAGCATTGGTTGGCTTTTGTCGATCATACCCTTCATCATTGGACGGATGGGATTGCATCATAATTCCTTTAATTTTCCAACTGAAAACGTCTCCTTTATGGCCTTAACTCCTCTCATAATGGGGTCTTTTAACAGCTGAAACGTCTTTCTCCTTTATTCCCGAACTAAAAACGTCTTTCTCCTTTATTTATTTTCCAGCTGAAACGTCTTTCTCCTTTATTTCCCTTCTTCATTGCTTGGTCAAACGTCTTAAATTTCCTACAAAAAGGTGGAGAATATCAGATTTTTTTAAGAGAAAATAAAGGGAATTAATGTAAAGACCGTAAAAACGTCGACGGTAAGGAATCCTGATCCCGTTAGGATTTTTTTTTCATAAATTTCGCATTTTGCGCCTATTTTACGCCAAACACTGTACAAGACTCTTAAACTGACTCGATAACTCAAAACACGAAACTTAAGGGAGAAACAAGTCTAAAATGGGGCATATACTCAATAATATCGTCGCACTTTATGCTCCTATCAAATACCCCACACTTAACTTTTGCTAGTTCCTTAGCAAAACAGAAATACAAAACAAAACAAAGACTCGACAAAAAGCAAGTAAATGACTCTACTACCCCTAACTGTTGTCTCAGAGACTCCAAACTCATGGCTTTCACGTTAAACACTTAATCAAAATCGCATAGATAATTCCATGGTTAATAAACATGTAACGCTCATATGACTAAGTAAGATGTGGAGAACTTAAGTTATACAGTGAATGATAGCATGTTTCGAACAAGTCCAATCCAAACTCACAAGGCATACTCTCGATTTTTCTCTCAGAAATGGCTATGCTTAAAAGCTTCACACTCAAGTATATGCAAGAGAACAAATTGTAAGGCAACAAACAGCTTGCATATTTCATCAATAAACGCATTTTGTGAATAATTATTAAAGACCTCAAGAAATGACTAAGTGCACAAATGGACCTAAACCATAAGCTCGACTGCGTACCTGACTCCACTAACCAAAGACTGCCCATCTCAAGGATCAAGTCAGCACTTAAAATAGGTTGTAATGGGGCTAAGCTAGGGTTTTCGAAATGAAGATTAAGGATACAAAAATCCTAAGGACCTAGCAGAGCATATATGGACCACTTTATGTCATCATTTTTGTAGACCAAATATCATTGTTTTGGGCCAAACCTTCACTCTAACCAACATGGGAATGGACAAAGGCATAATTTTCAACTTTGAGCCTTCTACAAATTTGAAAGTCCAAAACCACACTTCAACAATTTCCCAAGAGTTTTCTTTTCAATTTTTCTTCTCTTTTGCCACTTTTCTTTCTTTCTTTCTTTTTCATTTTCATTTTCTTTCAATTTTTTTTTTTTATGGCAAATTTTTTTTTCTCTTTTTTTTTTTTTCTTGGATTTTCCCCACCCCACACTTGTCTTTCATCGTCACCCCTACACATTATGTCATGCTCTACTAAGTCCCTAGGACAAGGGTAGAGATATCCTGTACTAAGCTCATGGTAGGGTAGTGAGGGTGATGAAACAAAGGTTTTCAACGTAGGCTCAAAGGGGTTCATTCTAAGGAGTCCCACGACGGGCACAATTGGGGACACATGCTTGTTTGGCTATGGTGGTTACCCTAATGCCTTCTATCCTATCCAGGATCAGTGCATATTATGGCATACAAGTTTTGACAGTCACAACAGCCGAGTTCTAGTACTCTCTAGTCCATTAAAATCTATGGCACATGATCATTGGATTTTCAAAGAATGATGAGGTTTTGCAAATACAGCCACGAAATTCTAGAATTATCAATTAAGCACTCGAAAAGAAAGTATTTTAGCTCAAAAGCTCACTTAGGGTCAAATGAATCAGACTTAATCCTAGCATGCTTAATGAACCAAGTTACAATCCTATCTCAAATCTTCATACAAGTATCACAACGTCGATTAACCACAGAATTCAATTAAGTCCTATTTCGATTGTGAAAACCTTCAGCCATGAATTCAGAGACATGTTCATCCTAGACGTTAGGAGCATCCTAAGACTCAAACAAACAAAAAGACTATAAAACCAACAAAATAAATTTTTTTTTTTTTTTTTTTTTTAAACTGAAAAAAATTCTGAAAATAAAGGTGTAAACCCACCCCATACTTAGAATCTACATTGTCCTCAATGGGAAGGGTAAAATAAACAAACAAACAAACAAAGACACAAGTACAATTCAACCTAAGCAAGTGAAGGGATAGAAATGTCAAACTCTCGTTGATGGCTCCTCCACAGCTTCTGTTGAAATGGGTTGCCTCCCATGCAGCGCTTAATATTTATAGTCCTTCAGCCGGGACTCTTCTCCTTGTTCACACGTCATGGGGTGCCTCCTGGAGGGGTATCTCTTCCAATGTGTGCCCCACGAAGGACTCATAGTAGGGCTTGAGACGATGCCCATTTACCTTGAACTCCTTCCCCGTCTTCTCACTCTTGATCTCTACAGCACCATGAGCAAACACATTTGTAACTATAAATGGGCCAACCCAACGAGAACGAAGTTTACCAGGGAATAGCTTAAGTCTGGAATGGAATAACAGAACTTTCTGGCCCACTTGGAAGCTTTTTCCGCGGATCATTTTGTCATGGTAGGCCTTTGTCTTCTCCTTGTAGATCCATGAAGCATCGTAGGCCTCATTCCTTATCTCCTCAAGCTCATTTAGCTGTAGCTTCCTATGTAGGCCCGCTTCATCATAATCCATGTTGAACTTTTGGACAGCCCACCAAGCCTTGTGCTCTAGCTCCACTGGAAGGTGGCATGCCTTTCCGTAGGCCAACCTAAAGGGAGACATCCCAATAGGCGTCTTGTAGGCTGTTCTGTAGGCCCACAATGCATCATCTAATCTCTGGCTCCAATCCTTCCTTGTTGGGCCCACTGTCTTTTCGAGTATCCTCTTGATCTCCCTGTTGGACACCTCTGCTTGGCCACTGGTCTGAGGGTGGTAGGGCGTGGACACCTTATGGGTTACCCCATACTTCTTCAGCAAAGCCTCGATTGTCCGGTTGCAAAAATGAGAACCTCCATCACTGATCAGCACACGTGGCACACCAAACCTGGAAAATATGTTAGTTTTCAAGAAACCTGCAACCACTTTTGAATCGTTAGTCCTGGTGGCTTTTGCTTCCACCCACTTTGATACATAGTCCACAGCCAATAGTATATATAAACAGCCATTAGACGAAGGAAATGGGCCCATAAAGTCAATGCCCCAAACATCGAAAATTTCTACAGTTATTATTGGGCTCATGGGCATTTGATCTTTTGGGCCAAGATTACCAGTCCGTTGGCATCTATCACAAGAAATACAAAACAAGTTTGCATCCTTGAAGATAGTGGGCCAATAAAATCCACAGTCTAAGACCTTCAAGGCCGTTCTACGAGGCCCAAAGTGGCCTCCACAAGCCTCACTATGGCAAAATGACCGAATTGACCTATGCTCAGACTTTGGGACACATCTCCTAATGACTTGGTCACTACAATGTTTCCATAAATAGGGCTCATCCCAAATAAAGTGCCTAGCCATTTTCTTCAATTTATCCTTACTAGCTTTGGAAAGTGTGTCAGGAAATGTCCTAGTGACTAAATAGTTAACTATATCCGCATACCAGGGCACACTAACCTCTATCCCAAAGAGCTGCTCATCTGGGAAAGTTTCCTGTAGGGGCTGGATGTCCTCCTCATGTACTATCCTGCTCAAATGGTCCGCCACCACATTCTCGCTTCCCTTCTTGTCCTTGATCTCTAGGTCAAACTCCTGCAGCAGCAAGATCCATCTAATCAATCTGGGCTTGGTCTCCTTCTTGATCATCAGATATCTCAAGGCTGCATGGTCAGAGTAAACAATTACTTTAGAGTGTAATAAATAAGAACGAAACTTATCTAAAGCAAAGACTACAGCCAAGAGTTCTTTTTCAGTGGTGGAGTAGTTGAGCTGGGCGTCGTTGAGGGTCCGAGAAGCATAGTAAATAGCATAGGGCTTCTTATCCTTCCTCTGGCCCAACACAGCTCCAACAGCATAGTCTGATGCATCACACATAAGCTCGAAGGGTAGACTCCAATCCGGAGGACAGATAATGGGGGCCGTGGTCAACAACTCCTTGAGCTTTTCAAACGCCTTCTTGCAATCCTCATTGAACACAAAGGGCACGTCCTTTTGCAATAGGGCACACATAGGTCTCGCCACCTTGGAGAAGTCTTTGATGAACCGCCTGTAAAATCCTGCATGGCCAAGAAAAGAGCGTACCTCCCTCACAGTTGTGGGGGAGGGTAAGTGACGTACAAGATCAACCTTAGCCTTATCTACCTCAATGCCCCTAGCAGATATTATGTGTCCTAACACTATCCCTTGTGTCACCATGAAGTGACACTTCTCCCAATTCAGCACAAGGTTAGTTTCTACACACCTCTCAAGTATCAATCCTAGATTCTCTAAACAAGTATCAAAATCTTTACCGAAGACACTAAAGTCGTCCATAAAGACTTCAATAATATTTTCAATGTATTCTGAGAAAATGGAAAGCATACATCTTTGGAAAGTACCTGGTGCGTTGCATAAGCCGAAGGGCATGCGCCTATAAGCAAAGGTCCCAAAGGGGCA
Organism: Rosa rugosa; assembly: GCF_958449725.1. Taxonomy (NCBI): domain Eukaryota; kingdom Viridiplantae; phylum Streptophyta; class Magnoliopsida; order Rosales; family Rosaceae; genus Rosa; species Rosa rugosa. The sequence goes on from NC_084823.1 coordinate 23,583,995, forward strand.
CGTGAAGGTCGTCTTCTCCTGATCCTCGTGGGCTATGCAGATCTGGTTGTACCCACTATATCCGTCCAAGAAGCAATAGTAGGAATGGCCCGCTAAGCGCTCCAACATCTGGTCAATAAAAGGCAAGGGCATATGATCCTTCCTCGTTGTGGCATTCAGCTTCCGGTAGTCGATACATACCCTATGACCAGTCACTAATCTCTGGGGCACTAGCTCATTATCCTCGTTCTGTACCACTGTCACCCCAGACTTCTTGGGCACCACTTGCACTGGAGAGACCCACTTACTATCAGAAATGGGGTAGATCACCCCACAATCTAGCAACTTGATCACCTCGTCTTGGACCACCTTCAACATGGGCGGATGTAGACGCCTTTGGGCTTCTCTTGTGGGCTTGGCGCCATCTTCTAACAGGATCCGGTGGACACACGTGGTTGGGCTGATCCCCTTGATATCTGCTAGAGTCCAACCAATGGCAGTCTTGTGCTTCTTCAACACGTCCACCAACTTCCTTTCTTGCTCTACCTCCAGCGTTGACGATATGATCACTGGGAGGGTCTCCTTTTCTCCTAGGTACGCGTACTTCAAATGCTCAGGGAGTACCTTCAATTCCAACTTGGGTGCCTGAACAATAGAGCGTAGCATTTTATTAGTAGAAACCGGAATTGACAAATAGGAAATTGACCTCTTTATAGGCTGAGCCTCCAGTGAGGCCACAGTCTTGATCACTCTAGGCTCCTCAACGTCCCACTCAACCTTGGGGATAGGTTCCCCATTTGCATCATATCCGACAACCTCCTCTAGGGTCAGAGCCAATTCATCCTCAACCATTACTTCAGAGAAAACCTGCGCGAGTGAATCAACTACATCAATAGCAAAGCAAGGTTTCAAGTCAGAAACAGGGTACCTCATGGCTTCAAGAATGTTGAAGCGTATAACATCACCATCAAACTCCATGGTGAGAGTCCCTTTGTACACGTCGATCTTCGTTCTTGCAGTCCTCATAAAGGGACGCCCTAAAAGTAATGGAGTGGTATTTAGGGGTGATTCCTCCATGTCCAATACGTAGAAATCCGCAGGGAATATCAGATGGTTTACCTGCACAAGAACATCCTCAACATACCCTTGAGGGTATTTGTTAGACCTATCAGCAAGTTGAATGACAACATTATCCCTTTTAAGAGGGCCTAGACCTAGGGACACATACAAATTATAAGGCATAACATTTATGGATGCCCCTAAGTCTAACATCACATTTTCAAACCTGGTGTCACCAATGATACAGGGAACAGAAAAACTCCCTGGGTCCTTCAACTTTGGGGGTAGTTTCCTCTGGATAACGGCTGATACCGTCTCGCTCATTTTCACCACCTCCTTCAATCTTGTCTGCCTCCTTGTGGTGCAAAGCTCCTTCAAGAACTTGGCGTATTTAGGCACTTGTTTGATGCACTCAATCAGGGGCATATTCACTTGAACCTTCTTGAAGATTTCCAAGATCTCTTGATCAGATTTATCTTTCTTCGTCTTGGCAAACCTGCTTGGGAAAGGTATAGAAACAACTGGGTTAGTCTTAATTAAACCACTAGAGTTAGGAATTGTACCTTTGGGTGCCTCAGCTTGGGGCACGTTAACTTCCACCCTTGATGTAGCTAGGTCCTTCTCAACATCCTCCTTAGACACCTCCACAACGTCTTCTTCTTCATTATGGGCCGCTTGGATCTTCTTGTGGGCTCTGGGAGGGTCAACTAGTACGCGTCCACTCCTAGTGATGATGGCTTGGGCGTGCTCATTCCTTGGGTTAGGCACTGTGTTGCTCGGTAGCTTCCCTGTTTCAGCAATTCGACCCATGAAATCCACCACTTGGCCCATTTGATTCTTGAGCTCTGCAATATCCTTTGAATGGGTCGCCTGTCCTACAACCAAAGCTTGAGTAGCCGTGTTAAGTTGTTGTTGCCCCGCAGCAAGGGACTTCAACAGTTCATCATAATTAGGGGCACTCAAAGTATTAGAAACAGGAGGTGGAGGGACAGAATTGGGAATACCAAAAGTTTGAGGTACCTGAGGCCTCAAAAACAAACCTGGTGGGCGCTGAGAATTCTGACCTGGGCCTTGAGGTGGTCTCAAGGTGTTATCATTGTTGGCCCAACGAAAGTTGGGGTGATCTCTGAGCCCAGGATTGTACGTATTGGAGTAAGGGTTGTACCTCGGGCCGCCTTGACCTCCATGATACCCTAGGGCGTTAACAGATTCCCATCCTTCTGGAGAGGCAAGCTGGGGACATTTATCAGTGGGGTGCCCTTGAGTCGAGCACATCCCACACACTTGAGCCATTGCTCCTCCTCCATTACCGTTTAAGACTTGAGACAGCAGAGTAGACATCTTGTTGACCTTGTCTTCAAGAGCAGAGTTAGTGGACACCTCATGTACCCTCCGTTGAGTGGAAAGCACCCCCTCATATTGCTGATAGTTTAGTGCACGATTAGTAAGTAGCTCCCTTGCATCAGCAGGTGTCTTATCCATAAAGGACCCTCCAGCAGCAGCATCTAACAGACCACGCTCATTAGCGGTGAGTCCTTCATAAAAATAGGTAAGGAGGGACCCCTCACTCATCCCATGGTTAGGGCATGATGCTACAAGGCTCTTAAACCTGTCCCAATAATTGCAGAAATTCTCCTCATGTCCTTGCGTGATTCCACTAATCTGCTTCCTCAAAACAGTGACCTTTGAGGCAGGAAAGTACTTCGTAAGGAACTCGCCCTTCATCCTATCCCAAGTGTTGATAGTCCCAGCAGGCAGCTCAAATAGCCAAGTCTTGGCCTTGTCCTCCAAAGTAAAGGGGAATGCCTTCATCTTCAAGATATTGATATCAGCTCCTTTAGGGCACATACTCCCACAGACAAACTCGAACTCCTTGAGATGCTTGTTGGTGTCTTCACTACTCATCCCATGAAACTTGGGTAGGTGATGCAGAAACCCACTCTTTAACTCAAAATCATCATTAAGCCCCTCTCCTGGTTCTGGATAGGCAATGCATAAGGGCGCAGCACCCCCACCTGTAGGATTAGACAGTTGCCTAATAGTCTCAGCCATTGGTGCTTGTACTTGCTCAACACGGGCGTGCTCTTCCTCTTCTTCCTCTTCTGTATTCGCAACGTCCTCTTCAGTGACCTCCTCTTCCTCCTCTTCAAAGACTTGTTCTTCTCCTTCTTCAGAATGGTCAGGTTTGTTGATCTCCTTGGTTGATCTAGTTGAGGAGTTATAACCTGAATAGTTAGAGTCCTGAGAATCCCTCCTTTCTAGAAGAGGGCGGTCTGAAAAAAGTGAGTTCTGCCCTTTGCTTAGCACGTTCCAATTTCTCAAAGAGCTCCTTAGTCTTATCAGAGACAGTGGACATTCATGGACCTTTAAGACCAAATCAAGTGTTAGTAACATATACAAGGTTCGAAATACAAACATTATGTCTTTCCTACTTTCTAAGTTACTTTTACATTTACATACTTAGGTATTGGAACAGAGGACCTCGTTTGTGCAATGGGACTATAGAACAGCTACCCTCGACAAGGTCATGTTTAATCCAATATACCTTAAGCATGTCACATAACATTTTTTATTTTTTTTTTATCTTTTTTTTTTTTTTTTAAGTTTGTTATAAACTTAGTTAATATCTCAATTGATTCCAAGTTGTAAGTCGAGCCCAATAGAAACCACTACTATTGGTGAGATACGATATAGGGATAGTCGCCTAGACATAAGTCTCTTTCCGTGGTTTCAGAAGGCCAGATAGCCAGATTAAGAGGTAAGTGAGAGGGAGGACTCATTTTGGTGATACTACGGAGGCTACTCCCTCATTGAGGTTTACGCCCCTATTGGCTACTTCCACATTGTGGTTTACGCACAGTCTATAGTATCTCTGAGATCCAATTTGAACCCATCACCCAGGGTCTCAACCTAAGACACCATCTGTAATGCCCCTTACTCAGTTTGGAAATTAACTCATGTGTTAGACTGTTCTCCAAATGCTAATAAAGGCCGCCCTCAACCTCAAGAGACCTTAGAAAGGTACTAATGAAGGGTTTAGGCCAATATTAACAAAAGGGCCCTTGTCTACTCATACGATTTTACACACTTACAACAATTAAGTATTTAACTAAATTCATGACAACATACAATTTACAACAATTAAGTATATTAATCTAAGTGAAACACATACAATTTACAACATGCTTTAAAAAAAACTCATTCTACAATTTACAATATGCTTAAAAACTTCTACAAATTGTACAACAATTATAAAAGACATGCTTAATTTCGTAACACTCATAAAACTTAAACTAAATCACAATTATAGCTTGGCCAAACATAAATCGCAATTTGTCACCATTCCACAAGTGTAGTACAAAAATTTAGCATGCATTCTATATACAACAAAATCGATGACACTTTATATGTTAGGGATTTTAACAATCCCCGGCAACGGCGCCAAAAATTGATGCGGCTAAAATAGCCTCACAATTTAACCCTGCAAAATGTAGTTGTCAGTATAGGATAAGCAGGGATCGTTCAGTCCGGGGATTGTAGGGTACACCTACACAAAAAGGTCAATTGACAAATAAAAGAATAAAATGGGGGTTTTGGAATTTGGTTCCTAATCTACTTAAAATAAAAACAAAACAAATAAAACTATATACATTGATCGACTTCCCTAACCTAGACCAATACCACTCAGAAATTACTAAGTGTAAAAACAGAAAATTCATTTCAACATGCTACAAGAATGTGCCCATCTTAAACGCTTAGATAAGAGCTCAAATGAAAAGCCTCAGCGGATCAATCCATTTATCTAATTCGTTCTAATGTAGGCTTGGATCGGAAAAGTCCTTACCAAGCCTAATACTACTAATTTTCGAAAACACTCAGCATAGTTCTCTTAACTAGTAGTATTATCTAACCCTCGAATCAACTCACACGTGCAAATTAACCATTACACATAGAATTTAACACGTAATTTCCAGAATCGTTTAATCATTAAAGCATGATTTTTACCACTTTTTAGAACTAATTACTACTTGTTTAACTCAGCGTCTTAACAAATAACAATTACTCTTGGCAAATTAAGCAAACACACAAGAACTCTCACCGTTATTCTAGCATGCAAACTTATGAACCTAACTCTGAAAATTACCTAAACACATAAAAGGGCACAAGATTGTAACATGCATCATAAAAGAATTCTCGAAATTAACTCAATAATAAACTGAAAATCTCAAAAATATTAATAAAAATATTCTGAAAATTTCATGTCTCCAATTACACAACTCGCAAATCCAAACACACAAAACCGAAACAAAAATTGTGAGTAGAGTCATAGTTACACTTTGAAGCTTTCCTCAGCGGCTTGGCAACAAGGTGATGAACTCGTCTCTGCTATGGTGGTGGAGCGTCCTTGACTCAGCGCCTAAGAACTTCGTAGATTGATGGATGGATGGTGGTCACGGTCTTGTAGGTGATGGAAGTTTAAGGAGTGAATTGGGCAGAGTCTTGGAATAGTTTTTGGCCAGGAAGTGATAGACAAGGAACTGATCTTGGTCAGGAAGTGATGGAAATTCTGTTCTGGAAGTTGCCTATTTATAGGGGAGCATTGGTTGGCTTTTGTCGATCATACCCTTCATCATTGGACGGATGGGATTGCATCATAATTCCTTTAATTTTCCAACTGAAAACGTCTCCTTTATGGCCTTAACTCCTCTCATAATGGGGTCTTTTAACAGCTGAAACGTCTTTCTCCTTTATTCCCGAACTGAAAACGTCTTTTCTCCTTTATTTATTTTCCAGCTGAAACGTCTTTCTCCTTTATTTCCCTTCTTCATTGCTTGGTCAAATGTCTTAAATGCTTTATTTTATGACTCCATCGTTGTTATTTCCAAGAGTTCCACCAGCCAAGGTTTCCTACAACAAGCAGGAGAATATCAGAATTTTCTAGAGAAAATAAAGGGAATTAATGTAAAGACCGCAAAAAAACGTCGACGGTAAGGAATCCTGATCCCGTTAGGATTTTTTTCATAAATTTTCCATTTTGCGCCTATTTTACACCAAACACTGTACAAGACTCTTAAACTGACTCGATGACTCAAAACACGAAACTTAAGGGAGAAACAAGTCTAAAATGGGGCATATACTCAATAATATCGTCGCACTTTATGCTCCTATCAACTGTTCTCCAAGTGCTAATGAAGGCCGCCCTCAACCTCATAAGACCTTAGAAAGGTACGAATGAAGGGTTAAGGCCAATATTAGCAAAAGGGCCCTTGTCTACTCAGACGATTTTACACACTCGCAACAATTAAGTATTTAACAAAATTTATAACTCCAATTTTTATTTTCTTTAATTCTAACTCTTTACAAGTATAATTAGACACAAAACTTTCACACAAAACACATAAACAAAACGTCACTATTCAAATTTTTTTTTTATTTTTTTTATTTTTTATTTATTTATTTATTTTGATTTACAATTACTTTCAACACTTAGGTACGGGAACAGGGAATCTTGTTGTGCAATGGGACGGAAACAGCTACCCTTCCAAGATTATGTTTAATCCAATATACCTTAAGTGTCACAACATTTTCTTTACATTTTCTTTTGTTATAAATACTATTGATATCAAATTTAATTCCAAGCGGTAAATCAAGTGGACATGCGGCCCAAGTATAATCGTCTAGACACAAAGTCCCTCCTACATCCGTTGGGCAACCTTACTGAAATGGCCAGGTAGGGGAGGGCGAACACAAGAGGTAGGATCCATTTTGGCATAGGCTACTCCCTCATTGAGGTTTACGGCCATTTGTAGCACTTCTGAATCCAGAACCCGTCATGAACGTTGTCCCCAGCCACACCATCTCACATAGGATATTCTTACTAGGATGTAAAAGGTCCTAAGTGTGTTAGACAGTTCAATGAATGTTAATAAAGGCCGCCCTCAACCTTAAGGGACCTGAACTAGGTACCAATAAGGGGTTTAGGCCAATATTAATAAACACGACTTCACCTATTCCTTCTTTAATTTACAACTAACAATTAAACTCGTGTTCAATAATAAAAATAACAACCTAAGTAATTAATTAACTAATTTTCGACAATTAAAATAATTAACAAGTAATATATATATATATATTTTTTTTTTTTTTTTCGGTCACAATATAAACAAAACATTTAACAATATAACAAATGATTTTTCAATCCCCGGCAACGGCGCCAAAAATTGATGCGCTCAAAGCAAGCGCATAATTTAACCCTGAAATGTCATTAGTAGTATAAGTAAATAGGGATCGTTCTATTCCGGGGATTGAGGGTACACCTGTCATTGTCAAACAATTAAACAATTAAAATTAAAACAAAGTATAATATTCACAAAGATATTCACAATTATAAACATTGTACACGAAAAAGGGGGTTTTTGATTTTGGTTTTTCCGAAAATAAACTAAGTTAACAAAACAATTAAAATGCAAAAACATAAAAATAAAGATGGAATGAGAGAACAAAGATCAAAAACCGAAACATATAATTAAAATCGATTCAAACCCTAATATTGTTCATCTAAGTCATGAGAAAGGAGTTGATCATGTGAAATGTTAGAAAGCAAACAATTTCCCATATTTTACTTTTCAATGCTAATTAATCTAAGTGAAAGCACAAAGACTAATCCTATCAAACATGCATTCAATCCCTAGAAAGCTAGTAAATCATGACATGTTCAACGCAATAAACACCTAGAAAGGCTATCAACTCAAGTGTGCAACTTAGTATGGAAAAGTCCACCTAATTGCAATTCTCTTTAATTAAATTCGGTTTTTGTACAAAACCTTTACTACTTTTCGATTCAAGAACACAAAACCAAAAAGTTGATTCATGTTCTTAAATTGTAGCACCATTCATATCAAAACCCTAAGTGTTTGCAACCACATAAGATTAAAACACAAAAGTTATCTATAATGCAAATTTAATTAAACAAACCCACATAAGCAACTCTCAAAGAACAATAATATAATCTGAAAATTCTCATTCAACCATAAAATTCCAGAAATTAATTATTCATTCAAACATATATGTCAACTAGAGCAAAACCAACGAAATCAAAGCAAAGGTTACAAAGGAGAATCAGATTACAACGTGAGATGGAGATGGTGATGAACGATTGATGTGGTGGTCTCTTGAATCTCGAAAGCAAGCTTCAAGGATGGTGGTGGATGATGATGCTCACGGCAATTCTTCTTCTCCCTTGGCCTTGCTTGAACTCGTGGCTTGCTCTAGAGGATGGAAGAACTCACGGCTATTCTAGAGAACTTTTCTGATTTTTTCTAAAGTGTAAATTGTATGGAAGAGAGGAGCCCTTGACGTTGTGAATAAAGGAGTATATATAGGAGCACGGCAAACTTGGTCCCCAAGCACATATTTTCTGATTTATTTTCCAAGGAATTAAGTTAATAATTCCACATAGCTTCCACCAATGAGAAATTGCCAAATAAGCCCTAGTGTGTCATCCAACCAATCACAAAACTCCATGGAGATTCCCTAATATATTCTTGCCGAATTCCCTTGATTATTTTCTGATTTTCTTCTTGCAATTTCGGCCAAAATATACTTAGGGTTTCTAGGAATGAATCTAGACGCCTTTTGGTGCTTTTCTTGATGTCCACACTTTTTCTTTCCATAAAACTCTCCCTAGAATATCTTTTTGCCGAATTCTCTAGGGTTTCTTCATGAATATCACGGCAACTTCCTCCTTTTCCTCTTGGCTTGGACGGCAAGAGTCTCCTAGGGTTTATCTTTCCATTAAAATTACCCTAGAAAATCTCTTGCGTAATCTTCTTTTAATTTCTGATTTTCACGCCATCTCCCTTGTTTCTCTTTGGTTTTCACGGCAAAACATCTCTAGGGTTAGGGTTTTGCATCACAAACCCTAATGTCATGGGCTATGATGGGCCTTGGTCCAATTTGCCGAAAATCCATAGAGTTCTTGGGCTTCGTTGCTTCATCTTCAAGCCTTCTTATTTTCCAACGCAAAACACTTCATTTCTTTCATTTCTTTTCATAGTTGCGTTGGAAACTTCATTGGTAAGCTCTCCTCCATTTCGCAGGGTTTCCTGGTTGCACTAGGAAAGCTTGTTTCTTCATTTCTGCTCAAATGTGTGGCCCGTTTTCTCTCATATTTGTTCGTCTTGATGTTCACAAGCTCCTCTTTCCATTCGTGCGTTCATTTCCACTTTTTAGCTCGGAAGTCCTGAAAATAGAAACTAGTATGAAAAATAGAAACTTACCTAATTTGAAAAATAGAAACTTACTAAAAATGAAAAATAGAAAGTTACTAAAAATGAAAAATAGAAACTTGCCGGAAATGAGAAATGAAAACTACAAAAATAGAAACTTCCTAAAAATGGAAAATAGAAACTAAGAAAAATGGAAACTTTCTACAAATAGGAACTTTCCCAATCAAAGAATGGAAACTTTCCTAAACAGAGTTTTACTAAGGAAATGACGCAAGAAATGTAAGGAAATGCAGTTAAAACGTCGCATTAAAATGCTCCTATCAGTGGTAGTTCCTAAGGTGCCTCTATCCCTTCCAGAATCAGGGCCATGTATTGATATAACGTCTCAACAAGCACAAGAGTGAATTCTAGCATTCTCTAGTCCATCAAACTTAATCTATGGCAAGTAGTCAATCAAGATGAAAGAATAATGAGATCATCAAAACATCGCCAAGAAATTAAGAATATATTTTTCATTTCACTCCAAGAAAAAGGAACATGGTTCAATTATCTCACATGGGTTTATATGAATCAAAACTCATCTTAACATGCTCATATTCTGTACCAAAGTTTTGAAATCCATATCCACTACAAGGCATATATTTTTCATATATCTCAATTAACCAAAGAATACCATTTTAAGTCATCTCAATTTTTGTGATCCTCTTTTAGTCATGATTTCAGAGATATAGAATCATCCTAGACAGTTGAAAGGGCATCCTAAGACTCAAAACAAAAACAAAAGCAACGAAATTTTTATTTTTATGACATTTTTTCTATTTTTTTGTATTTTCCAATATATATGACTCAAAACAAAAATGTAAATCCCTGCCCCCACACTTAAATATTGCATTGTCCTCAATGTAATCAATCATAAGCATGCAATGAAACACTTAAGCATATAGGGATGAAATTTACGAAAAGAAAGTTCAAAGAAAAACAAAAAGCATATAATAAAGAAGTAGGGAGGAAAAAGAGCAAATCTGAGTTGAAGGCTCCTCCACAGCTACTTCTGAATTGGGTTGCCTCCCAAGCAGCGCTTAATCTTTATAGTCTTTCAGCCTAGACTTGTACCCCCATTTAATCCTCAAGAGGTGGATGATACGCTCAAAGCAAGCGCATAATTTAACCCTGAAATGTCATTAGTAGTATAAAGTAAATAGGGATCGTTCTATTCCGGGGATTGAGGGTACACCTGTCATTGTCAAACAATTAAACAATTAAAATCAAAACAAAGTATAATATTCACACATATGCACATTATTTACGAATTAAAAGGGGGTTTTTGATTTTGGTTTTTCTGAAAATAAAACTAAGTTAACAAAATACTTAAAATGCTAAAACATAAAAATATAAATGGAATGCAAGAACAAAGATTAAAATCGAAACATATGATTAAAATTAATTCAAGTTCATCATCGTTCATCATAGTCATGCAAGAGGAATTGATCATGTGAAACGTTCAAAGCAAACAATTTCCCATATTTTACTTTCAACGCTAATTAATCTAAGTGAAAGCACATAGACTAATCCTATCAAACATGCATTCAAGCCCTAGAAAGCTAGTCAATCATACATGTCTAACGCATTAAGCATCTAGAAAGGCTATCAATTCAAATGTGCAACTTAGTATGAAAAAGTCCACCTAATTGCAATCTTCTTTGATTAAATTCGGTTTTTGTACAAAACCTTTACTACTTATTGATTCAAGAACACAAAACCAAAAAGTTGATTCATGTTCTTAAATTCGTAGCACCAATTATATAAAAACCCTAGGTGTTTGCAACCACATAAGATTAAAATACAAAAGTTATCTATCATGCAAATTTAATCAAACACTCACACATAAACAACCATAAATCGCAAAACATGAATCTGAAAATTAACAATTAATCATAGAATTTCAGAATTCGAAAATTGTTCAAACACATGTGTCAACTAGGGCATAACCAACGAAAATTACAAAGCAAAGGTTACAAGGAGAATCGGATTACACCAAGAGATGGAGATGGGATGAATGGTCTCTTGAATTTCGAAAGCAATCTTCAAGGATGGTGATGGATGATGTGCACGGCTTGTCCTCTTCTTCCTTGGCCTTGCTTGAACTTCGTGGTTGCCCTAGAGGATGGAGAAGAACACGGCTAAGCTAGAGAGAGTTTTCTGATTTTTTTTCAAAGTGTAAATTGTATGGGGAGAGGAGCCCAAAACGTCACAATGGAGAGGGAATATATAGGGGACGGCAAACTTGGTCTCCAAGCCGTGTATTTCTTCTTTATTTTCCATGGAATTAATCTGAAAATGCCACATAGTTTCCTCCAATGATAGCTTGCCAAATAAGCCCTATGATGTGGTCCAACCAATCATATAATTCCAATTTAATTCCCTAAATAATCTTGCCGAAATTCCATGGATATATTCTGATTTTATACTTTAAATTCGGCCAAAACTCCTTTAGGGAATATAGGGATGAACCTAGACACGTTTTGAACCTTTTCTTGATGTCCACACTTCTTCTTTCCTTAAAACTCTCCCTATTTCTTCTCCCAACGTTTTCTTCTTGATTTTTCTTGATTCTCACGTTGTTCTCTCTCTCTTTGCACGGCAAAGACTCTTAAGTCTCCCAAAAATATTTTCTTTCCATAAAAATTTGCCCTAGAAAATCTCAACCGAAATCTTCTTTTATTTTCTGATTTTTCTCACGGCAAACTCCTTGTTTCTCTCTTGATTTTCACGGCAAACTCTCCTAGGGTTTGTTCCATGCGTCACAAACCCTAATTGCATGGGCTTTGTGGGCCTTGTATCCATTTTGCCGAAAATCCAATAAGTCTTGAGAGTTTTTGGGCCTTGTTGCTTCAACTTCAAGCCTTTATACATTCCAACGCCATAACACTTCATTCTTCCATTTCTCTTTCATGGTAACGTTGGAAACTTCATTGGTAAGCTTTCCTCCCTTTCGCAGGGTTTCCTGGTTGAAGCAGGAAAACTTCTTTTCTTCATTTCTGCTCATTTCTGTGGTCCATTGTTCCTCATTTTTGCTCCCCTTAACGTTCGCAAGCTCCTCTTTCCATTTGTGAGTTCATTTCCACTTTTTAGCTCGGAGGTCCTGAAAATAGAAACTAGTAAGAAAAAATAGAAACTTTCCTAAAATGAAAAATAGCAACTTTCCTAAACTGAAAATGGGAAACTTTCTAAAAATGAAAAATAGAAACTACCGAAAATGGAAACTTACTAAAAATGATAAATAGAAACTACAAAAATAGAAACTTTCTACAAATAGGAACTTTCCCAATCAAAGAATGGAAACTTTCCTAAACAGAGTTTTATTAAGGAAATAACGCAGAAAATGTAGGGAAATGCAGTTAAAACGTCGCATTAAAATGCTCCTATCAGTGGAACGTTTTGGAGGGGTACTTCCTCCACTTCGTGTTCCACAAAGGCCTCATAGTAAGGCTTCAAGCGATGGCCATTCACTTTGAACTCGTTACCTGTTTGTTCACTTGACACGCTAAAAGTAAGCGCGCAATTTAACCCTGCATGTAGTTGTTAGTATAGAATAAGTAGGGATCGTTCTAACCGGGGATTGAGGGTACACCTGTAATTGCAAAAAACAATTAATTAATTAGTAAAAGTAAAAAGTATTATTTACAAAAAGAATATATACAAATAACGAAATAAAAGGGGGGTTTAAGAATTATAAAATCAAAAGTTAAATCAAATAAAGAAAACGTAAAAACATATATACAAGGGTGGAACGCAAGGAACAAAGATCAAAACCAATTCCATGTAATCAAATTCGATTCAAACCCTATAATTGTTCATCTAAGTCATGAGAAAGGAGTTGATCATGTGAAACATTTGAAAGCAAATGAATTCCCATTTTTTACTTTTCAATGCTAATTAATCTAAGCGAAAGCACCTAGATTAATCCTATCAAACATGCAATCAAACCCTAGAAAGCTAGTCAATCATGTCATGTTTAATGCATTACACATAAAGAAAGGCTATCAACTCAAGTGTACAACTTAGTATGGAAAAGTCCACCTAATTGCAATCCTCGTTAATTAAATTCGATCTTTGCTCAAAACCTTTACTACTTTGATTCAAGTTTACACAAAACGAAAAGTCGATTTCATGTTCTTAAACCTAGCACCAATTATATCGAAACCCTAAGTGTTTGCAACCACATAAGATTAAAATACAAAAGTTATCTATAAAGCAAATTTAATTAAACAAACTCACATAAGCAACTTCGAATCACAATTATAGAATTAAAAAACTTTATTTAAACATAGAAATTGGGCTTAAACTTCGCCCTAAACGTTAGGTTAACTAGAAACAAGTTCATACGAAATCAAACAAGGAAACCAAAAAGGTTACAAGGAAAAGGAACGAATTACACCGTGAGTGGAGATGGAGATGGAGAGCTAGATGGTTGGATCTTGAATCTTGGAAGCAAGCCTTCAAGGTGGATGATGGAGGATATAATCTTCACGGCTCCTTCTTCTTCTTCCTCTCCTTGCTTGAAAACGCAGAACTTTGCAACTAGAGAATGGAGAGAGAGAGAGAGCTTATGACGTTATGGAGGATTTTCTGAATGAAAGGTGTGTGTTAAACGTCTAGCATAGGGGGGTTTATATAGGGGAACGACCAAGCTTTGCCACACAGCTTCGACCAATCACGTAGCGCCACGTCAGCTCTGTGTGTCATCCAACCAATCAAAAAGCTCCAAAATTAATCCCTAATATATTGTTGCTGATTTTCCCAAGATTATTTCTGATTTTTCTCTTAATTTTCGGCCAAATACCTAGGCATGAACCTAGACAATGTATCCGGACTCATTTTGGACCTTTTCTCCCTTAAATCTCTCCATGGCTTTATCCTTAACATCCTCCCCTTGATTTTCTCCTGATTTTCACATTAAAATTGCAGATTTTATTCTCTAATTTCAGCCAACATATCTTGAGGGAATTAAGGAACGAATCTGGACTTGTTTTGAGCCTTTTCTTGTTGCACAATCCCTTGAAATTCTCCCTTGATTTTCTCAACGTAATCTCCTTGATTTCCCATGCAAAAATCAGATTTAATCTCCCATAATATCTCCCACGTCATCTTCAAGCCATGTGGTCTCCTAATGCCTTCAGGTTTCCTAGCCTCATCAGGATTCCTGCGTTGACTGGGATTCCTAGTCGGACCAGGAAAACTCCATTTCTTCATTTCAGCTTTATTTCCTTGTCATTTATTCCAATGTACCTAGAAAATAGAAACTTTTATTAAAATTACTAAAAATAGAAACTTTCTAAACATGGAAACTTTCCTAATCAAGAAGGATTTATTTAAGGAAATAACTAAGTAAATATGAGGTAATAACAGTTAAAACGTCGCATTAAAATGCTCCTATCATCACTCTTTATCTGCACAGCTCCATGAGAAAACACATTAGTGATAACAAAAGGTCCAATCCAACGAGAACGAAGTTTACCTGGGAAGAGTTTGAGACGAGAATGGAAGAGAAGAACTTTTTGACCCACAACAAAAGTCTTCCTTCGAATCATTTTATCATGGAATGCCTTAGTCTTTTCTTTATAAATGTTGGCACTTTCGTAAGCATCATTCCTAATCTCCTCTAACTCTTGCAACTGCAGCTTCCTATGAAGCCCAGCTTCATCAATATCCATGTTAAACTGCTTCACAGCCCACCAAGCTTTGTGCTCTAACTCCACAGGTAAATGGCAAGGTTTGCCATAGACAATGCGATATGGGGACATACCTATGGGAGTCTTGTATGCAGTTCTGTAGGCCCACAAAGCATCCTCCAAGCGTAGGGACCAATCCTTCCTGTTGGGGTTCACAGTCTTTTCCAATATCCCCTTGATCTGACGATTTGAGACCTCAGCCTGCCCACTAGTTTGGGGGTGATAAGGTGTAGAAACCTTATGTGTAACATCATATTTCTTCAACAAGGCCTCAATCGTCCGATTGCAAAAATGGGATCCACCATCACTAATGAGAACTCTAGGCATTCCAAACCTGCTAAAGATGTTAGACTTGATAAAATCTGCAACAACCTTAGAGTCATTAGTTCTAGTGGCCTTTGCTTCCACCCATTTGGAAACATAGTCCACTGCAAGTAAGATATATAGAAACCCAAAAGATGAAGGGAAAGGTCCCATGAAATCTATGCCCCAGACATCAAATATTTCAACAGTTATGATATTGGACAATGGCATTTGATCTCTAGAACTTAGATTTCCGGTTCGTTGGCATCTATCACAAGTTAAACAATATGCATGTGCATCCTTAAATAACGTTGGCCAAAAGAACCCAGACTCTAACACCTTAAAAGCAGTCTTTTTAGACCCAAAGTGACCCCCACATGCTTTAGAATGGCAAAACGAAAGTATGGCATTATGTTCATGTTCAGGCACACATCTCCTAATCAGTTGATCAGAGCAATATTTCCACAAATAAGGTTCATCCCAAACATATTGCTTAACAGTTTTCTTAAGCCTATCTCTATGAGCACGTGACATGGTATCAGGAATCTTCCTAGAAACAATATAGTTCACAATATCAGCATACCATGGTTCACTTACCTGAAGTCCAAAAAGCTGCTCATCTGGAAACGTCTCCACCAGAGGGAGAGGGTCTTCTGCATGTACCAAACGACTCAAGTGGTCAGCTACCACGTTTTCACTACCCTTCTTGTCCTTGATTTCAACGTCAAACTCTTGTAAGAGTAGGACCCATCTGATAAGTCTTGGTTTCGCCTCCTTCTTGGTCATCAAGTGATACGCTCAAAGCAAGCGCATAATTTAACCCTGAAATGTCATTAGTAGTATAGAATAAATAGGGATCGTTCTATTCCGGGGATTGAGGGTACACCTGTCATTGTCAAACAATTAAACAATTAAAATCAAAACAAAGTATAATATTCACACATATGCACATTATTTACGAATTAAAAGGGGGTTTTTGATTTTGGTTTTTCTGAAAATAAAACTAAGTTAATAAAACAATTAAAATGCAAAAACATAAAATTATAAATGGAATGCAAGAACAAAGATCAAAGTCGAAACTCATGATTAAAATTAATTCAAGTTCATCATTGTTCATCATAGTCATGCAAGAGGAATTGATCATGTGAAACGTTCAAAGCAAACAATTTCCCATATTTTACTTTCAACGCTAATTAATCTAAGTGAAAGCACATAGACTAATCCTATCAAACATGCATTCAAGCCCTAGAAAGCTAGTCAATCATACATGTCTAACGCATTAAGCATCTAGAAAGGCTATCAATTCAAATGTGCAACTTAGTATGAAAAAGTCCACCTAATTGCAATCTTCTTTGATTAAATTCGGTTTTTGTACAAAACCTTTACTACTTATTGATTCAAGAACACAAAACCAAAAAGTTGATTCATGTTCTTAAATTCGTAGCACCAATTATATAAAAACCCTAAAAGTTTCGAACCATTCAAGATTATCATACAAAAGTTAGCTATCATGCAAATTTAATCAAACACTCACACATAAGCAACCATAAATCGCAATATATGAATCTGAAAATTAACAATTAATCATAAAATTTCAGAAACCAAAACTTGTTCAAACATATGTGTCAACTAAGGCAAAACCAACGAAAATACAAACAAAGTTACAAGGAGAATCGGATTACACCAAGAGATGGAGATGGTGATGAACGAAAAGGTGATGTGGTCTCTTGAATTTCGAAAGCAATCTTCAAGGTGGAGGGTGGAGGTGTTCACGGCTTGTCTTCTTCTTCCTTGGCCTTGCTTGCACTTCGTGGTTGCCCTAGAGGATGGAGAAGAGCACGGCTAGGCTAGAGAGTTTTCTGAATTTTTCTCAAAGTGTAAATTGTATGGCGAGAGGACCTTTGACGTTGAGAAAAGAGAGGAATATATAGGGGACGCCTCCTTGCTTTCCAAGCCGTGTAAACCTCTTAATATCCCAAGGAATTAATCTGAAAATGCCACATAATTTCCTCCAATAATAGCTTGCCAAATAAGCCCTATGACATGGTTCAACCAATCACAAAACTCCATTTTAATTCCCTAATATTTTGGCCGAAATATATAAAGATATATTCTGATTTTGTAGTTCAATTTCGGCCAAACTTCCTTAGAGAATATAGGGAACGAACCTAGACTCCTTTTTGGCCGTTTCTTGGTCTCCACACTTTGGCTTTCCTTAAAACTCTCCCCTAGAATCTCTCCTTGCCGAATTCTCTAGGGTTTCTTCATGAATATCACGGCAATTCCTTCTTTTCCTCTTGGCTTGGACGGCAAAAGATCTTATAGGGTTTATCTCTTGATGTATTTCCATAAAAATAGCCCTAGAAAATCTCCCTAGAATATCTCCTTTTAATTTCTGATTTTTGGACGCCAACTCCTTGTTTCTCTCTTCATTTTGGACGGCAAAACTCTCCTAGGGTTTCTTCATGCGTCACAAACCCTAATCTCTTGGGCCATGATGGGCCATGATCCATTTTGCCGAAAATTCAAAGTGCTCTTGGGCTCCGTTGCTTCATCTTCAAGCCTTCTTATTTTCCAACGCAAAACACTTCATTTTCTTCATTTCTTTTCATAGTTGCGTTGGAAACTTCATTGGTAAGCTCTCCTCCATTTCGCAGGGTTTCCTGGTTGCACTAGGAAAGCTTGTTTCTTCATTTCTGCTCAAATGTGTGGGCCGTTATCTCTCATATTTGTTCGTCTTGATGTTCGCAGGCTCCTCTTTCCATTCGTGCGTTCATTTCCACTTTTTAGCTCGGAGGTCCTGAAAATAGAAACTAGTATGAGAAATAGAAACTTTCCTAATTTGAAAAATAGAAACTTACTAAAAATGAAAAATAGAAAGTTACTAAAAATGAAAAATAGAAACTTGCCAGAAATGAGAAATGAAAACTACAAGAATAGAAACTTTCTAAAAATGGAAAATAGAAACTAAGAAAAATGGAAACTTTCTACAAATAGGAACTTTCCCAATCAAAGAATGGAAACTTTCCTAAACAGAGTTTTACTAAGGAAATGACGCAAGAAATGTAAGGAAATGCAGTTAAAACGTCGCATTAGAATGCTCCTATCAAATTCCCCCACACTTAGCTTTTGCTAGTCCCTTAGCAAAATCAAACAAAGACACACACTAAGACTCAACGAAAATTAAAGACTCAAACAAACAAAGACTCTATTGCCCTTCAACTATTTGTCTCAGCAATCTCTTACTTTTACAACACCAAGATTAGCACTTTACCAAGAATAAATGTTTAGGCATTCGAGAGTTAATTAAAACACATAATTCACATATACACAAGTAGGACTTGGTTGGAACAATGGTGATGGTTTCTGTTAAGCATGCTTCAAACAAGTTTGATTCAGTTCCTCACAAGGTATATTCACTCTTTCTTCTCTCAGATCATGGCAATGCTTAAAAGCTTATACACTCAAGTATATGTGAAAGATAGCAAGTATATCACATAATGCAAGAAACGAAAGCACAAGTATAATTTTCTTTAAAGATCTCATGAAGGATATCAACTACTTGCACAGATGGACCCAAGCCATAGGTTCAACTCTTGCAACTCATCTCCACATCAAGGGCTGTCCCATCTTAAGGATCAAGAAGGTCTTCTCAAAGGTTGTAATGGGGCCATGGCTCAAGGTTTAAAGAAACGAAGGGTAAGGAATTGAACAAAGTGTCCTAAAAACCTAGTAGAGCTCATGTAAGTGTAGAGACATCGAAATATCCCACCAAGGCATTGCAAAAACGTCACTCCCCTATGGAGGTAATATAAGAGGGCCAAATGTCTTCATGTTGGGCCCAATCTTCATTGTAAACTTCCCTTGAACTCTAGTGAAATGGACAAAGGCCAAATTTTTCTGTAGTGGGCCTTCAATTCAAAGCAAACTCCAAAATCACTAAGTATGGGGGACTAAAATCCATAGATATTTCTTTCTTTTCTTTTCTAGCCGTGTACATTTTTCTTTTCTTTTCATTTTCTCGGCTTTTTCATACATTTTTCGTTCATGGACAAGTTTACCCCCACACTTGAACCTTCACCTCTTCTTATTCTTCAAAATTGACGTCAAAAATCTTCAAGTAAAGTCTCAATTTAGCTCCACTAAGTCCTTAGGACAAAGGGTGGGGTTATAGCTATACTAAGGCTTAGGTTAAAGATTTTAAGGGTGATGAAAGAAAAGGCTTAACGTAGGCTCAAAGGGGTTTATCTAGGGGAGTCCCACGACGGGCACAATTAGGGACACAGGTTCATTTGGCAATGGTGGTAATTCCTAGGGTGCCTCTATCCTTTCCAGAATCAGGGCCATGTATTGATATAACGTCTCAACAAGCACAAGAGCGAATTCTAGCATTCTCTAGTCCATCAAATTTAATCTATGGCAAGTAGTCAATCAAGATGAAAGAATAATGAGATCATCAAAACATCGCCAAGAAATTAAGAATATATTTTTCATTTCACTCCAAGAAAAAGGAACATGGTTCAATTATCTCACATGGGTTTATATGAATTAAAACTCATCTTAACATGCTCATATTCTGTACCAAAGTCACGAAATCCATATCCACTACAAGGCACATCTTTTTCATATATCTCAATTAACCAAAGAATACCATTTTAAGTCATCTCAATTTCGTGATCCTCTTTTAGTCATGATTTCAGAGATATAGAATCATCCTAGACAGTTGAAAGGGCATCCTAAGACTCAAAACAAAAACAAAAGCAACGAAATTTTTTTTATTTTTATGACATTTTTCGATTTTTTTGTATTTTTCAATATATATGACTCAAAACAATAAAAGACAAAATATAAATCCCTTCCCCCACACTTAAATATTGCATTGTCCTCAATGTAATCAATTATAAGCATGCAATGAAACACTTAAGCATATAGAGATGGAATTTACGAAAATAAAGTTCAAAGAAAAACAAAAGTTACAAAAATAAAGAAGTAGGGAAGAAGAAGAAAATCTGCGTTGAAGGCTCCTCCAAGCTACTTCTGAATTGGGTTGCCTCCCAAGCAGCGCTTAATGTTTATAGTCTTTCAGCCTAGACTTGGTTTCCTCTCGTCCTCAGTTGGGTGGGCCTTCAGAGCCTCCTTTTGGGTTTGGAATTGTGTTGCTCGGAAGCCTACCAGTTTCATGAAACTTGGTCATGAAGTCCACCACTTGTCCCATCTGCCTTTTGAGTTCAGCAATGTCCTTGGTGTGGGTCTGTTGTCCTTGCATCAAAGTCTGTGTGGCACTAGTCAATGCCTGAGTGGAATTAGTCAACGCCTCAATCGTCTTATCATAGTGGGAATTTGAATTCCCTACGTTCTGTGGAGGAGGCATGTAAGGCCTTTGAAAGGAAGGTCCTTGGAATGAAGGTCCTTGAGGACGTTGGAAACTCCCACCAAGAGGATTCTGA
Organism: Rosa rugosa; assembly: GCF_958449725.1. Lineage (NCBI taxonomy): Eukaryota > Viridiplantae > Streptophyta > Magnoliopsida > Rosales > Rosaceae > Rosa > Rosa rugosa. The sequence goes on from NC_084823.1 coordinate 23,604,743, forward strand.
ACATTCTCATTGTTGGTCCACTTGAAGTTGGGGTGATCCCTCCATCCAGGGTTATAGGTATTCGAATATGGATCATACCTTGGACGTTGGGGTCCTCCCTGATATCCTCCTTGATATCCTCCAATAGCATTAGCAGATTCCCATCCTCCATGTTCATTGAGTTGAGGGCATTGATCAGTAACATGCCCTTGCATAGAGCATACCCCACAAGCTATGGATGCACTAGGTCCCTTGGAACTTATGACTTGGTTCATGAGCGAGGTGAGCTTATTCAGTTGATCCTCAATGGCATTGTTCCTACCCACTTCATGTACCTTTCGAATGGAGTGCCCTACACCCTCGTATTGTTGACTGTTGAGGGCACGATTCTCAATAAGTTCCTTTCCCTCTGCAGGTGACTTGTCCACAAAAGCTCCTCCAGCTGCAGCATCAAGCATTTGCCTCTCTAAGGGTAAGAGTCCCTCATAGAAGCATGTCAGTAGGGTCTCATCCTTCATCTGATGTTGAGGACATTGAGCAAGTAAGGAGTTGAACCTCTCATAATAGGCAGAATAGGACTCATCTGGAGCTTGTTCAATTCCACTAAGCTTCTTCCTGAGTGTGATGACCTTGGAAGCTGGGAAGTATCGTTCCAAGAAGGCCTTCCTCATAGTGTCCCAAGAGGTAATACGTCCAGCAGGAATCTCATATAGCCAATCTTTGGCTCTGTCGGCTAAGGAAAATGGAAATGCTTTCATCCTTAGAATGTTCTCATCTGCTCCTTGTGGTTGCATGTTAGAACACACAACCTGAAATGCCCTAAGATGCTTGTTGGCGTCCTCCATAGGGAGCCCATGAAACTTAGGGAGTTGGTGCAATAATCCACTCTTCAGCTCAAACTCTGCATTTCTTCCTGCAGCAGGGGCAGGGTACACAATACCTATAGGGGGTCCTCCCTCAACTGTTGCTGTGGATAGTTCCCTAATGGATGCCATTCTCTCTTCTTGAACTTCTTCAGGTGGTGGTGTAGAGTTAGACGAAATCACAGGTGAAGGTGAACGTGAAGGAGGAGATGGGGTAGGTGTAGGTGATGTAGATTCCTCAGAAGGATAGATTCTCTTCCCTTGCTCGTTAAACTTGTACTCTTTGAATTGCAAGGAAGAAGGTCTTCTGTACTCAAGTGTAGGAGGATTTTTCAAACGAGCGAGTCTTTATTCAATCTCTCGTATGGTAGGGAGTTTAGAGGATTCGGACATTCATGGAATTCCTGAACAACATTAAGATGTACAAAAGTGAGTAACTTACGAAAACAAACAAAATACAAGTTAAATTTTCATACAAAAAACGTCACTATTCACAATGCAACAAAAGAGACTTACATTTTGTACAAGTAAGAGAAGTAAAAACAAAACACTTTACATGTGAAGGGTATGTACAAGTATTTTATTACTATTTTTTTTGTAAAACTTATAAACATCGTTAATAACTCAATTGATTCCAAGTTGTAAGTCGAGCCCAATAGAAACCACTACTATTGGTGAGCTACGATATAGGGATAGTCGCCTAGACATAAGTCTCTTTCCGTGGTTTCAGAAGGCCAGATAGCCAGATTAAGAGGTAAGTGAGAGGGAGGACTCATTTTGGTGATACTACGGAGGCTACTCCCTCATTGAGGTTTACGCCCCTATTGGCTACTTCCACATTGTGGTTTACGCACAGTCTATAGTATCTCTGAGATCCAATTTGAACCCATCACCCAGGGTCTCAACCTAAGACACCATCTGTAATGCCCCTTACTCAGTTTGGAAAGTACTCATGTGTTAGACTGTTCTCCTAATGCTAATAAAGGCCGCCCTCAACCTCATAAGACCTTAGAAAGGTACCAATGAAGGGTTAAGGCCAATATTAACAAAAGGGCCCTTGTCTACTCATACGATTTTACACACTTATAACAATCAAATAATTAACAACATTTATAAATCGATTTTTTACTTTTTCTTTCTTTTCCTTTACAAGTATATTAGACAAATTACACACAAAACTTTCACACAAAACACATGTACAAAACGTCACTATTCACAATTATTTTTTTTTTTTTTCATTTTTTTTTTTTTTTTTTTTTTTTTTCTTTTATTTACAATTATTTTCAACACTTAGGTACGGGAACAGGGAATCTCGTTGTGCAATGGGGCTGAAACAGCTACCCTTCCAAGATTATGTTTAATCCAATATACCTTAAGTGCCACAACAATTTCTTACATTTTCTTTTTGCTATAAATACTATTGATATCGAATTTAATTCCAAGCGGTAAATCAAGTGGACGTGCGGCCCAAGTATAATCGTCTAGACACAAAGTCCCTCCTACATCCATTGGGCAACCTTACTGAAATGGCCAGGTAGGGGAGGGCGAACACAAGAGGTAGGATCCATTTTGGCATAGGCTACTACCTCATTGAGGTTTACGCCCATTTGTAGCACTTCTGAATCCAGAACCCGTCATGAACGTTGTCCCCAGCCTAGACACCATCTCACATAGGATATTCTTACTAGGATGTAAAAGGTCCTAAGTGTGAAGACAGTTCAATGAATGTTAATAAAGGCCGCCCTCAACCTTAAGGGACCTGAACTAGGTACCAATAAGGGGTTTAGGCCAATATTAATAAACACGACTTCACCTATTCCTTCTTTAATTTACAACTAACAATTAAATTCGTGTTCAACAATAAAAAAATAACAACCTAAGTAATTAATCTAAGTAAATTTCGACAATTACAAATAATTTACAAGTAATATTTTTTTTTTTTTTTTTTTTTTCGGTCACAGTATAAACAAAACATATTATTCACAAAGTGACAAATGATTTTTCAATCCCCGGCAACGGCGCCAAAAATTGATACGCTCAAAGCAAGCGCATAATTTAACCCTGAAATGTCATTAGTAGTATAGAATAAATAGGGATCGTTCTATTCCGGGGATTGAGGGTACACCTGTCATTGTCAAACAATTAAACAATTAAAATCAAAACAAAGTATAATATTCACACATATGCACATTATTTACGAATTAAAAGGGGGTTTTTGATTTTGGTTTTTCTGAAAATAAAACTAAGTTAATAAAACAATTAAAATGCAAAAACATAAAATTATAAATGGAATGCAAGAACAAAGATCAAAGTCGAAACTCATGATTAAAATTAATTCAAGTTCATCATTGTTCATCATAGTCATGCAAGAGGAATTGATCATGTGAAACGTTCAAAGCAAACAATTTCCCATATTTTACTTTCAACGCTAATTAATCTAAGTGAAAGCACATAGACTAATCCTATCAAACATGCATTCAAGCCCTAGAAAGCTAGTCAATCATACATGTCTAACGCATTAAGCATCTAGAAAGGATATCAATTCAAATGTGCAACTTAGTATGAAAAAGTCCACCTAATTGCAATCTTCTTTGATTAAATTCGGTTTTTGTACAAAACCTTTACTACTTATTGATTCAAGAACACAAAACCAAAAAGTTGATTCATGTTCTTAAATTCGTAGCACCAATTATATAAAAACCCTAAAAGTTTCGAACCATTCAAGATTATCATACAAAAGTTAGCTATCATGCAAATTTAATCAAACACTCACACATAAGCAACCATAAATCGCAATATATGAATCTGAAAATTAACAATTAATCATAAAATTTCAGAAACCAAAACTTGTTCAAACATATGTGTCAACTAAGGCAAAACCAACGAAAATACAAACAAAGTTACAAGGAGAATCGGATTACACCAAGAGATAGAGATGGTGATGAACGAAAAGGTGATGTGGTCTCTTGAATTTCGAAAGCAATCTTCAAGGTGGAGGGTGGAGGTGTTCACGGCTTGTCTTCTTCTTCCTTGGCCTTGCTTGCACTTCGTGGTTGCCCTAGAGGATGGAGAAGAGCACGGCTAGGCTAGAGAGTTTTCTGAATTTTTCTCAAAGTGTAAATTGTATGGCGAGAGGACCTTTGACGTTGAGAGAAGAGAGGAATATATAGGGGACGCCTCCTTGCTTTCCAAGCCGTGTAAACCTCTTAATATCCCAAGGAATTAATCTGAAAATGCCACATAATTTCCTCCAATAATAGCTTGCCAAATAAGCCCTATGACATGGTTCAACCAATCACAAAACTCCATTTTAATTCCCTAATATTTTGGCCGAAATATATAAAGATATATTCTGATTTTGTAGTTCAATTTCGGCCAAACTTCCTTAGAGAATATAGGGAACGAACCTAGACTCCTTTTTGGCCGTTTCTTGGTCTCCACACTTTGGCTTTCCTTAAAACTCTCCCCTAGAATCTCCCCTTGCCGAATTCTCTAGGGTTTCTTCATGAATATCACGGCAATTCCTTCTTTTCCTCTTGGCTTGGACGGCAAAAGATCTTATAGGGTTTATCTCTTGATGTATTTCCATAAAAATAGCCCTAGAAAATCTCCCTAGAATATCTCCTTTTAATTTCTGATTTTTGGACGCCAACTCCTTGTTTCTCTCTTCATTTTGGACGGCAAAACTCTCCTAGGGTTTCTTCATGCGTCACAAACCCTAATCTCTTGGGCCATGATGGGCCATGATCCATTTTGCCGAAAATTCAAAGTGCTCTTGGGCTCCGTTGCTTCATCTTCAAGCCTTCTTATTTTCCAACGCAAAACACTTCATTTTCTTCATTTCTTTTCATAGTTGCGTTGGAAACTTCATTGGTAAGCTCTCCTCCATTTCGCAGGGTTTCCTGGTTGCACTAGGAAAGCTTGTTTCTTCATTTCTGCTCAAATGTGTGGGCCGTTATCTCTCATATTTGTTCGTCTTGATGTTCGCAGGCTCCTCTTTCCATTCGTGCGTTCATTTCCACTTTTTAGCTCGGAGGTCCTGAAAATAGAAACTAGTATGAGAAATAGAAACTTTCCTAATTTGAAAAATAGAAACTTACTAAAAATGAAAAATAGAAAGTTACTAAAAATGAAAAATAGAAACTTGCCAGAAATGAGAAATGAAAACTACAAGAATAGAAACTTTCTAAAAATGGAAAATAGAAACTAAGAAAAATGGAAACTTTCTACAAATAGGAACTTTCCCAATCAAAGAATGGAAACTTTCCTAAACAGAGTTTTACTAAGGAAATGACGCAAGAAATGTAAGGAAATGCAGTTAAAACGTCGCATTAGAATGCTCCTATCATCAAGTACTTCAAAGCTGCATGGTGATAGGAGCATAAAGTGCGACGATATTATTGAGTATATGCCCCATTTTAGACTTGTTTCTCCCTTAAGTTTCGTGTTTTGAGTCATCGAGTCAGTTTAAGAGTCTTGTACAGTGTTTGGCGTAAAATAGGCGCAAAATGCGAAATTTATGAAAAAAAATCCTAACGGGATCAGGATTCCTTACCGTCGACGTTTTTGCGGTCTTTACATTAATTCCCTTTATTTTCTCTTAAAAAAATCTGATATTCTCCACCTTTTTGTAGGAAATTTAAGACGTTTGACCAAGCAATGAAGAAGGGAAATAAAGGAGAAAGACGTTTCAGCTGGAAAATAAATAAAGGAGAAAGACGTTTTTAGTTCGGGAATAAAGGAGAAAGACGTTTCAGCTGTTAAAAGACCCCATTATGAGAGGAGTTAAGGCCATAAAGGAGACGTTTTCAGTTGGAAAATTAAAGGAATTATGATGCAATCCCATCCGTCCAATGATGAAGGGTATGATCGACAAAAGCCAACCAATGCTCCCCTATAAATAGGCAACGTCCAGAACAGAATTTCCATCACTTCCTGACCAAGATCAGTTCCTTGTCTATCACTTCCTGGCCAAAAACTATTCCAAGACTCTGCCCAATTCACTCCTTAAACTTCCATCACCTACAAGACCGTGACCACCATCCATCCATCAATCTACGAAGTTCTTAGGCGCTGAGTCAAGGACGCTCCACCACCATAGCAGAGACGAGTTCATCACCTTGTTGCCAAGCCGCTGAGGAAAGCTTCAAAGTGTAACTATGACTCTACTCACAATTTTTGTTTCGGTTTTGTGTGTTTGGATTTGCGAGTTGTGTAATTGGAGACATGAAATTTTCAGAATATTTTTATTAATATTTTTGAGATTTTCAGTTTATTATTGAGTTAATTTCGAGAATTCTTTTATGATGCATGTTACAATCTTGTGCCCTTTTATGTGTTTAGGTAATTTTCAGAGTTAGGTTCATAAGTTTGCATGCTAGAATAACGGTGAGAGTTCTTGTGTGTTTGCTTAATTTGCCAAGAGTAATTGTTATTTGTTAAGGCGCTGAGTTAAACAAGTAGCAATTAGTTCTAAAAAGTGGTAAAAATCATGCTTTAATGATTAAACGATTCTGGAAATTACGTGTTAAATTCTATGTGTAATGGTTAATTTGCACGTGTGAGTTGATTCGAGGGTTAGATAATACTACTAGTTAAGAGAACTACGCTGAGTGTTTTCGAAAATTAGTAGTATTAGGCTTGGTAAGGACTTTTCCGATCCAAGCCTACATTAGAACGAATCAGATAAATGGATTGATCCGCTGAGGCTTTTCATTTGAGCTCTTATCTAAGCGTTTAAGATGGGCACATTCTTGTAGCATGTTGAAATGAATTTTCTGTTTTTACACTTAGTAATTTCTGAGTGGTATTGGTCTAGGTTAGGGAAGTCGATCAATGTATATAGTTTTATTTGTTTTGTTTTTATTTTAAGTAGATTAGGAACCAAATTCCAAAACCCCCATTTTATTCTTTTATTTGTCAATTGACCTTTTTGTGTAGGTGTACCCTACAATCCCCGGACTGAACGATCCCTGCTTATCCTATACTGACAACTACATTTTGCAGGGTTAAATTGTGAGGCTATTTTAGCCGCATCAATTTTTGGCGCCGTTGCCGGGGATTGTTAAAATCCCTAACATATAAAGTGTCATCGATTTTGTTGTATATAGAATGCATGCTAAATTTTTGTACTACACTTGTGGAATGGTGACAAATTGCGATTTATGTTTGGCCAAGCTATAATTGTGATTTAGTTTAAGTTTTATGAGTGTTACGAAATTAAGCATGTCTTTTATAATTGTTGTACAATTTGTAGAAGTTTTTAAGCATATTGTAAATTGTAGAATGAGTTTTTTTTAAAGCATGTTGTAAATTGTATGTGTTTCACTTAGATTAATATACTTAATTGTTGTAAATTGTATGTTGTCATGAATTTAGTTAAATACTTAATTGTTGTAAGTGTGTAAAATCGTATGAGTAGACAAGGGCCCTTTTGTTAATATTGGCCTAAACCCTTCATTAGTACCTTTCTAAGGTCTCTTGAGGTTGAGGGCGGCCTTTATTAGCATTTGGAGAACAGTCTAACACATGAGTTAATTTCCAAACTGAGTAAGGGGCATTACAGATGGTGTCTTAGGTTGAGACCCTGGGTGATGGGTTCAAATTGGATCTCAGAGATACTATAGACTGTGCGTAAACCACAATGTGGAAGTAGCCAATAGGGGCGTAAACCTCAATGAGGGAGTAGCCTCCGTAGTATCACCAAAATGAGTCCTCCCTCTCACTTACCTCTTAATCTGGCTATCTGGCCTTCTGAAACCACGGAAAGAGACTTATGTCTAGGCGACTATCCCTATATCGTATCTCACCAATAGTAGTGGTTTCTATTGGGCTCGACTTACAACTTGGAATCAATTGAGATATTAACTAAGTTTATAACAAACTTAAAAAAAAAAAAAAAAGATAAAAAAAAAGTAAAAAATGTTATGTGACATGCTTAAGGTATATTGGATTAAACATGACCTTGTCGAGGGTAGCTGTTCTATAGTCCCATTGCACAAACGAGGTCCTCTGTTCCAATACCTAAGTATGTAAATGTAAAAGTAACTTAGAAAGTAGGAAAGACATAATGTTTGTATTTCGAACCTTGTATATGTTACTAACACTTGATTTGGTCTTAAAGGTCCATGAATGTCCACTGTCTCTGATAAGACTAAGGAGCTCTTTGAGAAATTGGAACGTGCTAAGCAAAGGGCAGAACTCACTTTTTCAGACCGCCCTCTTCTAGAAAGGAGGGATTCTCAGGACTCTAACTATTCAGGTTATAACTCCTCAACTAGATCAACCGAGGAGATCAACAAACCTGACCATTCTGAAGAAGGAGAAGAACAAGTCTTTGAAGAGGAGGAAGAGGAGGTCACTGAAGAGGACGTTGCGAATACAGAAGAGGAAGAAGAGGAAGAGCACGCCCGTGTTGAGCAAGTACAAGCACCAATGGCTGAGACTATTAGGCAACTGTCTAATCCTACAGGTGGGGGTGCTGCGCCCTTATGCATTGCCTATCCAGAACCAGGAGAGGGGCTTAATGATGATTTTGAGTTAAAGAGTGGGTTTCTGCATCACCTACCCAAGTTTCATGGGATGAGTAGTGAAGACACCAATAAGCATCTCAAGGAGTTCGAGTTTGTCTGTGGGAGTATGTGCCCTAAAGGAGCTGATATCAATATCTTGAAGATGAAGGCATTCCCCTTTACTTTGGAGGACAAGGCCAAGACTTGGCTATTTGAGCTGCCTGCTGGGACTATCAACACTTGGGATAGGATGAAGGGCGAGTTCCTTACGAAGTACTTTCCTGCCTCAAAGGTCACTGTTTTGAGGAAGCAGATTAGTGGAATCACGCAAGGACATGAGGAGAATTTCTGCAATTATTGGGACAGGTTTAAGAGCCTTGTAGCATCATGCCCTAACCATGGGATGAGTGAGGGGTCCCTCCTTACCTATTTTTATGAAGGACTCACCGCTAATGAGCGTGGTCTGTTAGATGCTGCTGCTGGAGGGTCCTTTATGGATAAGACACCTGCTGATGCAAGGGAGCTACTTACTAATCGTGCACTAAACTATCAGCAATATGAGGGGGTGCTTTCCACTCAACGGAGGGTACATGAGGTGTCCACTAACTCTGCTCTTGAAGACAAGGTCAACAAGATGTCTACTCTGCTGTCTCAAGTCTTAAACGGTAATGGAGGAGGAGCAATGGCTCAAGTGTGTGGGATGTGCTCGACTCAAGGGCACCCCACTGATAAATGTCCCCAGCTTGCCTCTCCAGAAGGATGGGAATCTGTTAACGCCCTAGGGTATCATGGAGGTCAAGGCGGCCCGAGGTACAACCCTTACTCCAATACGTACAATCCTGGGCTCAGAGATCACCCCAACTTTCGTTGGGCCAACAATGATAACACCTTGAGACCACCTCAAGGCCCAGGTCAGAATTCTCAGCGCCCACCAGGTTTGTTTTTGAGGCCTCAGGTACCTCAAACTTTTGGTATTCCCAATTCTGTCCCTCCACCTCCTGTTTCTAATACTTTGAGTGCCCCTAATTATGATGAACTGTTGAAGTCCCTTGCTGCGGGGCAACAACAACTTAACACGGCTACTCAAGCTTTGGTTGTAGGACAGGCGACCCATTCAAAGGATATTGCAGAGCTCAAGAATCAAATGGGCCAAGTGGTGGATTTCATGGGTCGAATTGCTGAAACAGGGAAGCTACCGAGCAACACAGTGCCTAACCCAAGGAATGAGCACGCCCAAGCCATCATCACTAGGAGTGGACGCGTACTAGTTGACCCTCCCAGAGCCCACAAGAAGATCCAAGCGGCCCATAATGAAGAAGAAGACGTTGTGGAGGTGTCTAAGGAGGATGTTGAGAAGGACCTAGCTACATCAAGGGTGGAAGTTAACGTGCCCCAAGCTGAGGCACCCAAAGGTACAATTCCTAACTCTAGTGGTTTAATTAAGACTAACCCAGTTGTTTCTATACCTTTCCCAAGCAGGTTTGCCAAGACGAAGAAAGATAAATCTGATCAAGAGATCTTGGAAATCTTCAAGAAGGTTCAAGTGAATATGCCCCTGATTGAGTGCATCAAACAAGTGCCTAAATACGCCAAGTTCTTGAAGGAGCTTTGCACCACAAGGAGGCAGACAAGATTGAAGGAGGTGGTGAAAATGAGCGAGACGGTATCAGCCGTTATCCAGAGGAAACTACCCCCAAAGTTGAAGGACCCAGGGAGTTTTTCTGTTCCCTGTATCATTGGTGACACCAGGTTTGAAAATGTGATGTTAGACTTAGGGGCATCCATAAATGTTATGCCTTATAATTTGTATGTGTCCCTAGGTCTAGGCCCTCTTAAAAGGGATAATGTTGTCATTCAACTTGCTGATAGGTCTAACAAATACCCTCAAGGGTATGTTGAGGATGTTCTTGTGCAGGTAAACCATCTGATATTCCCTGCGGATTTCTACGTATTGGACATGGAGGAATCACCCCTAAATACCACTCCATTACTTTTAGGGCGTCCCTTTATGAGGACTGCAAGAACGAAGATCGACGTGTACAAAGGGACTCTCACCATGGAGTTTGATGGTGATGTTATACGCTTCAACATTCTTGAAGCCATGAGGTACCCTGTTTCTGACTTGAAACCTTGCTTTGCTATTGATGTAGTTGATTCACTCGCGCAGGTTTTCTCTGAAGTAATGGTTGAGGATGAATTGGCTCTGACCCTAGAGGAGGTTGTCGGATATGATGCAAATGGGGAACCTATCCCCAAGGTTGAGTGGGACGTTGAGGAGCCTAGAGTGATCAAGACTGTGGCCTCACTGGAGGCTCAGCCTATAAAGAGGTCAATTTCCTATTTGTCAATTCCGGTTTCTACTAATAAAATGCTACGCTCTATTGTTCAGGCACCCAAGTTGGAATTGAAGGTACTCCCTGAGCATTTGAAGTACGCGTACCTAGGAGAAAAGGAGACCCTCCCAGTGATCATATCGTCAACGCTGGAGGTAGAGCAAGAAAGGAAGTTGGTGGACGTGTTGAAGAAGCACAAGACTGCCATTGGTTGGACTCTAGCAGATATCAAGGGGATCAGCCCAACCACGTGTGTCCACCGGATCCTGTTAGAAGATGGCGCCAAGCCCACAAGAGAACCCAAAGGCGTCTACATCCGCCCATGATGAAGGTGGTCCAAGACGAGGTGATCAAGTTGTTAGATTGTGGGGTGATCTACCCCATTTCTGATAGTAAGTGGGTCTCTCCAGTGCAAGTGGTGCCCAAGAAGTCTGGGGTGACAGTGGTACAGAACGAGGATAATGAGCTAGTGCCCCAGAGATTAGTGACTGGTCATAGGGTATGTATCGACTACCGGAAGCTGAATGCCACAACGAGGAAGGATCATATGCCCTTGCCTTTTATTGACCAGATGTTGGAGCGCTTAGCGGGCCATTCCTACTATTGCTTCTTGGACGGATATAGTGGGTACAACCAGATCTGCATAGCCCACGAGGATCAGGAGAAGACGACCTTCACGTGCCCCTTTGGGACCTTTGCTTATAGGCGCATGCCCTTCGGCTTATGCAACGCACCAGGTACTTTCCAAAGATGTATGCTTTCCATTTTCTCAGAATACATTGAAAATATTATTGAAGTCTTTATGGACGACTTTAGTGTCTTCGGTAAAGATTTTGATACTTGTTTAGAGAATCTAGGATTGATACTTGAGAGGTGTGTAGAAACTAACCTTGTGCTGAATTGGGAGAAGTGTCACTTCATGGTGACACAAGGGATAGTGTTAGGACACATAATATCTGCTAGGGGCATTGAGGTAGATAAGGCTAAGGTTGATCTTGTACGTCACTTACCCTCCCCCACAACTGTGAGGGAGGTACGCTCTTTTCTTGGCCATGCAGGATTTTACAGGCGGTTCATCAAAGACTTCTCCAAGGTGGCGAGACCTATGTGTGCCCTATTGCAAAAGGACGTGCCCTTTGTGTTCAATGAGGATTGCAAGAAGGCGTTTGAAAAGCTCAAGGAGTTGTTGACCACGGCCCCCATTATCTGTCCTCCGGATTGGAGTCTACCCTTCGAGCTTATGTGTGATGCATCAGACTATGCTGTTGGAGCTGTGTTGGGCCAGAGGAAGGATAAGAAGCCCTATGCTATTTACTATGCTTCTCGGACCCTCAACGACGCCCAGCTCAACTACTCCACCACTGAAAAAGAACTCTTGGCTGTAGTCTTTGCTTTAGATAAGTTTCGTTCTTATTTATTGCACTCTAAAGTAATTGTTTACTCTGACCATGCAGCCTTGAGATATCTGATGATCAAGAAGGAGGCCAAGCCCAGATTGATTAGATGGATCTTGCTGCTGCAGGAGTTTGACCTAGAGATCAAGGACAAGAAGGGAAGCGAGAATGTGGTGGCGGACCATTTGAGCAGGATAGTACATGAGGAGGACATCCAGCCCCTACAGGAAACTTTCCCAGATGAGCAGCTCTTTGGGATAGAGGTTAGTGTGCCCTGGTATGCGGATATAGTTAACTATTTAGTCACTAGGACATTTCCTGACACACTTTCCAAAGCTAGTAAGGATAAATTGAAGAAAATGGCTAGGCACTTTATTTGGGATGAGCCCTATTTATGGAAACATTGTAGTGACCAAGTCATTAGGAGATGTGTCCCAGAGTCTGAGCATAGGTCAATTCTGTCATTTTGCCATAGTGAGGCTTGTGGAGGCCACTTTGGGCCTCGTAGAACGGCCTTGAAGGTCTTAGACTGTGGATTTTATTGGCCCACTATCTTCAAGGATGCAAACTTGTTTTGTATTTCTTGTGATAGATGCCAACGGACTGGTAATCTTGGCCCAAAAGATCAAATGCCCATGAGCCCAATAATAACTGTAGAAATTTTCGATGTTTGGGGCATTGACTTTATGGGCCCATTTCCTTCGTCTAATGGCTGTTTATATATACTATTGGCTGTGGACTATGTATCAAAGTGGGTGGAAGCAAAAGCCACCAGGACTAACGATTCAAAAGTGGTTGCAGGTTTCTTGAAAACTAACATATTTTCCAGGTTTGGTGTGCCACGTGTGCTGATCAGTGATGGAGGTTCTCATTTTTGCAACCGGACAATCGAGGCTTTGCTGAAGAAGTATGGGGTAACCCATAAGGTGTCCACGCCCTACCACCCTCAGACCAGTGGCCAAGCAGAGGTGTCCAACAGGGAGATCAAGAGGATACTCGAAAAGACAGTGGGCCCAACAAGGAAGGATTGGAGCCAGAGATTAGATGATGCATTGTGGGCCTACAGAACAGCCTACAAGACGCCTATTGGGATGTCTCCCTTTAGGTTGGCCTACGGAAAGGCATGCCACCTTCCAGTGGAGCTAGAGCACAAGGCTTGGTGGGCTGTCCAGAAGTTCAACATGGATTATGATGAAGCGGGCCTACATAGGAAGCTACAGCTAAATGAGCTTGAGGAGATAAGGAATGAGGCCTACGATGCTTCATGGATCTACAAGGAGAAGACAAAGGCCTACCATGACAAAATGATCCGCGGAAAAAGCTTCCAAGTGGGCCAGAAAGTTCTGTTATTCCATTCCAGACTTAAGCTATTCCCTGGTAAACTTCGTTCTCGTTGGGTTGGCCCATTTATAGTTACAAATGTGTTTGCTCATGGTGCTGTAGAGATCAAGAGTGAGAAGACGGGGAAGGAGTTCAAGGTAAATGGGCATCGTCTCAAGCCCTACTATGAGTCCTTCGTGGGGCACACATTGGAAGAGATACCCCTCCAGGAGGCACCCCATGACATGTGAACAAGGAGAAGAGTCCCGGCTGAAGGACTATAAATATTAAGCGCTGCATGGGAGGCAACCCATTTCAACCGAAGCTGTGGAGGAGCCATCAACGAGAGTTTGACATTTCTATCCCTTCACTTGCTTAGGTTGAATTGTACTTGTGTCTTTGTTTGTTTGTTTGTTTATTTTACCCTTCCCATATTTAGGGTCTATATACCATATTCTTTTGCCTACATTGAGGACAATGTAGATTCTAAGTATGGGGTGGGTTTACACCTTTATTTTCAGAATTTTTTTCAGTTTAAAAAAAAAAAAAAAAAAAAAAAAAATTTATTTTGTTGGTTTTATAGTCTTTTTGTTTGTTTGAGTCTTAGGATGCTCCTAACGTCTAGGATGAACATGTCTCTGAATTCATGGCTGAAGGTTTTCACAATCGAAATAGGACTTAATTGAATTCTGTGGTTAATCGACGTTGTGATACTTGTATGAAGATTTGAGATAGGATTGTAACTTGGTTCATTAAGCATGCTAGGATTAAGTCTGATTCATTTGACCCTAAGTGAGCTTTTGAGCTAAAATACTTTCTTTTCGAGTGCTTAATTGATAATTCTAGAATTTCGTGGCTGTATTTGCAAAACCTCATCATTCTTTGAAAATTCAATGATCATGTGCCATAGATTTTAATGGACTAGAGAGTACTAGAACTCGGCTGTTGTGACTGTCAAAACTTGTATGCCATAATATGCACTGATCCTGGATAGGATAGAAGGCATTAGGGTAACCACCATAGCCAAACAAGCATGTGTCCCCAATTGTGCCCGTCGTGGGACTCCTTAGAATGAACCCCTTTGAGCCTACGTTGAAAACCTTTGTTTCATCACCCTCACTACCCTACCATGAGCTTAGTACAGGATATCTCTACCCTTGTCCTAGGGACTTAGTAGAGCATGACATAATGTGTAGGGGTGACGATGAAAGACAAGTGTGGGGTGGGGAAAATCCAAGAAAAAAAAAAAAAAAAGAGAAAAAAAAATTTGCCATAAAAAAAAAAAAATTGAAAGAAAATGAAAATGAAAAAGAAAGAAAGAAAGAAAAGTGGCAAAAGAGAAGAAAAATTGAAAAGAAAACTCTTGGGAAATTGTTGAAGTGTGGTTTTGGACTTTCAAATTTGTAGAAGGCTCAAAGTTGAAAATTATGCCTTTGTCCATTCCCATGTTGGTTAGAGTGAAGGTTTGGCCCAAAACAATGATATTTGGTCTACAAAAATGATGACATAAAGTGGTCCATATATGCTCTGCTAGGTCCTTAGGATTTTTGTATCCTTAATCTTCATTTCGAAAACCCTAGCTTAGCCCCATTACAACCTATTTTAAGTGCTGACTTGATCCTTGAGATGGGCAGTCTTTGGTTAGTGGAGTCAGGTACGCAGTCGAGCTTATGGTTTAGGTCCATTTGTGCACTTAGTCATTTCTTGAGGTCTTTAATAATTATTCACAAAATGCGTTTATTGATGAAATATGCAAGCTGTTTGTTGCCTTACAATTTGTTCTCTTGCATATACTTGAGTGTGAAGCTTTTAAGCATAGCCATTTCTGAGAGAAAAATCGAGAGTATGCCTTGTGAGTTTGGATTGGACTTGTTCGAAACATGCTATCATTCACTGTATAACTTAAGTTCTCCACATCTTACTTAGTCATATGAGCGTTACATGTTTATTAACCATGGAATTATCTATGCGATTTTGATTAAGTGTTTAACGTGAAAGCCATGAGTTTGGAGTCTCTGAGACAACAGTTAGGGGTAGTAGAGTCATTTACTTGCTTTTTGTCGAGTCTTTGTTTTGTTTTGTATTTCTGTTTTGCAAAGGGACTAGCAAAAGCTAAGTGTGGGGTATTTGATAGGAGCATAAAGTGCGACGATATTATTGAGTATATGCCCCATTTTAGACTTGTTTCTCCCTTAAGTTTCGTGTTTTGAGTCATCGAGTCAGTTTAAGAGTCTTGTACAGTGTTTGGCGTAAAATAGGCGCAAAATGCGAAATTTATGAAAAAAAATCCTAACGGGATCAGGATTCCTTACCGTCGACGTTTTTGCGGTCTTTACATTAATTCCCTTTATTTTCTCTTAAAAAAATCTGATATTCTCCACCTTTTTGTAGGAAATTTAAGACGTTTGACCAAGCAATGAAGAAGGGAAATAAAGGAGAAAGACGTTTCAGCTGTTAAAAGACCCCATTATGAGAGGAGTTAAGGCCATAAAGGAGACGTTTTCAGTTGGAAAATTAAAGGAATTATGATGCAATCCCATCCGTCCAATGATGAAGGGTATGATCGACAAAAGCCAACCAATGCTCCCCTATAAATAGGCAACGTCCAGAACAGAATTTCCATCACTTCCTGACCAAGATCAGTTCCTTGTCTATCACTTCCTGGCCAAAAACTATTCCAAGACTCTGCCCAATTCACTCCTTAAACTTCCATCACCTACAAGACCGTGACCACCATCCATCCATCAATCTACGAAGTTCTTAGGCGCTGAGTCAAGGACGCTCCACCACCATAGCAGAGACGAGTTCATCACCTTGTTGCCAAGCCGCTGAGGAAAGCTTCAAAGTGTAACTATGACTCTACTCACAATTTTTGTTTCGGTTTTGTGTGTTTGGATTTGCGAGTTGTGTAATTGGAGACATGAAATTTTCAGAATATTTTTATTAATATTTTTGAGATTTTCAGTTTATTATTGAGTTAATTTCGAGAATTCTTTTATGATGCATGTTACAATCTTGTGCCCTTTTATGTGTTTAGGTAATTTTCAGAGTTAGGTTCATAAGTTTGCATGCTAGAATAACGGTGAGAGTTCTTGTGTGTTTGCTTAATTTGCCAAGAGTAATTGTTATTTGTTAAGACGCTGAGTTAAACAAGTAGTAATTAGTTCTAAAAAGTGGTAAAAATCATGCTTTAATGATTAAACGATTCTGGAAATTACGTGTTAAATTCTATGTGTAATGGTTAATTTGCACGTGTGAGTTGATTCGAGGGTTAGATAATACTACTAGTTAAGAGAACTACGCTGAGTGTTTTCGAAAATTAGTAGTATTAGGCTTGGTAAGGACTTTTCCGATCCAAGCCTACATTAGAACGAATCAGATAAATGGATTGATCCGCTGAGGCTTTTCATTTGAGCTCTTATCTAAGCGTTTAAGATGGGCACATTCTTGTAGCATGTTGAAATGAATTTTCTGTTTTTACACTTAGTAATTTCTGAGTGGTATTGGTCTAGGTTAGGGAAGTCGATCAATGTATATAGTTTTATTTGTTTTGTTTTTATTTTAAGTAGATTAGGAACCAAATTCCAAAACCCCCATTTTATTCTTTTATTTGTCAATTGACCTTTTTGTGTAGGTGTACCCTACAATCCCCGGACTGAACGATCCCTGCTTATCCTATACTGACAACTACATTTTGCAGGGTTAAATTGTGAGGCTATTTTAGCCGCATCACATGGTCAGTATAAATAATTACCTTGGTACCAAGTAAGTAGGAACGAAACTTTTCAAGGGCAAAGACAACTGCAAGGAGCTCCTTCTCTGTAGTGGAATAATTCATTTGGGCATCATTTAGAGTCCTTGAGGCGTAATAGATGGCATAGGGTCGTTTGTCCTTCCTTTGCCCCAAAACAGCTCCAACTGCATAGTCAGAGGCATCACACATCAACTCAAAGGGCAAGGACCAATCTGGAGGTAGCATGATGGGGGCTGACGTCAACAACTCCTTAAGCTTGTCAAAAGCAGCTTGACATTCCTTGTCAAAGTGAAAGGGCACATCCTTCTGGAGCAGTTGACATAGAGGTCTCGAAATCTTGGAGAAGTCCTTGATAAACCTCCTATAAAAACCTGCATGGCCAAGGAAAGAACGAATCTCTCTCACAGAAGTGGGAGAGGGTAAGTAACGCACAATATCAACCTTGGCCTTATCGACCTCTATTCCCCTAGCAGAGACAATATGTCCTAAAACTATTCCTTGTTTAACCATAAAATGGCATTTCTCCCAATTAAGTACAAGGTTAGTTTCCATGCAACGTTTTAGAATTATTTCCAGATTATTAAGACAATCATCAAAATTCTTTCCAAAGACTGAAAAGTCATCCATAAATACCTCTATGATTTTCTCAATATAATCTGAAAAGATACTTACCATACACCTCTGAAAGGTACCTGGAGTGTTGCAAAGGCCAAAGGGCATACGTCTATAGGCAAACGTCCCAAAGGGGCAAGTGAAGGTTGTCTTCTCTTGATCTTCATTGGCTATGGCAATCTGATTGTAGCCTGAGTAGCCATCCAAGAAGCAGTAGTAGTCATGTCCAGCTAGGCGCTCAAGCATCTGATCAATGAATGGAAGAGGAAAGTGATCTTTCCTTGTTGTTGCGTTGAGCTTCCTATAATCAATGCACACTCGGTGACCTGTGACTGTCCTTTGGGGCACCAGTTCGTTCTCAGCATTCTTCACCACAGTTACCCCAGATTTCTTGGGTACAACCTGAACTGGAGAGACCCACTTGGAGTCTGAAATGGGGTAGATCACCCCACAATCTAGGAGTTTGATAACCTCCGTCTTCACAACTTCCATCATTGGAGGGTTGAGACGACGTTGAGCCTCTCTAGTGGGTTTAGACCCCTCCTCTAGAAGTATCCTATGGACGCAAGTTGTAGGGCTAATTCCCTTGATGTCCGCCAATGTCCATCCTATGGCGGTCTTTTGTTGCTTCAGCATCTCCACCAACTTCTCTTCTTGTGGACTCGTAAGCGCAGAGGACACTATCACTGGTAAGGTCTCCTTGTCTCCTAAGTAGACATACTTCAAATGGTCTGGAAGAGGTTTAAGCTCAAGTTCTGGGGCCTGGACCACTGAAGGTAAAGTCTTGTTAGTAGATAACTGAATGGACAAAGGAGAATTAGACTTACCTACATAAGGGGATGCTTCAAGGAAGGAGACGTTTTCAATTATCTTTCCTTCACAAGTGTCCTTCAATTCCTCCTTTGAGATAATGGCACCACCTTTTGTGTACCCTACTCCTTGTTCGAGGGTTGTGGCTAGGGTATCCTCATTCATGGCCTCAAACATTTTCTGGGCAAGGTCATCCAAAATATCAATAGAATAACAGTCATTTATATCAAGAGGATACCTCATGGCTTCAAAAATGTTGAAGCCAATAACGTCACCCTCAAACTCCATGGTGAGAGAACCTGCATACACATCTATCTTTGTCCTAGCTGTCCTTAAGAAAGGACGTCCCAAAAGCAAAGGAGTGGAACTCACAGGGGAGTCCTCCATTTCCAACACATAAAAATCAGCTGGGAAGATAAGATGGTTAACCTGCACAAGCACATCCTCCAACAAACCTCTAGGGTATGCATTGGATCTGTCAGCTAACTGAATGATAACATTATCAGATTTAAGTTCCGGACCTAGGGTTTCATAAACAGAGTAGGGCATAACATTAACAGATGCACCTAAATCTAGCATGGCATTCTTAAATCTGGAGTTACCAATAGTACATGGAATAGTAAAGCTTCCAGGATCCTTACACTTTGGAGGAATCTTCCTCTGAATCAAGGCAGAAACGTTCTCACTTACCTTTACCACCTCCTTTTCACGGTTCACTCTCCTAGTAGTGCAAAGCTCTTTAAGGAACTTGGCATACTTAGGGATTTGTTTGATGGCCTCTAGGAGGGGTAAGTTTACTTGTACCTTCTTGAAAGTTTCCAAGATAGCTTGGTCACTTTCATCCTTCTTGGATTTAGCAAATCTGCGTGGAAAGGGCATGCAAGAAGAAGAAGGGTTAGTAATAACCGAATTGGATAAGTTAGAATTAATACCTTGAATATCCGGTTTGGCCTTGGGTGGTGAGGACGCCTTGACTTCTTCCTTGGACGTTGCAGGGTCCTTTTCAATACCCAACTTTGTGGGTTCATGGTCTTCCTCAATCTCTATGCTTACTTGGGCTTTCTTGGGTGGCTTGGGTTGATCCACAAATGGCCTTCCACTCCTTGTAGTCACAACTGATGCATTCTCCACATTACCCTTAGGATTAGGTATTGTGACACTAGGGAGCTTCCCATTCTCATGAATCTTGCTCATGAAATCCACAACTTGGCCCATCTGCTTCTTGAGTTCTGCAATGTCCTTAGTATGGGTCTGTTGTCCTTGGATCAAAGCCTGAGTAGAGTTTGTCAAGGCTTGTGTAGAAGCAGTCAAGGCTTCCAACGTCTTATCATAATGGGAATTGGAATTCCCAGAGTTCTGTTGAGGAGGAGGCATGTAAGGAGCTTGAGGACGTTGAAAAGTAGGCCCTTGAGGACGTTGAAAGTTCCCACCAAGAGGATTCTGAACATTGTCATTGTTGGTCCACTTGAAGTTGGGATGGTCCCTCCATCCTGGGTTATAAGTATTGGAATAAGGGTCATGTCTAGGACGTTGAGGTCCTCCCTGATATCCTCCTTGAAATCCCCCTTGGTATCCTCCAATAGCATTGGCAGATTCCCATCCTCCATTTTCATTGAGTTGAGGGCATTGATCAGTAACATGCCCTTGCATAGAGCATACCCCACAAGCTATGGCTGCACTAGGTCCTTTGGAACTTATGACTTGGTTCATGAGCAAGGTGAGCTTATTCAGTTGATCCTCAATGGCATTATTCCTGCCCACTTCATGTACCTTTCGAATGGAGTGCCCTATACCCTCGTATTGTTGACTGTTGAGGGCACGATTCTCAATAAGTTGCTTTCCCTCTGCAGGTGACTTGTCCACAAAAGCTCCTCCAGCTGCAGTATCAAGCATTTGCCTCTCTAAGGGTAAGAGTCCCTCATAGAAGCATGTCAGTAGGGTGATACGTGCAAAAGCATTCGCCAATTTAAACCCTGAAAATGTCGAGCGTTAGTATAGGATAAGCAGGGATCGTTCTAAACCGGGGATTGAGGGTGCTAACATGTGAGAACAAATTAAAGAAAAGAATATACAAGTCACGAAATTAAAGAACAAACACATACAAGGTTACGAAAATATTTTACAAGTTTACAAGAAAGAATTATGAAACAACAAAGAGTTAGAGAGCACACATACATGTTCACACGAATTAGAGAGCAAGGAATGAGAAAAAAAAATATACAAGTCTACATATATATAAGATCGAAAATTAGAGAGAAAACTAAGTTAGAAAAGGTTTTGGAAATCCTACTCCTATTTATACACAATTTACAAATCCATATCACATTGGGAATCCATATACAACAAGGAAACAAAAATCCCTAAAGAACACCACCAAAAATCCCTAAGAAACACAATTCCTAAAAAACACCAAAGAAATCCCTATAAAACACTAACACATATTTACTATTCACGGAGACACTATTCACGAATTTTAAAAACATTTTTTATTTATTTAATTATCTAAGTTAACATGCTACCTAAAAACTCTAAGTTAATTTTAATTATTTACACATATACAAAAACACATAACAAACGAAACAAGGGGGGGTTTTTGAAGATTTAAACTATAATTTTCGAAAACAAATAAAAGATTAAAAACATTTTATTTACATAGGTGGGAAAAGAAGAATTTTTGGAAAACAATTTATCAAGAACCTTTCAAGAACAACATATTCATGCATCCCTTAATCTTGTTAATTACCATGGAAAGATATCAACCAAGAAACAAAGTTACAAGCGCCCAATGTCCCTTATATGACTTCCCTTTACGCAATTGATCGACGAAGCGCCAAACCAACATATTTCAAATGCAAGTATCACACAATCGAAGCGACTCATAATCTCATGCATTCAAATCATTAAGAGCAAGTGAAAGTTTAGTCAATAAACATGCAAATTCAAGTACTCGAAGCGAATCTTTTCATTACATGCATAATCTGATCTCGACCTTTGTACAAAGCCTTTACTACTATATCGAATTAGGGTCCCGAAGCGTTTTACCTAATTACTAGCTCCAATTACATGCAATCATCCTAAGTTGGCCACCAAAGAACAAGAACACATAAAAGTTATCTATAAAACAAAACCAGATTATCATTCCATATTTCGGCAATTAATCAAGATCAAAAACACACAAACACATCAATCATAGAAAAGCATATCAAAATTGCATCCAAAATTCAGAAAGTTAACTCATGGTTTCGGTTTTACACATAAAGAAATCAAAACAGAAAATACAAATACAAGAACACTAAACCGTGAAGAACACATAGGGAAGATGGTATGAACAACCCTTGACTACGTCCCAAGGTCCAAAGCAGATCCAAGGAAGCAACACAAGGTAGAATTCACGGCAAGGATGGAAGATGGCACGGCTAGGGACTTGTAGATGCAAAAACCTGAAACTCAAGAGCAAACCGGTGAGAAACGAAATTGTGGAGAATAATATGTGTCTACCTGGAGACGTCTAATACACAAGGTATATATAGGAGAACGTCCCAAGGCACTCCCAATTCGTTTCTACTTGGTTTCTCCAAAGTTGTGTTGATTTAGGACTTGTTTGGCACAAAGTAGATTTCCGGCAGGATTGACCTCAGTGTACTAAAACGGCCATAACTTCCTCTAGAAAATAGATATCGACGAGCTGTAAAATGTTCTGGAAACTAGACATCTGTAGCTTTCCAACCATATAAAGATCATAATTTTCTGAGCTCTGAGCGATTTTCTATGCTCCGTTGAAGTTGACTGATCTGCACAGGCAGTAATCCGAATCTGTAATGGATTTGACTTTTAAAGCATAACTTAAGTCTAATTCGGTTTTCCTTTGTATCACATGCCTCTCACATGTCTTTCACGCCTTATTGAAGAATGAAACGTCAAGAACACCCTAGAACCTTCAAGAATCTCACGGCAATTCAATCCTTACTCAACAAGAAGTCCAAACTCCACATTGCTTTGAAATCCGAATTCCTTGTTGTTTTCTCTTCCATGTGCACGGCATATGATCTTCTTGAGACTTCTAGATACTTCATGAACGTTCCAAGGCTCTCCTAGTATGAGTAGAACTCCATATGCAAGTAGGTTTCCTAGTTGAATACTGCTTCCTTTTCCGAGATGCTTCTACACTCTTCCGGAACCTTCTTGAGTAATAATCCTTATCCAACAGGGACTCCTTGTCATACTAGTATTCCTTATCTGAGTAGAATTGAGTTTCCTTGTCCAAGTAGAACTCCTAGTCCAAGTCAGCTTCAGACTCCTACTCCAACTGGGATTCCTTTTCCTAGTCAAACTGGGAAAACTTCCATTTCTTCATTTCTTTCCATTTCTGCGCCACTTGTGCCTTCCTTAGCCATTTTTGGACTTTGAGACTCCATTTTACCTGCAAAACACTAACTAAGTTAAATTGATCAAGAATAAGGAAATAACTTAGCAAAATATAGGGTTTAAACATTATAAACGTCGCATTTTATGCTCCTATCAAATTCCCCCACACTTAACTTTTGCTAGTCCCTTAGCAAAATCAACATAACAAACCAAAAAGACTAAGACATAAAACAAAGAAACTAACGAAAATACCAAGTATAGAAAACGAAAAACACAAGGACTCAAGACTCAAGAAAAACGTCAAAAACACTTAAACAAAATCAACACAAAAACATCACAAACAATAACTCCAACGTTGACACACACAATGACTTCTAAGCCCTTTAACATATTGTCTCAGCAATCTCATACTTTCAAGTCGCCAAGATTAGCACTTAACCAAGCATCACATCTTCAAGATATTCGAGAGTTAATTACAAAATATAATCCACATATAAGCATGTAAGACTTGGGGGTAAACAATGGTGATGGGGGTTCTCAACACATTTCAAACAAGTCATGATTCAACCTCACATAGATATATCACTCTTTCTTCTCTCAGATTCAAGGTTCATGCTTAAAAGCTTATCACTCAAGTATATGTGAAAGATTACGAAGTAGATCACATACATAAGAAACGAAAGCATATATATTTTTCTTTTAAAGATCTCATGAAAGATATCAACCACATGCACGAATGAACCCAAGCCATAAGTTCAACAGTTATAACTCATCTCCACATCAAAGGCTGTCCCATCTTAAGGATCAAAGAGGTCTTTCAATTAAGGGTTGTAATGGGGCCAAGGCTTAAGGTTTAAAGAAACGAAGG
Source organism: Rosa rugosa (assembly GCF_958449725.1). Lineage (NCBI taxonomy): Eukaryota > Viridiplantae > Streptophyta > Magnoliopsida > Rosales > Rosaceae > Rosa > Rosa rugosa. The sequence goes on from NC_084823.1 coordinate 23,628,552, forward strand.
GATAGGAAAATCACAAAGTATCCTAAAAACCTAGTAGAGCACTTGTTCATGTAGAGAGACTATCTTCGAAATCCACCAAGCATAGCAAAACGTCATGTCCTCCTTTGGGCTTATAAAAGGGCCAAGTGTCATCATGTTGGGCCCAAACTTCATTCTAACCTTCTTTGAACAAGTGTGAATAGGACAAAGACCAAATTCTTCAACAATGGGCCTTCAATTCAAAACAAACTCCAAATCCACAAAGTATAGGGGACTAAAATCCATAGAACTTAAACAAGAATACACATTTTTTTCTTTCATTTAATTGCCGAAACATATTCTTTTTCTTTCGAATTTTTTTATTTTTCTTTTCTTTTTCGGCAATTACATACAATTTTTCTTATGGACAAGTCTACCCCCACACTTGAACTTCTTCATGCCTTCAAAATTCATCCTTGACGCCAAAACTCCAAGCAAAGTCTCAAAATATGCTCCACTAAGTCTTTAGAACAAAGGGTATGGATATAACTATACTAAGGTTAAGGGTTAAGGAATTTTGAGGGTGATGAAAGAAAAGGCTTAATGTAGGCTCAAAGGGGTTAAACTAGGGGGGTCCCACGACGGGCACAAATAGGGACACAAGATATATTTGGCAATGGTGGTAAAAATCCTAAGTAAGTACCTTTATCCTTTCCAGAATCAGGGCCATATATTGATTATAAATGTCTCAACAAGCATAACAGTGAATTCTAGCATTCTATAGTCCATTAAAGAGCTATGGCATGTAATCAATCAAGATGAAAGAATAATGAGATCAACAAAATCATCGCCAAGAAAACAAGAGTATAATCATTTTTTTCGTTAATCACTCACAAAGAAAGGGCACATGGCTCAAATTCTCACTTAGGGTTGTTATGAATCACAACTTATCTTCCACATGTTCATATTCTGTACCAAAGTTACGCATGCACCATATCTACTACACATTCATATGCTTTTCATAAATCATGATTAACCAAAGAATATCATCAAACATTATCTCAATCTTGTGATCCTCTTTTAGCCTTAATTTCAGAGATATAAGCACATCCTAGACAGTTAAAAGGGCATCCTAAGACTCGATCACAAAACAAAACAACACAAAAAAAAAAAAAAACAAAAAGATTTTTTTATTTTTTTATTTTTTTATTTTTTTTTTATTTTTTGAACAGTGACGATTTTTTTTATTATTAATAAAGTGACGAAAATAATTTTTTTTTTTTTTTTTTTTTTTTTTTTTTTTAAGACCACAAAACTAGCTATCTAAAAACAAAGTGAAACGTTAAACCCTTCCCCCACACTTAAATCATGCATTGTCCTCAATGTATAAACAATTATAAAGCATGCAAAGCATCAATCAAGCATAGAAGAATAGTTAATGCAACAAATCCTAAAAGAAAAGCAAAGTTGACGAAAATAAAAGAGAAGGGAAGAGTTCAAGAAAGCAAATCTGCGTTGATGGCTCCTCCACAGCTACGGTTGAAATGGGTTGCCTCCCATGCAGCGCTTAATGTTTAAAGTCTTTCAGCCTAGACTTGCACCTTCATTTATTCCTCTGGTTGTGGCGCCTCTTGGAGGGGTACATCCTCCACATTGTGCCCCACAAACGCCTCATAGTAAGGCTTAAAACATCATATATATATACATTCATACACATGGGCAACGAAAATTTTAGTGATTAGTTACAATCTTCTACAATTTTCGAAATAATCAACTTCAATAAGAGATCTTGTAAGTCAAAGTTTAGACGTGCGGCCCAGAGATTCTAATGTTAATACAAGTCTCCCCTCCTAAATCTTTTGGTAACTCTTTTCACACAAAGCCAGGTAGTAGAGGAACGATTTTGGCGGAGCTCAGCTCACTTGATTGACAGGGGACGAGACCCTTTGTCAGCACTTCTCGTATCCAATCAACCTAGACACTTTGTGCTACTAAGGTGCGCCTACTTGATAAAGAAGGTTGCTTGACAAGTATTAATAAAAGAACTCTCACCTATTCCGTTATGACTTACTTTCTTCTTACCAAAACCAATTATCTCGAAAATTGTCTAAGTATATGACTTTAATAAAACATCATGGACTATTGTTTTGGACGTGCGGCCCAAGTCCTTGTCTCCACACATATTTCTTCTCAAATCCTTTGGGCAACCTTACTGAAATGGCCAGTGCGGGGGAGGACGAGCACGAGAGGTAGAAACCATTTTGGCACAAGCTACTCCCACATTGTGGTTTACGCTCGTTTGATTGCCTTCTGGATTCAAAACCCGTCATGAACGTTGTCCCCTTCCTAGTCACCATCTCACATAGGCTATACTTACTAGGATAAGGGAAAAATTAAGTGCAAGACATTTTTCAAGTGTTGACAAAAACCGCCCACAACCTTAAGAGACCTAAATTAGGTGCTAATAAGGGGTTAAGGCTAATGTCAACAAAAGAGACTTCACCTATTCCATAATAGTTCATAATCCCTTACCAAAATCATACCTTAGTGGCGTTTTCATCACATGAAGACTTTTCAATCCCCGGCAACGGCTCCAAAAATTGATACGTGCAAAAGCATTCGCCAATTTAAACCCTGAAAATGTCGAGCGTTAGTATAGGATAAGCAGGGATCGTTCTAAACCGGGGATTGAGGGTGCTAACATGTGAGAACAAATTAAAGAAAAGAATATACAAGTCACGAAATTAAAGAACAAACACATACAAGGTTACGAAAATATTTTACAAGTTTACAAGAAAGAATTATGAAACAACAAAGAGTTAGAGAGCACACATACATGTTCACACTAATTAGAGAGCAAGGAATGAGAGAAAAAAATATACAAGTCTACATATATATAAGATCGAAAATTAGAGAGAAAACTAAGTTAGAAAAGGTTTTGGAAATCCTACTCCTATTTATACACAATTTACAAATCCATATCACATTGGGAATCCATATACAACAAGGAAACAAAAATCCCTAAAGAACACCACCAAAAATCCCTAAGAAACACAATTCCTAAAAAACACCAAAGAAATCCCTATAAAACACTAACACATATTTACTATTCACGGAGACACTATTCACGAATTTTAAAAACATTTTTTATTTATTTAATTATCTAAGTTAACATGCTACCTAAAAACTCTAAGTTAATTTTAATTATTTACACATATACAAAAACACATAACAAACGAAACAAGGGGGGGTTTTTGAAGATTTAAACTATAATTTTCGAAAACAAATAAAAGATTAAAAACATTTTATTTACATAGGTGGGAAAAGAAGAATTTTTGGAAAACAATTTATCAAGAACCTTTCAAGAACAACATATTCATGCATCCCTTAATCTTGTTAATTACCATGGAAAGATATCAACCAAGAAACAAAGTTACAAGCGCCCAATGTCCCTTATATGACTTCCCTTTACGCAATTGATCGACGAAGCGCCAAACCAACATATTTCAAATGCAAGTATCACACAATCGAAGCGACTCATAATCTCATGCATTCAAATCATTAAGAGCAAGTGAAAGTTTAGTCAATAAACATGCAAATTCAAGTACTCGAAGCGAATCTTTTCATTACATGCATAATCTGATCTCGACCTTTGTACAAAGCCTTTACTACTATATCGAATTAGGGTCCCGAAGCGTTTTACCTAATTACTAGCTCCAATTACATGCAATCATCCTAAGTTGGCCACCAAAGAACAAGAACACAAAAAAGTTATCTATAAAACAAAACCAGATTATCATTCCATATTTCGGCAATTAATCAAGATCAAAAACACACAAACACATCAATCATAGAAAAGCATATCAAAATTGCATCCAAAATTCAGAAAGTTAACTCATGGTTTCGGTTTTACACATAAAGAAATCAAAACAGAAAATACAAATACAAGAACACTAAACCGTGAAGAACACATAGGGAAGATGGTATGAACAACCCTTGACTACGTCCCAAGGTCCAAAGCAGATCCAAGGAAGCAACACAAGGTAGAATTCACGGCAAGGATGGAAGATGGCACGGCTAGGGACTTGTAGATGCAAAAACCTGAAACTCAAGAGCAAACCGGTGAGAAACGAAATTGTGGAGAATAATATGTGTCTACCTGGAGACGTCTAATACACAAGGTATATATAGGAGAACGTCCCAAGGCACTCCCAATTCGTTTCTACTTGGTTTCTCCAAAGTTGTGTTGATTTAGGACTTGTTTGGCACAAAGTAGATTTCCGGCAGGATTGACCTCAGTGTACTAAAACGGCCATAACTTCCTCTAGAAAATAGATATCGACGAGCTGTAAAATGTTCTGGAAACTAGACATCTGTAGCTTTCCAACCATATAAAGATCATAATTTTCTGAGCTCTGAGCGATTTTCTATGCTCCGTTGAAGTTGACTGATCTGCACAGGCAGTAATCCGAATCTGTAATGGATTTGACTTTTAAAGCATAACTTAAGTCTAATTCGGTTTTCCTTTGTATCACATGCCTCTCACATGTCTTTCACGCCTTATTGAAGAATGAAACGTCAAGAACACCCTAGAACCTTCAAGAATCTCACGGCAATTCAATCCTTACTCAACAAGAAGTCCAAACTCCACATTGCTTTGAAATCCGAATTCCTTGTTGTTTTCTCTTCCATGTGCACGGCATATGATCTTCTTGAGACTTCTAGATACTTCATGAACGTTCCAAGGCTCTCCTAGTATGAGTAGAACTCCATATGCAAGTAGGTTTCCTAGTTGAATACTGCTTCCTTTTCCGAGATGCTTCTACACTCTTCCGGAACCTTCTTGAGTAATAATCCTTATCCAACAGGGACTCCTTGTCATACTAGTATTCCTTATCTGAGTAGAATTGAGTTTCCTTGTCCAAGTAGAACTCCTAGTCCAAGTCAGCTTCAGACTCCTACTCCAACTGGGATTCCTTTTCCTAGTCAAACTGGGAAAACTTCCATTTCTTCATTTCTTTCCATTTCTGCGCCACTTGTGCCTTCCTTAGCCATTTTTGGACTTTGAGACTCCATTTTACCTGCAAAACACTAACTAAGTTAAATTGATCAAGAATAAGGAAATAACTTAGCAAAATATAGGGTTTAAACATTATAAACGTCGCATTTTATGCTCCTATCATAGGGTCTCATCCTTCATCTGATGTTGAGGACATTGAGCAAGTAAGGAGTTGAACCTCTCATAATAGGCAGAATAGGATTCATCTGGAGCTTGTTCAATTCCACTAAGCTTCTTCCTGAGTGTGATGACCTTGGAAGCTGGGAAATATCTTTCCAAGAAGGCCTTCCTCATAGTGTCCCAAGAGGTGATACGTCCAGCAGGAATCTCATATAGCCAATCTTTGGCTCTGTCAGCTAAGGAAAATGGAAATGCTTTCATCCTTAGAATGTTCTCATCTGCTCCTTGTGGTTTCATATTAGAACACACAACCTGAAATGCCCTAAGATGCTTGTTGGCGTCCTCCATAGGAAGCCCATGAAACTTAGGGAGTTGGTGCAATAATCCACTCTTCAGCTCAAACTCTGCATTTCTTCCTGCAGCAGGGGCAGGGTACACAATACCTATAGGGGGTCCTCCCTCAACTGTTGCTGTGGATAGTTCCCTAATGGATGCCATTCTCTCTTCTTGAACTTCTTCAGGTGCTGGTGAAGGTGGTGGTGTAGAGTTAGACGAAATCACAGGTGAAGGTGAACGTGAAGGAGGAGATGGGGTGTAGGTGTAGGTGATGTAGATTCCTCAGAAGGATAGATTCTCTTCCCTTGCTCGTTAAACTTGTACTCTTTGAATTGCAAGGAAGAAGGTCTTCTGTACTCAAGTGTAGGAGGATTTTTCAAACGAGCGAGCCTTTCTTCAATCTCTTGTATGGTAGGGATTTTAGAAGACTCGGACATTCATGGAATTCCTGAACAACATTAAGATGTACAAAAGTGAGTAACTTACGAAAATAAACAAAAAAACAAGTTGATATTTTCATATAAAAACGTCACTATTCACAATGCAACAAAAGAGACTTACATTTTGTACAAGTAAGAGAAGTAAAAACAAAACACTTTATATGTGAAAGGTATGTACAAGTATTTTATTACTATTTTTTTTTTTTTAGAACTTATAAACATCGTTAATAACTCAATTGATTCCAAGTTGTAAGTCGAGCCCAATAGAAACCACTACTATTGGTGAGCTACGATATAGGGATAGTCGCCTAGACATAAGTCTCTTTCCGTGGTTTCAGAAGGCCAGATAGCCAGATTAAGAGGTAAGTGAGAGGGAGGACTCATTTTGGTGATACTACGGAGGCTACTCCGTCATTGAGGTTTACGCCCCTATTGGCTACTTCCACATTGTGGTTTACGCACAGTCTATAGTATCTCTGAGATCCAATTTGAACCCATCACCCAGGGTCTCAACCTAAGACACCATCTGTAATGCCCCTTACTCAGTTTGGAAAGTACTCATGTGTTAGACTGTTCTCCCAATGCTAATAAAGGCCGCCCTCAACCTCATAAGACCTTAGAAAGGTACCAATGAAGGGTTAAGGCCAATATTAACAAAAGGGCCCTTGTCTACTCATACGATTTTACACACTTATAACATTCAAATAATTAACAACATTTATAAATCAATTTTTTTACTTTTTCTTTCTTTTCCTTTACAAGTATATTAGACAAATTACACACAAAACTTTCACACAAAACACATGTACAAAACGTCACTATTCACAATTATATATATATATATATATTTTTTTTTTATTTATTTATTTATTTTTTTTTTTTTTTTTTTTACTTTTACAATTCTTTTATTTACAATTACTTTCAACACTTAGGTACGGGAACAGGGAATCATGTTGTGCAATGGGACTGAAACAGCTACCCTTCCAAGATTATGTTTAATCCAATATACCTTAAGTGTCACAACATTTTCTTTACATTTTCTTTTTGCTATAAATACTATTGATATCGAATTTAATTCCAAGCGGTAAATCAAGTGGACATGCGGCCCAAGTATAATCGTCTAGACACAAAGTCCCTCCTACATCCGTTGGGCAACCTTACTGAAATGGCCAGGTAGGGGAGGGCGAACACAAGAGGTAGGATCCATTTTGGCATAGGCTACTCCCTCATTGAGGTTTACGCCCATTTGTAGCACTTCTGAATCCAGAACCCGTCATGAACGTTGTCCCCAGCCTAGACACCATCTCACATAGGATATTCTTACTAGGATGTAAAAGGTCCTAAGTGTGTTAGACAGTTCAATGAATGTTAATAAAGACCGCCCTCAACCTTAAGGGACCTGAACTAGGTACCAATAAGGGGTTTAGGCCAATATTAATAAACACGACTTCACCTATTCCTTCTTTAATTTACAACTCACAATTAAACTAGTATTCAACAATATAAATAACAACCTAAATAATTAATTAACTAAGTAATTAACTAACTAAATTTCGTACAAATATAAACAAGTGCTTTTTTCCGAAATTTTTTTTTTTTTTTTTACGATAACAATATAAACAAAACAATATATTCACAATATGACAAATGATTTTTCAATCCCCGGCAACGGCGCCAAAAATTGATACGCTCAAAGCAAGCGCATAATTTAACCCTGAAATATCGTTAGTAGTATGAGTAAGTAGGGATCGTTCTATTCCGGGGATTGAGGGTACACCTGTCATTGTCAAACAATTAAACAATTAAAATCAAAACAAAGTATAATATTCACACATATGCACATTATTTACGAATTAAAAGGGGGTTTTTGATTTTGGTTTTTCTGAAAATAAAACTAAGTTAATAAAACAATTAAAATGCAAAAACATAAAATTATAAATGGAATGCAAGAACAAAGATCAAAATCGAAACATATGATTAAAATTAATTCAAGTTCATCATTGTTCATCATAGTCATGCAAGAGGAATTGATCATGTGAAACGTTCAAAGCAAACAATTTCCCATATTTTACTTTCAACGCTAATTAATCTAAGTGAAAGCACATAGACTAATCCTATCAAACATGCATTCAAGCCCTAGAAAGCTAGTCAATCATACATGTCTAACGCATTAAGCATCTAGAAAGGCTATCAATTCAAATGTGCAACTTAGTATGAAAAAGTCCACCTAATTGCAATCTTCTTTGATTAAATTCGGTTTTTGTACAAAACCTTTACTACTTATTGATTCAAGAACACAAAACCAAAAAGTTGATTCATGTTCTTAAATTCGTAGCACCAATTATATAAAAACCCTAAAAGTTTCGAACCCTTTAAGATTAACATACAAAAGATTTCTATCATGCAAATTTAATCAAACACTCACACATAAGCAACCATAAATCGCAAGACATGAATCTGAAAATTAGTAATTAACCATAAAATTTCAGAATTCGAAAATTGTTCAAACACATGTGTCAACTAGGGCATAACCAACGAAAATTACAAAGCAAAGGTTACAAGGAGAATCGGATTACACCGTGATGAAGATGGGATGAATGGTCTCTTGAATTTCGAAAGCAATTTTCAAGGATGGTGATGGATGATGTGCACGGCTTGTCCTCTTCTTCCTTGGCCTTGCTTGAACTTCGTGGTTGCCCTAGAGGATGGAGAAGAACACGGCTAAGCTAGAGAGAGTTTTCTGATTTTTTCTAAAGTTGTAAAACGCAAAAGTGGGAACCTCTGACGTTGAGAAGAGGGGAGATTATATAGGGGACGGCTTCTTGGTCTCCAAGGCCGTGTAAAACCCTAGAGAAACTCACGGCAATTCTTGTTAACTCCACATAATTTCCTCCAATGAAATCTTGCCAAGTAAGCCCTATGATGTGTCTCAACCAATCACATAATTTCCTAGAATATTTCCCTTGATTTTCTTGCCGAAATACCATGACAATAATCTGATTTTATCTCTTGTATTTCGGCCAAAACTCCTTTAGAGATTCTAGGAATGAATCTAGTCACCTTTTGGGAGCTTTTTGTGTTCAACACATCTTCTCTTTCCTTTTATTTCTCCCTCAAAAATCTCCATCGAAATCTCTTTTTATTTTCTGATTTTTCCCACGGCAAAACCCTAGTTTCTCTCTTCATTTTGGACGGCAACTCCTCTAGGGTTTCTCTTGACTTGGACGGCAATCTTCTAGGGTTTGCCTCCAAGTAAATCTCTTTCCATAAAAATAGCCCTAGAAAATCTCAACCGAAATCTTCTAGGTTCTTCTTGATTCTCACGCCATCTCCTTGTTTCTCTCTTTGGTTTTCACGGCAAAACATCTCTAGGGTTAGGGTTTTGCGTCTCAAACCCTAATGTCATGGGCTTCGATGGGCCTTGGTCCATTTTGCCGAAAATCCACTTCATTCTTGAGAGTTCTTGGGCCACGTTGCTTCATCTTCAAGTCTTCATATTTCCCAACGCAAAACACTTCATTTCTTTCATTTCTTTTCATAGTTGCGTTGGAAACTTCATTGGTAAGCTCTCCTCCAGTTCGCAGGGTTTCCTGGTTGCACTAGGAAAGCTTGTTTCTTCATTTCTGCTCAAATGTGTGGTCCAATGTTCTTCATTTTTGTTCCCCTTGACGTTCGCAAGCTCCTCTTTCCATTCGTGTGTTCATTTCCACTTTTTAGCTCGGAGGTCCTGAAAATAGAAACTAGTAAGAAAAATAGAAACTTACTAAAAATGAAAAATAGAAAGTTACTAAAAATGAGAAATAGAAACTTTCCTAAACTGAAAATGGAAACTTGCCAGAAATGAGAAATGAAAACTACGAAAATAGAAACTTTGCACAAATAGGAACTTTCCCAATCAAAGAATGGAAACTTTCCTAAACAAGGATTTTTCAAGGAAATGGCGCAGAAAATGTAGGGAAAAACAAGTAAAACATCGCATTAAAATGCTCCTATCAAAATTCATAGCAACATTCACATAAAAACCCTAAATGTTTCGAACCATTCAAGATTATCATACAAAAGATTTCTATCATGCAAATTTAATCAAACACTCACACATAAGCAACCATAAATCGCAAAACATGAATCTGAAAATTAACAATTAATCATAAAATTTCAGAAAACAATACTTGTTCAAACATATGTGTCAACTAAGGCATAACCAACGAAAATACAAACAAAGTTACAAGGAGAATCGGATTACACCAAGAGATGGAGATGGTGATGAACGAAAAGGTGATGTGGTCTCTTGAATTTCGAAAGCAATCTTCAAGGTGGAGGATGGATGGTGTTCACGGCTTGTCTTCTTCTTCCTTGGCCTTGCTTGCACTTCGTGGTTGCCCTAGAGGATGGAGAAGAGCACGGCTAGGCTAGAGAGTTTTCTGAATTTTTCTCAAAGTGTAAATTGTATGCGGAGAGGAACCCCTCACGTTGAGAAGAGGGGAGACTATATAGGGAACGGCAACTTGGTCTCCAAGGCCGTGCAAAACCCTAGAGAAACTCACGGCAAAGACTTGTTAACTCCACATAATTCCCTCCAATGAAATCTTGCCAAGTAAACCCTATGATGTGTCTCAACCAATCACATAATTTCCTAGAATATTTCCCTTGATTTTCTTGCCGAAATACCTTGAGAATTTTCTGATTTTTGCACTTCCAATTCGGCCAAACTTCCTTTAGGGTTTCAAGGAATGTATCTAGACTTCTTTTGAGAGGTTTTCGAGTTCAACACATATTCTCTTTCCTTTAAAATCTCCCTAAGAAATCTCTTTGCCGAAATCTTCTTTATCCTTGCTTGATTTTCACGCCACTTCTCTCTCCTCCCTTTGGTTTTCACGGCAAAACAACTTTAGGTTTAGGGTTTTGCGTCACAAACCCTAATGTCATGGGCTTTGGTGGGCCTTGGTCCATTTTGCCGAAAATCCACTTCATTCTTGAGAGTTCTTGGGCCACGTTGCTTCATCTTCAAGCCTTCATATTTTCCAACGCAAAACACATTATTTCTTTCATTTCTTTTCATAGTTGCGTTGGAAACTTCATTGGTAAGCTCTCCTCCAGTTCGCAGGATTTCCTGGTTGCACTAGGAAAGCTTGTTTCTTCATTTCTGCTCAAATGTGTGGTTCAATGTTCTTCATTTTTGTTCCCCTTGACGTTCGCAAGCTCCTCTTTCCATTCGTGTGTTCATTTCCACTTTTTAGCTCGGAGGTCCTGAAAATAGAAACTAGTATGAGAAATAGAAACTTTCCTAATTTGAAAAATAGAAACTTACCAAAAATGAAAAATAGAAAGTTACTAAAAATGAAAAATAGAAACTTGCCAGAAATGAGAAATGAAAACTATAAGAATAGAAACTTTCTAAAAATGGAAAATAGAAACTAAGAAAAATGGAAACTTTCTACAAATAGGAACTTTCCCAATCAAAGAATGGAAACTTTCCTAAACAGAGTTTTACTAAGGAAATGGTGCATGAAATGTAAGGAAATGCAGTTAAAACGTCGCATTAAAATGCTCCTATCAAACTCCGTGGCTTGCTTTAGAGGATGGAGAGAAAATGAGAGAAGCTCACGGCAACAATATAATTTTTCTGAATTTTTCTAAGGGATGTGGAACCCCTTTTCAACGTCAAAGAGGTGGGTATATATAGGAGCACGGCTAGGGTTCACAAAGCAATCAGAAATTTCCACATAGCTTCCACCAATGAGAATTCGCCAAGTAAGCTTTGTGATGTAGTCCAACCAATCATAGAATGCCAAGTAATCCGTGTGATGTGTTCCAACCAATCAAAATTCTCTAAAATACCTCCCTAATATTTAATTGCCGAATTTCCTTGGAATTATTCTGATTTTCTTCATGAATTTCGGCTAATATTCCTTTAGGGAATTTAGGGATGCACCTAGACACGTTTTCAGCTTTTCTTGGTCTCCACCTTTTTCTCTTTCCTTTTATTTCTCCCTTGAATCTCTCTTGGCGTCATCTCCTTGATTATTTCTGATTTTCACGTTGGCAATCAGACCAAATTATTCCTCCAACAATATTTCCTTCCCATAAAAGTCTCCCAAAAAAATCTCTCCTTGAAATCCTCAATCAATCATCTTTAATTCCCATGTTGTCACCTTGTTTTTCTCCTTAAGTATTACACGGCAAATTTAATCCCCAAGGAAAATATATTTTCCTTTTTAAAAACTCTTCCTTGATTTCCTCTTGCTTTGGACGGCAAAACTCTTAAGTCTCCTCATTTTTCTCTTGACGTTACAAAACTGATAGGAGCATTTTAGTGCGACGTTTTACTTGTTTTTCCCTACATTTTCTGCGCCATTTCCTTGAAAAATCCTTGTTTAGGAAAGTTTCCATTCTTTGATTGGGAAAGTTCCTATTTGTGTAAAGTTTCTATTTTCGTAGTTTTCATTTCTCATTTCTGGCAAGTTTCCATTTTCAGTTTAGGAAAGTTTCTATTTCTCATTTTTAGTAACTTTCTATTTTTCATTTTTAGTAAGTTTCTATTTTTCAAATTAGGAAAGTTTCTATTTTTCTTACTAGTTTCTATTTTCAGGACCTCTGAGCTAAAAAGTGGAAATGAACACACGAATGGAAAGAGGAGCTTGCGAACGTCAAGGGGAACAAAAATGAAGAACATTGGACCACACATTTGAGCAGAAATGAAGAAACAAGCTTTCCTAGTGCAACCAGGAAACCCTGCGAACTGGAGGAGAGCTTACCAATGAAGTTTCCAACGCAACTATGAAAAGAAATGAAAGAAATGAAGTGTTTTGCGTTGGAAAATATGAAGACTTGAAGATGAAGCAACGTGGCCCAAGAACTCTCAAGAATGAAGTGGATTTTCGGCAAAATGGACCAAGGCCCATCTAAGCCCATGACATTAGGGTTTGAGACGCAAAACCCTAACCCTAGAGATGTTTTGCCGTGAAAACCAAAGAGAGAAACAGGGAGATGGCGTGAGAATCAAGAAGAACCTAGAAGATTTCGGTTGAGATTTTCTAGGGCTATTTTTATGGAAAGAGATTTACTTGGAGACAAACCCTAGAAGATTGCCGTCCAAGTCAAGAGAAACCCTAGAGGAGTTGCCGTCCAAAATGAAGAGAGAAACTAGGGTTTTGCCGTGGGAAAAATCAGAAAATAAAAAGAGATTTCGATGGAGATTTTTGAAGGAGAAATAAAAGGAAAGAGAAGATGTGTTGAACACAAAAAGCTCCCAAAAGGTGACTAGATTCATTCCTAGAATCTCTAAAGGAGTTTTGGCCGAAATACAAGAGATAAAATCAGATTATTGTCATGGTATTTCGGCAAGGAAATCAAGGGAAATATTCTAGGAAATTATGTGATTGGTTGAGACACATCATAGGGCTTACTTGGCAAGATTTCATTGGAGGGAATTATGTGGAGTTAACAAGAATTGCCGTGAGTTTCTCTAGGGTTTTACACGGCCTTGGAGACCAAGAAGCCGTCCCCTATATAATCTCCCCTCTTCTCAACGTCAGAAGTTCGGACTTTTGCGTTTTAGAACTTTAGAAAAAAATCAGAAAACTCTCTCTAGCTTAGCCGTGTTCTTCTCCATCCTCTAGGGCAACCACGAAGTTCAAGCAAGGCCAAGGAAGAAGAGGACAAGCCGTGCACATCATCCATCACCATCCTTGAAGATTGCTTTCGAAATTCAAGAGACCATTCATCCCATCTCCATCTCTTGGTGTAATCCGATTCTCCTTGTAACCTTTGCTTTGTAATTTTCGTTGGTTATGCCCTAGTTGACACATGTGTTTGAACAAGTTTCGAATTCTGAAATTCTATGATTAATTGTTAATTTTCAGATTCATGTTTTGCGATTTATGGTTGCTTATGTGTGAGTGTTTGATTAAATTTGCATGATAGATAACTTTTGTATTTTAATCTTATGTGGTTGCAAACACCTAGGGTTTTTATATAATTGGTGCTACGAATTTAAGAACATGAATCAACTTTTTGGTTTTGTGTTCTTGAATCAATAAGTAGTAAAGGTTTTGTACAAAAACCGAATTTAATCAAAGAAGATTGCAATTAGGTGGACTTTTTCATACTAAGTTGCACATTTGAATTGATAGCCTTTCTAGATGCTTAATGCGTTAGACATGTATGATTGACTAGCTTTCTAGGGCTTGAATGCATGTTTGATAAGATTAGTCTATGTGCTTTCACTTAGATTAATTAGCGTTGAAAGTAAAATATGGGAAATTGTTTGCTTTGAACGTTTCACATGATCAATTCCTCTTGCATGACTATGATGAACAATGATGAACTTGAATTAATTTTAATCATATGTTTCGATTTTGATCTTTGTTCTTGCATTCCATTTGTATTTTTATGTTTTAGAATTTTAATTGTTTTATTAACTTAGTTTTATTTTCAGAAAAACCAAAATCAAAAACCCCCTTTTAATTCGTAAATAATGTGCATATGTGTGAATATTATACTTTGTTTTGATTTTAATTGTTTAATTGTTTGACAATGACAGGTGTACCCTCAATCCCCGGAATAGAACGATCCCTATTTATTCTATACTACTAATGACATTTCAGGGTTAAATTATGCGCTTGCAAAAAGCTCATCAATTTTTGGCGGCGTTGCCGGGGATTGAAAAATCATTTGTTATATTGTTAAATGTTTTGTTTATATTGTGACCGAAAAAAAAAAAAAAAAAAAAAAAAAAAAACATATTACTTGTTAATTATTTTAATTGTCGAAAATTAGTTAATTAATTATTTAGGTTGTTATTTATATTGTTGAATACTAGTTTAATTGTGAGTTGTAAATTAAAGAAGGAATAGGTGAAGTCGTGTTTATTAATATTGGCCTAAACCCCTTATTGGTACCTAGTTCAGGTCCCTTAAGGTTGAGGGCGGCCTTTATTAACATTCATTGAACTGTCTAACACACTTAGGACCTTTTACATCCTAGTAAGAATATCCTATGTGAGATGGTGTCTAGGCTGGGGACAACGTTCATGACGGGTTCTGGATTCAGAAGTGCTACAAATGGGCGTAAACCTCAATGAGGGAGTAGCCTATGCCAAAATGGATCCTACCTCTTGTGTTCGCCCTCCCCTACCTGGCCATTTCAGTAAGGTTGCCCAACGGATGTAGGAGGGACTTTGTGTCTAGACGATTATACTTGGGCCGCACGTCCACTTGATTTACCGCTTGGAATTAAATTCGATATCAATAGTATTTATAGCAAAAAGAAAATGTAAGAAATTGTTGTGGCACTTAAGGTATATTGGATTAAACATAATCTTGGAAGGGTAGCTGTTTCAGCCCCATTGCACAACGAGATTCCCTGTTCCCGTACCTAAGTGTTGAAAATAATTGTAAATAAAAGAAAGAATAAAAAAAATAAAAATAAAAAAAAAAAAAAAATCGGAAAAAGAAAAAAAAAAAATATAATTGTGAATAGTGACGTTTTGTACATGTGTTTTGTGTGAAAGTTTTGTGTGTGTTTTGTCTAATTTTACTTGTAAAGAAAAAGAAGTGAAAAGTAATGAAAATTGAATTATGAATATTGTTAATTATTTAATTGTTGTGAGTGTGTAAAATCGTATGAGTAGACAAGGGCCCTTTTGTTAATATTGGCCTTAACCCTTCATTGGTACCTTTCTAAGGTCTTATGAGGTTGAGGGCGGCCTTTATTAGCATTAGGAGAACAGTCTAACACATGAGTACTTTCCAAACTGAGTAAGGGGCATTACAGATGGTGTCTTAGGTTGAGACCCTGGGTGATGGGTTCAAATTGGATCTCAGAGATACTATAGACTGTGCGTAAACCACAATGTGGAAGTAGCCAATAGGGGCGTAAACCTCAATGAGGGAGTAGCCTCCGTAGTATCACCAAAATGAGTCCTCCCTCTCACTTACCTCTTAATCTGGCTATCTGGCCTTCTGAAACCACGGAAAGAGACTAATGTCTAAGCGACTATCCCTATATCGTAGCTCACCAATAGTAGTGGTTTCTATTGGGCTCGACTTACAACTTGGAATCAATTGAGTTATTAACTATGTTTATAAGTTCTAAAAAAAATAAAATACTTGTACATAACTTTCAATTGTACATTGGTCTGTTTTCTTACTTTTCTTACTTGTACAAAATTTGTAAGTCTCTTTTGTTGCTTGTGAATAGTGACGTTTTTGTATAAAGATTAACTTGTATTTCTTGTCTTTTGTAAGTTACTAACTTTTGTACATCTTAATGTTGTTCAGGAATTCCATGAATGTCCGAGTCCTCTAAACTCCCTACCATACGAGAGATTGAAGAAAGACTTGCTCGTTTGAAGAATCCTCCACAACTTGAGTACAGAAGACCTTCTCCCTTGCAATTCAAGCCATATACATTCAACGAGCAAGGGAAAAGAATCTTAGATCCTTCAGAGGAATCCACATCACCTACACCAACTCCATCTTCACCACTTTCACCATCACCTTTGATTTCGCCTAACTTACCATCACCACAAATTACTTCCCCTCTTTCACCTTCACCACCACTTACACCACCACCTGAAGAAGTTCAAGAAGAGAGAATGGCATCCATTAGGGAACTATCCACAGCAACAGTCGAGGGAGGACCCCCTACAGGCATTGTGTACCCTGCCCCTGCAGCAGGAAGACAAGCAGAGTTTGAACTGAAGAGTGGACTATTGCACCAACTCCCTATTTTCCATGGACTTCCTATGGAGGACGCCCACAAGCACCTTAGGGCATTCCAGGTTGTGTGTTCTAACATGAAACCACAAGGAGCAGATGAGAACATTCTGAAGATGAAGGCATTTCCATTTTCCTTAGCTGACAGAGCCAAAGTTTGGCTATATGAGATTCCTGCAGGACGTATCACCTCTTGGGAAACAATGAGGAAGGCCTTCTTGGAAAAATACTTCCCAGCTTCAAAGGTCATCACACTTAGGAAGAAGCTCAGTGGAATTGAACAAGCCCCAGATGAGTCCTATTCTGCCTATTTTGAGAGGTTCAATTCCTTACTTGCGCAATGTCCTCAACATCAGATGAAGGATGAGACCCTCCTTACTTGCTTTTATGAAGGACTCCTACCTTTGGAAAGGCAAATGCTTGATGCTGCAGCTGGAGGAGCTTTTGTGGATAAGTCACCTGCTGCTGGGAAAGAACTTATTGAAAATCGTGCCCTCAACACTCAACAGTATGAGGGTGTGAGACAGACCACTCGTAGGGTCAATGAGGTGAGCACTAGTCCTGCCATTGCGGATCAATTGAGCAAACTCACCCTTCTTGTGAACAAGGTAGCGACTACTCAAGGCCATGGAGGATCTTCTGCTTGTGGGGTATGCTTTACCCAAGGACATCCTACGGATCAATGTCCTCAACTAAGTGAGAATGGTGGTTGGGAGTCTGTGAATGCCATAGGAGGCTATCAAGGGAACCAAGGGGGTCCCCAACGTCCAAGGTATGATCCATATTCGAATACCTATAACCCTGGATGGAGGGATCACCCCAACTTCAAGTGGACCAACAATGAGAATGTTCAGAATCCTCTTGGTGGGAGTTTCCAACGTCCTCAAGGACCTTCATTTCAAGGACCTTCTTTTCAAAGGCCTTACATGCCTCCTCAACACAACTCAGGGAATTCAAATTCCCACTATGATAAGACTATTGAGGCATTGACTAATTCCACTCAGGCATTGACTAGTGCCACACAGACTTTGATGCAAGGACAACAGACCCACACCAAGGACATTGCTGAACTCAAAAAGCAGATGGGACAAGTGGTGGACTTCATGACCAAGTTTCATGAAACTGGTAGGCTTCCGAGCAACACAATTCCAAACCCAAAAGGAGGCTCTGAAGGCCCACCCAACTGAGGACGAGAGGAAACCAAGTCTAGGCTGAAAGACTATAAACATTAAGCGCTGCTTGGGAGGCAACCCAATTCAGAAGTAGCTGTGGAGGAGCCTTCAACGCAGATTTTCTTCTTCTTCCCTACTTCTTTATTTTTGTAACTTTTGTTTTTCTTTGAACTTTATTTTCGTAAATTCCATCTTTATATGCTTAAGTGTTTCATTGCATGCTTATAATTGATTACATTGAGGACAATGCAATATTTAAGTGTGGGGGAAGGGATTTATATTTTGAGTCTTTGAGTCATATATTGAAAAATACAAAAAATCGAAAAATGTCATAAAAATATAAAAATTTTTCGTTGCTTTTGTTTTTGTTTTGAGTCTTAGGATGCCCTTTCAACTGTCTAGGATGATTCTATATCTCTGAAATCATGACTAAAAGAGGATCACGAAATTGAGATGACTTAAAATGGTATTCTTTGGTTAATTGAGATATACGAAAAATATGTGCCTTGTAGCGGATATGGATTTCGTAACTTTGGTACAGAATATGAGCATGTTAAGATGAGTTTTGATTCATATAAACCCATGTGAGATAATTGAACCATGTTCCTTTTTCTTGGAGTGAAATGAAAAATATATTCTTAATTTCTTGGCGATGTTTTGATGATCTCATTATTCTTTCATCTTGATTGACTACTTGCCATAGATTAAGTTTGATGGATGATGCGCTCAAAGCAAGCGCATAATTTAACCCTGAAATGTCATTAGTAGCATAGAATAAATAGGGATCGTTCTATTCCGGGGATTGAGGGTACACCTGTCATTGTCAAACAATTAAACAATTAAAATTAAAACAAAGTATAATATTTACACATATGCACATTATTTACGAATTAAAAGGGGGTTTTTGATTTTGGTTTTTCTGAAAATTAAACTAAGTTAACAAAATAATTAAAATGCTAAAACATAAAAATACAAATGGAATGCAAGAACAAAGATCAAATCGAAACCCATGATTAAAGTTGATTCAAGTTCATCATTGTTCATCATAGTCATGCAAGAGGAATTGATCATGTGAAACGTTCAAAGCAAACAATTTCCCATATTTTACTTTCAACGCTAATTAATCTAAGTGAAAGCACATAGACTAATCCTATCAAACATGCATTCAAGCCCTAGAAAGCTAGTCAATCATACATGTTTAACGCATTAAGCATCTAGAAAGGCTATCAATTCAAATGTGCAACTTAGTATGAAAAAGTCCACCTAATTGCAATCTTCTTTGATTAAATTCGGTTTTTGTACAAAACCTTTACTACTTATTGATTCAAGAACACAAAACCAAAAAGTTGATTCATGTTCTTAAATTCGTAGCACCAATTATATAAAAACCCTAAAAGTTTCGAACCCTTTAAGATTAACATACAAAAGATTTCTATCATGCAAATTTAATCAAACACTCACACATAAGCAACCATAATTCGCAAAGTATGAATCTGAAAATTAACTATTAATCATAAAATTTCAGAAAACAATACTTGTTCAAACATATGTGTCAACTAAGGCATAACCAACGAAAATACAAACAAAGTTACAAGGAAGAATCGAATTACACCAAGAGATGGAGATGGTGATGAACGAAAAGGTGATGTGATCTCTTGAATTTCGAAAGCAATCTTCAAGGTGGAGGGTGGATGGTGTTCACGGCTTGTCTTCTTCTTCCTTGGCCTTGCTTGCACTTCGTGGTTGCCTTAGAGGATGGAGAAGAGCACGGCTAGGCTAGAGAGCTTTTCTGAATTTTTTCTAAAGTTGTAAAACACAAAGGAAGGGCCCTTGACGTTGAGAATGTGTGAGAATATATAGTGGACGCCTCCTTGCTTTCCAAGCCGTGTAAACCTCTTAATATCCCAAGGAATTAATCTGAAAATGCCACATAATTTCCTCCAATAATAGCTTGCCAAATAAGCCCTATGACATGGTTCAACCAATCACAAAACTCCATTTTAATTCCCTAATATTTTGGCCGAAATATATAAAGATATATTCTGATTTTGTAGTTCAATTTCGGCCAAACTTCCTTAGAGAATATAGGGAACGAACCTAGACTCCTTTTTGGCCGTTTCTTGGTCTCCACACTTTGGCTTTCCTTAAAACTCTCCCCTAGAATCTCTCCTTGCCGAATTCTCTAGGGTTTCTTCATGAATATCACGGCAATTCCTTCTTTTCCTCTTGGCTTGGACGGCAAAAGATCTTCTAGGGTTTATCTCTTGATGTATTTCCATAAAAATAGCCCTAGAAAATCTCCCTAGAATATCTCCTTTTAATTTCTGATTTTTGGACGCCAACTCCTTGTTTCTCTCTTCATTTTGGACGGCAAAACTCTCCTAGGGTTTCTTCATGCGTCACAAACCCTAATCTCTTGGGCCATGATCCATTTTGCCGAAAATTCAAAGTGCTCTTGGGCTTCGTTGCTTCATCTTCAAGCCTTCTTATTTTCCAACGCAAAACACTTCATTTTCTTCATTTCTTTTCATAGTTGCGTTGGAAACTTCATTGGTAAGCTCTCCTCCATTTCGCAGGGTTTCCTGGTTGCACTAGGAAAGCTTGTTTCTTCATTTCTGCTCAAATGTGTGGGCCGTTATTCCTCATTTTTGCTCCCCTTAACGTTCGCAAGCTCCTCTTTCCATTTGTGAGTTCATTTCCACTTTTTAGCTCGGAGGTCCTGAAAATAGAAACTAGTAAGAAAAAATAGAAACTTTCCTAAAATGAAAAATAGCAACTTTCCTAAACTGAAAATGGGAAACTTTCTAAAAATGAAAAATAGAAACTTGCCAGAAATGAGAAATGAAAACTATAAGAATAGAAACTTTCTAAAAATGGAAAATAGAAACTAAGAAAAATGGAAACTTTCTACAAATAGGAACTTTCCCAATCAAAGAATGGAAACTTTCCTAAACAGAGTTTTACTAAGGAAATGGCGCAGGAAATGTAAGGAAATGCAGTTAAAACGTCGCATTAAAATGCTCCTATCAATGGACTAGAGAATGCTAGAATTCGCTCTTGTGCTTGTTGAGACGTTATATCAATACATGGCCCTGATTCTGGAAAGGATAGAGGCACCCTAGGAATTACCACCATTGCCAAATGAACCTGTGTCCCTAACTGTGCCCGTCGTGGGACTCCCCTAGATAAACCCCTTTGAGCCTACGTTAAGCCTTTTCTTTCATCACCCTTAAAATCTTTAACCTAAGCCTTAGTATAGCTATAACCCTACCCTTTGTCCTAAGGACTTAGTGGAGCTAAATTGAGATTTTACTTGAAGATTTGACGTCAATATTGAAGAATAAGAAGAGGTGAAGGTTCAAGTGTGGGGGTAAACTTGTCCATGAACGAAAAATGTATGAAAAAGCCGAGAAAATGAAAAGAAAAGAAAAATGTACACGGCTAGAAAAGAAAAGAAAGAAATATCTATGGATTTTAGTCCCCCATACTTAGTGATTTCGGAGTTTACTTTAAATTGAAGGCCCACTACAGAAAAATTTGGCCTTTGTCCATTTCACTAGAGTCAAGGGAAGTCTACATTGAAGATTGGGCCCAACATGAAGACATTTGGCCCTTTTATGTGACCTATATGGGGAAGTGACGTTTTTGAAATGCCTTGGTGGATTTTTCGAGATCTCTGCATTCATATGAGCTCTACTAGGTTTTTAGGACACTTTGTTAAATTCCTTACCCTTCGTTTCTTTAAACCTTGAGCCATGGCCCCATTACAACCCTTGAGAAGACCTTCTTGATCCTTAAGATGGGACAGCCCTTGATGTGGAGATGAGTTACAAGAGTTGAACCTATGGCTTGGGTCCATCTGTGCAAGTAGTTGGTATCCTTCATGAGATCTTTAAAGAAAATTATACTTGTGCTTTCGTTTCTTGCATTATGTGATATACTTGCTATCTTTCACATATACTTGAGTGTATAAGCTTTTAAGCATTGCCATGATCTGAGAGAAGAAAGAGTGAATATACCTTGTGAGGAATTGTATCAAACTTGTTTGAAGCATGCTTAACAGAAACCATCACCATTGTTCCAACCAAGTCCTACTTGTGTATATGTGAATTATGTGTTTTAATTAACTCTCGAATGCCTAAACATTTATTCTTGGTAAAGTGCTAATCTTGGTGTTGTGAAAGTAAGAGATTGCTGAGACAAATAGTTGAAGGGCAATAGAGTCGTTGTTTGTTTGAGTCTTTAATTTTCGTTGAGTCTTAGTGTGTGTCTATGTTGTGATTTTGCTAAGGGACTAGCAAAAGCTAAGTGTGGGGGAATTTGATAGGAGCATTTTAATGCGACGTTTTACTTGTTTTTCCCTACATTTTCTGCGCCATTTCCTTGAAAAATCCTTGTTTAGGAAAGTTTCCATTCTTTGATTGGGAAAGTTCCTATTTGTGTAAAGTTTCTATTTTCGTAGTTTTCATTTCTCATTTCTGGCAAGTTTCCATTTTCAGTTTAGGAAAGTTTCTATTTCTCATTTTTAGTAACTTTCTATTTTTCATTTTTAGTAAGTTTCTATTTTTCAAATTAGGAAAGTTTCTATTTTTCTTACTAGTTTCTATTTTCAGGACCTCCGAGCTAAAAAGTGGAAATGAACACACGAATGGAAAGAGGAGCTTGCGAACGTCAAGGGGAACAAAAATGAAGAACATTGGACCACACATTTGAGCAGAAATGAAGAAACAAGCTTTCCTAGTGCAACCAGGAAACCCTGCGAACTGGAGGAGAGCTTACCAATGAAGTTTCCAACGCAACTATGAAAAGAAATGAAAGAAATGAAGTGTTTTGCGTTGGAAAATATGAAGACTTGAAGATGAAGCAACGTGGCCCAAGAACTCTCAAGAATGAAGTGGATTTTCGGCAAAATGGACCAAGGCCCATCTAAGCCCATGACATTAGGGTTTGAGACGCAAAACCCTAACCCTAGAGATGTTTTGCCGTGAAAACCAAAGAGAGAAACAGGGAGATGGCGTGAGAATCAAGAAGAACCTAGAAGATTTCGGTTGAGATTTTCTAGGGCTATTTTTATGGAAAGAGATTTACTTGGAGACAAACCCTAGAAGATTGCCGTCCAAGTCAAGAGAAACCCTAGAGGAGTTGCCGTCCAAAATGAAGAGAGAAACTAGGGTTTTGCCGTGGGAAAAATCAGAAAATAAAAAGAGATTTCGATGGAGATTTTTGAAGGAGAAATAAAAGGAAAGAGAAGATGTGTTGAACACAAAAAGCTCCCAAAAGGTGACTAGATTCATTCCTAGAATCTCTAAAGGAGTTTTGGCCGAAATACAAGAGATAAAATCAGATTATTGTCATGGTATTTCGGCAAGGAAATCAAGGGAAATATTCTAGGAAATTATGTGATTGGTTGAGACACATCATAGGGCTTACTTGGCAAGATTTCATTGGAGGGAATTATGTGGAGTTAACAAGAATTGCCGTGAGTTTCTCTAGGGTTTTACACGGCCTTGGAGACCAAGAAGCCGTCCCCTATATAATCTCCCCTCTTCTCAACGTCAGAAGTTCGGACTTTTGCGTTTTAGAACTTTAGAAAAAAATCAGAAAACTCTCTCTAGCTTAGCCGTGTTCTTCTCCATCCTCTAGGGCAACCACGAAGTTCAAGCAAGGCCAAGGAAGAAGAGGACAAGCCGTGCACATCATCCATCACCATCCTTGAAGATTGCTTTCGAAATTCAAGAGACCATTCATCCCATCTCCATCTCTTGGTGTAATCCGATTCTCCTTGTAACCTTTGCTTTGTAATTTTCGTTGGTTATGCCCTAGTTGACACATGTGTTTGAACAAGTTTCGAATTCTGAAATTCTATGATTAATTGTTAATTTTCAGATTCATGTTTTGCGATTTATGGTTGCTTATGTGTGAGTGTTTGATTAAATTTGCATGATAGATAACTTTTGTATTTTAATTGATAGGAGCATTTTAATGCGACGTTTTAACTGTTATTTCCTCATATTTACTTAGTTATTTCCTTAAATAAATCCTTCTTGATTAGGAAAGTTTCCATCTTTAGAAAGTTTCTATTTTTAGTAATTTTAATAAAAGTTTCTATTTTCTAGGTACATTGGAATAAATGACAAGGAAATAAAGCTGAAATGAAGAAATGGAGTTTTCCTGGTCCGACTAGGAATCCCAGTCAACGCAGGAATCCTGATGATGCTAGGAAACCTGAAGGCATTAGGAGACCACATGGCTTGAAGATGACATGGGAGATATTACGGGAGATTAAATATGATTTTTGCATGGGAAATCAAGGAGATTACGTTGAGAAAATCAAGGGAGAATTTCAAGGGATTGTGCAACAAGAAAAGGCTCAAAACAAGTCCAGATTCGTTCCTTAATTCCCTCAAGATATGTTGGCTGAAATTGGACAATAAAATCTGCAATTTTAATGTGAAAATCAAGAGAAAATCAAGGGGAGGATGTTAAGGATAAAGCCATGGAGAGATTTAAGGGAGAAAAGGTCCAAAATGAGTCCGGATACATTGTCTAGGTTCATGCCTAGATATTTGGCCGAAAATTAAGAGAAAAATCAGAAATAATCTTGGGAAAATCAGCAACAATATATTAGGGATTGATTTTGGAGGTTTTTGATTGGTTGGATGACACACAGAGCTGACGTGGCGCTACGTGATTGGTCGAAGCTGTGTGGCAAAGCTTGGCCGTTCCCCTATATAAACCCCCCTATGTTAGACGTTTAAAACACTCTTTCATTCAGAAAATCCTCCATAACGTCATAAGCTCTCTCAATTTTCTCTCCATCCTCTAAAGCAAGCCACGGAGTTCAAGCAAGGCCGAAGGGAGAAGAAGGAGCCGTGATTATTCCTCCACCGTCCACCATTGAAGACTTGCTTTCAAGCTTCAAGGATCACAACGAAAATCATCCATCCTCATCTTCCATCCACGGTGTAATTCGACCTCTACTTTGTAACCTTTGTTTGAATTTCGTTGGTTTGCTTTAGTTGACATTCATGATTGAACAAAGTTATTATTTCTGGAATTTTTATGATTAAATGAGAATTTTCAGATTCTATTATTGTAATTCGAGAGTTGCTTATGTGAGTTTGTTTAATTAGATTTGCTTTATAGATATCTTTTGTATTTTAATCTTATGTGGTTGCAAACACTTAGGGTTTCGATATAATTGGTGCTAGGTTTAAGAACATGAAATCGACTTTTCGTTTTGTGTAAACTTGAATCAAAGTAGTAAAGGTTTTGAGCAAAGATCGAATTTAATTAACGAGGATTGCAATTAGGTGGACTTTTCCATACTAAGTTGTACACTTGAGTTGATAGCCTTTCTCTATGTGTAATGCGTTAAACATGACATGATTGACTAGCTTTCTAGGGTTTGATTGCATGTTTGATAGGATTAATCTAGGTGCTTTCGCTTAGGTTAATTAGCATTGAAAAGTAAAAAATGGGAATTCATTTGCTTTCGAATGTTTCACATGATCAACTCCTTTCTCATGACTTAGATGCACAATGTTAGGGTTTGAATCAATTTTAATCATAAGTTTCGGTTTTGATCTTTGTTCTCTCATTCCATTCTTATTTTTATGTTTTTGCATTTTAATTGTTTTGTTAACCTAGTTTTATTTTAGAAAAACCAAAAACAAAATCCCCCCTTTTCGTGTAAAATGTTTATAGTTGTGAATATATTTGTGAATATTATACTTTGTTTTAATTTTAATTGTTTAATTGTTTGACAATGACAGGTGTACCCTCAATCCCCGGAATAGAACGATCCCTATTTGCTTATACTACTAACGATCTTTTCAGGGTTAAATTGCGCGCTTGCTTAAAGCGTATCATTAATCTTATGTGGTTGCAAACACCTAGGGTTTTTATATAATTGGTGCTACGAATTTAAGAACATGAATCAACTTTTTGGTTTTGTGTTCTTGAATCAATAAGTAGTAAAGGTTTTGTACAAAAACCGAATTTAATCAAAGAAGATTGCAATTAGGTGGACTTTTTCATACTAAGTTGCACATTTGAATTGATAGCCTTTCTAGATGCTTAATGTGTTAGACATGTATGATTGACTAGCTTTCTAGGGCTTGAATGCATGTTTGATAGGATTAGTCTATGTGCTTTCACTTAGATTAATTAGCGTTGAAAGTAAAATATGGGAAATTGTTTGCTTTGAACGTTTCACATGATCAATTCCTCTTGCATGACTATGATGAACAATGATGAACTTGAATTAATTTTAATCATATGTTTCGATTTTGATCTTTGTTCTTGCATTCCATTTGTATTTTTATGTTTTAGCATTTTAATTGTTTTATTAACTTAGTTTTATTTTCAGAAAAACCAAAATCAAAAACCCCCTTTTAATTCGTAAATAATGTGCATATGTGTGAATATTATACTTTGTTTTGATTTTAATTGTTTAATTGTTTGACAATGACAGGTGTACCCTCAATCCCCGGAATAGAACGATCCCTATTTATTCTATACTACTAATGACATTTCAGGGTTAAATTATGCGCTTGCAAAAAGCTCATCAAAAACCCTAGTTAACATGGGCTTTATCCACTTTTGACGAAAGTCCATCTTGCTTGATAATTCTTGGGCCTTCTTGCGTCCTCTTCAAGCCTTGATGTCTCCAACGTCATGTCCATCATGGGCTTCAGAGTTTTGCTTCACACAGTTTCCTCTTTCGAACAGGATTTCCTGGTTGGACCAGGAAAGCTTCATTTCTTCATTTCTGCTCAATTGTGTGGTCCTTTGCATCTCATTTTTTTGCTCCCGTTGGTGTTCGCAAGCTCCTCTTTCCATTTGTGAGTTCATTTCCACTTTTTAGCTCCGAGGTCCTGAAAATAGAAACTATCAATAAAAATAGAAACTTTCCTAAAATGTGATAGGAGCATAAAGTGCGACGATATTATTGAGTATATGCCCCGTTTTAGACTTGTTTCTCCCTTAAGTTTCGTGTTTTGAGTCATCGAGTCAGTTTAAGAGTCTTGTACAGTGTTTGGCGTAAAATAGGCGCAAAATGGAAAATTTATGAAAAAAAATCCTAACGGGATCAGGATTCCTTACCGTCGACGTTTTTGCGGTCTTTACATTAATTTCCTTTATTTTCTCTTAAAAAAAAATCTGATATTCTCCACCTTTTTGTAGGAAATTTAAGACGTTTGACCAAGCAATGAAGAAGGGAAATAAAGGAGAAAGACGTTTCAGCTGGAAAATAAATAAAGGAGAAAGACGTTTCAGCTGTTAAAAGACCCCATTATGAGAGGAGTTAAGGCCATAAAGGAGACGTTTTCAGTTGGAAAATTAAAGGAATTATGATGCAATCCCATCCGTCCAATGATGAAGGGTATGATCGACAAAAGCCAACCAATGCTCCCCTATAAATAGGCAACGTCCAGAACAGAATTTCCATCACTTCCTAGCCAAGATCACTTCCGGGCCTATCACTTCCTGGCCAAAAACTTTTCCAAGACTCTGCCCAATTCACTCCTCAAATCTCCAACACCTACAAGACCGTGACCACCATCCATCCATCATTCTACGAAGTTCTTAGGCGCTGAGTCAAGGACGCTCCACCACCATAGCAGAGACGAGTTCATCACCTTGTTGCCAAGCCGCTGAGGAAAGCTTCAAAGTGTAACTATGACTCTACTTACAATTTTTATTTCGGTTTTGTGTGTTTGGATTTGCGAGTTGTGTAATTGGAGACATGAAATTTTCAGAATATTTTTATTAATATTTTTGAGATTTTCAATTTATTATTGAGTTAATTTCGAGAATTCTTTTATGATGCATTTTACAATCTTGTGCCCTTTTATGTGTTTAGGTAATTTTCAGAGTTAGGTTCATAAGTTTGCATGCTAGAATAATGGTGAGAGTTCTTGTGTGTTTGCTTAATTTGCCAAGGGTAATTGTTATTTGTTAAGGCGCTGAGTTAAACAAGTAGCAATTAGTTCTAAAAAGTGGTAAAAATCATGTTCAATGGTTAGATGATTCTGGAAATTACGTGTTAAATTCTATGTGTAATGGTTAATTTGCACGTATGAGTACGTTGATTCGAGGGTTAGATAATACTACTAGTTAAGAGAATTACGCTGAGTGTTTTCGAAAATTAGTAGTATTAGGCTTGGTAAGGACTTTTCTGATCCAAACCTACATTAGAACGAATCGGATAAATGGATTGATCCGCTGAGGCTTTTCATTTGGGCTCTTATCTAAGCGTTTAAGATGGGCACATTTTTGTAGCATGTTGAAATGAATTTTCTGTTTTTACACTTAGTAATTTCTGAGTGGAATTGGTCTAGGTTAGGGAAGTCGATCATTGTATATAGTTTTATTTGTTTTGTTTTTATTTTAAGTAGATTAGGAACCAAATCTCAAAACCCCCATTTTATTCTTTTATTTGTTAATTGACCTTTTTGTGTAGGTGTACCCTACAATCCCCGGACTGAACGATCCCTGCTTATCCTATACTGACAACTACATTTTGCAGGGTTAAATTGTGAGGCTATTTTAGCCGCATCAATTTTTGGCGCCGTTGCCGGGGAATGAGTTAAATTGTAGAATGAGTTTTTTTTTTTTTTTTTTTTTTTTTTTTTTTTTTTTTTTAAGCATGTTGTAAATTGTATGTGTTTCACTTAGATTAATATACTTAATTGTTGTAAATTGTATGTTGTCATGAATTTAGTTAAATACTTAATTGTTGTCAGTGTGTAAAATCGTATGAGTAGACAAGGGCCCTTTTGTTAATATTGGCCTAAACCCTTCATTAGTACCTTGCTAAGGTCTCTTGAGGTTGAGGGCGGCCTTTATTAGCACTTGGAGAACGGTCTAACACATAAGTGAATTTCCCAGCTGAGTAAGGGGCGAATACGGATGGTGTCTTAGGTTGGGACCCTGGGTGATGGGTTCAATTGGATCTCAGAGATACTATAGAATGAGCGTAAACCACTATGTGGGAGTAGCCGAAAGGGGCGTAAACCTCAATGAGGGAGTAGCCTCCGTAGTATCACCAAAATGAGTCCTCCCTCTCACTTAACTCTTAATCTGGCCATCCGGCCTTCTGAAACAAAGGAAAGAGACTTATGTCTAGGCGACTATCCCTATATCGTATCTCACCAATAGTAGTGGTTTCTATTGGGCTCGACTTACAACTTGGAATCAATTGAGATATTAACTAAGTTTATAACAAACTTAAAAAAAAAAAAAAAAAGATAAAAAAAAAATAAAAAATGTTATGTGACATGCTTAAGGTATATTGGATTAAACATGACCTTGTCGAGGGTAGCTGTTCTATAGTCCCATTGCACAAACGAGGTCCTCTGTTCCAATACCTAAGTATGTAAATGTAAAAGTAACTTAGAAAGTAGGAAAGACATAATGTTTGTATTTCGAACCTTGTATATGTTACTAACACTTGATTTGGTCTTAAAGGTCCATGAATGTCCACTGTCTCTGATAAGACTAAGGAGCTCTTTGAGAAATTGGAACGTGCTAAGCAAAGGGCAGAACTCACTTTTTCAGACCGCCCTCTTCTAGAAAGGAGGGATTCTCAGGACTCTAACTATTCAGGTTATAACTCCTCAACTAGATCAACCGAGGAGATCAACAAACCTGACCATTCTGAAGAAGGAGAAGAACAAGTCTTTGAAGAGGAGGAAGAGGAGGTCACTGAAGAGGACGTTGCGAATACAGAAGAGGAAGAAGAGGAAGAGCACGCCCGTGTTGAGCAAGTACAAGCACCAATGGCTGAGACTATTAGGCAACTGTCTAATCCTACAGGTGGGGGTGCTGCGCCCTTATGCATTGCCTATCCAGAACCAGGAGAGGGGCTTAATGATGATTTTGAGTTAAAGAGTGGGTTTCTGCATCACCTACCCAAGTTTCATGGGATGAGTAGTGAAGACACCAATAAGCATCTCAAGGAGTTCGAGTTTGTCTGTGGGAGTATGTGCCCTAAAGGAGCTGATATCAATATCTTGAAGATGAAGGCATTCCCCTTTACTTTGGAGGACAAGGCCAAGACTTGGCTATTTGAGCTGCCTGCTGGGACTATCAACACTTGGGATAGGATGAAGGGCGAGTTCCTTACGAAGTACTTTCCTGCCTCAAAGGTCACTGTTTTGAGGAAGCAGATTAGTGGAATCACGCAAGGACATGAGGAGAATTTCTGCAATTATTGGGACAGGTTTAAGAGCCTTGTAGCATCATGCCCTAACCATGGGATGAGTGAGGGGTCCCTCCTTACCTATTTTTATGAAGGACTCACCGCTAATGAGCGTGGTCTGTTAGATGCTGCTGCTGGAGGGTCCTTTATGGATAAGACACCTGCTGATGCAAGGGAGCTACTTACTAATCGTGCACTAAACTATCAGCAATATGAGGGGGTGCTTTCCACTCAACGGAGGGTACATGAGGTGTCCACTAACTCTGCTCTTGAAGACAAGGTCAACAAGATGTCTACTCTGCTGTCTCAAGTCTTAAACGGTAATGGAGGAGGAGCAATGGCTCAAGTGTGTGGGATGTGCTCGACTCAAGGGCACCCCACTGATAAATGTCCCCAGCTTGCCTCTCCAGAAGGATGGGAATCTGTTAACGCCCTAGGGTATCATGGAGGTCAAGGCGGCCCGAGGTACAACCCTTACTCCAATACGTACAATCCTGGGCTCAGAGATCACCCCAACTTTCGTTGGGCCAACAATGATAACACCTTGAGACCACCTCAAGGCCCAGGTCAGAATTCTCAGCGCCCACCAGGTTTGTTTTTGAGGCCTCAGGTACCTCAAACTTTTGGTATTCCCAATTCTGTCCCTCCACCTCCTGTTTCTAATACTTTGAGTGCCCCTAATTATGATGAACTGTTGAAGTCCCTTGCTGCGGGGCAACAACAACTTAACACGGCTACTCAAGCTTTGGTTGTAGGACAGGCGACCCATTCAAAGGATATTGCAGAGCTCAAGAATCAAATGGGCCAAGTGGTGGATTTCATGGGTCGAATTGCTGAAACAGGGAAGCTACCGAGCAACACAGTGCCTAACCCAAGGAATGAGCACGCCCAAGCCATCATCACTAGGAGTGGACGCGTACTAGTTGACCCTCCCAGAGCCCACAAGAAGATCCAAGCGGCCCATAATGAAGAAGAAGACGTTGTGGAGGTGTCTAAGGAGGATGTTGAGAAGGACCTAGCTACATCAAGGGTGGAAGTTAACGTGCCCCAAGCTGAGGCACCCAAAGGTACAATTCCTAACTCTAGTGGTTTAATTAAGACTAACCCAGTTGTTTCTATACCTTTCCCAAGCAGGTTTGCCAAGACGAAGAAAGATAAATCTGATCAAGAGATCTTGGAAATCTTCAAGAAGGTTCAAGTGAATATGCCCCTGATTGAGTGCATCAAACAAGTGCCTAAATACGCCAAGTTCTTGAAGGAGCTTTGCACCACAAGGAGGCAGACAAGATTGAAGGAGGTGGTGAAAATGAGCGAGACGGTATCAGCCGTTATCCAGAGGAAACTACCCCCAAAGTTGAAGGACCCAGGGAGTTTTTCTGTTCCCTGTATCATTGGTGACACCAGGTTTGAAAATGTGATGTTAGACTTAGGGGCATCCATAAATGTTATGCCTTATAATTTGTATGTGTCCCTAGGTCTAGGCCCTCTTAAAAGGGATAATGTTGTCATTCAACTTGCTGATAGGTCTAACAAATACCCTCAAGGGTATGTTGAGGATGTTCTTGTGCAGGTAAACCATCTGATATTCCCTGCGGATTTCTACGTATTGGACATGGAGGAATCACCCCTAAATACCACTCCATTACTTTTAGGGCGTCCCTTTATGAGGACTGCAAGAACGAAGATCGACGTGTACAAAGGGACTCTCACCATGGAGTTTGATGGTGATGTTATACGCTTCAACATTCTTGAAGCCATGAGGTACCCTGTTTCTGACTTGAAACCTTGCTTTGCTATTGATGTAGTTGATTCACTCGCTGAAAAAGTAAAAAAATTGATTTATAAATGTTGTTAATTATTTGATTGTTATAAGTGTGTAAAATCGTATGAGTAGACAAGGGCCCTTTTGTTAATATTGGCCTTAACCCTTCATTGGTACCTTTCTAAGGTTTTATGAGGTTGAGGGCGGCCTTTATTAGCATTAGGAGAACAGTCTAACACATGAGTACTTTCCAAACTGAGTAAGGGGCATTACAGATGGTGTCTTAGGTTGAGACCCTGGGTGATGGGTTCAATTGGATCTCAGAGATACTATAGACTGTGCGTAAACCACAATGTGGAAGTAGCCAATAGGGGCGTAAACCTCAATGAGGGAGTAGCCTCCGTAGTATCACCAAAATGAGTCCTCCCTCTCACTTACCTCTTAATCTGGCTATCTGGCCTTCTGAAACCACGGAAAGAGACTTATGTCTAGGCGACTATCCCTATATCGTAGCTCACCAATAGTAGTGGTTTCTATTGGGCTCGACTTACAACTTGGAATCAATTGAGTTATTAACGATGTTTATAAGTTCTAAAAAAAATAGTAATAAAATACTTGTACATACCCTTCACGTGTAAAGTGTTTTGTTTTTACTTCTCTTACTTGTACAAAATGTAAGTCTCTTTTGTTGCATTGTGAATAGTGACGTTTTTGTATGAAAATATTAACTTGTATTTTGTTTGTTTTCGTAAGTTACTCACTTCTGTACATCTTAATGTTGTTCAGGAATTCCATGAATGTCCGAGTCCTCTAAACTCCCTACCATACGAGAGATTGAAGAAAGGCTCGCTCGTTTGAAAAATCCTCCTACACTTGAGTACAGAAGACCTTCTTCCTTGCAATTCAAAGAGTACAAGTTTAACGAGCAAGGGAAGAGAATCTATCCTTCTGAGGAATCTACATCACCTACACCTACCCCATCTCCTCCTTCACGTTCACCGTCACCTGTGATTTCGTCTAACTCTACACCACCACCTACACCACCACCTGAAGAAGTTCAAGAAGAGAGAATGGCATCCA
The DNA here is from genome assembly GCF_958449725.1 of Rosa rugosa. Lineage (NCBI taxonomy): Eukaryota > Viridiplantae > Streptophyta > Magnoliopsida > Rosales > Rosaceae > Rosa > Rosa rugosa. Next base: position 23,661,405 of record NC_084823.1, read on the forward strand.
TTAGGGAACTATCCACAGCAACAGTTGAGGGAGGACCCCCTATAGGTATTGTGTACCCTGCCCCTGCTGCAGGAAGGAATGCAGAGTTTGAGCTGAAGAGTGGATTATTGCACCAACTCCCTAAGTTTCATGGGCTTCCTATGGAGGACGCCAACAAGCATCTTAGGGCATTTCAGGTTGTGTGTTCTAATATGCAACCACAAGGAGCAGATGAGAACATTCTAAGGATGAAAGCATTTCCATTTTCCTTAGCTGACAGAGCCAAAGATTGGCTATATGAGATTCCTGCTGGACGTATCACCTCTTGGGACACTATGAGGAAGGCCTTCTTGGAACGATACTTCCCAGCTTCCAAGGTCATCACACTCAGGAAGAAGCTTAGTGGAATTGAACAAGCTCCAGATGAGTCCTATTCTGCCTATTATGAGAGGTTCAACTCCTTACTTGCTCAATGTCCTCAACATCAGATGAAGGATGAGACCCTACTGACATGCTTCTATGAGGGACTCTTACCCTTAGAGAGGCAAATGCTTGATGCTGCAGCTGGAGGAGCTTTTGTGGACAAGTCACCTGCAGAGGGAAAGGAACTTATTGAGAATCGTGCCCTCAACAGTCAACAATACGAGGGTGTAGGGCACTCCATTCGAAAGGTACATGAAGTGGGTAGGAACAATGCCATTGAGGATCAACTGAATAAGCTCACCTTGCTCATGAACCAAGTCATAAGTTCCAAGGGACCTGGTGCATCCATAGCTTGTGGGGTATGCTCTATGCAAGGGCATGTTACTGATCAATGCCCTCAACTCAATGAACATGGAGGATGGGAATCTGCTAATGCTATTGGAGGATATCAAGGAGGATATCAGGGAGGACCTCAACGTCCTAGACATGACCCTTATTCCAATACTTATAACCCAGGATGGAGGGACCATCCCAACTTCAAGTGGACCAACAATGACAATGTTCAGAATCCTCTTGGTGGGAACTTTCAACGTCCTCAAGGGCCTACTTTTCAACGTCCTCAAGCTCCTTACATGCCTCCTCCTCAACAGAACTCTGGGAATTCCAATTCCCATTATGATAAGACGTTGGAAGCCTTGACTGCTTCTACACAAGCCTTGACAAACTCTACTCAGGCTTTGATCCAAGGGCAACAGACCCATACTAAGGACATTGCAGAACTCAAGAAGCAGATGGGCCAAGTTGTGGATTTCATGAGCAAGATTCATGAGAATGGGAAGCTCCCTAGTGTCACAATACCTAATCCTAAGGGTAATGTGGAGAATGCATCAGTTGTGACTACAAGGAGTGGAAGGCCATTTCTGGATCAACCCAAGCAACCCAAAAAGGCCCAAGTAAGCATAGAGATTGAGGAAGGCCATGAACCCACAAAGTTGGGTATTGAAAAGGACCCTGCAACGTCCAAGGAAGAACTCAAGGCGTCCTCACCACCAAAGGCAAAACCGGATATTCAAGGTATTAATTCTAACTTATCCAATTCGGTTATCACTAACCCTTCTTCTTCTTGCATGCCCTTTCCACGCAGATTTGCTAAATCCAAGAAGGATGAAAGTGACCAAGCTATCTTGGAAACTTTCAAGAAGGTACAAGTGAACTTACCCCTCCTAGAGGCCATCAAGCAAGTCCCTAAGTATGCCAAGTTCCTTAAAGAGCTTTGCACTACTAGGAGAGTGAACCGTGAAAAGGAGGTGGTAAAGGTAAGTGAGAACGTTTCTGCCTTGATTCAGAGGAAGATTCCTCCAAAGTGTAAGGATCCTGGAAGCTTTACTATTCCATGTACTATTGGTAACTCCAGATTTAAGAATGCCATGCTAGATCTAGGTGCATCTGTTAATGTTATGCCCTACTCTGTTTATGAAACCCTAGGTCTAGGGGAACTTAAATCTGATAATGTTATCATTCAGTTAGCTGACAGATCCAATGCATACCCTAAAGGTTTGTTGGAGGATGTGCTTGTGCAGGTTAACCATCTTATCTTCCCAGCTGATTTTTATGTGTTAGAAATGGAGGATTCCCCTGTGAGTTCCACTCCTTTGCTTTTGGGACGTCCTTTCTTAAGGACAGCTAGGACAAAGATAGATGTGTATGCAGGTTCTCTCACCATGGAGTTTGATGGTGACGTTATTGGCTTCAACATTTTTGAAGCCATGAGGTATCCTCTTGATATAAATGACTGTTATTCTATTGATATTTTGGATGACCTTGCCCAGAAAATGTTTGAGGCCATGAATGAGGATACCCTAGCCACAACCCTCGAACAAGGAGTAGGGTACACAAAAGGTGGTGCCATTATCTCAAAGGAGGAATTGAAGGACACTTGTGAAGGAAAGATAATTGAAAACGTCTCCTTCCTTGAAGCATCCCCTTATATAGGTAAGTCTAATTCTCCTTTGTCCATTCAGTTATCTACTAACAAGACTTTACCTTCAGTGGTCCAGGCCCCAGAACTTGAGCTTAAACCTCTTCCAGACCATTTGAAGTATGTCTACTTAGGAGACAAGGAGACCTTACCAGTGATAGTGTCCTCTGCGCTTACGACTCCACAAGAAGAGAAGTTGGTGGAGATGCTGAAGCAACACAAGACCGCCATAGGATGGACATTGGCGGACATCAAGGGAATTAGTCCTACAACTTGCGTCCATAGGATACTTCTAGAGGAGGGGTCTAAACCCACAAGAGAGGCTCAACGTCGTCTCAACCCTCCAATGATGGAAGTTGTGAAGAAGGAGGTTATCAAACTCCTAGATTGTGGGGTGATCTACCCCATTTCAGACTCCAAGTGGGTCTCTCCAGTTCAGGTTGTGCCCAAGAAATCTGGGGTAACTGTGGTGAAGAATGCTGAGAACGAACTGGTGCCCCAAAGGACAGTCACAGGTCACCGAGTGTGCATTGATTATAGGAAGCTCAACGCAACAACAAGGAAAGATCACTTTCCTCTTCCATTCATTGATCAGATGCTTGAGCGCCTAGCTGGACATGACTACTACTGCTTCTTGGATGGCTACTCAGGCTACAATCAGATTGCCATAGCCAATGAAGATCAAGAGAAGACAACCTTCACTTGCCCCTTTGGGACGTTTGCCTATAGACGTATGCCCTTTGGCCTTTGCAACGCTCCAGGTACCTTTCAGAGGTGTATGGTAAGTATCTTTTCAGATTATATTGAGAAAATCATAGAGGTATTTATGGATGACTTTTCAGTCTTTGGAAAGAATTTTGATGATTGTCTTAATAATCTGGAAATAATTCTCAAACGTTGCATGGAAACTAACCTTGTACTTAATTGGGAGAAATGCCATTTTATGGTTAAGCAAGGAATAGTTTTAGGACATATTGTCTCTGCTAGGGGAATAGAGGTCGATAAGGCCAAGGTTGACATTGTGCGTTACTTACCCTCTCCCACTTCTGTGAGAGAGATTCGTTCTTTCCTTGGCCATGCAGGTTTTTATAGGAGGTTTATCAAGGACTTCTCCAAGATTTCGAGACCTCTATGTCAACTACTCCAGAAGGATGTGCCCTTCCACTTTGACAAAGAGTGTCAAGATGCTTTTGACAAGCTTAAGGAGTTGTTGACGTCAGCCCCCATCATGCTACCTCCAGATTGGTCCTTGCCCTTTGAGTTGATGTGTGATGCCTCTGACTATGCAGTTGGAGCTGTTTTGGGGCAAAGGAAGGACAAACGACCCTATGCCATCTACTACGCCTCAAGGACTCTGAATGATGCACAAATGAATTATTCCACCACAGAGAAAGAGCTCCTTGCAGTTGTTTTTGCCCTTGAAAAGTTTCGTTCCTACTTACTTGGTACCAAGGTAATTATTTATACTGACCATGCAGCTTTGAAGTACTTGATGACCAAGAAGGAGGCGAAACCAAGGCTTATCAGATGGGTCCTACTCTTACAAGAGTTTGACGTTGACATCAAGGACAAGAAGGGTAGTGAAAACGTGGTAGCTGACCACTTGAGTCGTTTGGTACATGCAGAAGACCCTCTCCCTCTGGTGGAGATGTTTCCAGATGAGCAGCTTTTTGGACTTCAGGTAAGTGAACCATGGTATGCTGATATTGTGAACTATATTGTGTCTAGGAAGATTCCTGATACCATGTCACGTGCTCATAGAGATAGGCTTAAGAAAACTGTTAAGCAATATGTTTGGGATGAACCTTATTTGTGGAAATATTGCTCTGATCAACTGATTAGGAGATGTGTGCCTGAACATGAACATAATGCCATACTTTCGTTTTGCCATTCTAAAGCATGTGGGGGTCACTTTGGGTCTAAAAAGACTGCTTTTAAGGTGTTAGAGTCTGGGTTCTTTTGGCCAACGTTATTTAAGGATGCACATGCATATTGTTTAACTTGTGATAGATGCCAACGAACCGGAAATCTAAGTTCTAGAGATCAAATGCCATTGTCCAATATCATAACTGTTGAAATATTTGATGTCTGGGGCATAGATTTCATGGGACCTTTCCCTTCATCTTTTGGGTTTCTATATATCTTACTTGCAGTGGACTATGTTTCCAAATGGGTGGAAGCAAAGGCCACTAGAACTAATGACTCTAAGGTTGTTGCAGATTTTATCAAGTCTAACATCTTTAGCAGGTTTGGAATGCCTAGAGTTCTCATTAGTGATGGTGGATCCCATTTTTGCAATCGGACGATTGAGGCCTTGTTGAAGAAATATGATGTTACACATAAGGTGTCTACACCTTATCACCCCCAAACTAGTGGGCAGGCTGAGGTCTCAAATCGTCAGATCAAGGGGATATTGGAAAAGACTGTGAACCCCAACAGGAAGGATTGGTCCCTCCGCTTGGAGGATGCTTTGTGGGCCTACAGAACTGCATACAAGACTCCCATAGGTATGTCCCCATATCGTATTGTCTATGGCAAACCTTGCCATTTACCTGTGGAGTTAGAGCACAAAGCTTGGTGGGCTGTGAAGCAGTTTAACATGGATATTGATGAAGCTGGGCTTCATAGGAAGCTGCAGTTGCAAGAGTTAGAGGAGATTAGGAATGATGCTTTCGAAAGTGCCAACATCTATAAAGAAAAGACTAAGGCATTCCATGATAAAATGATTCGAAGGAAGACTTTTGTTGTGGGTCAAAAAGTTCTTCTCTTCCATTCTCGTCTAAAACTCTTCCCAGGTAAACTTCGTTCTCGTTGGATTGGACCTTTTGTTATCACTAATGTGTTTTCTCATGGAGCTGTGCAGATAAAGAGTGAACAAACAGGTAACGAGTTCAAAGTGAATGGCCATCGCTTGAAGCCTTACTATGAGGCCTTTGTGGAACACGAAGTGGAGGAAGTACCCCTCCAAAACGTTCCACCTCTTGAGGATTAAATGGAGGTACAAGTCTAGGCTGAAAGACTATAAACATTAAGCGCTGCTTGGGAGGCAACCCAATTCAGAAGTAGCTGTGGAGGAGCCTTCAACGCAGATTTGCTCTTTTTCCTCCCTACTTCTTTATTTTATGCTTTTTGTTTGTCTTTGAACTTTATTTTCGTAAATTCCATCTCTATATGCTTAAGTGTTTCATTGCATGCTTATAATTGCTTACATTGAGGACAATGCAATATTTAAGTGTGGGGGAAGGGATTTACATTTTTGTCTTTTATTTTGAGTCATATATATTGGAAAATACAAAAAAAAAATCGCAAAATGTCAGAAAAATAAAAAAAAAAAAAAAAAAAAAAAAATTTCGTTGCTTTTGTTTTTGTTTTGAGTCATAGGATGCCCCTTCAACTGTCTAGGATGATTCTATATCTCTGAAATCATGACTAAAAGAGGATCACAACATTGAGATGATTTTTAACATGGTATTCTTTGGTTAATTGAGATATATGAAAAATGTATGCATGTGTAGTGGATATGGATCTCGTGACCTTGGTACAGAATATGAGCATGTTAGGATGAGTTTTGATTCATAAAACCCATGTGAGATATTTGAGCCATGTTCCTTTTTCTTGGAGTGAAAATGAAAATATATTCTTAATTTCTTGGCGATGTTTTGATGATCTCATTATTCTTTCATCTTGATTGACTGCTTGCCATAGATTAAGTTTAATGGACTAGAGATGCTAGAATTCGCTCTTGTGCTTGTTGAGACGTAATATCAATACATGGCCCTGATTCTGGAAGGGATAGAGGTTCTCTAGGAATTACCACCATTGCCATATAAACTTGTGTCCCTATTTGTGCCCGTCGTGGGACCCCCCTAGATAAGCCCCTTTGAGCCTACATTAAGCCTTTTCGTTCATCACTTTAAAATCCTTAACCATGAAGCTTAGTGTAGTTACAACTCTACCCTTTGTTCTAAGAACTTAGTAGAGCTAACTTTTGAGACATATTACATGGGTTTGGTATTAAAGATGAAGATTGAGAAGAGGTGAAAGTTCAAGTGTGGGGGTAGACTTGTCCATGAAAAGAAAGATTATGTGATAGCCGTGAAAAATGAAAAAAAAAAGAAAATGAAAAGAATGTGTACGGCTAGAAAAAAAAATATATGTCCATGGATTTTAGTTCCCCATACTTAGTGATTTTGGAGTTTGCTTTGAATTGAAGGCCCACTATTGAAAAATTTGGTCTTTGTCCATTTCACTATAGTTCAAAGGAAGTTTAGAATGAAGATTGGGCCCAACATGAAGACATTTGGCCCTTTTATGTGACCTATATGGGGAAGTGACGTTTTTGCAATGCCTTGGTGGAATTTCGAGATCTCTACATTCATATGAGCTCTACTAGGTTTTTAGGACACTTTGATAAATCCTTACCTTTCGTTTCTTTAAACCTTGAGCCTGAGCCCCATTACAACCCTTGAGAGAGAGGACCTTCTTGATCCTTAAGATGGGACAGGCCTTGATGTGGAGATGAGTTACAAGAGTTGAACCTATGGCAGTCCATTCGTGCAAGTAGTTGATATCCTTCATGAGATCTTTAAAAGAATATTTATGTGCTTTCGTTTCTTTATATGTGATACACTTGTTTATCTTTCACATATACTTGAGTGAATAAGCTTTTAAGCATTGCCATGATCTGAGAGAAGAAAGAGGGATATACTTGTGAGATTTGAATCATACTTGTCTGAAGCATGCTAAGCTTAAACCCATCACCATTGTTACAACCAAGTCCTACTTGTGTATGTGTCGATTATATGTTTTAATTAACTCTCGAATGCCTAAACATTGATTCTTGGTGAAGTGCTAATCTTGGTGTAGTGAAAGTAAGAGATTGCTGAGACAAAAAGTTGAAGGGCAATAGAGTCTTTGTTTGTTTGAGTCTTTAATTTTCGTTGAGTCTTAGTGTGTGTCTTTGTTTGATTTTGCTAAGGGACTAGCAAAAGCTAAGTGTGGGGGAATTTGATAGGAGCATTTTAATGCGACGTTTTAACTGCATTTCCTTACATTTCTTGCGTCATTTCCTTAGTAAAACTCTGTTTAGGAAAGTTTCCATTCTTTGATTGGGAAAGTTCCTATTTGTAGAAAGTTTCCATTTTTCTTAGTTTCTATTTTCCATTTTTAGAAAGTTTCTATTCTTGTAGTTTTCATTTCTCATTTCTGGCAAGTTTCTATTTTTCATTTTTAGTAACTTTCTATTTTTCATTTTTAGTAAGTTTCTATTTTTCAAATTAGGAAAGTTTCTATTTCTCATACTAGTTTCTATTTTCAGGACCTCCGAGCTAAAAAGTGGAAATGAACGCACGAATGGAAAGAGGAGCCTGCGAACATCAAGACGAACAAATATGAGAGATAACGGTCCACACATTTGAGCAGAAATGAAGAAACAAGCTTTCCTAGTGCAACCAGGAAACCCTGCGAAATGGAGGAGAGCTTACCAATGAAGTTTCCAACGCAACTATGAAAAGAAATGAAGAAAATGAAGTGTTTTGCGTTGGAAAATAAGAAGGCTTGAAGATGAAGCAACGAAGCCCAAGAGCACTTTGAATTTTCGGCAAAATGGATCATGGCCCATCATGGCCCAAGAGATTAGGGTTTGTGACGCATGAAGAAACCCTAGGAGAGTTTTGCCGTCCAAAATGAAGAGAGAAACAAGGAGTTGGCGTCCAAAAATCAGAAATTAAAAGGAGATATTCTAGGGAGATTTTCTAGGGCTATTTTTTATGGAAATACATCAAGAGATAAACCCTAGAAGATCTTTTGCCGTCCAAGCCAAGAGGAAAAGAAGGAATTGCCGTGATATTCATGAAGAAACCCTAGAGAATTCGGCAAGGAGAGATTCTAGGGGAGAGTTTTAAGGAAAGCCAAAGTGTGGAGACCAAGAAACGGCCAAAAAGGAGTCTAGGTTCGTTCCCTATATTCTCTAAGGAAGTTTGGCCGAAATTGAACTACAAAATCAGAATATATCTTTATATATTTCGGCCAAAAATATTAGGGAATTAAAATGGAGTTTTGTGATTGGTTGAACCATGTCATAGGGCTTATTTGGCTAGCTATTATTGGAGGAAATTATGTGGCATTTTCAGATTAATTCCTTGGGATATTTAGAGGTTTACACGGCTTGGAAAGCAAGGAGGCGTCCACTATATATTCTCACACATTCTCAACGTCAAGGGTTCCTTTCCTTTGTGTTTTTACAACTTTAGAAAAAATTCAGACATGGTTCCCCGGAATAGAACGATCCCTATTTATTCTATGCTACTAATGACATTTCAGGGATAAATTATGCGCTTGCTTTGAGCGCATTAATTTTTGGCGCCGTTGCCGGGGATTGAAAAATCATTTGTTATATTGTTAAATGTTTTGTTTATATTGTGACCGAAAAAAAAAAAAAAAAAAAAAAAAAAATTTTTGCTTGTTAATTTTGTAATTGTCGAAAATTAGATAATTAATTACTTAGGTTGTTATTTATATTGTTGAATACTAGTTTAATTGTGAGTTGTAAATTAAAGAAGGAATAGGTGAAGTCGTGTTTATTAATATTGGCCTAAACCCCTTATTGGTACCTAGTTCAGGTCCCTTAAGGTTGAGGGCGGCCTTTATTAACATTCATTGAACTGTCTAACACACTTAGGACCTTTTACATCCTAGTAAGAATATCCTATGTGAGATGGTGTCTAGGAAGGGGACAACGTTCATGACGGGTTCTGGATTCAGAAGTGCTTACAAATGGGCGTAAACCTCAATGAGGGAGTAGCCTATGCCAAAATGGATCCTACCTCTTGTGTTCGCCCTCCCCTACCTGGCCATTTCAGTAAGGTTGCCCAACGGATGTAGGAGGGACTTTGTGTCTAGACGATTATACTTGGGCCGCACGTCCACTTGATTTACCGCTTGGAATTAAATTCGATATCAATAGTATTTATAGCAAAAAGAAAATGTAAGAAATTGTTGTGGCACTTAAGGTATATTGGATTAAACATAATCTTGGAAGGGTAGCTGTTTCAGCCCCATTGCACAACGAGATTCCCTGTTCCCGTACCTAAGTGTTGAAAATAATTGTAAGTAAATAAAAAAAAAAAAAAAAAAAAAAAAAAAAAAAAAAAAAAAAAAAAAAAAAATCAGAAAAAATAAAAATAAAAAAAATAAACTAGTTGTGAATAGTGACGTTTTGTACATGTGTTTTGTGTGAAAGTTTTGTGTGTAATTTGTCTAATATACTTGTAAAGGAAAAGAATGAAAAAGTAAAAAAATTGATTTATAAATGTTGTTAATTATTTGATTGTTATAAGTGTGTAAAATCGTATGAGTAGACAAGGGCCCTTTTGTTAATATTGGCCTTAACCCTTCATTGGTACCTTTCTAAGGTTTTATGAGGTTGAGGGCGGCCTTTATTAGCATTAGGAGAACAGTCTAACACATGAGTACTTTCCAAACTGAGTAAGGGGCATTACAGATGGTGTCTTAGGTTGAGACCCTGGGTGATGGGTTCAATTGGATCTCAGAGATACTATAGACTGTGCGTAAACCACAATGTGGAAGTAGCCAATAGGGGCGTAAACCTCAATGAGGGAGTAGCCTCCGTAGTATCACCAAAATGAGTCCTCCCTCTCACTTACCTCTTAATCTGGCTATCTGGCCTTCTGAAACCACGGAAAGAGACTTATGTCTAGGCGACTATCCCTATATCGTAGCTCACCAATAGTAGTGGTTTCTATTGGGCTCGACTTACAACTTGGAATCAATTGAGTTATTAACGATGTTTATAAGTTCTAAAAAAAATAGTAATAAAATACTTGTACATACCCTTCACGTGTAAAGTGTTTTGTTTTTACTTCTCTTACTTGTACAAAATGTAAGTCTCTTTTGTTGCATTGTGAATAGTGACGTTTTTGTATGAAAATATTAACTTGTATTTTGTTTGTTTTCGTAAGTTACTCACTTCTGTACATCTTAATGTTGTTCAGGAATTCCATGAATGTCCGAGTCCTCTAAACTCCCTACCATACGAGAGATTGAAGAAAGGCTCGCTCGTTTGAAAAATCCTCCTACACTTGAGTACAGAAGACCTTCTTCCTTGCAATTCAAAGAGTACAAGTTTAACGAGCAAGGGAAGAGAATCTATCCTTCTGAGGAATCTACATCACCTACACCTACCCCATCTCCTCCTTCACGTTCACCGTCACCTGTGATTTCGTCTAACTCTACACCACCACCTACACCACCACCTGAAGAAGTTCAAGAAGAGAGAATGGCATCCATTAGGGAACTATCCACAGCAACAGTTGAGGGAGGACCCCCTATAGGTATTGTGTACCCTGCCCCTGCTGCAGGAAGGAATGCAGAGTTTGAGCTGAAGAGTGGATTATTGCACCAACTCCCTAAGTTTCATGGGCTTCCTATGGAGGACGCCAACAAGCATCTTAGGGCATTTCAGGTTGTGTGTTCTAATATGCAACCACAAGGAGCAGATGAGAACATTCTAAGGATGAAAGCATTTCCATTTTCCTTTACAAGTATATTAGACAAATTACACACAAAACTTTCACACAAAACACATGTACAAAACGTCACTATTCACAACTAGTTTATTTTTTTTATTTTTATTTTTTCTGATTTTTTTTTTTTATTTTTTTTTTTTTTTTTTTTTTTTTTTTTTTTTTTTTTTTATTTACTTACAATTATTTTCAACACTTAGGTACGGGAACAGGGAATCTCGTTGTGCAATGGGGCTGAAACAGCTACCCTTCCAAGATTATGTTTAATCCAATATACCTTAAGTGCCACAACAATTTCTTACATTTTCTTTTTGCTATAAATACTATTGATATCGAATTTAATTCCAAGCGGTAAATCAAGTGGACGTGCGGCCCAAGTATAATCGTCTAGACACAAAGTCCCTCCTACATCCGTTGGGCAACCTTACTGAGATGGCCAGGTAGGGGGTTCCACATCCCTTAGAAAAATTCAGAAAAATTATATTGTTGCCGTGAGCTTCTCTCAATTTCTCTCCATCCTCTAAAGCAAGCCACGGAGTTCAAGCAAGGCCGAAGGGAGAAGAAGGAGCCGTGACTATTCCTCCACCATCCACCATTGAAGACTTGCTTTCAAGCTTCAAGGATCACAACGAAAATCATCCATCCTCATCTTCCATCCACGGTGTAATTCGACCTCTACTTTGTAACCTTTGTTTGAATTTCGTTGGTTTGCTTTAGTTGACATTCATGATTGAACAAAGTTATTATTTCTGGAATTTTTATGATTAAATGAGAATTTTCAGATTCTATTATTGTAATTCGAGAGTTGCTTATGTGGGTTTGTTTAATTAAATTTGCTTTATAGATAACTTTTGACACACTTTGGCTTTCCTTAAAACTCTCCCCTAGAATCTCTCCTTGCCGAATTCTCTAGGGTTTCTTCATGAATATCACGGCAATTCCTTCTTTTCCTCTTGGCTTGGACGGCAAAAGATCTTCTAGGGTTTATCTCTTGATGTATTTCCATAAAAATAGCCCTAGAAAATCTCCCTAGAATATCTCCTTTTAATTTCTGATTTTTGGACGCCAACTCCTTGTTTCTCTCTTCATTTTGGACGGCAAAACTCTCCTAGGGTTTCTTCATGCGTCACAAACCCTAATCTCTTGGGCCATGATGGGCCATGATCCATTTTGCCGAAAATTCAAAGTGCTCTTGGGCTTCGTTGCTTCATCTTCAAGCCTTCTTATTTTCCAACGCAAAACACTTCATTTTCTTCATTTCTTTTCATAGTTGCGTTGGAAACTTCATTGGTAAGCTCTCCTCCATTTCGCAGGGTTTCCTGGTTGCACTAGGAAAGCTTGTTTCTTCATTTCTGCTCAAATGTGTGGACCGTTATCTCTCATATTTGTTCGTCTTGATGTTCGCAGGCTCCTCTTTCCATTCGTGCGTTCATTTCCACTTTTTAGCTCGGAGGTCCTGAAAATAGAAACTAGTATGAGAAATAGAAACTTTCCTAATTTGAAAAATAGAAACTTACTAAAAATGAAAAATAGAAAGTTACTAAAAATGAAAAATAGAAACTTGCCAGAAATGAGAAATGAAAACTACAAGAATAGAAACTTTCTAAAAATGGAAAATAGAAACTAAGAAAAATGGAAACTTTCTACAAATAGGAACTTTCCCAATCAAAGAATGGAAACTTTCCTAAACAGAGTTTTACTAAGGAAATGACGCAAGAAATGTAAGGAAATGCAGTTAAAACGTCGCATTAAAATGCTCCTATCACTCGCGCAGGTTTTCTCTGAAGTAATGGTTGAGGATGAATTGGCTCTGACCCTAGAGGAGGTTGTCGGATATGATGCAAATGGGGAACCTATCCCCAAGGTTGAGTGGGACGTTGAGGAGCCTAGAGTGATCAAGACTGTGGCCTCACTGGAGGCTCAGCCTATAAAGAGGTCAATTTCCTATTTGTCAATTCCGGTTTCTACTAATAAAATGCTACGCTCTATTGTTCAGGCACCCAAGTTGGAATTGAAGGTACTCCCTGAGCATTTGAAGTACGCGTACCTAGGAGAAAAGGAGACCCTCCCAGTGATCATATCGTCAACGCTGGAGGTAGAGCAAGAAAGGAAGTTGGTGGACGTGTTGAAGAAGCACAAGACTGCCATTGGTTGGACTCTAGCAGATATCAAGGGGATCAGCCCAACCACGTGTGTCCACCGGATCCTGTTAGAAGATGGCGCCAAGCCCACAAGAGAAGCCCAAAGGCGTCTACATCCGCCCATGATGAAGGTGGTCCAAGACGAGGTGATCAAGTTGCTAGATTGTGGGGTGATCTACCCCATTTCTGATAGTAAGTGGGTCTCTCCAGTGCAAGTGGTGCCCAAGAAGTCTGGGGTGACAGTGGTACAGAACGAGGATAATGAGCTAGTGCCCCAGAGATTAGTGACTGGTCATAGGGTATGTATCGACTACCGGAAGCTGAATGCCACAACGAGGAAGGATCATATGCCCTTGCCTTTTATTGACCAGATGTTGGAGCGCTTAGCGGGCCATTCCTACTATTGCTTCTTGGACGGATATAGTGGGTACAACCAGATCTGCATAGCCCACGAGGATCAGGAGAAGACGACCTTCACGTGCCCCTTTGGGACCTTTGCTTATAGGCGCATGCCCTTCGGCTTATGCAACGCACCAGGTACTTTCCAAAGATGTATGCTTTCCATTTTCTCAGAATACATTGAAAATATTATTGAAGTCTTTATGGACGACTTTAGTGTCTTCGGTAAAGATTTTGATACTTGTTTAGAGAATCTAGGATTGATACTTGAGAGGTGTGTAGAAACTAACCTTGTGCTGAATTGGGAGAAGTGTCACTTCATGGTGACACAAGGGATAGTGTTAGGACACATAATATCTGCTAGGGGCATTGAGGTAGATAAGGCTAAGGTTGATCTTGTACGTCACTTACCCTCCCCCACAACTGTGAGGGAGGTACGCTCTTTTCTTGGCCATGCAGGATTTTACAGGCGGTTCATCAAAGACTTCTCCAAGGTGGCGAGACCTATGTGTGCCCTATTGCAAAAGGACGTGCCCTTTGTGTTCAATGAGGATTGCAAGAAGGCGTTTGAAAAGCTCAAGGAGTTGTTGACCACGGCCCCCATCATGTGCCCACCGGATTGGAGTCTACCCTTCGAGCTTATGTGTGATGCATCAGACTATGCTGTTGGAGCTGTGTTGGGCCAGAGGAAGGATAAGAAGCCCTATGCTATTTACTATGCTTCTCGGACCCTCAACGACGCCCAGCTCAACTACTCCACCACTGAAAAAGAACTCTTGGCTGTAGTCTTTGCTTTAGATAAGTTTCGTTCTTATTTATTGCACTCTAAAGTAATTGTTTACTCTGACCATGCAGCCTTGAGATATCTGATGATCAAGAAGGAGGCCAAGCCCAGATTGATTAGATGGATCTTGCTGCTGCAGGAGTTTGACCTAGCGATCAAGGACAAGAAGGGAAGCGAGAATGTGGTGGCGGACCATTTGAGCAGGATAGTACATGAGGAGGACATCCAGCCCCTACAGGAAACTTTCCCAGATGAGCAGCTCTTTGGGATAGAGGTTAGTGTGCCCTGGTATGCGGATATAGTTAACTATTTAGTCACTAGGACATTTCCTGACACACTTTCCAAAGCTAGTAAGGATAAATTGAAGAAAATGGCTAGGCACTTTATTTGGGATGAGCCCTATTTATGGAAACATTGTAGTGACCAAGTCATTAGGAGATGTGTCCCAGAGTCTGAGCATAGGTCAATTCTGTCATTTTGCCATAGTGAGGCTTGTGGAGGCCACTTTGGGCCTCGTAGAACGGCCTTGAAGGTCTTAGACTGTGGATTTTATTGGCCCACTATCTTCAAGGATGCAAACTTGTTTTGTATTTCTTGTGATAGATGCCAACGGACTGGTAATCTTGGCCCAAAAGATCAAATGCCCATGAGCCCAATAATAACTGTAGAAATTTTCGATGTTTGGGGCATTGACTTTATGGGCCCATTTCCTTCGTCTAATGGCTGTTTATATATACTATTGGCTGTGGACTATGTATCAAAGTGGGTGGAAGCAAAAGCCACCAGGACTAACGATTCAAAAGTGGTTGCAGGTTTCTTGAAAACTAACATATTTTCCAGGTTTGGTGTGCCACGTGTGCTGATCAGTGATGGAGGTTCTCATTTTTGCAACCGGACAATCGAGGCTTTGCTGAAGAAGTATGGGGTAACCCATAAGGTGTCCACGCCCTACCACCCTCAGACCAGTGGCCAAGCAGAGGTGTCCAACAGGGAGATCAAGAGGATACTCGAAAAGACAGTGGGCCCAACAAGGAAGGATTGGAGCCAGAGATTAGATGATGCATTGTGGGCCTACAGAACAGCCTACAAGACGCCTATTGGGATGTCTCCCTTTAGGTTGGCCTACGGAAAGGCATGCCACCTTCCAGTGGAGCTAGAGCACAAGGCTTGGTGGGCTGTCCAGAAGTTCAACATGGATTATGATGAAGCGGGCCTACATAGGAAGCTACAGCTAAATGAGCTTGAGGAGATAAGGAATGAGGCCTACGATGCTTCATGGATCTACAAGGAGAAGACAAAGGCCTACCATGACAAAATGATCCGCGGAAAAAGCTTCCAAGTGGGCCAGAAAGTTCTGTTATTCCATTCCAGACTTAAGCTATTCCCTGGTAAACTTCGTTCTCGTTGGGTTGGCCCATTTATAGTTACAAATGTGTTTGCTCATGGTGCTGTAGAGATCAAGAGTGAGAAGACGGGGAAGGAGTTCAAGGTAAATGGGCATCGTCTCAAGCCCTACTATGAGTCCTTCGTGGGGCACACATTGGAAGAGATACCCCTCCAGGAGGCACCCCATGACGTGTGAACAAGGAGAAGAGTCCCGGCTGAAGGACTATAAATATTAAGCGCTGCATGGGAGGCAACCCATTTCAACAGAAGCTGTGGAGGAGCCATCAACGAGAGTTTGACATTTCTATCACTTCACTTGCTTTGGTTGAATTGTACTTGTGTCTTTGTTTGTTTGTTTGTTTATTTTACCCTTCCCATATTTAGGGTCTATATACCATATTTTATTATTATTATTATTTTTTTTTTTGCCTACATTGAGGACAATGTAGATTCTAAGTATGGGGTGGGTTTCACCTTTATTTTCAGAATTTTTTCAGTTTAAAAAAAAAAAAATAATAATAATTATTTTGTTGGTTTTATAGTCTTTTTGTTTGTTTGAGTCTTAGGATGCTCCTAACGTCTAGGATGAACATGTCTCTGAATTCATGGCTGAAGGTTTTCACAATCGAAATAGGACTTAATTGAATTCTGTGGTTAATCGACGTTGTGATACTTGTATGAAGATTTGAGATAGGATTGTAACTTGGTTCATTAAGCATGCTAGGATTAAGTCTAATTCATTTGACCCTAAGTGAGCTGTTGAGCTAAACTACTTTCTTTTCGAGTGCTTAATTGATAATTCTAGAATTTCGTGGCTGTATTTGCAAAACCTCATCATTCTTTGAAAATCCAATGATCATGTGCCATAGATTTTAATGGACTAGAGAGTACTAGAACTCGGCTGTTGTGACTGTCAAAACTTGTATGCCATAATATGCACTGATCCTGGATAGGATAGAAGGCATTAGGGTAACCACCATAGCCAAACAAGCATGTGTCCCCAATTGTGCCCGTCGTGGGACTCCTTAGAATGAACCCCTTTGAGCCTACGTTGAAAACCTTTGTTTCATCACCCTCACTACCCTACCATGAGCTTAGTACAGGATATCTCTACCCTTGTCCTAGGGACTTAGTAGAGCATGACATAATGTGTAGGGGTGACGATGAAAGACAAGTGTGGGGTGGGGAAAATCCAAGAAAAAAAAAAGAAGAGAAAAAAAAAATTTGCCAAAAAAAAAAAAAAAAAAAAAAAAAAAAAAATTGAAAGAAAATGAAAATGAAAAAGAAAGAAAGAAAGAAAAGTGGCAAAAGAGAAGAAAAATTGAAAAGAAAGCTCTTGGGAAATTGTTGAAGTGTGGTTTTGGACTTTCAAATTTGTAGAAGGCTCAAAGTTGAAAATTATGCCTTTGTCCATTCCCATGTTGGTTAGAGTGAAGGTTTGGCCCAAAACAATGATATTTGGTCTACAAAAATGATGACATAAAGTGGTCCATATATGCTCTGCTAGGTCCTTAGGATTTTTGTATCCTTAATCTTCATTTCGAAAACCCTAGCTTAGCCCCATTACAACCTATTTTAAGTGCTGACTTGATCCTTGAGATGGGCAGTCTTTGGTTAGTGGAGTCAGGTACGCAGTCGAGCTTATGGTTTAGGTCCATTTGTGCACTTAGTCATTTCTTGAGGTCTTTAATAATTCTTCACAAAATGCGTTTATTGATGAAATATGCAAACTGTTTGTTGCCTTACAATTTGTTCTCTTGCATATACTTGAGTGTGAAGCTTTTAAGCATAGCCATTTCTGAGAGAAAAATCGAGAGTATGCCTTGTGAGTTTGGATTGGACTTGTTCGAAACATGCTATCATTCACTGTATAACTTAAGTTCTCCACATCTTACTTAGTCATATGAGCGTTACATGTTTATTAACCATGGAATTATCTATGCGATTTTGATTAAGTGTTTAACGTGAAAGCCATGAGTTTGGAGTCTCTGAGACAACAGTTAGGGGCAGTAGAGTCATTTACTTGTTTTTTGTCGAGTCTTTGTTCTGTTTTGTATTTCTGTTTTGCTAAGGGACTAGCAAAAGCTAAGTGTGGGGTATTTGATAGGAGCATAAAGTGCGACGATATTATTGAGTATATGCCCCGTTTTAGACTTGTTTCTCCCTTAAGTTTCGTGTTTTGAGTCATCGAGTCAGTTTAAGAGTCTTGTACAGTGTTTGGCGTAAAATAGGCGCAAAATGGAAAATTTATGAAAAAAAATCCTAACGGGATCAGGATTCCTTACCGTCGACGTTTTTGCGGTCTTTACATTAATTTCCTTTATTTTCTCTTAAAAAAAAATCTGATATTCTCCACCTTTTTGTAGGAAATTTAAGACGTTTGACCAAGCAATGAAGAAGGGAAATAAAGGAGAAAGACGTTTCAGCTGGAAAATAAATAAAGGAGAAAGACGTTTCAGCTGTTAAAAGACCCCATTATGAGAGGAGTTAAGGCCATAAAGGAGACGTTTTCAGTTGGAAAATTAAAGGAATTATGATGCAATCCCATCCGTCCAATGATGAAGGGTATGATCGACAAAAGCCAACCAATGCTCCCCTATAAATAGGCAACGTCCAGAACAGAATTTCCATCACTTCCTAGCCAAGATCACTTCCGGGCCTATCACTTCCTGGCCAAAAACTTTTCCAAGACTCTGCCCAATTCACTCCTCAAATCTCCAACACCTACAAGACCGTGACCACCATCCATCCATCATTCTACGAAGTTCTTAGGCGCTGAGTCAAGGACGCTCCACCACCATAGCAGAGACGAGTTCATCACCTTGTTGCCAAGCCGCTGAGGAAAGCTTCAAAGTGTAACTATGACTCTACTTACAATTTTTATTTCGGTTTTGTGTGTTTGGATTTGCGAGTTGTGTAATTGGAGACATGAAATTTTCAGAATATTTTTATTAATATTTTTGAGATTTTCAATTTATTATTGAGTTAATTTCGAGAATTCTTTTATGATGCATTTTACAATCTTGTGCCCTTTTATGTGTTTAGGTAATTTTCAGAGTTAGGTTCATAAGTTTGCATGCTAGAATAATGGTGAGAGTTCTTGTGTGTTTGCTTAATTTGCCAAGGGTAATTGTTATTTGTTAAGGCGCTGAGTTAAACAAGTAGCAATTAGTTCTAAAAAGTGGTAAAAATCATGTTCAATGGTTAGATGATTCTGGAAATTACGTGTTAAATTCTATGTGTAATGGTTAATTTGCACGTATGAGTACGTTGATTCGAGGGTTAGATAATACTACTAGTTAAGAGAATTACGCTGAGTGTTTTCGAAAATTAGTAGTATTAGGCTTGGTAAGGACTTTTCTGATCCAAACCTACATTAGAACGAATCGGATAAATGGATTGATCCGCTGAGGCTTTTCATTTGGGCTCTTATCTAAGCGTTTAAGATGGGCACATTTTTGTAGCATGTTGAAATGAATTTTCTGTTTTTACACTTAGTAATTTCTGAGTGGAATTGGTCTAGGTTAGGGAAGTCGATCATTGTATATAGTTTTATTTGTTTTGTTTTTATTTTAAGTAGATTAGGAACCAAATCTCAAAACCCCCATTTTATTCTTTTATTTGTTAATTGACCTTTTTGTGTAGGTGTACCCTACAATCCCCGGACTGAACGATCCCTGCTTATCCTATACTGACAACTACATTTTGCAGGGTTAAATTGTGAGGCTATTTTAGCCGCATCAAAATGAAAAATGGCAACTTTCCTAAAATGAAAAATGGCAACTTTCCTAAATTGAAAATGGGAAACTTTCTAAAAATGAAAAATAGAAACTACCGAAAATGGAAACTTTCTACAAATAGGAACTTTCCCAATCGAAGAATGGAAACTTTCCTAAACAGAGTTTTATTAAGGGAATAACGCAAGAAATGTAAGGAAATGCAGTTAAAACGTCGCATTAAAATGCTCCTATCAAATTGCCCCACACATAGCTTTTGCTATTCCCTTAGCAAAATCACACAAAGACACATACTAAGACTCAACGAAAATTTAAAGACTCAAACAAATACAATGACTCTATTGCCCTTCAACTTTTTGTCTCAGCAATCTCTTACTTGCACAACACCAAGATTAGCACTCAACCAAGAATCAATGTTAAGCATTCGAGACTTAATTAAAACATATAATCCACACATACACAAGTAGGACTTGGTTGTAACAATGGTGATGGGGTTAAGCTCAGCATGCTTCAGACAAGTATGATTCAAATCTCACAAGTATATCCACTCTTTCATCTCTCAGATCATGGCAATGCTTAAAAGCTTATTCACTCAAGTATATGTGAAAGATAAACAAAGTATCACATATGTATAGAAACGAAAGCACATAATTTTTCTTTTAAGGATCTCATGAAGGATATTAACTACTTGCACGAATGGACTGCCATAGGTTCAACTCTTGTAACTCATCTCCACATCAAGGGCTGTCCCCTCTTAAGGATCAAGAAGGTCTTCTCAAAAGAGATTGCTGAGACAAGGCTCAAGGTTTAAAGAAATGAAAGGTAAGGATTTATCAAAATGTCCTAAAAACCTAGCAGAGCTCATATAAGTGTAGAGACCTCGAAATATTCCACCAAGGCATTGCAAAAACGTCACTTTCCCCTAGAGGTAACATAAAAGGGCCAAGTGTAATCATGTTGGGCCAAATTTTCAATGTAAACTTCCCTTGAACTCTAGTGAAATGGACAAAGGCCAAATTTTCTTAAGTGGGCCTTCACTAAGTATGGGGAACTAAAATCCATAAACATATATTTTTCTTTCTTTTTCACTAAGCGGGCCAAACTTCCCCTAGACGTTTTGTACTTTGTGTGAAAGTTTTGTACATATCTTGTCTGATTATATTTGTAAAGAATTATACTTAAAGAAAATACAAATGGAGTTATGAATTTGGTTAAATACTTAATTGTTGTGAGTATGTAAAATCGTCTGAGTAGACAAGGGCCCTTTTGTTAATATTGGCCTTAACCCTTCATTCGTACCTTTCTGAGATCTTATGAGGTTGAGGGCGGCCTTTATTAACACTTGGAGAACAGTTTAACACATGAGTAATTTCCAAGCTGAGTAAAGGGCATTACAGATGGTGTCTTAGGTTGAGACCCTGGGTGATGGGTTCAAATTGGATCTCAGAGATACTATAGACTGTGCGTAAACCACAATGTGGAAGTAGCCAATAGGGGCGTAAACCTCAATGAGGGAGTAGCCTCCGTAGTATCACCAAAATGAGTCCTCCCTCTCACTTACCTCTTAATCTGGCTATCTGGCCTTCTGAAACAAAGGAAAGTGACTTATGTCTAAGCGACTATCCCTATATCGTAGCTCACCAATAGTAGTGGTTTCTATTGGGCTCGACTTACAACTTGGAATCAATTGAGTTATTAACTATGTTTATAACATTTCCATGTAAAAATAAAATACTTGTACATACCCTTCACATGTAAATTGGTTTGTTTCATACTTCTCTTACTTGTACAAACTTTGTAAGTCTCTTTTGTTGCCTTGTGAATAGTGACGTTTTTGTATAAAGTATTAACTTGTATTTCGTGTCTTTTGTACGTTACTAACTTTTGTAAATCTTAATGTTGTTCAGGATCTCCATGAATGTCCGAGTCCTCTAAAATCCCTACCAAACAAGAGATTGAAGAAATACTTGCTCGTTTGAAGAACCCTCCACAACTTGAGTACAGAAGACCTTCTACCTTGCAATTCAAAGAATACACATTTAACGAGCAAGGGAAAAGGATCTACTCTTCTGAGGAGTCTACATCACCTACACCTACTCCATCTCCTCCCTCACGTTCACCTTCACCTGTGGTTTCGTCCAACTCTACACCACCACCTGAAGAAGTCAAGGAAGAGAGAATGGCATCTATTAGGGAACTCTCCACAGCAACTGTTGAAGGAGGACCTCCTTCAGGCATCATTTACCCTGCCCCTGCAGCAGGAAGACAAGCAGAGTTTGAGCTTAAGAGTGGATTGTTGCACAAGCTCCCTATGTTCCATGGCCTCAATATGGAGGACGCCAACAAGCATATCAGAGAATTTCAGTCTGTGTGTGCTAACATGCAACCACAAGGAGCAGATGAAAACATTCTGAAGATGAAGGCATTTCCGTTCTCCATAGCTGACAGAGCCAAAGATTGGCTATATGTGCTTCCTGCTGGACGTATCACATCATGAGAAACAATGAGGAAGGCCTTCTTGGAAAAATACTTCCCAGCTTCCAAGGTCATCACACTCAGGAAGAAGCTCAGTGGAATAGAGCAAGCCAATGATGAGTCCGATGCTGCCTATTACGAGAGGTTCAACTCCCTACTTGCACAATGTCCTCAACATCAGATGAAGGATGAGACCCTACTCACATGTTTCTACGAAGGACTCTTGCCCTTGGAAAGGCAGATGCTTGATGCTGCAGCTGGAGGAGCTTTTGTGGATAAGTCACCTGCGGTTGGGAAGGAACTTATAGCTAATCGTGCCCTAAACACCCAACAACATGAGACTGGGAAGCTTCCTAGTGTCACAATACCTAACCCTAAGGGTAATGTGGAGAATGCATCAGTTGTGACTACAAGGAGTGGAAGACCACTTGTGGATCAACCCAAGCAACCCAAGAAGGCCCAAGTGAGCATAGAGATTGAGGAAGACCAAGAACCCACCAAGTTGGGTATTGAGAAGGACCCTGCAACGTCCAAAGAAGAAACCAAGGCGTCCTCACCATTAAAGGCAAAACCGGAAATTAAAGGTACTAATTCTAACTTATCAAATTCGGTTATTGCTAACCCTTCTTCTTCTTGCATGCCCTTCCCACGCAGGTTTGCCAAATCTAAGAAGGATGAAAGTGACCAAGCTATCTTGGAAACTTTCAAGAAGGTGCAAGTGAACTTACCCCTCCTAGAGGCCATCAAGCAAGTACCTAAGTATGCCAAGTTCCTCAAAGAGCTTTGCACTACTAGGAGAGTAAACCGTGAAAAGGAGGTGGTAAAGGTAAGTGAGAATGTCTCTGCCTTGATTCAGAGGAAAATTCCTCCCAAGTGTAAGGATCCTGGAAGTTTTACTATTCCTTGCACTATTGGTAACTCGAACTTTAAAAATGCCATGCTAGACCTAGGAGCATCTGTTAATGTTATGCCTTACTCTGTTTATGAAACCCTAGGTCTAGGAGAGCTAAAATCTGATAATGTTATCATTCAGTTAGCTGACAGGTCCAATGCATACCCTAGAGGTTTGTTGGAGGATGTGCTTGTACAGGTTAACCATCTTATCTTCCCAGCTGATTTTTATGTGTTGGAAATGGAGGACTCCCCTGTGAGTTCCACTCCATTGCTTTTGGGACGTCCTTTCTTAAGGACAGCTAGGACAAAGATAGATGTGTATGCAGGCTCTCTCACCATGGAGTTTGATGGTGGCGTCATAGGCTTCAACATTTTTGATGCCATGAGGTATCCTCTTGATGTAAGTGATTGTTATTCTATTGACATTTTGGATGATCTTGCACAGAAAATGTTTGATGTCATGAATGAGGATACCCTAGCCACGACACTTGCACAAGGAGTAGGGTACACAAAAGGTGGCCTCACTATCTCAGAGGAGGAATTGAAGGACACTTGTGAGGGAAAGATCATTGAAAACGTCTCCTTCCTTGAGGCATCTCCCTATATAGGTAAGTCTACTTCTCCCTTGTCCATTCAGTTATCTGCTAACAAGACTTTACCTTCAGTGGTCCAGGCCCCAGAACTTGAGCTAAAACCTCTTCCAGACCATTTAAAGTATGTCTACTTAGGGGACAAGGAGACCTTACCAGTGATCGTGTCCTCTGCACTTACGACTCCACAAGAAGAGAAGTTGGTGGAAATGCTGAAGCAACACAAGACTGCCATAGGATGGACATTGGCGGACATCAAGGGGATAAGCCCTACAACTTGCGTCCATAGGATACTTCTAGAGGAGGGGTCTAAACCCACTAGAGAGGCTCAACGTCGTCTCAACCCTCCAATGATGGAAGTTGTGAAGAAGGAGGTTATCAAACTCCTTCATTGTGGGGTGATCTACCCCATTTCAGACTCCAAGTGGGTGTCCCTAGTTCAGGTTGTGCCCAAGAAGTCTGGGGTAACTGTGGTAAAGAATGCTGAGAACGAACTGGTGCCCCAAAGGACAGTCACAGGCCACAGAGTCTGTATTGACTACAGGAAGCTCAACGCCACAACAAGGAAAGATCACTTTCCTCTTCCATTCATTGATCAGATGCTTGAGCGTTTGCCTGGACATGATTACTATTGCTTCTTGGATGGCTACTCAGGCTACAATCAGATTGCCATAGCCAATGAAGACCAAGAGAAGACGACATTCACTTGTCCATTTGGAACTTTTGCTTATCGTCGTATGCCTTTTGGACTATGCAACGCCCCAGGTACCTTTAAAAGGTGTATGGTAAGTATATTTTCAGATTATATTGAGAAAATTATAGAGGTATTCATGGATGATTTTTCTGTTTTCGGAAACAGCTTTGATGATTGTCTTAATAATCTGGAAATTATCTTAAAACGTTGTGTGGAAACTAACCTTGTGTTAAATTGGGAAAAATATCATTTTATGGTTAGACAAGGTATAGTTTTAGGACATATTGTCTCTTCTAGGGGAATTGAAGTTGATAAAGCTAAGGTAGACCTTGTGCGTTACTTACCCTCTCCCACATCAGTGAGAGAGGTTCGATCTTTTCTTGGCGATGCAGGGTTTTACAGGAGATTTGTCAAGGATTTCTCCAAGATTTCGAGACCTCTATGTCAACTACTCCAAAAGGATGTGGCGTTTGTGTTTGACAAGGAGTGTCAAGAGGCTTTTGACAAGCTCAAGGAACTATTGACGTCTGCCCCTATCATGTTACCTCCATATTGGTCCTTGCCCTTTGAGTTGATGTGTGATGCCTCTGACTATGCAGTTGGAGCTGTTTTGGGGCAAAGGAAGGACAAACGTCCCTATGCCATCTACTACGCCTCAAGGACTCTGAATGATGCACAACTGAACTACTCCACTACAGAGAAAGAGCTCCTTGCATTTGTCTTTGCCCTTGAGAAGTTTCGTTAATATCAGGAAATTTGCCCTGGGTTCTTTTGGCCAACGTTATTTAAGGATGCACATGCTTATTGTTTGACTTGTGATAGATGCCAAAGAACAGGAAATTTAAGCTCTAGAGATCAAATGCCTTTGTCGAATATCATAACTGTTGAAATATTTGATGTCTAGGGTATAGATTTCATGGGACCCTTCCCTTCATCTTTTGGGTTTCTCTATATCTTACTTGCAGTGGACTATGTTTCCAAATGGGTGGAAGCAAAGGCCACTAGAACTAATGATTCTAAGGTTGTTGCAGATTTTATCAAGTCTAACACCTTTAGCAGGTTTGGAATGCCTAGAGTTCTTATTAGTGACGGTGGATCCCACTTTTGCAATCGGACGATTGAGGCTCTCTTGAAGAGATATGATGTTACACATAAGGTTTCTACACCTTATCACCCCCAAACTAGTGGGCAGGCTGAGGTCTCTAACCGTCAGATCAAGGGAATATTGGAAAAGACTGTGAACCCTAACAGGAAAGACTGGTCCTTGCTTTTAGAGGATGCTTTGTGGGCTTACAGGACTGCATACAAAATTCCCATAGGTATGTCACCGTATTGAATTGTCTATGGAAAACCTTGCCATTTACCTGTGGAGTTAGAGCACAAAGCTTGGTGGGCTGTGAAGCAGTTCAACATGGATATTGATGCAGCTGGGCTTCATAGGAAGTTGCAATTGCAAGAGTTAGAGGAGATTAGGAATGATGCCTTCGAAAGTGCTAAGATTTACAAGGACAAGACTAAGGCATTCCATGATAAAATGATTCGAAGGAAGACTTTTGTTGTGGGCCAAAAAGTTCTTCTCTTCCATTCTCGTCTCAAACTCTTCCCAGGTAAACTTCGTTCTCGTTGGATTGGGCCTTTTGTTATCACTAATGTGTTCTCCCATGGAGCTGTGCAGATAAAGAGTGAACAAATAGGTAACGAGTTCAAAGTGAATGGCCATCGCTTGAAGCCTTACTATGAGGCATTTGTGGAGCATGAAGTGGAGGATGTACCCCTCCAAAACGTTCCAAACCCTGAGGATTAAATGGAGGTACAAGTCTAGGCTGAAAGACTATAAACATTAAGCGCTGCTTGGGAGGCAACCCAATTCAGAAGTAGCTGTGGAGGAGCCTTCAACGCAGATTTGTTTTTTTTTCTTCCCTACTTCTTTATTTTTTTACCGTTTGTTTTTCCTTGCACTTTATTTTCGTAAATTTGATAGGAGCATTTTAATGCGACGTTTTAACTGCATTTCCCTACATTTTTCTGCGCCATTTCCTTGAAAAATCCTTATTTTGGAAAGTTTCCATTCTTTGATTGGGAAAGTTCCTTATTGTAGAAAGTTTCCATTTCTGTAGTTTTCATTTCTCATTTCTGGCAAGTTTCCATTTTCAGTTTAGGAAAGTTTCTATTTTTCATTTTTAGTAACTTTCTATTTTTCATTTTTAGTAAGTTTCTATTTTTCAAATTAGGTAAGTTTCTATTTTTCATACTAGTTTCTATTTTCAGGACCTCCGAGCTAAAAAGTGGAAATGAACGCACGAATGGAAAGAGGAGCCTGCGGACATCAAGACGAACGAATATGAGAGAAAACGGCCCATACATTTGAGCAGAAATGAAGAAATAAGCTTTCCTAGTCCAACCAGGAAATCCTACGAAATGGAGGAAAGCTTCCCTAGCAAGTTTCCAACGCAACTATGAAAAAGAAATGGAAAAACAATATGTTTTGCGTTGGAAAATGAGAAGGCTTGAAGATGAAGCAACAAGGCCCAAGAACTCTATGGATTTTCGGCAAAATGGATCAAGGCCCATCAAAGCCCATGACATTAGGGTTTGTGACGCAAATACCTAACCCTAGGGATGCTTTGCCGTGAAAACCAAAGGGAGGAGAGAAAGTTGGCGTGAAAATCAAGAAGAAAATAAAAGATTACGCAAGAGATTTTCTAGGGTGAAGTTTATGGAAAGAATTCATTCCTAGAAACCCTAAGTATGTTTTGGCCGAAATATCAAGAAGAAAATCAGAAAATAATCAAGGGATTTCGGCAAGAATATATTAGGGTATCTTCTTGGAGTTTTATGATTGGTTGGATGACACACTAGGGCTTACTTGGCAATTTCTCATTGGTGGAAGCTATGTGGAATTATTAATTTAATTCCTTGGAAAATAAATCAGAAATTCACGGCTTGGAGACCAAGTTTGGCCGTTCCCTATATATACTCTCTACCCTAGACGTCTCAAAGACCACTACACAATTCAGAAAATTCTCTCTACGCGCGGAAGCTCTCTCCATTCTCTAGTTCAACTTTTGGCGTTTTCAAGCAAGGAAGGAAGAAGCAAGGACTAGGCCGTGAGCATCTCCACCATTCCACCTTGAAGCCGTGTTCTTTGAAGTTTGCTTTCAAGCTTCATTAGTTCATCATTCGAGTTATTCATCCATCTCTCCATTCACGGTGTAATTCAACCTTCTTTCTTGTAATCACTTTTGATTCTCCTTGTTTGATTTCGTTGGATGTTGTTCTAGTTAACATTGATGTTTGAACAAAGTTTATAATCTGAAATTTTATGATTGAATAAAGGATTTCGAATTCTATGTTGTGATTCCAAAGTTGCTTATGTGTGATTGTTTGATTGAATTTGCTTTATAGATATCTCTTGTATGTTAATCTTAATTGGTTCGAAACTTTTAGGGTTTATGTATAAGTGGTGCTAGATTTAAGAACGTGATTCAACTTTTTGTGTTATGAACTTAAATCAAAAGTAGTAAAGGTTTTGAACAAAAATCGAATTCAATTGAAAAAGGATTGCAATTAGATGAACTTATTCATACTAAGTTGTACACTTGAGTTGATAGCCTTTCTAAGTGTTTCTTGCGTTGAATATGTATGATTGACTAGCTTTCTAGAGCTTGATTACATGTTTGATAGGATTAATCTTTGTGCTTTCACTTAGGTTAATTAGCGTTGAAAGTAAAATATGGGGAATCGTTTGCTTTTGAATGTTTCACATGATCAACTCTTTTCACATGACTTGGAAGAACAATGTAGGGTTAATTCGAATTTAATCATGAACTTGGTTTTAATCTTTGTTTCTTACATTTCATTCTTGTATTTGTGTTTTTATTTATACTTAGTTTTAATTCTTATTTTTAATTTTCGAAAAACAAACCAAAAACCTATAAACCCCCCTAAATTCGTGAATAGTGTTTATATGTGTAAATATTATACTTTGTTTTATTTTAATTGTTTAAATTGTCTTACATTGACAAGTGTACCCTCAATCCCCGGAATAGAACGATCCCTACTTGCTTATACTACTAATGATATTTCTAGGGTTAAATTATATGCTTGCTTTGAGCGTATCAATTTTTGGCGCCGTTGCCGGGGATTGAAAAATCATTTGTCTTATTGTGATTATTTGTTTTGTATATATATTGTGACCGAAAAAAAAAAAAAAAAAGATTACTTGTTAATTATTTTGTAATTGTCGAAAATTAGTTAATTAATTACTTAGGTTGTTATTCTTATTGTTGAACACGAGTTTAATTGTTAGTTGTAAATTAAAGAAGGAATAGGTGAAGTCGTGTTTATTAATATTGACCTAAACCCCTTATTGGTACCTAGTTCAGGTCCCTTAAGGTTGAGGGCGGTCTTTATTAACATTCATTGAACTGTCTTCACACCTAGGACCTTCTTCATCTAAGTAAGTATAGCCTATGTGGCATGGTGTCTAGGAAGGGGACAACGTTCATAACGGGTTTGGATCCAGAAGTGCTTACAAATGGGCGTAAACCTCAATGAGGGAGTAGCTCATGCCAAAATGGATTCTGCCTCTTGTGTTCGCCCTCCCCTACCTGGCCATTTCTGTAAGGTTGCCCAAAGGATGTAGGAGGGACTTTGTGTCTAGACGACTATACTTGGGCCGCACGTCCACTTGATTTACCACTTGGGATTTAATTCGACATCAATGATATTTATGACAAAAGAAAATGTTGTAATACACTAAGGTATATTGGATTAAACATAGTCTTGAAAAGGGTAGCTGTTTCAGTCCCATTGCACATCGAGACTCCCTGTTCCCGTACCTCAGTGTTGAAATAATTGTAAATAAAAGAAAAGAAAATAAGTTTAATTGTATAAAATTTTTCGTGAATAGTAAAAATCAGGTTTATGGAAGTATGAATTTTATTATGAGTTTTTGACCATAATGGAATAGGTGAAGGACTTTATCTTTAACATTAGTCTTGCACCCTTCTCTTTCATGTGGCGCACCTTAGTAGCATAGGGTGTCTAGGTTGATTGGATACGAGAAGTGCTAGCAAAGGGTCTCGTCCCCTGCTAAACAAGTGAGCTGAGCTCCGCCAAAATCGTTCCTTTGCTACCTGGCTCTGTGTGAAAAGAGTTACCAAAAGATTGAGGAGGGCGACTAGTATTAAGGATCGAGCCCTTGGGCCGCACGTCTAAACTTTGGTTAAGAGCTTATAATGGGATTCAAGCTTTTATTAACTATGTCACACCCTAACTAAACTTGGACATAAAGGTGACGTTTTCTATTGTGGAAATTTTGTGTATCTTACTTCTCTTTATACTTGTAAAATAAAACAAAAACAAAAAACAAAAAAAAAAAACAAAAAAAAAAATGATAATGTATATATAGTGACGTTTGTTTGTTTGTTGTGTGAATGATTTTGTATAAAATGTGTCTAATCTTACTAAACAAAAGAAATGTAAAGAATTAATTATAAATATCGTTAAGTTCTTGATTTTTATAAGTATGTAAAATCGTATGAGTAGATAAGGGTCTTTTTGTTAATATTGGCCTTAACCCTTCA
Source organism: Rosa rugosa (assembly GCF_958449725.1). Classification (NCBI taxonomy): domain Eukaryota; kingdom Viridiplantae; phylum Streptophyta; class Magnoliopsida; order Rosales; family Rosaceae; genus Rosa; species Rosa rugosa. Next base: position 23,691,016 of record NC_084823.1, read on the forward strand.
TTAGTGCCTTTCTGAGGTCTTATGAGGTTGAGGGCGGCTTTTATTAGCATTTGGAGAACTGTCTAACACATGAGTTCTTTCCAAGCTGAGTAAGGGGCATATAGATAGTGCCTTAGGTTGAGACCCTGGGTGATGGGTTCAAATTGGATCTCAGAGATACTACAGACTGTGCGTAAACCACAATGTGGGAGTAGCCGATAGGGGCGTAAACCTCAATGAGGGAGTAGCCTCCGTAGTGTCACCAAAATGAGTCCTCCCTCTCACTTACTTCTTAATCTGGCCATCTAGCCTTCTGAAACAAAGGAAAGCAACTTATGTCTAGGCGACTATCCCTAGATCGTATCTCACCAATAGTAGTGGTTTCTATTGGGCTCGACTTACAACTTGTAATCAATTGAGATATTAACTTTATTTGTAAAGATAATAATAATACACTTGAATATAACCTCCACATGTAAATTTCTTGTCTTGTACACTTTATACTTGTATAAACTTCTTACATCGTATATTTTGTAATTTATGCTTCTCTTTATACTTGTAAATTTGTAAATAATAATTTGTGAATAGTAACTCGTGAATAGTGACGTTTATCACTAACTTGTATTTCTTGTCTTTTGTACGTTACTAACTTTTGTAAATCTTAATGTTGTTCAGGATCTCCATGAATGTCCGAGTCCTCTAAAATCCCTACCAAACAAGAGATTGAAGAAAGGCTCGCTCGTTTGAAAAATCCTCCACAACTTGAGTACAGAAGACCTTCTACCTTGCAATTCAAAGAATACACATTTAACGAGCAAGGGAAGAGGATCTACTCTTCTGAGGAGTCTACATCACCTACTCCTACCCCATCTCCTCGTTCACGTTCGCCTTCACCTGTGGTTTCGTCCAACTCTACACCACCACCTGAAGTAGAAGAACGAATGGCATCTATAAGGGAACTCTCCACAGCATCTGTCCAAGGAGGACCCCCTACAAGTATTGTGTACCCTGAACCTGCTGCAGGAAGACATGCGGAGTTTGAGCTGAAAAGTGGATTATTGCACCAACTCCCTATTTTCCATGGCCTTAATATGGAGGACGCCAACAAGCATCTTAGAGCATTCCAGGCTGTGTGTGCAAACATGCAACCACAAGGAGCAGATGAGAACATTTTGAAGATGAAGGCGTTTCCCTTCTCCTTAGCTGACAGAGCAAAGGATTGGCTATTGATGAGCTTTTTGCAAGCGCATAATTTAACCCTGAAATATCGTTAGTAGTATAAGCAAATAGGGATCGTTCTATTCCGGGGATTGAGGGTACACCTGTCATTGTCAAACAATTAAACAATTAAAATTAAAACAAAGTATAATATTCACACATATATATTTACTATTTACGAAAAAGGGGGGATATTTTGGTTTTTGATTTCTAAAAATTAAACTAAGTTAACAAAACAATTAAAATGCAAAAACATAAAAATACATATGGAATGAGAGAACAAAGATCAAAACCAAAACATATGATTAAAATCGACTCAAGTTCTATCATTGTTCATCAAAGTCATGCAAGAGGAGTTGATCATGTAAATTGTTAGAAAGCAAACAATTCCCATTTTTTACTTTTCAATGCTAAATTAATCTAAGTGAAAGCACAAAGACTAATCCTATCAAACATGCATTCAAGCCCTAGAAAGCTAGTCAATCATACATGTTTAACGCAATAAACACCTAGAAAGGCTATCAACTCAAGTGTGCAACTTAGTATGAAAAAGTCCACCTAATTGCAATTCTCTTTGATTAAATCCGATTTTTGCACAAAACCTTTACTACTTTTCGATTTAAGAACACAAAACCAAAAAGTTGATTCATGTTCTTAAATTCGTAGCACCAATTATATAAAAACCCTAAAAGTTTCGAACCAATTAAGATTAAAATACAAAAGATATCTATCATGCAAATTTAATCAAACACTCACACAAAAGCAACAATGAATCGCAATATAAGAATCTGAAAATTTCAGTTAATCATAAAATTTCCAGAATTAATAACTTGTTCAAACAAATATGTCAACTTGTTCATAACCAACGAAATCAAAATAAGGTTTACAAAGGAGAAGTCGAATTACAACGTGAGATGAAGATGATGATGAACGATTGATGTGGTGGTCTCTTGAATCTCGAAAGCAAGCTTCAAGGATGGTGGTGGATGATGATGCTCACGGCAATTCTTCTTCTTCCTTTGGCCTTGCTTGAACTCGTGGAGATGACTAGAGGATGGAGAGAGGACTTCAAAAACTCACGGCAACACTAGGTATTTTTCTGATTTTCTGAAGTTTAACGCAAGGGAAGGGGAACCTTGACGTTGAGAAGAGGTGAGTATATATAGGGGACGGCATGCCTTGGTCTCCAAGCCGTGTAATTCTCTAGCATTCTCACGGCAACAATGATAACTCCACAATATTTTCCTCCAATGCTTGCTTGCCACATAAGCCCTATGATGTGTTCCAACCAATCACAAAATTCCTCTAAAATATCTCCCTAAATATTCTTGCCGAAATTCCTTGATAATATTCTGATTTTCTCTCTTTAATTTCGGCCAAAATACCTTTAGGGAATATAGGAATGAATCTAGTCACCTTTTGGGAGCTTTTTGTGTTCAACACATATTCTCTTTCCTTAAAAGTCTCCCAAGAAAATCTCTTGCGTAATCTCTTTGATTTTCACGCCAACTCTATCTCTTCCCTTTGATATTTCACGGCAAACATCTCCTAGGGTTGCTTCATGCGTCACAAACCCTAATTCCATGGGCCTTGATGGGCCTTGGTCCATTTTGCCGAAAATCCACTTCAACTTGTAGGGTTCTTGGGCCTTGATGCTTCAACTTCAAGCCTTGTCATCTTCCAACGTCATGACACTTCATTTTTCCATTTCTTTTTCATAGTAACGTTGGAAACTTCATTGGTAAGCTTTCCTCCTTTTCGCAGGGTTTCCTGGTTGAAGCAGGAAAACTTCTTTTCTTCATTTCTGCTCATTTCTGTGGTCCATTGTTTCTCATTTTTACTCCCCTTGACTTTCGCAAGCTCCTCTTTCCATTTGTGAGTTCATTTCCACTTTTTAGATCGGAGGTCCTGAAAATAGAAACTAGTAAGAAAAATAGAAACTTTCCTAAAATGAAAAATAGCAACTTTCCTAAACTGAAAATGGGAAACTTTCTAAAAATAAAAAATAGAAACTACCGAAAAATAGAAACTTACTAAAAATGATAAATAGAAACTACAAAAATAGAAACTTTCTACAAATAGGAACTTTCCCAATCAAAGAATGGAAACTTTCCTAAACAGAGTTTTATTAAGGAAATAACGCAGAAAATGTAGGGAAAAACAAGTAAAACGTCGCATTAAAATGCTCCTATCAGATTCCCCCACACTTAGCTTTTGCTAGTCCCTTAGCAAAATCACACTAAGACACTAAGACTCAACGAAAATTTAAAGACTACAAAAATAATGACTCTATTGCCCTTCAACTTTTTGTCTCAGCAATCTCTTACTTTCACAACACCAAGATTAGCACTCAACCAAGATTCAATGTTTAAGCATTCAAGAGTTAATTAAAACATATAATCCGCACATACATAAGTAGGACTTGGTTGTAACAATGGTGATGGGTTTAAGCTTAGCATGCTTCAGACAAGTATGATTCAAATCTCACAAGTATATCCACTCTTTCTTCTCTCAGATCATTGCAATGCTTAAAAGCTTATAATCACTCAAGTATATGTGAGAGAACATATTTTAAGGCATTCAAATAGCTCACATATATAAGAAACGAAAAGCACTTTGTGAATATAATTTTTCAAAAGATCTCATGAAGGATATCAACTACTTGCACGAATGGACTGCCACAGGTTCAACTCTTGTAACTCATCTCCACATCAAGGGCTGTCCCATCTTAAGGATCAAGAAGGTCTTCTCAAGGGTTGTAATGGGGCCAAGGCTCAAGGTTTAAAGAAACGAAAGGTAAGGATTTATCAAAGTGTCCTAAAAACCTAGCAGAGCTTATGTAAATATAGAGACCTCAAGAAATTCCACCAAGGCATTGTAAAAACGTCACTTTCCCTATGGGTGATCATAAAAGGGCCTAATATCTTCATGTTGGGCCCAATCTTCAATGTAAACTTCCCTTGAACTCTAGTGAAATGGACAAAGGCCAAATTTTTTCTGTAGTGGGCCTTCAATTCAAAGCAAACTCCAAGATCACTAAGTATGGGGGACTAAAATCCATAAACATTTCTTTCTTTTCTTTTCTAGCCGTATACAATTTTTTTTTCTTTTCTTTTCATTTTTTCGGCTTTCTCATATTTTTTCTTTCCATGGACAAGTCTACCCCCACACTTGAACTTTCACCTCTTCTCAATCTTCATTTTCAACGCCAAAACCATGTAGTATGTCTCAAAAGATAGCTCCACTAAGTTCTTAGAACAAAGGGTAAAGTTGTAACTATACTAGGCTCATGGTTAAGGATTTTAAGGGTGATGAATGAAAGGGCTAAATGTAGGCTCAAAGGGGCTTATCTAGGGGAGTCCCACTACGGGCACAAATAGGGACACAAGTTAATATGGCAATGGTGGTAATTCCTAGGGTGCCTCTATCCCTGATGCGCTCAAAGCAAGCGCATAATTTAACCCTGAAATGTCATTAGTAGTATAGAATAAATAGGGATCGTTCTATTCCGGGGATTGAGGGTACACCTGTCATTGTCAAACAATTAAACAATTAAAATCAAAACAAAGTATAATATTCACACATATGCACATTATTTACGAATTAAAAGGGGGTTTTTGATTTTGGTTTTTTCTGAAAATAAAACTAAGTTAATAAAACAATTAAAATGCAAAAACATAAAATTATAAATGGAATGCAAGAACAAAGATCAAAGTCGAAACTCATGATTAAAATTAATCCAAGTTCATCATTGTTCATCATAGTCATGCAAGAGGAATTGATCATGTGAAACGTTCAAAGCAAACAATTTCCCATATTTTACTTTCAACGCTAATTAATCTAAGTGAAAGCACATAGACTAATCCTATCAAACATGCATTCAAGCCCTAGAAAGCTAGTCAATCATACATGTCTAACGCATTAAGCATCTAGAAAGGTTATCAATTCAAATGTGCAACTTAGTATGAAAAAGTCCACCTAATTGCAATCTTCTTTGATTAAATTCGGTTTTTGTACAAAACCTTTACTACTTATTGATTCAAGAACACAAAACCAAAAAGTTGATTCATGTTCTTAAATTCGTAGCACCAATTATATAAAAACCCTAAAAGTTTCGAACCCTTTAAGATTAACATACAAAAGATTTCTATCATGCAAATTTAATCAAACACTCACACATAAGCAACCATAAATCGCAAAACATGAATCTGAAAATTAGTAATTAACCATAAAATTTCAGAATTCGAAAATTGTTCAAACACATGTGTCAACAAGGGCATAACCAACGAAAATTACAAAGCAAAGGTTACAAGGAGAATCGGATTACACCAAGAGATGGAGATGGGATGAATGGTCTCTTGAATTTCGAAAGCAATCTTCAAGGATGGTGATGGATGATGTGCACGGCTTGTCCTCTTCTTCCTTGGCCTTGCTTGAACTTCGTGGTTGCCCTAGAGGATGGAGAAGAACACGGCTAAGCTAGAGAGAGTTTTCTGATTTTTTCTAAAGTTGTAAAACGCAAAAGTGGGGGACTCTTGACGTTGAGAGAAGAGAGGAATATATAGGGGACGGCCCCTAGGTCTCCATGCCGTCCAAAACCCTAGAAAAGCTCACGGCAATTGCTTGCACTTCCACATAATTTCCTCCAATGACTTCTTGCCACATAAGCCCTATGAGGTGTCTCAACCAATCACATAATTTCCTAGAATATTTCCCTTGATTTTCTTGCCGAAATTCTTGAGATAATTTCTGATTTTCTGTCTTTAAATTTGATACGTGCAAAAGCATCGCCAATTTAAACCCTGAAAATGTCGAGCGTTAGTATAGGATAAGCAGGGATCGTTCTAAACCGGGGATTGAGGGTGCTATCATGTGAGCAACAAATTAAAGAATAGAATATACAATTTACAAAGTCAAAGAACAAACATATACAAGTTTCACAAAATCATCACAAGTTTACAAGAACAAGCATGCATAAATTTCGAACAACAAAAGAAAAGAGATAGAGAGCATACATACATTCACACGAATTAGAGAGAAAAGAATGAAAGAACAACAAAAATCACAACTATATATATAGACAAGGACGAAAATAAGAGAGAAAACAAGTTAGAAAAGGTTTTGGAATCCTACTTCTATTTATACACAATTTACAAATCCATATCACATAGGGAAATCCATATACAACAAGGAAACAAAAATCCCTAAAGAACACCACCAAAAATCCCTAAGAAACACAATTCCTAAAAAACACCAAAGAAATCCCTATTTTTTAGCAATCCCTAAAAAACACAAAACAATTTCCTAAAAACCACCAAAATAAATCCTAGAAAACACTAACACACATTTACTATTCACGGATCACTATTCACGAATTTAAAAACATTTTTTATTTTATTTATTATTTATATGAACATGCTACCTAATAACTCTAAGTTAATTTTAATTATTTACAAATATACAAAAACACATAACATAAAAGATAGGGGGTTTTTTGAAGATTGAAAACAGAAATTTTCGAAAACAAATAAAAAGATTAAAACGTTTTCTATACAAAGGTGGGAAAAGAAGAACTTTTGGAAAACAATTTATTAAGAACAATTCAAGATCAATCCATTCATGCATCCCTTAATCTTGTTAATTACCATGGAACGATATCAACCAAGAAACAAAGTTACAAGCGCCCAATGTCCCTTATATGACTTCCCTTTACACAGTTGATCAAGCAACGCACTTAATCCAACATATTTCAAATGCAGGTATCACACAATCGAAGCGACTCATAATCTCATGCATTCGAATCATTAAGAGCAAGTGAAAGTTTAGTCAATAAACATGCAAATTCAAGTACTCAAAGCAAGTCTTTTCATTACATGCATAATCTGATCTCGACCTTTGTCCAAAGCCTTTACTACCATATTGAATTAGGGTCACAACGCATGAACCTAATTACTAGCTCCAATTACATGCAATTATCCTAAGCGTGCACTCAAAGAACAAAAACATGCAAAAGTTATCTATAAAACAAAATCAGATTATCAATCCATAAAATTGGCAATCAACAAGAATCAAACACACATAAACACATCAATCATTAAAAAGAACATCAAAATAGCATCCAAAAATCAGAAAGTTAACTCATGGTTTCGGTTTTACACAAAGAAAATCAAAACAGAAATTTCTATCTAACAAGTCATAAAACCGAGAAGAATACATATGAAAGGTGGTATGAACAACCCTTAGTTACGTCCCAAGGTCCAACGCAGATCCAAGGCGGTGGCACAAAGTGAAGATCATGGCAAAGATGGAGGATGGCACGGCTAGGAACTTGCAAGATGCGAAAACCTGAAACTCAAGAGCAAATCGGTGAGAAACGAAATTGTGGAGAATAATGTGTGTCTACCTCTGAACGTCATACACACAAGGTATATATAGGAAGACGTCCAAAGCACTCCCAATTCGTTTCTACTTGGTTTCTCCAAAGTTGTGTTGATTTAGGACTTGTTTGGCACAAAGCAGATTTCCGGCAGACTTGACCTCAGTGCACTAAAACGGCCATAACTTCTTCTAGAAAATAGATATAGCAGAGCTGTAAAAAGTTCTGGAAACTAGACATCTGTAGCTTTCCAACCATATAAAGATAATAATTTTCTGAGCTCTGAGAGATTTTCTATGCTCCGTTGAAGTTGACTGATCTGCACAGGCAGTAATCCGAATCTGTAATGGATTTGACTTTTAAAGCACAACTTAAGTCTAATTCGATTTTCCTTCACATCACATGCCTCTCACATGTCTTCCACGCCTTATTGAAGAATGAAACATCAAGACCTCCCTAGAACCTTCAAGAATCTCACGGCAATTCCAATCCATACTCAACTAGAAATCCAAACTCCACATTGCTTTGAAATCCGAATTCCTTGTTGCTTTCTCTTCCATGTGCACGGCATATGATCTTCTTGAGACTTCTAGATACTTCATGAACGTTCCAAGGCTCTCCTAGTATGAGTAGAACTCCATATGCAAGTAGGTTTCCTAGTTGAATACTGCTTTCTTTTCCCGAAATATTCTAGACTCTTCCGGAACCTTCTTGAGTAATCCTTATCCAACAGGGACTCCTTGTCACACTAGTATTCCTTATCTGAGTAGAATTGGGTTTCCTTGTCCAAGTAGAACTCCTAGTCCAAGTCAGCTTCAGACTCCTACTTCAACTGGGATTCCTTTTCCTAGTCAAACTGGGAGAACTTCCATTTCTTCATTTCTTTCCATTCCTGCGCCACTTGTGCCTTCCTTAGTCATTTTTGGACTTTGAGACTCCATTTACACCTGTAAAAACACTAACTAAGTTAAATTGATCAAGATAAAGGAAATAACTTAGCAAAATATAGGGTTTAAAAATTATAAATGTCGCATTTTATGCTCCTATCAAAATTCGGCCAAAACTCTTTAGGGAATGTAGGAATGTATCTAGTCTTCATTTGAGCTTTTCTTGGTCTCCACCTTTTTCTCTTTCCTTAAAACTCTCTAGGGAATATCTTTGCCGTCCAAAACCCTAGGAATTTCACGTTCTCCCTTGTTTATCTCTTCCTTTTTCACGGCAAAGCATCTAGGGTTTATCTCCAAGTATTTTCTTTCCATAAAAATAGCCCTAGATAATCTCCCTAGAAAATCTCTTTTTAATTTCTGATTTTTGGACGCCTCTTCCTTGTTTCTCTCTTGCAAATTCACGGCAAAACATCTTTAGGGCTAGGGTTTGCGTCACAAACCCTAGTTCCATGGGCTTTGGTGGGCTTTTATCCAATTAGCCAAAAATCCAACAAGTCTTGAGAGTTTTTGGGCCTCCATGCGTCACTTCTACGCCATGTCATCTTCCAACATCACAACACTTTATTTTCTTCATTTCTTTTCATAGTTGCGTTGGAAATTTCATTGGTAAGCTCTCCTCCATTTCGCAGGGTTTCCTGGTTGCACTAGGAAAGCTTGTTTCTTCATTTTTGCTCAAATGTGTGGACCGTTTTCTCTCATATTTGTTTGTCTTGATGTTCGCAGGCTCCTCTTTCCATTTGTGAGTTCATTTCCACTTTCTAGCTCGGAGGTCCTGAAAATAGAAACTAGTATGAGAAATAGAAACTTTCCTAATTTGAAAAATAGCAACTTACCAAAAATGAAAAATAGAAAGTTACTAAAAATGAAAAATAGAAACTTGCCAGAAATGAGAAATGAAAACTATAAGAATAGAAACTTTCTAAAAATGGAAAATAGAAACTAAGAAAAATGGAAACTTTCTACAAATAGGAACTTTCCCAATCAAAGAATGGAAACTTTCCTAAACAGAGTTTTACTAAGGAAATGGCGCAAGAAATGTAAGGAAATGCAGTTAAAACGTCGCATTAAAATGCTCCTATCAATCCCTTCCAGAATCAGGGCCATGTATTGATATACGTCTCAACAAGCACAAGAGTGAATTCTAGCATTCTCTAGTCCATTAAACTTAATCTATGGCAAGCAATCAATCAATATGAAAGAATAATGAGATCATCAAAACATCGCCAAAAAATTAAGAATATATTTTTTTCATTTTCACTCCAAGAAAAAGGGACATGGCTCAAATATCTCACATGGGCTTTATGAATCAAAACTTATCTTAACATGCTCATATTCTGTACCAGGGTTACGAGATCCATATCCACTACACATGCATGCATTTTTCATATATCTCAATTAACCAACGAATACCATGTTAAAATCATCTCAATGTTGTGATCCTCTTTTAGTCATGATTTCAGAGATATAGAATCATCCCAGACAGTTGAAAGGCATCCTATGACTCAAAACAAAAACAAAAGCAACGAAAATTTTTTTTTTTTTTTATTTTCCGACATTTTTCGATTTTTTTGTATTTTTTTTTTTTTTATGTATGACTCAAAATAAAAGACTCAAAAATGTAAATCCCTTCCCCCACACTTAAATATTGCATTGTCCTCAATGTAATCAATTAAAAGCATGCAATGAAACACTTAAGCATATAGGGATGAAATTTACGAAAATAAAGTATAAAGAAAAACAAAAGAGACAAAATGGAGAAGTAAGGAGGAAAAAGAACAAATCTGCGTTGAAGGCTCCTCCACAGCTACTTCTGAATTGGGTTGCCTCCCAAGCAGCGCTTAATGGTTATAGTCTTTCAGCCTAGACTTGTACCTCCATTTAATCCTAAAGGTGTGGAACATTCTGGAGGGGTACTTCCTCCACTTCATGCTCCACAAATGCCTCATAGTAAGGCTTCAAGCATGTCTGCACCGCTCCATGGGAAAATACATTAGTGATAACAAAAGGTCCAATCCAACGAGAACGAAGTTTACCTGGGAAGAGTTAGAGACGAGAGTGGAAGAGAAGAACTTTTTGGCCCACAACAAAAGTCTTCCTTCGAATCATGTTATCATGGAATGCCTTAGTCTTGTCCTTGTAAATCTTAGCACTTTCGAAGGCATCATTCCTAATCTCCTCTAACTCTTGCAATTGCTGATACGTGCAAAAGCATCGTCAATTTAAACCCTGAAAATGTCGAGCGTTAGTATAGAGTAAGCAGGGATCGTTCTAAACCGGGGATTGAGGGTGCTAACATGTGAGAAACAATTTAAAGACAAGAATATACATATTACGAAATCAAAGATACAATATACACAAATATACAAGTTTTACGAAAACACTTTACAAATTTACAAGTTATAAACATGCATAAATTTCGAACAACAAAAGAAACAACAAAGAGTTAGAGAGCACACATACATGTTCACACGAAATTAGAGAGCAAGAATTATGAGAGAAACAAATATACAAGTCTACATATATATAGGATCCGAAAATTAGAGAGAAAACTAAGTTAGAATAGGTTTTGGAAATCCCACTCCTATTTATACACAATTTACAAATCCATATCACATAGGGAATCCATATACAGCAAGGATACATATTATTGACCAAGTCAAACAAGAAATCCTAAGTCAAAACTAACTCTAACTACTTTTCCTAAAAAACACCAAAGCATCCCTAAAATTTAGGAACACCTAAAAAACACAAAACAAAATCCTAAAAACCTCTAAATTAATTCCTAGAAAACACCAACACATATTTACTATTCACGGAGACACTATTCACGAATTTTAAAAACATTTTTTTATTTTATTTTTTATATGAACATGCTACCTAAAAACAATAAGTTAATTTTAATTATTTACAAATATACAAAAACACATAACATAAAAGATAGGGGGGTTTTTGAAGATTGAAAAACATAAATTTTCGAAAACAAATAAAAGATTAAAATCGTTTCTATACAAAAGGTGGGAAAAGAAGAACTTTCGAAAACAATTCATCAAGAACAATCAAGATCAATTCATTCATGCATCCCTTAATCTTTATTAGTTATCATGAAATAATATCAACCAAGACACAAAGATCAACGCAACCAATGTCCCTTTTAACTTTCTTTCTTAAGTCAAATCGTAATAGCAAGAACCAAATCAATTTTATTTTGAAAAGTCGACATCACACAATCAAAGCAACTGCGTTGAAAATCTGTTTTCAAATCATTAAGTTCAAGAAAGAATTGATAAACATGCAAATCCAAGCACGTCACAACTTATCATTACATGCATAATCTGATTTCGACTCAAAGCAAGCCTTTACTACTTATTCGAATTAGGTTTCACAAAGCATCAAACCTAATTACTAGCTCATAACATGCATGTATTCCTTTATTGGCCATTAAGACAACAGTTACATGCGTTTACCACAAAATCAGATTATTATTCCATTAAGTTGACAACTAACAAGACTCAAGAACACACAAACACATCAAACATTGAAAATCATATCAAAATTGAATTCAAAAATCAGAAAGTTAACTCATGGTTTCGGTTTTTACACAAAGAAAATCAAAACAGAAATTCTATCTAGCAAGTTACAAAACCGAGAAGAAAACATAGGTGAAGATGGTATGAACAACCCTTATACACGTCCCAAGGTCCAACGCAGATCCAAGGCGGCGGCACAAGATGAAGATCACGGCAAAGGATGGAGGATGGCACGGCTAGAACTTCCAAGATGCGAAAACCTGAAACTCAAGAGCAATCCGGTGAGAAACGAAATTGTGGAGAATAATGTGTGACCCTTGAGATGTCTAATACACTAGGTATATATCGGAGAACGTCTCAAAGCACTCCCAATTCGTTTCTACTTGACTTCTCCAAGTTTGTGTTGATTTAGAACTTGTTTGGCACAAAACAGATTTCCGGCAGTCTTGACCTCAGTGCACTAAAACAGCCATAACTTCCTCTAGAAAATAGCTATTGACAAGCTGTAAAAAGCTCTGGAAACTAGACATCCGTAGCTTTCTAACCATATAAAGTTCATAATTTTCCGAGCTCTGAGCGATTTTCTATGCTCCGTTGAAGTTGACTGATCTGCACAGGCAGTAATCCGAATCTGTAATGGATTTGACTTTTAAAGCACAACTTAAGTCCAACTCGGTTTTCCTTGCCATCACATGCCTCTCACATGTCTTCCACGCCTTATTGAAGAATGAAACGTCAAGAACTCCCTAGAACCTTCAAGAATCTCACGGCAATTCCAATCCGTACTCAACTAGAAATCCAAACTCCACATTGCTTTGAAATCCGAATTCCTTGTTGCTTTCTCTTCCATGTGCACGGCATATGATCATTCTTGAGACTTCTAGATACTTCATGAACGTTCCAAGGCACTCCTAGTATGAGTAGAACTCCATAGTCAAATACTGCTTCCTTTTCCGAGATGCTTCTACACTCTTCCGGAACCTTCTTGAGTAATCCTTATCCAACAGGGACTCCTTGTCATACTAGTATTCCTTATATGAGTAGAATTGGGTTTCCTTGTCCAAGTAGAACTCATAGTCCAAGTCAGCTTCAGACTCCTACTTCAACTGGGATTCCTTTTCCTAGTCTAACTGGGAAAACTTCCATTTCTTCATTTCTTTCCATTTCTTCGCCACTTGTGCCTTCCTTAGCCATTTTTGGACTTTGAGACTCCATTTACACCTGTAAAACACTAACTAAGTTAAATTGATCAAGATAAAGGAAATAACTTAGCAAAATATAGGGTTTAAACATTATAAACGTCGCATTTTATGCTCCTATCAAATTCCCCCACACTTAGCTTTTGCTAGTCCCTTAGCAAAATCAACATAACAAACCAAAAAGACTAAGAAACAAAACAAAGAAACTAACGAAAAGACTAAGTATGAAAACAAAAATTAAAGACCCAAGACTCAAGAAAAACGTCAAAAACACTTAGACAAAATCAAAGACAAAAACGTTGACAAACAAAATGACTTCTAAGCCCTTTAACATATTGTCTCAGCAATCTCATACTTTCAAGTCACCAAGATTAGCACTTAACCAAGCATCACATCTTTAAGATATTCGAGAGTTAATTACAAAATATAATCCACATATAAGCATGTAAGACTTGGGAGTAAACAATGGTGATGGTTTAGCTCAACACATTTCAAACAAGTAATGATTCAAACTCACTTGGATATATCACTCTTTCTTCTCTCAGATTCAAGGCTCATGCTTAAAAGCTTATCACTCAATGTTATGTGAAAGATTATGAAGTAGATCACATACATAAGAAACGAAAGCACACATATATTTTTTAAAAGATCTGATGAAAGATATCAACCACATGCACGAATGAACCCAAGCCATAAGTTCAACAGTTATAACTCATCTCCACATCAAAGGCTGTCCCATCTTAAGGATCAACGAGGTCTTACAATTAAGGGTTGTAATGGGGCCAAGGCTTAAGGTTTAAAAGAAACGAAGGGATAGGAAAATCACAAAGTATCCTAAAAACCTAGCAGAGCACTTGCTGATGTAGAGAGACTATCTTCAAAATCCACCATGCTTAGCAAAACGTCATGTATCCTTCTTGGGCTTATAAAAGGGCCAAGTGTCATCATGTTGGGCCCAAACTTCATTCTAACCTTCTTTTGAACAAGTGTGAATAGGACAAAGACCAAATTCTTCAACAATGGGCCTTCAATTCAAAACAAACTCCAAATCCACTAAGTATAGGGGACTAAAATCCATAAACATAACACAATAATACACATTTTTTCTTTAATTGCCGAAAACATATTCTTTCTTTCTTTTTTTTTTTTTTACGATTTCAATTTTTTTATTTTTTTTTCTTTTCTTTCGGCAATTACATACACTTTCTCTTATGGACAAGTCTACCCCCACACTTGAACTTCTTCATGTTCAAAAATCTTCCTTGACGTTAAAACTTCAAGCAAAGTCTCAAAAATATGCTCCACTAAGTCTTTAGAACAAAGGGTACGGATATAACTATACTAGGGTTAAGGGTTAAGGAATTTTGAGGGTGATGAAAGAAAAGGCTTAATGTAGGCTCAAAATGGTTAACTAGGTAGGGGGGTCCCACGACGGGCACAAATGGGGACACAGGCTCTATTTGGCAATGGTGGTAAAATCCTAAGTAAGTACCTTTATCCTTTCCAGAATCAGGGCCATATATTGATCATAAACGTCTCAACAAGCATAACAGTGAATTCTAGCATTCTCTAGTTCATTAAAGAGCTATGGCATGTAGTCAATCAAGATGAAAGAATAATGAGATCAACAAAATCATCGCCAAGAAAATAAGAGTATAATCATTTTTTCGTTAATCACTCACAAAGAAAGGGCACATGGCTCAAATTCTCACTTAGGGTTATTATGAATCACAACTTATCTTCCACATGTTCATATTCTGTACCAAAGTTACGCATGCACCATATCTACTACACATTCATATGCTTTTCATAAATCATAATTAACCAAAGAATATCATCAAACATTATCTCAATCTTGTGATCCTCTTTTAGCCTTAATTTCAGAGATATAAGCACATCCTAGACAGTTAAAAGGGGCATCCTAAGACTCGATCACAAAACAAAACAAAAACAACACATAAATGACGCAACCAACATAACAAAAACGTTTGGACTTAGGGTTATTTCCATTCTCCTTTCGGTAACTCCTTTGGAACATGACCAGGTGAAGAGAGGAACGATTTTGGCGGAGCTCAGCTCACTTGATTGACAGGGGACGAGACCCTTTGTCAGCACTTCTCATATCAAACTAGACCTTAGACATCACATCCCATTGGATGCGCCTACGATGAAGAAGATATTTACCCAAAATTCATTTTGACTCTAACAAATAGTAAACAAACAAACAAACAAGAACACAAGTATAAAACCGAAACAAAAACCTAAACAAAGTTAACGCAAATTTTTTTTATTTTTCTGTATTTTCCGATTTTTTATTTTGTTTTCTTTTTATAACCACAAAAACTAGCTAAGTGAAACGTTAATCCCTTCCCCCACACTTAAATCATGCATTGTCCTCAATGTATAAACAAGTATAAAGCATACAAAGCATCAATCAAGCATGGCATAAGAGTTAACGCAACAAATCCTAAAATAAAAACAAAGTGTACAAAATTAAAAGAGAAGGGAAGAGTTCAAGAAAGCAAATCTGCGTTGATGGCTCCTCCACAGCTACGGTTGAAATGGGTTGCCTCCCATGCTGCGCTTAATGTTTAAAGTCTTTCAGCCTAGACTTGCACCTTCATTTATTCCTCAGTTGGTGGCGCATCTTGGAGGGGTACATCCTCCACATTGTGCTCCACAAAAGCCTCAAAGTAAGGCTTAAGACGATGGCCATTCACCTTGAACTCACTTCCAGTTTCTGGGCTCCTTATCTGTATAGCACCATGAGAAAAAACATTAGTAACAATAAAAGGACCAACCCATCTAGAACGCAACTTACCAGGAAAAAGTCTTAATCTAGAATGAAATAAAAGAACTTTTTGACCAACTACAAAGGTCTTTCCACGAATCATCTTATCATGAAAAGCCTTTGTCTTTTCCTTGTAAAGCCGTGCACTATCATAGGCATCATTTCGAATTTCCGCAAGTTCATTGAGTTGCAACTTCCTATGAACTCCAGCTGCATCCAAGTCCATGTTGAAATTCCTCACGGCCCACCAAGCTTTGTGCTCCAACTCCACAGGTAAGTGGCACGGCTTCCCATACACTAACCGGAATGGTGACATCCCAATTGGTGTCTTGTAAGCCGTCCTATATGCCCACAATGCATCCTCTAAACGTTGACTCCAATCTTTCCTTGAAGGCCCCACGGTTTTCTCAAGTATCCTCTTGATCTCCCTATTCGAAACTTCTGCTTGTCCACTCGTTTGAGGATGATAAGGCGTCGAAACCTTATGAGTAACGTTGTACTTCCTAAGCAAAGCCTCAATGGTCTTGTTGCAAAAGTGAGAACCTCCATCACTAATGATAGCTCTTGGCATTCCATACCTACTAAAAATGTTAGATCTTATAAACTCTGCAACAACTTTAGAATCATTAGTCCTGGTGGCTTTCGCTTCCACCCACTTAGAAACATAATCAACAGCTAAGAGAATATAAAGAAAGCCATGAGATGAAGGAAAAGGTCCCATAAAATCAATACCCCAAACATCAAAGATTTCGACAACTATTATAGAATTTAAGGGCATTTGATCCTTAGGTCCTAAATTTCCAGTTCTTTGGCATCTATCACATGTCATACAAAATTCATATGAATCTTTAAACAAAGTAGGCCAATAAAAACCAGATTCCAACACCTTCCTAGCAGTTCTATCCGAGCCAAAATGACCACCACAATGTTTTGAATGACAAAACGCAAGTATAGCTCTACGTTCATTATTAGGCACAAATCTCCTTATTAATTGATCAGAACAATATTTCCACAAGTAAGGATCATCCCAAACATAGTCTCTAGCTAAAGATTTAAGTCTAGCACGTTTTCCACTTGGCATATCACTAGGGAACGTTTTAGAGACTAAATGATTTACAATATCAGCATACCAAGGCTCACTTACCTGGATTCCGAAGAGTTGTTCATCCGGAAACATCTCCACTATAGGTATGGCGTCCTCCTCACTTACTAGCCTACTCAAGTGGTCGGCCACAACGTTGTCAGAGCCCTTTTTGTCCTTGATCTCCACATCAAACTCTTGAAGCAAGAGGATCCAACGAATTAGCCTTGGTTTTGCCTCATTCTTTGACATAAGGTACCTTAAAGCTGCATGATCAGAATAAACAATGACTTTAGTACCCAACAAATAAGATCTAAATTTTTCTAAGGCAAAAACAACAGCTAAGAGTTCTTTTTCAGTTGTAGAGTAATTGAGTTGAGCATCATTGAGGGTCCGAGATGCATAGTAGATAGCATAAGGCTTTTTGTCCTTCCTTTGGCCTAGCACGGCCCCAATAGCATAATCTGAGGCGTCACACATGATCTCAAAGGGAATAGACCAATCTGGAGGAAGCATGATGGGTGCAGACGTCAGAAGCTCCTTTAAAGCATTGAATGCATCCATGCAATCCTCCTTGAACTCAAACGCCACTTCCTTTTGTAGAAGGCGACAAAGAGGCCTAGAAATCTTGGAGAAGTCCTTGATGAAGTGCCTGTAGAAACCTGCATGTCCAAGAAAAGAGCGGACCTCCCTCACACTTGTGGGGTATGGTAAGTACTTAACAAGATCTACTTTAGCTTTATCAACTTCTATTCCACGTTTTGAAACAATATGTCCTAAGACTATCCCTTGTTTCACTATAAAGTGACATTTTTCCCAATTAAGCACAAGATTAGTCTCTTCACAACGCCTAAGTATTAATTCTAAATTATTTAAGCAATCATCAAAGTCTTTACCAAAAACCGAAAAATCATCCATAAATACTTCAATAATTTTCTCAATAAAATCAGAAAAGATACTTACCATGCACCTTTGAAACGTACCTGGAGCATTGCAAAGTCCGAAAGGCATCCTTCTGTAGGCAAACGTCCCAAATGGACATGTGAATGTCGTTTTCTCTTGAGATTAGCAATGGCGATTTGGTTGTACCCAGAATACCCATCCAAGAAACAATAGAACTGATGACCAGCTAACCTCTCAAGCATTTGATCAATGAATGGCAAAGGGAAGTGATCCTTCCTAGTGGTGGCGTTTAGCTTCCTATAGTCTATGCAAACTCGATGTCCAGTCACAGTCCTCTGAGGCACTAATTCATTCTCTGCATTCTTCACAACAGTTATTCCAGATTTCTTAGGCACTACTTGAACTGGTGAAACCCACTTAGAATCCGAGATAGGGTAGATAACGCCACAATCAAGAAGCTTGATGACTTCCTGATAGGAGCATAAAATGTCATGTTTATAATGTTTAACTCCTTATATTTTGCTAAGTTATTTCCTTTATCTTGATCAATTTAACTTAGTTAGTGTTTTACAGGTGTAAATGGAGTCTCAAAGTCCAAAAATGGCTAAGGAAGGCACAAGTGGCTCAGAAATGGAAAAAAATGAAGAAATGGAAGTTCTCCCAGTTTGACTAGGAAAAGGAATCCCAGTTGAAGTAGGAGTCTGAAGCTGACTTGGACTAGGAGTCCTACTTGGACAAGGAAACCCAATTCTACTCAGATAAGGAATACTAGTGTGATAAGGAGTCCCTGTTGGATAAGGATTACTCAAGAAGGTTCCGGAAGAGTGTAGAAGCATCTCGGAAAAGGAAGCAGTATTCAACTAGGAAACCTACTTGCATATGGATTTCTATTCATACTAGGAGAGCCTTGGAACGTTCATGAAGTATCTAGAAGTCTCAAGAAGATCATATGCCGTGCACATGGAAGAGAAAGCAACAAGGAATTCGGATTTCAAAGCAATGTGGAGTTTGGATTTCTTGTTGAGTAAGGATTGAATTGCCGTGAGATTCTTGAAGGTTCTAGGGAGTTCTTGACTTTTCATTCTTCAATAAGGCGTGAAAGACATGTGAGAGGCATGTGATGTGAAGGAAAACCGAATTAGACTTAAGTTGTGCTTTAAAAGTCAAATCCATTACAGATTCGGATTACTGCCTGTGCAGATCAGTCAACTTCAACGGAGCATAGAAAATCGTTCAGAGCTCAGAAAATTATGATCTTTATATGGTTGGAAAGCTACAGATGTCTAGTTTCCAGAACATTTTACAGCTCGTCGATATCTATTTTCTAGAGGAAGTTATGGCCGTTTTAGTGCACTGAGGTCAAGTCTGCCGGAAATCTGCTTTGTGCCAAACAAGTCCTAGATCAACAAGAACTTGGAGAAACCAAGTAGAAACGAATTGGGAGTGCCTTGAGACGTTCTCCTATATATACCTAGTGTATTTGACGTTTCATGGGTAACAATATTCTCCACAATTTCGTATTCTCACTTGTTCTCTCTAGTTTTTCAGGTTTCGCAATCTTCAAGGAGAAAGGCCGTGACCATCCACCTTCCTAGCCGTGATTAACACTTGTGCATCATCTTGGATCTGCTTTGGAGCTTGGGACGTGATCAAGGGTTGTCCACACCATAATCTCATCATGAATTTTCACGGTTTTTGCTTTCTTGTAGTTAGAGTTTCTGCTTTGGAAAATCTGTTGTGTAAACCGAAACTATGATGTGACAAAACTGTTTTCGACGTATAATTTTGATGTTCTTTTCATGATTGATGTGTTTATGTGTTCTTGATCTTGCTTGGTTGCCGAATTGTTGGAGTGATAATCTGATTTTGTGCTTAACTACATGTTAACGATTCTCTAAGTCTGACAAACAATTAGGATGACTTGCATGTAATTTGCTAGTAATTAGGTTTTATGCTTTGTAAACCCTAATTCGAAATAAGTAGTAAAGGCTTGCTTTGAGTCGACATTTGGTTATGCATGTGATGAATTGACTTGCTTTGAGTGCTTAGATTTGCATGTTTATCGATTCTTTCTTGAACTTAATGATTTGAAAACGGATTTTCAAACACAGTTGCTTTGATTGTGTGATGTCTTCTTTTCAAAATAAAATTGATTTGGTGCTTTGCTATTTCGATTTAACTTAAGAAAGAAAGTTAAAAGGGACATTGGTTGCTTCGATCTTTGTGTCTTGATTGATAACTCTCCACGGTAATTAAGAAAGATTAAGGGATGCATGAAACATGGATCTTGATTGGTTCTTGATAAGTTGTTGATAGGAGCATTTTAATGCGACGTTTTAACTGCATTTCCTTAACCTTAAGGGACTTGAACTAGGTACCAATAAGGGGTTTAGGCCAATATTAATAAACACGACTTCACCTATTCCTTCTTTAATTTACAACTAACAATTAAACTCGTGTTCAACAATAAAAATAACAACCTAAGTAATTAATCTAAAATTCGACAATTACAAAATAATTAACAAGTCATTTTTTTTTTTTTTTTTCGGTCACATTAAAAACAAAACACATATATTAACAATATAACAAATGATTTTTCAATCCCCGGCAACGGCGCCAAAAATTGACACGCTTTTAGCAAGCGCATAATTTAACCCTGAAATGTCATTAGTAGTATAAGTAAATAGGGATCGTTCTATTCCGGGGATTGAGGGTACACCTGTCATTGTCAAACAATTAAAACAATTAAAATTAAAACAAAGTATAATATTCACAAAGATATTCACAACTATAAACATTTTACACGAAAAGGGGGATTTTTGGTTTTTGATTTCTAAAAATTAAAACTAAGTTAACAAAACAATTAAAATGCAAAAACATAAAAATACGAATGGAATGAGAGAACAAAGATCAAAATCGAAACTTATGATTAAAATTGATTCAAACCCTAATATTATTCATCTAAGTCATGAGAAAGGAGTTGATCATGTGAAACGTTAAAAGCAAACAATTTCCCATATTTTACTTTTCAATGCTAATTAATCTAAGTGAAAGCACAAAGACTAATCCTATCAAACATGCATTCAAGCCCTAGAAAGCTAGTCAATCATGACATGTTCAACGCAATAAGAACCTAGAAAGGCTATCAACTCAAGTGTGCAACTTAGTATGGAAAAGTCCACCTAATTGCAATTCTCTTTAATTAAATTCGGTTTTTGTACAAAACCTTTACTACTTTTCGATTCAAGAACACAAAACCAAAAAGTTGATTCATGTTCTTAAATTGTAGCACCGTTCATATCAAAACCCTAAGTGTTTGCAACCACATAAGATTAAAATACAAAAGTTATCTATAACGCAAATTTAATTAAACAAACCCACATAAGCAACTTCCGAAGAACAATATATGAATCTGAAAATTTCTCATTTAATCATAAAATTCCAGAAATTAATAATTGTTCAAACACATATGTCAACTAGTTCATAACCAACGAAATTCAAAGCAAAGGTTACAAAGAAGAGGTCGAATTACAACGTGAGATGAAGATGGTGATGAACGAATGATGTGGTGGTCTCTTGAATCTCGAAAGCAAGCTTCAAGGATGGTGGTGGATGATGATGCTCACGGCAATTCTTCTTCTCCCTTGGCCTTGCTTGAATTCCGTGGAGATGACTAGAGGATGGAGAAACTCACGGCTATTCTAGAGAACTTTTCTGATTTTTTTTCTAAAGTGTAAATTGTATGGAAGAGAGGAGGCCTTGACGTTGTGAATAAAGGAGTATATATAGGAGCACGGCAAACTTGGTCCCCAAGCACATATTTTCTGATTTATTTTCCAAGGAATTAAGTTAATAATTCCACATAGCTTCCACCAATGAGAAATTGCCAAATAAGCCCTAGTGTGTCATCCAACCAATCACAAAACTCCATGGAGATTCCCTAATATATTCTTGCCGAATTCCCTTGATTATTTTCTGATTTTCTTCTTGCAATTTCGGCCAAAATATACTTAGGGTTTCTAGGAATGAATTTAGACGCCTTTTGGTGCTTTTCTTGATGTCCACACTTTTTCTTTCCATAAAACTCTCCCTAGAATATCTTTTTGCCGAATTCTCTAGGGTTTCTTCATGAATATCACGGCAACTTCCTCCTTTTCCTCTTGGCTTGGACGGCAAGAGTCTCCTAGGGTTTATCTTTCCATTAAAATTACCCTAGAAAATCTCTTGCGTAATCTTCTTTTAATTTCTGATTTTCATGCCATCTCCCTTGTTTCTCTCTTTGGTTTTCACGGCAAAACATCTCTAGGGTTAGGGTTTTGCGTCACAAACCCTAATGTCATGGGCTATGATGGGCCTTGGTCCAATTTGCCGAAAATCCATAGAGTTCTTGGGCTTCGTTGCTTCATCTTCAAGCCTTCTTATTTTCCAACGCAAAACACTTCATTTCTTTCATTTCTTTTCATAGTTGCGTTGGAAACTTCATTGGTAAGCTCTCCTCCATTTCGCAGGGTTTCCTGGTTGCACTAGGAAAGCTTGTTTCTTCATTTCTGCTCAAGTGTGTGGCCCGTTTTCTCTCATATTTGTTCGTCTTGATGTTCGCAAGCTCCTCTTTCCATTCGTGCGTTCATTTCCACTTTTTAGCTCGGAAGTCCTGAAAATAGAAACTAGTATGAAAAATAGAAACTTACCTAATTTGAAAAATAGAAACTTACTAAAAATGAAAAATAGAAAGTTACTAAAAATGAAAAATAGAAACTTGCCAGAAAAGAGAAATGAAAACTACAAAAATAGAAACTTCCTAAAAATGGAAAATAGAAACTAAGAAAAATGGAAACTTTCTACAAATAGGAACTTTCCCAATCAAAGAATGGAAACTTTCCTAAACAGAGTTTTACTAAGGAAATGACGCAAGAAATGTAAGGAAATGCAGTTAAAACGTCGCATTAAAATGCTCCTATCAAGGTGGTCCAACCAATCACAAAATTCCAATATTAATTCCCTAAATAATCTTGCCGAAATATATAGAAATATTTTCTGATTTCCTTCATCAATTTCGGCAACAATATATTTAGAGAATAAAGGAGGACGAATCTAGACTCCTTTGAGAGCTTTTTGTGTTCAACACATATTCTATTTCCTTAAAAAGCTCCCTAAGAAATCTCCATCGAAATCTCTTTTTATTTTCTGATTTTTCTCACGGCAAAACCCTAGTTTCTCTCTTGAATATTCCCTTGCCGAATTCTCTAGGGTTTGCACGGCAATCCCTCCTTTTTCTCTTGGCTTGGACGGCAAAGTCTTCTAGGGTTTCTTCAAGTAGATTTCTTTCCATAAAAATAGCCCTAGAATATCTCCCTAGAGAATCTTTGATTTTTCCCTTGATTTTTCACGCCACCTTTTCCTCTCCCTTTGGTTTTCACGGCAACAACATCCTAGGGTTTATTCCATGCGTCACAAACCCTAATCCCTTGGGCCTTGATGGGCCATGATCCAGTTTGCCGAAAATTCAAATTGTTCTTGGTCTTCGTTGCTTCATCTTCAAGCCTTCTTATTTTCCAACGCAAAACACTTCATTTCTTTCATTTCTTTTCATAGTTGCGTTGGAAACTTCATTGGTAAGCTCTCCTCCATTTCGCAGGGTTTCCTGGTTGCACTAGGAAAGCTTGTTTCTTCATTTCTGCTCAAATGTGTGGACCGTTTTCTCTCATATTTGTTCGTCTTGATGTTCGCAGGCTCCTCCTTCCATTCGTGCGTTCATTTCCACTTTTTAGCTCGGAGGTCCTGAAAATAGAAACTAGTATGAGAAAATAGAAACTTACCGAAATAGAAACTTACTAAAAATGAAAAATAGAAAGTTACTAAAAATGAAAAATAGAAAGTTACTAAAAATGAAAAATAGAAACTTGCCAGAAATGAGAAATGAAAACTACAGATTTGGAAACTTTCTACAATAAGGAACTTTCCCAATCAAAGAATGGAAACTTTCCAAAACAGGGATTTTTCCAAGGAAATGGCGCAGAAAACATAGGGAAATGCAGTTAAAACGTCGCAGTAAAATGCTCCTATCAGGTATCGCCGAGCTGTAAAAAGTTCTGGAAACTAGACATCTGTAGCTTTCCAACCATATAAAGATCATAATTTTCTGAGCTCTGAGCGATTAATGGCACTCCGTTGAAGTTGACTGATCTGCACAGGCAGTAATCCGAATCTGTAATGGATTTGACTTTTAAAGCACAACTTAAGTCCAACTCGGTTTTCCTTGCCATCACATGCCTCTCACATGTCTTCCACGCCTTATTGAAGAATGAAACATCAAGAACTCCCTAGAACCTTCAAGAATCTCACGGCAATTCCAATCCGTACTCAACTAGAAATCCAAACTCCACATTGCTTTGAAATCCGAATTCCTTGTTGCTTTCTCTTCCATGTGCACGGCATATGATCATTCTTGAGACTTCTAGATACTTCATGAACGTTCCAAGGCACTCCTAGTATGAGTAGAACTCCATATGCAAGTAGGTTTCCTAGTCAAATACTGCTTCCTTTTCCGAGATGCTTCTACACTCTTCCGGAACCTTCTTGAGTAATCCTTATCCAACAGGGACTCCTTGTCATACTAGTATTCCTTATCTGAGTAGAATTGGGTTTCCTTGTCCAAGTAGAACTCATAGTCCAAGTTAGCTTCAGACTCCTACTTCAACTGGGATTCCTTTTCCTAGTCAAACTGGGAAAACTTCCATTTCTTCATTTCTTTCCATTTCTTCGCCACTTGTGCCTTCCTTAGCCATTTTTGGACTTTGAGACTCCATTTACACCTGTAAAACACTAACTAAGTTAAATTGATCAAGATAAAGGAAATAACTTAGCAAAATATAGGGTTTAAACATTATAAACGTCGCATTTTATGCTCATATCAATTGCAACTTCCTATGAAGCCCAGCTTCATCAATATCCATGTTGAATTGCTTCACAGCCCACCAAGCTTTGTGCTCTAACTCCACAGGTAAATGGCAAGGTTTGCCATAGACAATTCGATATGGTGACATACCTATGGGAGTCTTGTATGCAGTTCTGTAGGCCCATAAAGCATCCTCTAAACGCAAGGACCAGTCCTTCCTGTTAGGGTTCACAGTCTTCTCCAATATCCCCTTAATCTGACGATTTGAGACTTCAGCTTGCCCACTTGTTTGGGGGTGATAAGGTGTAGAAACCTTATGTGTGACATCATATTTCTTCAACAAGGCCTCAATCGTCCGATTGCAAAAATGGGAACCACCATCACTAATGAGGACTCTAGGCATTCCAAACCTGCTAAAGATGTTAGACTTGATAAAATCTGCAACAACCTTAGAGTCATTAGTTCGAGTGGCTTTTGCTTCCACCCATTTGGAAACATAGTCCACAGCAAGTAAGATATATAAACACCCAAAAGATGAAGGGAAGGGTCCCATGAAATCTATACCCCAGACATCAAATATTTCAACAGTTATGATATTAGACAATGGCATTTGATCTCTAGAACTTAGATTTCCGGTTCTTTGGCATCTATCACAAGTTAAACAATATGCATGTGCATCCTTAAATAACGTTGGCCAAAAGAATCCTGACTCTAACACCTTAAATGCAGTCTTCTTAGACCCATAGTGACCCCCACATGTTTTAGAATGGCAAAAAGAAAGTATGGCATTATGTTCATGTTCAGGCACACATCTCCTAATCAGTTGATCAGAGCAATATTTCCATAAATAGGGTTCATCCCAAACATATTGCTTAACAGTTTTCTTAAGCCTATCTCTATGAGCACGTGACATGGTATCAGGAATTTGCTTAGAAACAATGTAATTCAAAATATCTGCA
Source organism: Rosa rugosa (assembly GCF_958449725.1). Taxonomy (NCBI): domain Eukaryota; kingdom Viridiplantae; phylum Streptophyta; class Magnoliopsida; order Rosales; family Rosaceae; genus Rosa; species Rosa rugosa. The sequence continues at coordinate 23,716,891 of NC_084823.1, forward strand.
TACCATGGTTCACTTACCTGAAGTCCAAAAAGCTGCTCATCTGGAAACGTCTCCACTAGAGGGAGAGGGTCTTCTGCATGGACCAAACGACTCAAGTGGTCAGCTACCACGTTTTCACTACCCTTCTTGTCCTTGATTTCCACGTCGAATTCTTGCAAGAGTAGTATCCATCTAATGAGCCTTGGTTTCGCCTCCTTCTTGGTCATCAAGTACTTCAAAGCTGCATGGTCAGCATAGATAATAACTTTTGTACCAAGTAAGTAAGAACGAAACTTTTCAAGGGCAAAGACAACTGCAAGGAGCTCTTTCTCTGTGGTGGAGTAGTTCATCTGTGCATCATTCAGAGTCCTTGAGGCGTAGTAGATTGCATAAGGGCGTTTGTCCTTCCTTTGCCCCAAAACAGCTCCAACTGCGTAGTCAGAGGCATCACACATCAACTCAAAGGGCAAGGACCAATCTGGAGGCAACATGATTGGGGCAGACGTCAACAACTCCTTAAGCTTGTCAAAAGCTTCTTGACACTCCTTGTCAAAGTGAAACGTCACATCCTTCTGGAGTAGTTGGCATAAAGGTCTCGAAATCTTGGAGAAGTCCTTGATGAACCTCCTATAAAAACCTGCATGGCCAAGGAAAGAACGAATCTCTCTCACAGAAGTGGGAGAGGGTAAGTAACGCACAATATCCACCTTGGCTTTATCAACCTCTATTCCCCTAGCAGAGACAATGTGTCCTAGAAATATCCCTTGTTTAACCATAAAATGGCATTTTTCCCAGTTTAATACAAGGTTAGTTTCTATGCAACGTTTCAAAATTATCTCCAGATTATTAAGACAATCATCAAAATTCTTTCCAAAAACTGAAAAGTCATCCATGAATATCTCTATGATTTTCTCAATATGATCTGAAAAGATACTTACCATACACCTCTGAAAGGTACCTGGGGCGTTGCAAAGGCCAAAGGGCATACGTCGATAGGCAAACGTCCCAAATGGGCAAGTGAATGTTGTCTTCTCTTGATCTTCATTGGCTATGGCAATCTGATTGTAGCCTGAGTAGCCATCCAAGAAGCAGTAGTAGTCATGTCCAGCTAGGCTCTCAAGCATCTGATCAATGAATGGAAGAGGAAAGTGATCTTTCCTTGTTGTTGCGTTGAGCCTCCTATAGTCAATGCACACTCTGTGGCCTGTGACTGTCCTTTGAGGCACCAGTTCGTTCTCAGCATTCTTTACCACAGTTACCCCAGACTTCTTGGGCACGACCTGAACTGGGGAGACCCATTTGGAGTCTGAAATGGGGTAGATCACCCCACAATCAAGGAGTTTGATAACCTCCTTCTTCACAACTTCCATCATTGGAGGGTTGAGACGACGTTGAGCCTCTCTAGTGGGTTTAGACCCCTCCTCTAGAAGTATCCTATGGACGCAAGTTGTAGGGCTGATTCCCTTGATATCCGCCAATGTCCATCCTATGGCGGTCTTGTGTTGTTTCAGCATTTCCACCAACTTCCCTTCTTGTGGAGTCGTAAGTGCAGAGGACACAATCACTGGTAAGGTCTCCTTGTCCCCTAAGTAGACATACTTCAAGTGGTCTGGAAGAGGTTTTAGCTCAAGTTCTGGTGCCTGGACCACTGAAGGTAAAGTCTTGTTAGCAGATAACTGAATGGACAAAGGAGAAGGAGACTTACCTACATAGGGTGATGCTTCAAGAAAGGAGACGTTTTCAATGATCTTCTCCTCACAAGTGTCCTTCAATTTATCCTCTGAGATAGTGACGCCACCTTGTGTGTACCCTATTCCTTGTTCAAGAGTCGTGGCTAGGGTATCCTCATTCATTACATCAAACATTTTCTGTGCAAGATCATCTAAGATATCAGTAGAAAAACAATCATTAACATCAAGAGGATACCTCATTGCTTCAAAGATGTTGAAGCCAATATCGTCACCATCAAATTCCATGGTGAGAGAGCCTGCATACACATCTATCTTTGTTCTAGCTGTCCTTAAGAAAGGACGTCCCAAAAGCAATGGAGTGGAACTCACAGGGGAGTCCTCCATTTCCAACACATAAAAATCAGCTGGGAAGATAAGATGGTTAACCTGCACAAGCACATCCTCCAACAAACCTCTAGGGTATGCATTGGATCTGTCAGCTAACTGAATGATAACATTATCAGATTTAAGTTCCCCTAGACCTAGGGTTGCATACACAGAATAGGGCATAACATTAACAGATGCACCTAGGTCTAGCATGGCATTCTTAAAGCGAGAGTTACCAATAGTACATGGAATAGTAAAGCTTCCAGGATCCTTACACTTTGGAGGAATCTTCCTCTGAATCAAGGCAGAGACATTTTCACTTACCTTTACCACCTCCTTTTCACGGTTTACTCTCCTAGTAGTACAAAGCTCTTTGAGGAACTTGGCATACTTAGGGACTTGTTTGATGGCCTCTAGGAGGGGTAGGTTCACTTGCACCTTCTTGAAAGTTTCCAAGATAGCTTGGTCACTCTCATCCTTCTTAGATTTGGCAAACCTGCGTGGGAAGGGTATGCAAGAAGAAGAAAGGTTAGCAATAACCGAATTTGATAAGTTAGAATGAATACCTTTAATTTCCGGTTTTGCCTTTGGTGAGGACGCCTTGGTTTCTTCTTTGGACGTTGCAGGGTCCTTCTCAATACCCAACTTGGTGGGTTCTTGGTCTTCCTCAATCTCTATGCTCACTTGGGCCTTCTTGGTTTGCTTGGGTTGATCCACAAATGGTCTTCCACTCCTTGTAGTCACAACTGATGCATTCTCCACATTACCCTTAGGGTTAGGTATTGTGTTACTAGGGAGCTTCCCTGTTTCATGGATCTTACTCATGAAGTCCACAACTTGGCCCATTTGCTTCTTAAGGTCTGCAATGTCCTTAGTATGGGTCTGTTGTCCTTGAATTAAAGCCTGAGAAGAGTTTGTCAAGGCTTGTGTAGAGCTAGTCAAGGCCTCCAACGTTTTATCATAGTGAGAGTTGGAATGCCCTGAATTCTATTGAGGAGGAGGCATGTAAGGCCTTTGAAAGGAAGATCCTTGAAATGAGGGCCCTTGAGGACGTTGGAAGTTCCCTCCAAGAGGATTCTGAACGTTCTCATTGTTGGTCCACTTGAAGTTGGGATGGTCCCTCCATCTTGGGTTGTAAGTATTGGAATAAGGATCATGCCTAGGACGTTGAGGTCCTCCTTGATATCCCCCTTGATATCCTCCTTGATATCCTCCAATAGCATTTGCAGATTCCCATCCTCCATTTTCATTGAGTTGAGGGCACTGATATTGATGCGCTCAAAGCTAGCGCATAATTTAACCCTGAAATATCGTTAGTAGTATAAGTAAGTAGGGATCGTTCTATTCCGGGGATTGAGGGTACACCTGTCATTGTCAAACAATTAAACAATTAAAATCAAAACAAAGTATAATATTCACACATATGCACATTATTTACGAATTAAAAGGGGGTTTTTGATTTTGATTTTTCTAAAAATAAAACTAAGTTAATAAAACAATTAAAATGCAAAAACATAAAATTATAAATGGAATGCAAGAACAAAGATCAAAATCGAAACATATGATTAAAATTAATTCAAGTTCATCATTGTTCATCATAGTCATGCAAGAGGAATTGATCATGTGAAACGTTCAAAGCAAACAATTTTCCCATATTTTACTTTCAACGCTAATTAATCTAAGTGAAAGCACATAGACTAATCCTATCAAACATGCATTCAAGCCCTAGAAAGCTAGTCAATCATACATGTCTAACGCATTAAGCATCTAGAAAGGCTATCAATTCAAATGTGCAACTTAGTATGAAAAAGTCCACCTAATTGCAATCTTCTTTGATTAAATTCGGTTTTTGTACAAAACCTTTACTACTTATTGATTCAAGAACACAAAACCAAAAAGTTGATTCATGTTCTTAAATTCGTAGCACCAATTATATAAAAACCCTAGGTGTTTGCAACCACATAAGATTAAAATACAAAAGTTATCTATTATGCAAATTTAATCAAACACTCACACATAAGCAACCATAAATCGCAAAACATGAATCTGAAAATTAACAATTAATCATAGAATTTCAGAATTCGAAACTTGTTCAAACACATGTGTCAACTAGGGCATAACCAACGAAAATTACAAAGCAAAGGTTACAAGGAGAATCGGATTACACCAAGAGATGGAGATGGGCTGAATGGTCTCTTGAATTTCGAAAGCAATCTTCAAGGATGGTGATGGATGATGTGCACGGCTTGTCCTCTTCTTCCTTGGCCTTGCTTGAACTTCGTGGTTGCCCTAGAGGATGGAGAAGAACACGGCTAGGCTAGAGAGAGTTTTCTGATTTTTTTTTCAAAGTGTAAAACGCAAAAGTGGGAACTCTTGACGTTGAGAGAAGAGAGGAATATATAGGGGACGGCCCCTAGGTCTCCATGCCGTCCAAAACCCTAGAAAAGCTCACGGCTATTGCTTGCTTCCTCCACATAATTTCCTCCAATGATTTCTTGCCACATAAGCCCTATGAGGTGTCTCAACCAATCACATAATTTCCTAGAATATTTCCCTTGATTTTCTTGCCGAAATTCTTGAGATAATTTCTGATTTTCTGTTTTTAAATTCTGCCAAAACTCTTTAGGGAATGTAGGAATGTATCTAGACTTCATTTGAGCTTTTCTTGGTCTCCACCTTTTTCTCTTTCCTTAAAACTCTCTAGGGAATATCTTTGCCGTCCAAAACCCTAGGATTTTCACGTCCTCCCTTGTTTATCTCTTCCTTTTTCACGGCAAAGCTTCTAGGGTTTATCTCCAAGTATTTTCTTTCCATAAAAATAGCCCTAGATAATCTCCCTAGAAAATCTCTTTTTAATTTCTGATTTTTGGACGCATCTTCCTTGTTTCTCTCTTGCAAATTCACGGCAAAACATCTTTAGGGCTAGGGTTTGCGTCACAAACCCTAGTTCCATGGGCTTTGGTGGGCTTTTATCCAATTAGCCGAAAATCCAACAAGTCTTGAGAGTTTTTAGGCCTCCATGCGTCACTTCTATGCCATGTCATCTTCCAACGTCACAACACTTTATTTTTCCATTTCTTTTTTTCATAGTAACGTTGGAAACTTCATTGGTGGGCTTTCCTCCTTTCCGCAGGGTTTCCTGGTTGTACCAGGAAAACTTCTTTCCTTCATTTCTGCTCATTTCTGTGGCTCATTGTTCTTCATCTTTGCTCCCCTTGGTGATCGCAAGCTCCTCTTTCCATTTGTGAGTTCATTTCCACTTTCTAGCTCGGAGGTCCTGAAAATAGAAACTAATAAGAAAAATAGAAACTTTCCTAAAATGAAAAATGGCAACTTTCCTAAACTGAAAATGGGAAACTTTCTAAAAATGAAAAATAGAAACTACCGAAAAATGGAAACTTACTAAAAATGATAAATAGAAACTACAAAAAAATAGAAACTTTCTACAAATAGGAACTTTCCCAATCAAGAATGGAAACTTTCCTAAACAGAGTTTTATTAAGGAAATAACGCAAGAAATGTACTGAAAGGCAAGTAAAACGTCGCATTAAAATGCTCCTATCAGATATGTAACATGCCCTTGCATAGAGCATACCCCACAAGCAATTGTGGCACTTGGCCCCTTGGAAGTGACGACTTGGTTCATTAGGAAGGTGAGATTATTTAGTTGGTCCTCAATGGCAGTATTCTTTCCCACCTCATGCACCTTTCGAATGGAGTGTCCTATACCCTCATATTGTTGATTGTTTAGGGCACGATTCTCAATAAGTTCCCTTCCAGCTGCAGGTGACTTGTCCACAAAAGCTCCTCCAGCTGCAGCATCAAGCATTTGCCTCTCTAAGGGTAAGAGTCCCTCATAAAAACATGTAAGCAGAGTTTCATTCTTCATCTGATGTTGAGGGCATTGGGCAAGTAAGGAGTTGAACCTTTCATAGTAGGCACCATAGGACTCATCATGGGCTTGCTCAATTCCACTGAGTTTCTTCCTGAGTGTGATGACCTTTGAAGCTGGGAAGTATTTTTCCAAAAAGGCTTTCTTCATTGTTTCCCAGGAAGTGATACGTCCAACAGGTATCTCATATAGCCAATCTTTGGCTCTGTCAGCTAAGGAGAATGGAAATGCCTTCATTTTCAGAATGTTCTCATCTGCTCCTTGTGGTTGCATGTTAGAACACACAGCCTGGAATGTTCTAAGATGCTTATTGGCGTCCTCCATATTAAGCCCATGGAAGATAGGGAGTTGGTGCAATAGTCCACTCTTCAGTTCAAACTCTGCTTGTCTGCCTGCTGCAGGGGCAGGGTACACAATGCCTGTAGGGGGTCCTCCCTCGACTGTTGCTGTGGATAGTTCCCTAATGGATGCCATTCTTTCTTCCCTTACTTCTTCAGGTGGTGGTGAAGGTGGTGGAGTAGAGTTGGACGAAACCACAGGTGAAGGTGAACGTGAAGGAGGAGATGGAGTAGGAGTAGGTGGTGTAGACTCCTCAGAAGAATAGATCCTCTTCCCTTGCTCGTTAAATGTATAGTCTTTGAATTGCAAGGAAGAAGGTCTTCTGTACTCAAGTGTAGGAGGATTTTTCAAACGAGCGAGCCTTTCTTCAATCTCTTTCTTGCTAGGGAGTTTAGAAGGCTCGGACATTCATGGAGATTCTGAACAACATTAAGAGGTACAAAAGTTAGTAACTTACACAAGACAAGAAATACAGGTTAATATTTGATACAAAAACGTCACTATTCACAAGCAACAAAAGAAACGTACAAAGTTTGTACAAGTAAAAGAAGTAAGAAAACAAACCAATTTACATGTGAAGGGTGTGTACAAGTATTTATTTTTACATGGAAATGTTATAAACATAGTTAATATCTCAATTGATTCCGAATTGTAAGTCGAGCCCAATAGAAACCACTACTATTGGTGAGCTACGATATAGGGATAGTCGCTTAGACATAAGTCACTTTCCTTTGTTTCAGAAGGCCAGATAGCCAGATTAAGAAGTAAGTGAGAGGGAGGACTCATTTTGGTGATACTTGATGCGCTCAAAGCAAGCGCATAATTTAACCCTGAAATGTCATTAGTAGTATAAAGTAAATAGGGATCGTTCTATTCCGGGGATTGAGGGTACACCTGTCATTATCAAACAATTAAACAATTAAAATTAAAACAAAATATAAAATTCACAAGAATTATTTACAACTATAAACACTATTTACGAAATTAAGGGGGGATTTTGTTTTTGGTTTTCTTCTTCCGAAAATAAATACTAAGTTAACTAAATAATTAAAATGCAAAAACATAAAAAACATCAATGGGATGTGAGAACAAGGATCAAAGTCGAAACTCATGATTAAAATTGATTCAAGTCCATCATTGTTCATCATAGTCATGCAAGAGGAGTTGATCATGTGAAACGTTAAAAGCAAACAATTCCCCATATTTTACTTTCAATGCTAATTAATCTAAGTGAAAGCACATAGACTAATCCTATCAAACATGCATTCAAGCCCTAGAAAGCTAGTCAATCATACATGTTTAACGCAATAAGCACCTAGAAAGGCTATCAACTCAAATGTGCAACTTCGTATGAAAAAGTCCACCTAATTGCAATCTTCTTTGATTAAATTCGGTTTTTGTACAAAACCTTTACTACTTATTGATTCAAGAACACAAAACCAAAAAGTTGATCCATGTTCTTGATGCGGCTAAAATAGCCTCACAATTTAACCCTGCAAAATGTAGTTGTCAGTATAGGATAAGCAGGGATCGTTCAGTCCGGGGATTGTAGGGTACACCTAAACAAAAAGGTCAATTTAAATTAGTAATTAATAAAACAAGTATTTATCTACAAATTTACACAATAAAAAGGGGGGATTCAACTTTTGGTTTCTAAGTTCCTACGAAATAAAACAAAAAGATAAATATATACATGTGATCAATTTCTTCACACTCAAACCAGAATTTCCAAACCATATCAACATGCAATGAATTATTTCAATCTAAACAACCTAAAATCGTGCCAACACTAAATATCAGAAATGAATTCGAAGTACAAGTCTGAAGAGATCGAGTACCACTTTAATTCTTCTTTTGAATCTCCTAAGTTAGGAAAAGTCCGTAACTTAAAATATTTCATATAAAACATCACGTTAATACTGAAGAGCATCCGTCAACATTAAATATGAATCATTAAGTGCAATTAGAATTCTGAATTCAAACATGTATGCATCCATAAGAAGTTACAAACGCACAAACATGTAGCATATAATCTCGACCATTGTACATAGCCTTTACCACTTCAATTTATGCCCTAAAACGATTAGGTGAATTAAAACACAAATTTGGCTTTGTTAACCTGCAGATTAACATCATTGTTCAACCAAAATCATATGCTTAAAGATATAAAAGATGGCACGAAATCAGATTGGAGAGATATCATAAACAAATCAAGAACATAAAGAAACAAATCTGAAAATTACTAACATAAACTCATTCTCAACAAAAATCCAATTCCAATAATAAAGCTCATAAACGAAATCTGAAATTCAATACTGAAGAGTATGAAAACAGAAATAAGGGCCATGAATTACACTTTTTGATCTTCAAGGAAGCTTGGAGAACGTCAAGAGAACACAGGGCTTGGCCTTCAAGAACACGAACAGCCTTGGAGAAGTCCTAAAGCTCTTCACGACAAGAGGCTTTTTCTGAATATTTGGAGAGGGTTTTGGAGAGAGGAGAGCTAAGCTAATGAACTGAATTTTGTATGAAGAAGTGATGATTTTGGAGTAGAGAATGGCTGCTATTTATAGTGGAATTCTCATCTCTTGTGATGCAATCATGGCTAATCATCTTGAGGTGATTTCTCCTCCAAATTTGCTTGATTTTTCTCCTGATAGAGTCTTGATTTTTCTGATATCTTTTCCCCTTAATGACTCATTGTATATTCCTTGAATAGTGACCAGATACATCCCTTATTCCTCTCCTTTGAATTGCACTGATTTCTTCTTCCAATTTTGCACATAATGAACTCCTACAATCAAGAAAAATCAGAATTTAATTAGAGTTTATAATCAATAAGAAATCAGATAATTAGGAATAAATATTGATTAAAAACAATCCATTTTATCTCCTCGAATTCTTCCTCATTAATCCTTCAATTTTTCTTGATTTAATCACTCAAGAGTTTCTAATGGGATGGACTCTCATTAAAATATAAAAATCAGAAATAGAAAAGTTCAAATGAAGAAAGTTTCCTAAAACAAAATAGGAAATATTTCCTAAAATGAAAGAGGAAAGTTTCTAAAATGACTTGTCCTTAATTTACTCTCATTTATGCTCTTTTTTGCTTGTTTTCTCCATTTCAGTCCTTGAAGTACCTAAAAACATAAACTATGTTATAATTAGTAATTTTAAGAGAATAACTTAGCCAAATGAGGGAAAATATATATTAAAAACGTCACACTTTGTGCTCCTATCAGATTCCCCCACACTTAGGTTTTGCTAGTCCCTTAGCAAAATCAAAACGAAAGACTACCAAAATAAACAATTCACAACCAAACTCTACACAAATGACACACAAAGACTATATTGCCCTTAAAATTTGTCTCATAAATCCTTACTCTCATGGCATCAAAATTAGCACTAAATCGAGAATCAATCTTTAGATATTCGAGAGTTAATTAAAACATATAATCCACACATAAATAAGTAGGACTTGGTTGTAACAATGGTGATGGGTGGAGCTCAACATGTTTCAGACAAGTATGATTCATATCCTCACAAGGTATATCCACTCTTTCTTCTCTCAGATCAAGGCAATGCTTAAAAGCTTATAATCACTCAATTATATGTGAGAGAAAATATTTTGAGGCAATCAAATAGCTCACATGTATACAAAACAAAAAGCACTTTGTGAATATAATTTTTCAAGATCTCATGAAAGATATCAACTACTTGCACGGATGGACCCAAGCCATAGGTTCAACTCTTATAACTCATCTCCACAGATCAAAGGCTGTCCCATCTTAAGGATCAAAAAGGTCTTCTCAAGGGTTGTAATGGGGCCAAGGCTCAAGGTTTTAAGAAACAAAGGTTAAGGAATGTCAAAGTATCCTAAAAACCTAGTAGAGCTCATGTAAATATAGAGACCTCAAGAAATCCACCAAGGCAAACGTCATGCCCTAGAGGTAACATAAAAGGGCCAAATGTCTTCATGTTGGGCACAAACTTCCTTTGAACTCTAGTGAACTGGACAAAGACCAAATTTTTCTGTAGCGGGGCCTTCAATTCAAAACAATCTCCAAGCTCACCAAGTATGGGGGACTAAAATCCATATGCATATTTTTTCCTAGCCGTGCACATTTTTTCTTTCTTTTTCATTTTCTTTTTCATGGCTTTCACATTTTTTTTTTCTTATGGACAAGTCTACCCCCACACTTGAACTTTCACCTCTTCTAAATCTTCATCTTTGCCACCAAATCCATGCAGTAAGTCTCCAAAGATAGCTCTACTAAGTTTTTAGAATAAAGGGTAAGATTGTAACTATACTAAGGTTAAGGGTTAAGGATTTTAAGGGTGATAAAAGAAAAGGCTTAATGTAAGCTCAAAGGGGTTTAACTAGGGGAGTCCCACGACGGGCACAAATATGGACACAAGTTAATTTGGCTATGGTGGTGATTCCTATGGTGCCTCTATCATTTCCAGAATCAGTGACATGTATTGATAAAAGTTTCAACAAGCATAAGAGCGAATTCTAGCATTCTCTAGTCCATTAAACTTAATCTATGGCAAGCAATCAATCAAATGAAGAATAATGAGATCATCAAAACATTGCCAAGAAAATAAGAATATTTTTTTCATTTATCACTCCAAGAAAAAGGGACATAGGCTCAAATATCTCACATAGGCTTTTATGAATCAAAACTCATCCTAACATGCTCATATTCTGTACCAAGGTCACGAAATCCATATCCACTACTCATGCATATGCTTTTCATATATCTCAATTAACCAAAGAATATCATGTTAAAATCATCTCAATATTGTGATCCTTTTTTAGCCATAATTTCAGAGATAGTGAATCATCCTAGACAGTTAAGGGCATCCTAAGACTCAAAGTTAAAACAAAAGACTCAGACTAACCAAAAAGGTTTTGGACTAGGGTTATTTCCTTTCTCCTTTCGGTAACTCCTTTGGAACATGACCAGGTGAAGAGGGGACCGATTTTGGCGGAGCTCAGCTCACTTGATTGACAGGGGACGAGACCCTTTGTCAGCACTTCTCGGATCCGAACTAGACCTTAGACATCACATCCCATCAGATGCGCCTACGATGAAGAAAGTATTTCACCCAAAAATCATTTTGACTCAATAAAAGCAACGAAATTTTTTAATTTTTGACATTTTTCAATTTTTTGTATTTTCAATATATATATGACTCAAGACAAAAGTATAAATCCCTTCCCCCACACTTAAATATTGCATTGTCCTCAATGTAATCAATCATAAGCATGCAATGGAACAATTAAGCATATTGGGATGGAATTTATGAAAATAAATACGAAAACAAAGGAGCAAAAACGAAAATAAAAGACACAAGTACAATTCAACCTAAACAAGTGAAGGGATAGAAATGTCAAACTCTCGTTGATGGCTCCTCCACAGCTTCGGTTGAAATGGGTTGCCTCCCATGCAGCGCTTAATATTTATAGTCCTTCAGCCTGGACTCTTCTCCTTGTGTCACAACAATTTTTTTTTTTTTTTTTTTTTTTTTTTTTTTTTTTTTTTTTGAATCTCTTAAAACAATTAAGTATTCAACGAAATTTAAAACAACCTAAGTAAATTAATCTAAGTGAAACACATACAATTTACAACATGCTTAAAAAAAAACCTCTCCAAATTGCACAACAATTATAAAACACATGCTTAATTTGGTAACACTCATAAAACTTAAATTAAATCACAATTATAGCTTGGCCTAGCATAAATCGCAATTTATCACCATTCCACAAGTGCAATACAAAATTTTAGCATGCATTCTATATAAACAACAAAATTAATGACACTTTAAGCGTTAGAAATTTTAACAATCCCCGGCAACGGCGCCAAAAATTGATGCGGCTAAAATAGCCTCACAATTTAACCCTGCAAAATGTAGTTGTCAGTATAGGATAAGCAGGGATCGTTCAGTCCGGGGATTGTAGGGTACACCTAAACAAAAAGGTCAATTTAAATTAGTAATTAATAAAACAAGTATTTATCTACAAATTTACACAATAAAAAGGGGGGATTCAACTTTTGGTTTCTAAGTTCCTACGAAATAAAACAAAAAGATAAATATATACATGTGATCAATTTCTTCACACTCAAACCAGAATTTCCAAACCATATCAACATGCAATGAATTATTTCAATCTAAACAACCTAAAATCGTGCCAACACTAAATATCAGAAATGAATTCGAAGTACAAGTCTGAAGAGATCGAGTACCACTTTAATTCTTCTTTTGAATCTCCTAAGTTAGGAAAAGTCCGTAACTTAAAATATTTCATATAAAACATCACGTTAATACTGAAGAGCATCCGTCAACATTAAATATGAATCATTAAGTGCAATTAGAATTCTGAATTCAAACATGTATGCATCCATAAGAAGTTACAAACGCACAAACATGTAGCATATAATCTCGACCATTGTACATAGCCTTTACCACTTCAATTTATGCCCTAAAACGATTAGGTGAATTAAAACACAAATTTGGCTTTGTTAACCTGCAGATTAACATCATTGTTCAACCAAAATCATATGCTTAAAGATATAAAAGATGGCACGAAATCAGATTGGAGAGATATCATAAACAAATCAAGAACATAAAGAAACAAATCTGAAAATTACTAACATAAACTCATTCTCAACAAAAATCCAATTCCAATAATAAAGCTCATAAACGAAATCTGAAATTCAATACTGAAGAGTATGAAAACAGAAATAAGGGCCATGAATTACACTTTTTGATCTTCAAGGAAGCTTGGAGAACGTCAAGAGAACACAGGGCTTGGCCTTCAAGAACACGAACAGCCTTGGAGAAGTCCTAAAGCTCTTCACGACAAGAGGCTTTTTCTGAATATTTGGAGAGGGTTTTGGAGAGAGGAGAGCTAAGCTAATGAACTGAATTTTGTATGAAGAAGTGATGATTTTGGAGTAGAGAATGGCTGCTATTTATAGTGGAATTCTCATCTCTTGTGATGCAATCATGGCTAATCATCTTGAGGTGATTTCTCCTCCAAATTTGCTTGATTTTTCTCCTGATAGAGTCTTGATTTTTCTGATATCTTTTCCCCTTAATGACTCATTGTATATTCCTTGAATAGTGACCAGATACATCCCTTATTCCTCTCCTTTGAATTGCACTGATTTCTTCTTCCAATTTTGCACATAATGAACTCCTACAATCAAGAAAAATCAGAATTTAATTAGAGTTTATAATCAATAAGAAATCAGATAATTAGGAATAAATATTGATTAAAAACAATCCATTTTATCTCCTCGAATTCTTCCTCATTAATCCTTCAATTTTTCTTGATTTAATCACTCAAGAGTTTCTAATGGGATGGACTCTCATTAAAATATAAAAATCAGAAATAGAAAAGTTCAAATGAAGAAAGTTTCCTAAAACAAAATAGGAAATATTTCCTAAAATGAAAGAGGAAAGTTTCTAAAATGACTTGTCCTTAATTTACTCTCATTTATGCTCTTTTTTGCTTGTTTTCTCCATTTCAGTCCTTGAAGTACCTAAAAACATAAACTATGTTATAATTAGTAATTTTAAGAGAATAACTTAGCCAAATGAGGGAAAATATATATTAAAAACGTCACACTTTGTGCTCCTATCAGATTCCCCCACACTTAGGTTTTGCTAGTCCCTTAGCAAAATCAAAACGAAAGACTACCAAAATAAACAATTCACAACCAAACTCTACACAAATGACACACAAAGACTATATTGCCCTTAAAATTTGTCTCATAAATCCTTACTCTCATGGCATCAAAATTAGCACTAAATCGAGAATCAATCTTTAGATATTCGAGAGTTAATTAAAACATATAATCCACACATAAATAAGTAGGACTTGGTTGTAACAATGGTGATGGGTGGAGCTCAACATGTTTCAGACAAGTATGATTCATATCCTCACAAGGTATATCCACTCTTTCTTCTCTCAGATCAAGGCAATGCTTAAAAGCTTATAATCACTCAATTATATGTGAGAGAAAATATTTTGAGGCAATCAAATAGCTCACATGTATACAAAACAAAAAGCACTTTGTGAATATAATTTTTCAAGATCTCATGAAAGATATCAACTACTTGCACGGATGGACCCAAGCCATAGGTTCAACTCTTATAACTCATCTCCACAGATCAAAGGCTGTCCCATCTTAAGGATCAAAAAGGTCTTCTCAAGGGTTGTAATGGGGCCAAGGCTCAAGGTTTTAAGAAACAAAGGTTAAGGAATGTCAAAGTATCCTAAAAACCTAGTAGAGCTCATGTAAATATAGAGACCTCAAGAAATCCACCAAGGCAAACGTCATGCCCTAGAGGTAACATAAAAGGGCCAAATGTCTTCATGTTGGGCACAAACTTCCTTTGAACTCTAGTGAACTGGACAAAGACCAAATTTTTCTGTAGCGGGGCCTTCAATTCAAAACAATCTCCAAGCTCACCAAGTATGGGGGACTAAAATCCATATGCATATTTTTTCCTAGCCGTGCACATTTTTTCTTTCTTTTTCATTTTCTTTTTCATGGCTTTCACATTTTTTTTTTCTTATGGACAAGTCTACCCCCACACTTGAACTTTCACCTCTTCTAAATCTTCATCTTTGCCACCAAATCCATGCAGTAAGTCTCCAAAGATAGCTCTACTAAGTTTTTAGAATAAAGGGTAAGATTGTAACTATACTAAGGTTAAGGGTTAAGGATTTTAAGGGTGATAAAAGAAAAGGCTTAATGTAAGCTCAAAGGGGTTTAACTAGGGGAGTCCCACGACGGGCACAAATATGGACACAAGTTAATTTGGCTATGGTGGTGATTCCTATGGTGCCTCTATCATTTCCAGAATCAGTGACATGTATTGATAAAAGTTTCAACAAGCATAAGAGCGAATTCTAGCATTCTCTAGTCCATTAAACTTAATCTATGGCAAGCAATCAATCAAATGAAGAATAATGAGATCATCAAAACATTGCCAAGAAAATAAGAATATTTTTTTCATTTATCACTCCAAGAAAAAGGGACATAGGCTCAAATATCTCACATAGGCTTTTATGAATCAAAACTCATCCTAACATGCTCATATTCTGTACCAAGGTCACGAAATCCATATCCACTACTCATGCATATGCTTTTCATATATCTCAATTAACCAAAGAATATCATGTTAAAATCATCTCAATATTGTGATCCTTTTTTAGCCATAATTTCAGAGATAGTGAATCATCCTAGACAGTTAAGGGCATCCTAAGACTCAAAGTTAAAACAAAAGACTCAGACTAACCAAAAAGGTTTTGGACTAGGGTTATTTCCTTTCTCCTTTCGGTAACTCCTTTGGAACATGACCAGGTGAAGAGGGGACCGATTTTGGCGGAGCTCAGCTCACTTGATTGACAGGGGACGAGACCCTTTGTCAGCACTTCTCGGATCCGAACTAGACCTTAGACATCACATCCCATCAGATGCGCCTACGATGAAGAAAGTATTTCACCCAAAAATCATTTTGACTCAATAAAAGCAACGAAATTTTTTAATTTTTGACATTTTTCAATTTTTTGTATTTTCAATATATATATGACTCAAGACAAAAGTATAAATCCCTTCCCCCACACTTAAATATTGCATTGTCCTCAATGTAATCAATCATAAGCATGCAATGGAACAATTAAGCATATTGGGATGGAATTTATGAAAATAAATACGAAAACAAAGGAGCAAAAACGAAAATAAAAGACACAAGTACAATTCAACCTAAACAAGTGAAGGGATAGAAATGTCAAACTCTCGTTGATGGCTCCTCCACAGCTTCGGTTGAAATGGGTTGCCTCCCATGCAGCGCTTAATATTTATAGTCCTTCAGCCTGGACTCTTCTCCTTGTGTCACAACAATTTTTTTTTTTTTTTTTTTTTTTTTTTTTTTTTTTTTTTGAATCTCTTAAAACAATTAAGTATTCAACGAAATTTAAAACAACCTAAGTAAATTAATCTAAGTGAAACACATACAATTTACAACATGCTTAAAAAAAAACCTCTCCAAATTGCACAACAATTATAAAACACATGCTTAATTTGGTAACACTCATAAAACTTAAATTAAATCACAATTATAGCTTGGCCTAGCATAAATCGCAATTTATCACCATTCCACAAGTGCAATACAAAATTTTAGCATGCATTCTATATAAACAACAAAATTAATGACACTTTAAGCGTTAGAAATTTTAACAATCCCCGGCAACGGCGCCAAAAATTGATGCGGCTAAAATAGCCTCACAATTTAACCCTGCAAAATGTAGTTGTCAGTATAGGATAAGCAGGGATCGTTCAGTCCGGGGATTGTAGGGTACACCTAAACAAAAAGGTCAATTTAAATTAGTAATTAATAAAACAAGTATTTATCTACAAATTTACACAATAAAAAGGGGGGATTCAACTTTTGGTTTCTAAGTTCCTACGAAATAAAACAAAAAGATAAATATATACATGTGATCAATTTCTTCACACTCAAACCAGAATTTCCAAACCATATCAACATGCAATGAATTATTTCAATCTAAACAACCTAAAATCGTGCCAACACTAAATATCAGAAATGAATTCGAAGTACAAGTCTGAAGAGATCGAGTACCACTTTAATTCTTCTTTTGAATCTCCTAAGTTAGGAAAAGTCCGTAACTTAAAATATTTCATATAAAACATCACGTTAATACTGAAGAGCATCCGTCAACATTAAATATGAATCATTAAGTGCAATTAGAATTCTGAATTCAAACATGTATGCATCCATAAGAAGTTACAAACGCACAAACATGTAGCATATAATCTCGACCATTGTACATAGCCTTTACCACTTCAATTTATGCCCTAAAACGATTAGGTGAATTAAAACACAAATTTGGCTTTGTTAACCTGCAGATTAACATCATTGTTCAACCAAAATCATATGCTTAAAGATATAAAAGATGGCACGAAATCAGATTGGAGAGATATCATAAACAAATCAAGAACATAAAGAAACAAATCTGAAAATTACTAACATAAACTCATTCTCAACAAAAATCCAATTCCAATAATAAAGCTCATAAACGAAATCTGAAATTCAATACTGAAGAGTATGAAAACAGAAATAAGGGCCATGAATTACACTTTTTGATCTTCAAGGAAGCTTGGAGAACGTCAAGAGAACACAGGGCTTGGCCTTCAAGAACACGAACAGCCTTGGAGAAGTCCTAAAGCTCTTCACGACAAGAGGCTTTTTCTGAATATTTGGAGAGGGTTTTGGAGAGAGGAGAGCTAAGCTAATGAACTGAATTTTGTATGAAGAAGTGATGATTTTGGAGTAGAGAATGGCTGCTATTTATAGTGGAATTCTCATCTCTTGTGATGCAATCATGGCTAATCATCTTGAGGTGATTTCTCCTCCAAATTTGCTTGATTTTTCTCCTGATAGAGTCTTGATTTTTCTGATATCTTTTCCCCTTAATGACTCATTGTATATTCCTTGAATAGTGACCAGATACATCCCTTATTCCTCTCCTTTGAATTGCACTGATTTCTTCTTCCAATTTTGCACATAATGAACTCCTACAATCAAGAAAAATCAGAATTTAATTAGAGTTTATAATCAATAAGAAATCAGATAATTAGGAATAAATATTGATTAAAAACAATCCATTTTATCTCCTCGAATTCTTCCTCATTAATCCTTCAATTTTTCTTGATTTAATCACTCAAGAGTTTCTAATGGGATGGACTCTCATTAAAATATAAAAATCAGAAATAGAAAAGTTCAAATGAAGAAAGTTTCCTAAAACAAAATAGGAAATATTTCCTAAAATGAAAGAGGAAAGTTTCTAAAATGACTTGTCCTTAATTTACTCTCATTTATGCTCTTTTTTGCTTGTTTTCTCCATTTCAGTCCTTGAAGTACCTAAAAACATAAACTATGTTATAATTAGTAATTTTAAGAGAATAACTTAGCCAAATGAGGGAAAATATATATTAAAAACGTCACACTTTGTGCTCCTATCAGATTCCCCCACACTTAGGTTTTGCTAGTCCCTTAGCAAAATCAAAACGAAAGACTACCAAAATAAACAATTCACAACCAAACTCTACACAAATGACACACAAAGACTATATTGCCCTTAAAATTTGTCTCATAAATCCTTACTCTCATGGCATCAAAATTAGCACTAAATCGAGAATCAATCTTTAGATATTCGAGAGTTAATTAAAACATATAATCCACACATAAATAAGTAGGACTTGGTTGTAACAATGGTGATGGGTGGAGCTCAACATGTTTCAGACAAGTATGATTCATATCCTCACAAGGTATATCCACTCTTTCTTCTCTCAGATCAAGGCAATGCTTAAAAGCTTATAATCACTCAATTATATGTGAGAGAAAATATTTTGAGGCAATCAAATAGCTCACATGTATACAAAACAAAAAGCACTTTGTGAATATAATTTTTCAAGATCTCATGAAAGATATCAACTACTTGCACGGATGGACCCAAGCCATAGGTTCAACTCTTATAACTCATCTCCACAGATCAAAGGCTGTCCCATCTTAAGGATCAAAAAGGTCTTCTCAAGGGTTGTAATGGGGCCAAGGCTCAAGGTTTTAAGAAACAAAGGTTAAGGAATGTCAAAGTATCCTAAAAACCTAGTAGAGCTCATGTAAATATAGAGACCTCAAGAAATCCACCAAGGCAAACGTCATGCCCTAGAGGTAACATAAAAGGGCCAAATGTCTTCATGTTGGGCACAAACTTCCTTTGAACTCTAGTGAACTGGACAAAGACCAAATTTTTCTGTAGCGGGGCCTTCAATTCAAAACAATCTCCAAGCTCACCAAGTATGGGGGACTAAAATCCATATGCATATTTTTTCCTAGCCGTGCACATTTTTTCTTTCTTTTTCATTTTCTTTTTCATGGCTTTCACATTTTTTTTTTCTTATGGACAAGTCTACCCCCACACTTGAACTTTCACCTCTTCTAAATCTTCATCTTTGCCACCAAATCCATGCAGTAAGTCTCCAAAGATAGCTCTACTAAGTTTTTAGAATAAAGGGTAAGATTGTAACTATACTAAGGTTAAGGGTTAAGGATTTTAAGGGTGATAAAAGAAAAGGCTTAATGTAAGCTCAAAGGGGTTTAACTAGGGGAGTCCCACGACGGGCACAAATATGGACACAAGTTAATTTGGCTATGGTGGTGATTCCTATGGTGCCTCTATCATTTCCAGAATCAGTGACATGTATTGATAAAAGTTTCAACAAGCATAAGAGCGAATTCTAGCATTCTCTAGTCCATTAAACTTAATCTATGGCAAGCAATCAATCAAATGAAGAATAATGAGATCATCAAAACATTGCCAAGAAAATAAGAATATTTTTTTCATTTATCACTCCAAGAAAAAGGGACATAGGCTCAAATATCTCACATAGGCTTTTATGAATCAAAACTCATCCTAACATGCTCATATTCTGTACCAAGGTCACGAAATCCATATCCACTACTCATGCATATGCTTTTCATATATCTCAATTAACCAAAGAATATCATGTTAAAATCATCTCAATATTGTGATCCTTTTTTAGCCATAATTTCAGAGATAGTGAATCATCCTAGACAGTTAAGGGCATCCTAAGACTCAAAGTTAAAACAAAAGACTCAGACTAACCAAAAAGGTTTTGGACTAGGGTTATTTCCTTTCTCCTTTCGGTAACTCCTTTGGAACATGACCAGGTGAAGAGGGGACCGATTTTGGCGGAGCTCAGCTCACTTGATTGACAGGGGACGAGACCCTTTGTCAGCACTTCTCGGATCCGAACTAGACCTTAGACATCACATCCCATCAGATGCGCCTACGATGAAGAAAGTATTTCACCCAAAAATCATTTTGACTCAATAAAAGCAACGAAATTTTTTAATTTTTGACATTTTTCAATTTTTTGTATTTTCAATATATATATGACTCAAGACAAAAGTATAAATCCCTTCCCCCACACTTAAATATTGCATTGTCCTCAATGTAATCAATCATAAGCATGCAATGGAACAATTAAGCATATTGGGATGGAATTTATGAAAATAAATACGAAAACAAAGGAGCAAAAACGAAAATAAAAGACACAAGTACAATTCAACCTAAACAAGTGAAGGGATAGAAATGTCAAACTCTCGTTGATGGCTCCTCCACAGCTTCGGTTGAAATGGGTTGCCTCCCATGCAGCGCTTAATATTTATAGTCCTTCAGCCTGGACTCTTCTCCTTGTGTCACAACAATTTTTTTTTTTTTTTTTTTTTTTTTTTTTTTTTTTTTTTTGAATCTCTTAAAACAATTAAGTATTCAACGAAATTTAAAACAACCTAAGTAAATTAATCTAAGTGAAACACATACAATTTACAACATGCTTAAAAAAAAACCTCTCCAAATTGCACAACAATTATAAAACACATGCTTAATTTGGTAACACTCATAAAACTTAAATTAAATCACAATTATAGCTTGGCCTAGCATAAATCGCAATTTATCACCATTCCACAAGTGCAATACAAAATTTTAGCATGCATTCTATATAAACAACAAAATTAATGACACTTTAAGCGTTAGAAATTTTAACAATCCCCGGCAACGGCGCCAAAAATTGATGCGGCTAAAATAGCCTCACAATTTAACCCTGCAAAATGTAGTTGTCAGTATAGGATAAGCAGGGATCGTTCAGTCCGGGGATTGTAGGGTACACCTAAACAAAAAGGTCAATTTAAATTAGTAATTAATAAAACAAGTATTTATCTACAAATTTACACAATAAAAAGGGGGGATTCAACTTTTGGTTTCTAAGTTCCTACGAAA
Source organism: Rosa rugosa (assembly GCF_958449725.1). Lineage (NCBI taxonomy): Eukaryota > Viridiplantae > Streptophyta > Magnoliopsida > Rosales > Rosaceae > Rosa > Rosa rugosa. The sequence goes on from NC_084823.1 coordinate 23,738,063, forward strand.
TAAAACAAAAAGATAAATATATACATGTGATCAATTTCTTCACACTCAAACCAGAATTTCCAAACCATATCAACATGCAATGAATTATTTCAATCTAAACAACCTAAAATCGTGCCAACACTAAATATCAGAAATGAATTCGAAGTACAAGTCTGAAGAGATCGAGTACCACTTTAATTCTTCTTTTGAATCTCCTAAGTTAGGAAAAGTCCGTAACTTAAAATATTTCATATAAAACATCACGTTAATACTGAAGAGCATCCGTCAACATTAAATATGAATCATTAAGTGCAATTAGAATTCTGAATTCAAACATGTATGCATCCATAAGAAGTTACAAACGCACAAACATGTAGCATATAATCTCGACCATTGTACATAGCCTTTACCACTTCAATTTATGCCCTAAAACGATTAGGTGAATTAAAACACAAATTTGGCTTTATTAACCTGCAGATTAACATCATTGTTCAACCAAAATCATATGCTTAAAGATATAAAAGATGGCACGAAATCAGATTGGAGAGATATCATAAACAAATCAAGAACATAAAGAAACAAATCTGAAAATTACTAACATAAACTCATTCTCAACAAAAATCCAATTCCAATAATAAAGCTCATAAACGAAATCTGAAATTCAATACTGAAGAGTATGAAAACAGAAATAAGGGCCATGAATTACACTTTTTGATCTTCAAGGAAGCTTGGAGAACGTCAAGAGAACACAGGGCTTGGCCTTCAAGAACACGAACAGCCTTGGAGAAGTCCTAAAGCTCTTCACGACAAGAGGCTTTTTCTGAATATTTGGAGAGGGTTTTGGAGAGAGGAGAGCTAAGCTAATGAACTGAATTTTGTATGAAGAAGTGATGATTTTGGAGTAGAGAATGGCTGCTATTTATAGTGGAATTCTCATCTCTTGTGATGCAATCATGGCTAATCATCTTGAGGTGATTTCTCCTCCAAATTTGCTTGATTTTTCTCCTGATAGAGTCTTGATTTTTCTGATATCTTTTCCCCTTAATGACTCATTGTATATTCCTTGAATAGTGACCAGATACATCCCTTATTCCTCTCCTTTGAATTGCACTGATTTCTTCTTCCAATTTTGCACATAATGAACTCCTACAATCAAGAAAAATCAGAATTTAATTAGAGTTTATAATCAATAAGAAATCAGATAATTAGGAATAAATATTGATTAAAAACAATCCATTTTATCTCCTCGAATTCTTCCTCATTAATCCTTCAATTTTTCTTGATTTAATCACTCAAGAGTTTCTAATGGGATGGACTCTCATTAAAATATAAAAATCAGAAATAGAAAAGTTCAAATGAAGAAAGTTTCCTAAAACAAAATAGGAAATATTTCCTAAAATGAAAGAGGAAAGTTTCTAAAATGACTTGTCCTTAATTTACTCTCATTTATGCTCTTTTTTGCTTGTTTTCTCCATTTCAGTCCTTGAAGTACCTAAAAACATAAACTATGTTATAATTAGTAATTTTAAGAGAATAACTTAGCCAAATGAGGGAAAATATATATTAAAAACGTCACACTTTGTGCTCCTATCAGTTCTCAAATTCGTAGCAACATTCACATAAAAACCCTAAATGTTTCGAATCATTCAAGATTACCATACAAAAGATTTCTATCATGCAAATTTAATCAAACACTCACACAAAAGCAACCATAAATCGCAATATATGAATCTGAAAATTAACAATTAATCATAAAATTTCAGAAATCAACACTTGTTCAAACATGTGTGTCAACTAGGGCAAAACCAACGAAAATACAAAGCAAAGTTACAAGGAGAATCGGATTACACCGTGATGAAGGTGAGATGAATGAAGTGATGATGTGGTCTCTTGAATTTCGAAAGCAATCTTCAAGGTGGAGGATGGATGGTGTTCACGGCTTGTCTTCTTCTTCCTTGGCCTTGCTTGCACTTCGTGGTTGCCCTAGAGGATGGAGAGGAGCACGGCTAGGCTAGAGAGAGTTTTCTGATTTTTTTCTCAAGTGTCTAACGTAAAGAATGGGAACCTTTGACGTTGAGAAGAAGGGAGTATATATAGGAGCACGGAAAACTTGGTCTCCAAGCCGTGCACTCCTCAAAAGTCTCACGGCAATTACTTGTTAATTCTCCATAATTTTCCTCCAATGCTTGCTTGCCACATAAGCCCTATGATGTGTTCCAACCAATCACAAAATTCCAATATTAATTCCCTGAATATTTTATTGCCGAAATATAGAGATATTTTCTGATTTTCTTCACCAATTTCGGCAACAATATCTTTAGAGAAAATATTGGATGAATGTAGACTCCTATTTGGCCGTTTCTTGATCTCCACACTTTGGCTTTCCTTAAAACTCTCTAGAGAATATCTCTTTGCCGTCCAAAGCTAGGGTTTACGTTGCCTCCCTTGTTTCTCTCTTCATTCTTCACGGCAAAACCTTCTAGGGTAAGTCTCCAAGTATATTTCTTCCCATAAAAATAGCCCTAGAAAATCTCAACCGAAATCTTCTAGGTTCTTCTTGATTCTCACGCCACTTTCCCTTGTTTATCTCTTGGAATTTCACGGCAACAACATCCTAGGGTTTATTCCATGCGTCACAAACCCTAATCCCTTGGGCCTTGATGGGCCATGATCCATTTTGCCGAAAATCCATAGAGTTCTTGGGCCACGTTGCTTCATCTTCAAGCCTTCTCATTTTTCAACGCAAAACACATTATTTTTCCATTTCTTTTTCATGGTTGCGTTGGAAACTTGCTAGGGAAGCCTTCCTCCATTTCGCAGGGTTTCCTGGTTGGACTAGGAAAACTTCTTTTCTTCATTTCTGCTCATTTCTGTGGTCCAATGTCCTTCATTTTTGTTCCCCTTGATGTTCGCAAGCTCCTCTTTCCATTTATGAGTTCATTTCCACTTTTTAGCTCGGAGGTCCTGAAAATAGAAACTAGTAAGAAAAATAGAAACTTACCTAATTTGAAAAATAGAAACTTACTAAAAATGAAAAATAGAAACTTTCCTAAACTGAAAATGGAAACTTGCCAGAAATGAGAAATCAAAACTACAAAAATAGAAACTTTATACAAATAGGAACTTTCCCAATCAAAGAATGAAAACTTTCCAAAACAAGGATTTTTCAAGGAAATGGCGCAGAAAAATGTAGAAAAATGCAGTTAAAACGTCGCATTAAAATGCTCCTATCAAATTCCCCCACACTTAGCTTTTGCTAGTCCCTTAGCAAAATCACACTAAGACACACACTAAGACTCAACGAAAATTAAAGACTCAAACAAACAAAGACTCTATTGCCCTTCAACTATTTGTCTCAGCAATCTCTTACTTTCACAACACCAAGATTAACACTTAACCAAGAATCAATGTTTAAGCATTCGAGAGTTAATTAAAACATATAATCCGCACATACACAAGTAGGACTTGGTTGTAACAATGGTGATGGGTTTAAGCTTAGCATGCTTCAGACAAGTATGATTCAAATCTCACAAGTATATCCCTCTTTCTTCTCTCAGATCATGGCAATGCTTAAAAGCTTATACACTCAAGTATATGTGAAAGATAGCAAGTATATCACATAATGCAAGAAACGAAAGCACAAGTATAATTTTCTTTAAAGATCTCATGAAGGATATCAACTACTTGCACGAATGGACTGCCATAGGTTCAACTCTTGTAACTCATCTCCACATCAAGGGCTGTCCCATCTTAAGGATCAAGAAGGTCTTCTCAAGGGTTATAATGGGGCCAAGGCTCAAGGTTTAAAGAAACGAAAGGTAAGGATTTAGCAAAGTGTCCTAAAAACCTAGTAGAGCTCATGTTGGTGTAGAGAGACTTCTAGAAATCCACCAAGTATGCAAAAACGTCACAATCCCATGGGGGTGTTATAAAGGGGCCTAATGTCTTCATTTTGGGCCCAATCTTCATTGTAAACTTCTCTTGAACTCTAGTGAAGTGGACAAAGGCCAAATTTTTCTGTAGTGGGCCTTCAATTCAAATTAAACTCCGAAATCACTAAGTATGGGGGACAAAAATTGATGCGCTCAAAGCAAGCGCACAATTTAACCCTGAAAATATCGTTAGTAGTATAAGCAAATAGGGATCGTTCTATTCCGGGGATTGAGGGTACACCTGTCATTGTCAAACAATTAAACAATTAAAATTAAAACAAAGTATAATATTCACAAAGATATTCACAAATATAAACATTGTACACGAAAAAGGGGGATTTTGTTTTTGGTTTTTCAAAAATAAAACTAAGTTAACAAAACAAATAAAACATAAAAACATAAAAACACAAATGGAATGAGAGAACAAAGATCAAAAACCGAAACATATGATTAAAATTGATTCAAACCCTAATATTGTTCATCTAAGTCATGAGAAAGGAGTTGATCATGTGAAACGTTAAAAGCAAACAATTTCCCATATTTTACTTTTCAATGCTAATTAATCTAAGTGAAAGCACAAAGACTAATCCTATCAAACATGCATTCAAGCCCTAGAAAGCTAGTCAATCATGACATGTTCAACGCAATAAGCACCTAGAAAGGCTATCAACTCAAGTGTGCAACTTAGTATGAAAAAGTCCACCTAATTGCAATTCTCTTTAATTAAATTCGGTTTTTGTACAAAACCTTTACTACTTTTCGATTCAAGAACACAAAACCAAAAAGTTGATTCATGTTCTTAAATTGTAGCACCATTCATATCGAAACCCTAAGTGTTTGCAACCACATAAGATTAAAATACAAAAGTTATCTATAACGCAAATTTAATTAAACAAACCCACATAAGCAACTTTCGAAGAACAATATATGAATCTGAAAATTTCTCAATTAATCATAAAAAATTCCAGAAATTAATATTCATTCAAACATATATGTCAACTAGAGCAAAACCAACGAAATCAAAGCAAAGGTTACAAAGGAGAATCAGATTACAACGTGAGATGGAGATGGTGATGAACGATTGATGTGGTGGTCTCTTGAATCTCGAAAGCAAGCTTCAAGGATGGTGGTGGATGATGATGCTCACCGCAATTCTTCTTCTCCCTTGGCCTTGCTTGAACTCGTGGCTTGCTCTAGAGGATGGAAGAACTCACGGCTATTCTAGAGAACTTTTCTGATTTTTTCTAAAGTGTAAATTGTATGGAAGAGAGCACCCTTTTTGCGTTGAGAATGAGATGTATATATAGGAGCACGGCTAGGGTTCACAAAGCAATCAGAAATTTCCACATCACTTCAACCAATGGTATGGTGCCAAGTAAGCCCTATGATGTGTTCCAACCAATCACAAAATTCCAATTTTAATTCCCTAATATCTTGGCCGAAATACCTTGAGATAATTTCTGATTTTCATAGTTCAATTCGGCCAAACTTCCTTTAGAGAATTAAGGAATGTATCTAGACTTCTTTTGATCTTTTCTTGGTCTCCACACATATTTTCTTTCCTTAAAACTCTCTAGAGAATATCTCTATGCCGAAATCTTTTATTTTCTCTTTGATTCACACGGCAAAGCCTTCTTCTCCTCTTGGCTTGGACGGCAAGGAGTCTCCTAGGGTTTATCTTTCCATAAAAATTGCCCTAGAAAATCTCACCGAAATCTTCTTTTAATTTCTGATTTTCTTCATGGCAAACTCCTTGTTTCTCTCTTGATACTTCACGGCAAACTCTTCTAGGGTTTAGGTTTTGCGTCACAAACCCTAATTCCATGGGCCTTGATGGGCTTTTATCCATTTTGCCGAAAGTCCTATGCAATCCATAGAGTTCTTGGGCCTCGTTGCTTCAACTTCAAGCCTTGTCATCTTCCAACGTCATGACACTTCATTTTTCCATTTCTTTTTCATAGTAACGTTGGAAACTTCATTGGTAAGCTTTCCTCCTTTTCGCAGGGTTTCCTGGTTGAAGCAGGAAAACTTCTTTTCTTCATTTCTGCTCATTTCTGTGGTCCATTGTTTCTCATTTTTGCTCCCCTTGTCTTTCGCAAGCTCCTCTTTCCATTTGTGAGTTCATTTCCACTTTTTAGCTCGGAGGTCCTGAAAATAGAAACTAGTAAGAAAAATAGAAACTTTCCTAAAATGAAAAATGGCAACTTTCCTAAACTGAAAATGGGAAACTTTCTAAAAATGAAAAATAGAAACTACCGAAAAATGGAAACTTACTAAAAATGATAAATAGAAACTACAAAAATAGAAACTTTCTACAAATAGGAACTTTCCCAATCAAAGAATGGAACTTTCCTAAACAGAGTTTTATTAAGGAAATAACGCAAGAAATGCAGGGAAAGGCAAGTAAAACGTCGCATTAAAATGCTCCTATCAGATTCCCCCACACTTAGCTTTTGCTAGTCCCTTAGCAAAATCACACTAAGACACACACTAAGACTCATCGAAAATTTAAGACTCTACAAATATAATGACTCTATTGCCCTTCAACTTTTTGTCTCAGCAATCTCTTACTTTCACAACACCAAGATTAGCACTCAACCAAGAATTAATGTTTAAGCATTCGAGAGTTAATTAAAACATATAATCCACACATACACAAGTAGGACTTGGTTGGAACAATGGTGATGGTTTCTGTTAAGCATGCTTCAACAAGTTTGATTCAATTCCTCACAAGGTATATCCACTCTTTCTTCTCTCAGATCATGGCAATGCTTAAAAGCTTATAAACACTCAAGTATATGTGAGAGAACATATTTTAAGGCAATCAAATAGCTCACATATATAAGAAACGAAAAGCACTTTGTGAATATAATTTCTTTCAAAAGATCTCATGAAGGATACCAACTACTTGCACGAATGGACTGCCATAGGTTCAACTCTTGTAACTCATCTCCACATCAAGGGCTGTCCCATCTTAAGGATCAAGAAGGTCTTCTCAAAGATTGTAATGGGGCCAAGGCTCAAGGTTTAAAGAAATGAAAGGTAAGGATTTATCAAAATGTCCTAAAAACCTAGCAGAGCTCATATAAATGTAGAGACCTCGAAATATTCCACCAAGGCATTGCAAAAACGTCACTTTCCCCTAGAGGTAACATAGAAGGGCCAAATGTCTTCATGTTGGGCCCAATCTTCAATGTAAACTTCCCTTGAACTCTAGTGAAATGGACAAAGACCAAATTTTTCTGTAGTGGGCCTTCAATTCAAAGCAAACTCCAAAATCACTAAGTATGGGGGACTAAAATCCATATACATTTCTTTCTTTTCTTTTCTAGCCGTGCATATATTTTTTTTCTTTTAATTTTTTCTTTTCTCACGGCTTTCTCATCATTTTTCTTTACATGGACAAGTCTACCCCCACACTTGAACTTTCACCTCTTCTCAATCTTCATTCTTAGCACCAAACCCATGTAGTATGTCTCAAAAGATAGCTCCACTAAGTTCTTAGAACAGAGGGGTAAGGTTGTAACTATACTAAGCTTCATGGTTAAGGATTTAAGGGTGATGAACGAAAAGGCTCAATGTAGGCTCAAAGGGGCTTATCTAGGGGAGTCCCATGACGGGCACAAATAGGGACACAAGTTTATATGGCAATGGTGGTAATTCCTAGGGTGCCTCTATCCCTTCCAGAATCAGGGCCATGTATTGATATACGTCTTAACAAGCACAAGAGCGAATTCTAGCATTCTCTAGTCCATTAAACTTAATCTATGGCAAGCAATCAATCAATATGAAAGAATAATGAGATCATCAAAACATCGCCAAGAAATAAAGAATATATTTTTCATTTTCACTCCAAGAAAAAGGGACATGGCTCAAATATCTCACATAGGCTTTATGAATCAAAACTCATCTTAACATGCTCATATTCTGTACCAAGGTCACGAGATCCATATCCACTACACATGCATACATTTTTCATATATCTCAATTAACCAAAGAATACCATGTTAAAATCATCTCAATGTTGTGATCCTCTTTTAGCCATAATTTCAGAGATATAGAATCATCCTAGACAGTTGAAAGGCATCCTATGACTCAAAACAAAAAACAAATGCAACGAAATTTTTTTTTTTTATTTTTTGACATTTTTCGATTTTTTGTATTTTTCAATATATGACTCAAAATAAAAGGCTCAAATATATAAATCCCTTCCCCCACACTTAAATATTGCATTGTCCTCAATGTAATCAATTATAAGCATGCAATGAAACACTTAAGCATATAGGGATGAAATTTTCGAAAATAAAGTTCAAAGAAAAACAAAAGATACAAAATAAAGAAGTAGGGAAGAAAAAGAAAATCTGCGTTGAAGACTCCTCCACAGCTACTTCTGAATTGGGTTGCCTCCCAAGCAGCGCTTAATGTTTATAGTCTATCAGCCTAGACTTGGTTTCCTCTCGTCCTCAGCTGGTTGGGCCTTCAAAGCCTCCTTTTGGATTTGGAATTGTGTTGCTCGGAAGCCTACCAGTTTCATGAAACTTGGTCATGAAGTCCACCACTTGTCCCATCTGCTTCTTAAGGTCAGTAATGTCCTTGGTGTGGTTCTGTTGTCCTTGTAGCAAAGTCTGTGTGGCACTAGTCAATGCCTGAGTGGAATTAGTCAATGCCTCAATCGTCTTATCATAGTGGGAATTTGAATTCCCTACGTTCTGTTGAGGAGGCATGTAAGGCCTTTGAAAAGAAGGTCCTTGAAATGAAGATCCTTGAGGACGTTGGAAACTCCCACCAAGAGGGTTCTGAACATTCTCATTGTTGGTCCACTTGAAGTTGGGGTGGTCCCTCCATCCAGGGTTATAGGTATTCGAATATGGATCATACCTTGGACGAGGGGGACCCCCTTGATTTCCTTGATATCCTCCTATGGCATTCACAGACTCCCAACCACCATTCTCACTTAGTTGAGGACATTGATCCGTAGGATGTCCTTGGGTAAAGCATACCCCACAAGCTTCAGGTCCTCCTTGGACTTGAGTAGTCGCCACTTTGTTCACAAGAAGGGTGAGTTTGTTCAATTGATCCGCAATGGCAGGACTAGTGCTCACCTCATTGACCCTACGAGTGGTCTGTCTCACACCCTCATATTGTTGATTGTTTAGGGCACGATTCTCAATAAGTTCCCTTCCAGCTGCAGGTGACTTGTCCACAAAAGCTCCTCCAGCTGCAGCATCAAGAAATGCCTTTCTAAGGGTAAGAGTCCTTCGTAAAAGCAAGTAAGTAGGGTCTCATCCTTCATCTGATGTTGAGGGCATTGTGCAAGTAAGGAGTTGAACCTTTCATAGTAGGCACCATAGGACTCATCATGGCCTTGCTCAATTCCACTGAGCTTCTTCCTGAGTGTGATGACCTTTGAAGCTGGGAAGTATTTTTCCAAGAAGGCCTTCTTCATTGTGTCCCACGAAGTAATACGTCCAGCAGGGATCTCATATAGCCAATCTTTGGTTCTGTCAGCTAAGGAGAACGAAAATGCCTTCATTTTAAAAATGTTCTCATCTGCTCCTTGTGGTTGCATGTTTGCACACACAGCCTGGAATGCTCTGAGATGCTTGTTGGCGTCCTCCATATTAAGGCCATGGAAACGAGGGAGCTGGTGCAAGAATCCACTCTACAGCTCAAACTCTGCATGTTTTCCTGCAGCAGGGGCAGGGTATACAATTCCCGTAGGGGGTCCTCCTTGGACAGTTGCTGTGGAGAGTTCTCTAATGGATGCCATTCTCTCTTCCTTGACTTCTTCAGGTGGTGGTGAAAGTGGTGGTGAAGGGTTGGACGAAACCACAGGTGATGGTGAACGTGAGGGAGGAGATGGAGTAGGTGTAGGTGAAGTCAACTCCTCAGAAGAATAGATCCTCTTCCCTTGCTCGTTAATTGTGTACTCTTTGAATTGCAAGGAAGAAGGTCTTCTGTACTCAAGTGTAGGAGGATTCTTCAAACGAGCGAGCCTTTCTTCAATCTCTTTCTTGCTAGGGAGTTTAGAAGGCTCGGACATTCATGGAGAGTCTGAACAACATTAAGATTGACGAAAGTTAGTAACTTACAAAGGACAAGAAATACAAGTTAATCTTTATACAAAAACGTCACTATTCACAAGCAACAAAAGAAACTTAAAAATTTTGTACAAGTAAGAGAAGTAAGAAAACAAACCAATTTACATGTGAAGGGTATGTACAAGTATTTTATTTTTGTCATGGAAATGTCATAAACAAAGTTAATAACTCAATTGATTCCAAGTTGTAAGTCGAGCCCAATAGAAACCACTACTATTGGTGAGCTACGATATAGGGATAGTCGCTTAGACATAAGTCACTTTCCTTTGTTTCAGAAGGCCAGATGGCCAGATTAAGAGGTAAGTGAGAGGGAGGACTCATTTGGTGATACTACGGAGGCTACTCCCTCATTGAGGTTTACGCCCCTATCGGCTACTTCCACATTGTGGTTTACGCACAGTCTATAGTATCTCTGAGATCCAATTGAACCCATCACCCAGGGTCTCAACCTAAGACACCAACTGTAATGCCCCTTACTCAGCTTGGAAATTAACTCATGTGTTAAACTGTTCTCCAACTGCTACTAAAGGCCGCCCTCAACCTCATACGACCGTAGAAAGGTACGAATGAAGGGTTAAGGCCAATATTAACAAAAGGGCCCTTGTCTACTCATACGATTTTACACTCACAACAATTAAGTGTTTAACGAAATTCATTACTCCATTTTTATTTCTTTTAAGTATAATTCTTTACAAATATAATTAGACAGAACTTTCACACAAAACACAAGTACAAAACGTCACTATTCACATCTATTTTTTTTTTTTTTTTTTTTTTTTTTGATTTATTTACAAATATTTCCAACACTTAGGTACGGGAACAGGGAATCTCGGGGTGCAATGGGGCTGTAACAGCTACCCTTTCCAAGATTATGTTTAATCCAATATACCTTAAATGTATCACAACTCTTTATTACATTTTTTTTTGTTATAAATATTACTGATATCAAATCTAATCCCAAGCGGTAAATCAAGTGGACGTGCGGCCCAAGTATAATCGTCTAGACACTAAGTCCCTCCTACATCCTTTGGGCAACCTTACTGAAATGGCCAGGTAGGGGAGGACGAACACAAGAGGTAGGATCCATTTTGGCATAGGCTACTCCCACATAGTGGTTTACGCCCATTTGTAAGCACTTCTGAATCCAGAACCCGTTATGAACGTTGTCCTCTTCCTAGACACCATCTCACATAGGCTATACTTACTTGGATATAAAAGGTCCTAAGTGTGAAGACAGTTCAATGAATGTTAATAAAGGCCGCCCTCAACCTTAAGGGACCTGAACTAGGTACCAATAAGGGGTTTAGGCCAATATTAATAAACACGACTTCACCTATTCCTTCTTCAATTTACAACTAACAATTAAACTCGTGTTCAACAATAAAAATAACAACCTAAGTAATTAATTAACTAATTTTCGACAATTACAAAATAATTAACAAGTAAATTTTTTTTTTTTTTTTTTTTTTCGGTCACAATATAAACAAAACATTACAAATATTCACAATATGACAAATGATTTTTCAATCCCCGGCAACGGCGCCAAAAATTGATGCGCTCAAAGCAAGCGCACAATTTAACCCTGAAAATATCGTTAGTAGTATAAGCAAATAGGGATCGTTCTATTCCGGGGATTGAGGGTACACCTGTCATTGTCAAACAATTAAACAATTAAAATTAAAACAAAGTATAATATTCACAAAGATATTCACAAATATAAACATTGTACACGAAAAAGGGGGATTTTGTTTTTGGTTTTTCGAAAATAAAACTAAGTTAACAAAACAAATAAAACATAAAAACACAAATGGAATCAGAGAACAAAGATCAAAAACCGAAACATATGATTAATGATAGGAGCATTTTAATGCGACGTTTTAACTGTTATTTCCTCATATTTACTTAGTTATTTCCTTAAATAAATCCTTCTTGATTAGGAAAGTTTCCATCTTTAGAAAGTTTCTATTTTTAGTAATTTTAATAAAAGTTTCTATTTTCTAGGTACATTGGAATAAATGACAAGGAAATAAAGCTGAAATGAAGAAATGGAGTTTTCCTGGTCCGACTAGGAATCCCAGTCAACGCAGGAATCCTGATGATGCTAGGAAACCTGAAGGCATTAGGAGACCACATGGCTTGAAGATGACGTGGGAGATATTATGGGAGATTAAATCTGATTTTTGCATGGGAAATCAAGGAGATTACGTTGAGAAAATCAAGGGAGAATTTCAAGGGATTGTGCAACAAGAAAAGGCTCAAAACAAGTCCAGATTCGTTCCTTAATTCCCTCAAGATATGTTGGCTGAAATTAGAGAATAAAATCTGCAATTTTAATGTGAAAATCAGGAGAAAATCAAGGGGAGGATGTTAAGGATAAAGCCATGGAGAGATTTAAGGGAGAAAAGGTCCAAAATGAGTCCGGATACATTGTCTAGGTTCATGCCTAGATATTTGGCCGAAAATTAAGAGAAAAATCAGAAATAATCTTGGGAAAATCAGCAACAATATATTAGGGATTGATTTTGGAGGTTTTTGATTGGTTGGATGACACACAGAGCTGACGTGGCGCTACGTGATTGGTCGAAGCTGTGTGGCAAAGCTTGGCCGTTCCCCTATATAAACCCCCCTATGCTAGACTGATAGGAGCATTTTAATGCTACGTTTTAACTGCTATTTCCCTACATTTCCTGCGTTATTTCCTTAATAAAACTCTGTTTAGGAAAGTTTCCATTCTTTGATTGGGAAAGTTCCTAATTGTAGAAAGTTTCCGTTTTGTAGTTTCTATTTTCCATTTTTAGAAAGTTTCCATTTTAGTTTAGGAAAGTTTCCATTTCTTATTTTAGAAAGCTTCTATTTTCAGGTCTTTGGAATAAATAAGCTGAATTGAGTTCATAAATGGAAAGAGAAGCTTCATGAAGATGACATGGCAAGGAAATGACGTGGAAAATCAGAAAATATAATGCCAAGAGGAAATCAAGGAAGAGTTTTTAAAAAGGAAAATATATTTTCCTTGGGGATTAAATTTGCCGTGTAATACTTAAGGAAAAACAAGGTGACAACATGGGAATTAAAGATGATTGATTGAGGATTTCAAGGAGAGATTTTCTTGGGAGACTTTTATGGGAAGGAAATATTGTTGGAGGAATAATTTGGTGTGATTGCCAACGTGAAAATCAGAAATAATCAAGGAGATGATGCCAAGAGAGATTCAAGGGAGAAATAAAAGGAAAGAGAAAAAGGTGGAGACCAAGAAAAGCTGAAAACGTGTCTAGGTGCATCCCTAAATTCCCTAAAGGAATACTAGCCGAAATTCATGAAGAAAATCAGAATAATTTCAAGGAAATTCGGCAATTAAATATTAGGGAGGTATTTTAGAGAATTTTGATTGGTTGGACTACATCACAAAGCTTACTTGGCGAATTCTCATTGGTGGAAGCTATGTGGAAATTTGTGATTGCTTTGTGAACCGTAGCCGTGCTCCTATATATACCCACCTCTTTGACGTTGAAAAAGGTTCCACATCCCTTAGAAAAATTCAGAAAAATTATATTGTTGCCGTGAGCTTCTTCCATTTTCTCTCCATCCTCTAAAGCAAGCCACGGAGTTCAAGCAAGGCTGAAGGGAGAAGAAGGAGCCGTGACTATTCCTCCACCATCCACCATTGAAGACTTGCTTTCAAGCTTCAAGGATCACAACGAAAATCATTCATCCTCATCTTCCATCCACGGTGTAATTCGACCTCTACTTTGTAACCTTTGTTTGAATTCCGTTGGTTTGTTTTAGTTGACATTTGATTGAACAAAGTTATTAATTTCTGGAATTTTATATGATTGAATGAAATTTTCAGATTCATATTATTGTTCTTCGAGAGTTGCTTATGTGGGTTTGTTTAATTAAATTTGCGTTATAGATAACTTTTGTATTTTAATCTTATGTGGTTGCAAACACTTAGGGTTTCGATATAATTGGTGCTAGGTTTAAGAACATGAAATCAACTTTTCGTTTTGTGTAAACTTGAATCAAAGTAGTAAAGGTTTTGTACAAAGATCGAATTTAATTAAAGAGAATTGCAATTAGGTGGACTTTTCCATACTAAGTTGTACACTTGAGTTGATAGCCTTTCTCTATGTGTAATGCGTTAAACATGACATGATTGACTAGCTTTCTAGGGTTTGATTGCATGTTTGATAGGATTAATCTAGGTGCTTTCGCTTAGGTTAATTAGCATTGAAAAGTAAAAAATGGGAATTCATTTGCTTTCGAATGTTTCACATGATCAACTCCTTTCTCATGACTTAGATGAACAATATTAGGGTTTGAATCAATTTTAATCATATGTTTCGGTTTTTGATCTTTGTTCTCTCATTCCATTCGTGCTTTTATGTTTTTGCATTTTAATTGTTTTGTTATCTTAGTTTTATTTTCGAAAAAACCAAAAACAAAATCCCCCCCTTTTTCGTGTAAAATGTTTATAGTTGTGAATATCTTTGTGAATATTATACTTTATTTTAATTTTAATTGTTTAATTGTTTGACAATGACAGGTGTACCCTCAATCCCCGGAATAGAACGATCCCTATTTGCTTATACTACTAACGATATTTCAGGGTTAAATTATGCGCTTGCTTAAAGCGTATCAATTTTTGGCGCCGTTGCCGGGGATTGAAAAATCATTTGTCATATTGTGAATATATGTTGTTTTGTTTATATTGTGATCGTAAAAAAAAAAAAAAAAAAAAAAAATTTACTTGTTAATTGTTTGTAATTCTCGAAATTAGTTAATTAATTACTTAGGTTGTTTTTTATATTGTTGAACACGAGTTTAATTGTGAGTTGTAAATTAAAGAAGGAATAGGTGAAGTCGTGTTTATTAATATTGGCCTAAACCCCTTATTGGTACCTAATTCAGGTCCCTTAAGGTTGAGGGCGGCCTTTATTAACATTCATTGAACTGTCTTCACACTTAGGACCTTTTACATCCTAGTAAGAATATCCTATGTGAGATGGTGTCTAGGAAGGGGACAACGTTCATAACGGGTTCTGGATCCAGAAGTGCTTACAAATGGGCGTAAACCTCAATGAGGGAGTAGCCTATGCCAAAATGGATCCTACCTCTTGTGTTCGCCCTCCCCTACCTGGCCATCTCAGTAAGGTTGCCCAACGGATGTAGGAGGGACTTTGTGTCTAGGCGACTATACTTGGGCCGCACGTCCACTTGATTTACCGCTTGGAATTAGATTTGATATCAATAATATTTATGACAAAAGAAAATGTAACAAAATGTTGTGATGCACTAAGGTAAAAAAAGAAACATTTGTGTAAATATTTTTCATGTTTTTTTTTTTTACTCACTTGTGTACCTAACTTGTGTCTTGTGTACAATGTACTTGTTAATTGTTTGTAGTTTGTAATTCATAGTTAAACTTGTTTGTATATTTTGTATTTCTTAGTTAATTATAGTCACTAACTTTATTTAATGGAGGTACTGTCTGGCTGAAAGACGTTAAATTCAAGCGCTGCTTGGGAGGCAACCCAATTCAGAAGTAGCTGTGAATGAGTCTACCTACACAGATTTGCTTTCTCTTACCCTATTTCTTTTTATTTTTCAATTTTTTCTCTTTTGTTTTTATTTTAGGATTTGTTTTCATAAATGCCTTCTATCTATGCTTACTTGTTTCGTTGCATGCTTATGATTGATTACATTGAGGACAATGCAATATTTAAGTGTGGGGGAAGGGATTTATACCTTTATCTTGAGTCATATATTGAAAAATACAAAAAAATCGAAAAATGTCAAAAATAAAAAATTTCGTTGCTTTTGTTTTTGTTTTGAGTCTTAGGATGCCCTTTCAACTGTCTAGGATGATTTTATATCTCTGAAATTATGGCTAAAAGAGGATCACAATATTGAGATGATTTTAAATGGTATTCTTTGGTTAATTGAGATATATGAAAAATGTATGCATGTGTAGTGGATATGGATTTCGTGACCTTGGTACAGAATATGAGCATGTTAGGATGAGTTGTGATTCATAAAGCCCATGTGAGATAATTGAGCCCATGTTCTTTTTTCTTGGAGTGAAAAAAAATATATATTCTTAATTTCTTGGCGATGTTTTGATGATCTCATTATTCTTTCATCTTGATTGATTGCTTGCCATAGATTAAGTTTAATGGACTAGAGAATGCTAGAATTCGCTCTTGTGCTTGTTGAGACATTTTATCAATACATGGCCCTGATTCTGGAAAGGATAGAGGCACCCTAGGAATTACCACCATTGCCAAATGAGCTTGTGTCCCCATTTGTGCCCGTCGTGGGACTCCCTTAGATAAGCCCCTTTGAGCCTACATTAAGCCTTTTCATTCATCACCCTTAAAATCCTTAACCATGAAGCTTAGTATAGTTACAACCCTACCCTTTGTTCTAAGAACTTAGTGGAGCTATCTTTTGAGACATACTACATGGGTTTGGTGCTAAGGATGAAGATTGAGAAGAGGTGAAAGTTCAAGTGTGGGGGTAGACTCCTTCAGAGGAATCCACATCACCTACACCAACTCCATCTCCACCACTTTCACCATCACCTTTGATTTCGCCTAACTTACCATCACCACAAATTACTTCCCCTCTTTCACCTTCACCACCACTTACACCACCACCTGAAGAAGTTCAAGAAGAGAGAATGGCATCCATTAGGGAACTATCCACAACAACAGTCGAGGGAGGACCCCCTACAGGCATTGTGTACCCTGCCCCTGCAGCAGGAAGACAAGCAGAGTTTGAACTGAAGAGTGGACTATTGCACCAACTCCCTATTTTCCATGGACTTCCTATGGAGGACGCCCACAAGCACCTTAGGGCATTCCAGGTTGTGTGTTCTAACATGAAACCACAAGGAGCAGATGAGAACATTCTGAAGATGAAGGCATTTCCATTTTCCTTAGCTGACAGAGCCAAAGATTGGCTATATGAGATTCCTGCTGGACGTATCACCTCTTGGGAAACAATGAGGAAGGCCTTCTTGGAAAAATACTTCCCAGCTTCAAAGGTCATCACACTTAGGAAGAAGCTCAGTGGAATTGAACAAGTCCCAGATGAGTCCTATTCTGCCTATTTTGAGAGGTTCAATTCCTTACTTGCGCAATGTCCTCAACATCAGATGAAGGATGAGACCCTCCTTACTTGCTTTTATGAAGGACTCCTACCTTTGGAAAGGCAAATGCTTGATGCTGCAGCTGGAGGAGCTTTTGTGGATAAGTCACCTGCTGCTGGGAAAGAACTTATTGAAAATCGTGCCCTCAACACTCAACAGTATGAGGGTGTGAGACAGACCACTCGTAGGGTCAATGAGGTGAGCACCAGTCCTGCCATTGCGGATCAATTGAGCAAACTCACCCTTCTTGTGAACAAGGTAGCGACTACTCAAGGCCATGGAGGATCTTCTGCTTGTGGGGTATGCTTTACCCAAGGACATCCTACGGATCAATGTCCTCAACTAAGTGAAAATGGTGGTTGGGAGTCTGTGAATGCTCTAGGAGGATATCAAGGGAACCAAGGGGGTTCCCAACGTCCAAGGTATGATCCATATTCGAATACCTATAACCCTGGATGGAGGGATCACCCCAACTTCAAGTGGACCAACAATGAGAATGTTCAGAATCCTCTTGGTGGGAGTTTCCAACGTCCTCAAGGACCTTCATTTCAAGGACCTTCTTTTCAAAGGCCTTACATGCCTCCTCAACACAACTCAGGGAATTCAAATTCCCACTATGATAAGACTATTGAGGCATTGACTAATTCCACTCAGGCATTGACTAGTGCCACACAGACTTTGATGCAAGGACAACAGACCCACACCAAGGACATTGCTGAACTCAAAAAGCAGATGGGACAAGTGGTGGACTTCATGACCAAGTTTCATGAAACTGGTAGGCTTCCGAGCAACACAATTCCAAACCCAAAAGGAGGCTCTGAAGGCCCACCCAACTGAGGACGAGAGGAAACCAAGTCTAGGCTGAAAGACTATAAACATTAAGCGCTGCTTGGGAGGCAACCCAATTCAGAAGTAGCTGTGGAGGAGCCTTCAACGCAGATTTGCTCTTTTTCCTCCCTACTTCTTTATTATATGCTTTTTGTTTTTCTTTGAACTTTCTTTTCGTAAATTTCATCCCTATATGCTTAAGTGTTTCATTGCATGCTTATGATTGATTACATTGAGGACAATGCAATATTTAAGTGTGGGGGAAGGGATTTACATTTTTGTTTTGAGTCATATATATTGGAAAATACAAAAAAAAAAATCGAAAAAATGTCATAAAAATAAAAATTTCGTTGCTTTTGTTTTTGTTTTGAGTCTTAGGATGCCCTTTCAACTGTCTAGGATGATTCTATATCTCTGAAATCATGACTAAAAGAGGATCACAAAAATTGAGATGACTTAAAATGGTATTCTTTGGTTAATTGAGATATATGAAAAATATATGCCTTGTAGTGGATATGGATTTCGAAACTTTGGTACAGAATATGAGCATGTTAAGATGAGTTTTGATTCATATAAACCCATGTGAGATAATTGAACCATGTTCCTTTTTCTTGGAGTGAAATGAAAAATATATTCTTAATTTCTTGGCGATGTTTTGATGATCTCATTATTCTTTCATCTTGATTGACTACTTGCCATAGATTAAATTTGATGGACTAGAGAATGCTAGAATTCGCTCTTGTGCTTGTTGAGACGTTATATCAATACATGGCCCTGATTCTGGAAAGGATAGAGGCACCCTAGGAATTACCACCATTGCCAAATGAACCTGTGTCCCTAATTGTGCCCGTCGTGGGACTCCCCTAGATAAACCCCTTTGAGCCTACGTTAAACCTTTTCTTTCATCACCCTTAAAATCTTTAACCTAAGCCTTAGTATAGCTATAACCCTACCCTTTGTCCTAAGGACTTAGTGGAGCTAAATTGAGATTTTACTTGAAGATTTGACGTCAATATTGAAGAATAAGAAGAGGTGAAGGTTCAAGTGTGGGGGTAAACTTGTCCATGAACGAAAAATGTATGAAAAAGCCGAGAAAATGAAAAGAAAAGAAAAATGTACACGGCTAGAAAAGAAAAGAAAGAAATATCCATGGATTTTAGTCCCCCATACTTAGTGATTTCGGAGTTTACTTTAAATTGAAGGCCCACTACAGAAAAATTTGGCCTTTGTCCATTTCACTAGAGTCAAGGGAAGTTTACATTGAAGATTGGGCCCAACATGAAGACATTTGGCCCTTTTATGTGACCTATATGGGGAAGTGACGTTTTTGAAATGCCTTGGTGGATTTTTCGAGATCTCTACATTCATATGAGCTCTACTAGGTTTTTAGGACACTTTGTTAAATTCCTTACCCTTCGTTTCTTTAAACCTTGAGCCATGGCCCCATTACAAACCTTGAGAAGACCTTCTTGATCCTTAAGATGGGACAACCCTTGATGTGGAGATGAGTTGCAAGAGTTGAACCTATGGCTTGGGTCCATCTGTGCAAGTAGTTGATATCCTTCATGAGATCTTTAAAGAAAATTATACTTGTGCTTTCGTTTCTTGCATTATGTGATATACTTGCTATCTTTCACATATACTTGAGTGTATAAGCTTTTAAGCATTGCCATGATCTGAGAGAAGAAAGAGTGAATATACCTTGTGAGGAATTGAATCAAACTTGTTTGAAGCATGCTTAACAGAAACCATCACCATTGTTCCAACCAAGTCCTACTTGTGTATATGTGAATTATATGTTTTAATTAACTCTCGAATGCCTAAACATTGATTCTTGGTGAAGTGCTAATCTTGGTGTTGTGAAAGTAAGAGATTGCTGAGACAAATAGTTGAAGGGCAATAGAGTCATTGTATCTATAGAGTCTTTAATTTTCGTTGAGTCTTAGTGTGTGTCTATGTTGTGATTTTGCTAAGGGACTAGCAAAAGCTAAGTGTGGGGGAATTTGATAGGAGCATTTTAATGCGACGTTTTACTTGTTTTTCCCTACATTTTCTGCGCCATTTCCTTGAAAAATCCTTGTTTAGGAAAGTTTCCATTCTTTGATTGGGAAAGTTCCTATTTGTGTAAAGTTTCTATTTTCGTAGTTTTCATTTCTCATTTCTGGCAAGTTTCCATTTTCAGTTTAGGAAAGTTTCTATTTCTCATTTTTAGTAACTTTCTATTTTTCATTTTTAGTAAGTTTCTATTTTTCAAATTAGGAAAGTTTCTATTTTTCTTACTAGTTTCTATTTTCAGGACCTCCGAGCTAAAAAGTGGAAACGAACACACGAATGGAAAGAGGAGCTTGCGAACGTCAAGGGGAACAAAAATGAAGAACATTGGACCACACATTTGAGCAGAAATGAAGAAACAAGCTTTCCTAGTGCAACCAGGAAACCCTGCGAACTGGAGGAGAGCTTACCAATGAAGTTTCCAACGCAACTATGAAAAGAAATGAAAGAAATGAAGTGTTTTGCGTTGGAAAATATGAAGACTTGAAGATGAAGCAACGTGGCCCAAGAACTCTCAAGAATGAAGTGGATTTTCGGCAAAATGGACCAAGGCCCATCTAAGCCCATGACATTAGGGTTTGAGACGCAAAACCCTAACCCTAGAGATGTTTTGCCGTGAAAACCAAAGAGAGAAACAAGGAGATGGCGTGAGAATCAAGAAGAACCTAGAAGATTTCGGTTGAGATTTTCTAGGGCTATTTTTATGGAAAGAGATTTACTTGGAGACAAACCCTAGAAGATTGCCGTCCAAGTCAAGAGAAACCCTAGAGGAGTTGCCGTCCAAAATGAAGAGAGAAACTAGGGTTTTGCCGTGGGAAAAATCAGAAAATAAAAAGAGATTTCGATGGAGATTTTTGAGGGAGAAATAAAAGGAAAGAGAAGATGTGTTGAACACAAAAAGCTCCCAAAAGGTGACTAGATTCATTCCTAGAATCTCTAAAGGAGTTTTGGCCGAAATACAAGAGATAAAATCAGATTATTGTCATGGTATTTCGGCAAGAAAATCAAGGGAAATATTCTAGGAAATTATGTGATTGGTTGAGACACATCATAGGGCTTACTTGGCAAGATTTCATTGGAGGGAATTATGTGGAGTTAACAAGAATTGCCGTGAGTTTCTCTAGGGTTTTACACGGCATGGAGACCTAGGGGCCGTCCCCTATATATTCCTCTCTTCTCTCAACGTCAAGAGTTCCCACTTTTGCGTTTTACAACTTTAGAAAAAATCAGAAAACTCTCTCTAGCTTAGCCGTGTTCTTCTCCATCCTCTAGGGCAACCACGAAGTTCAAGCAAGGCCAAGGAAGAAGAGGACAAGCCGTGCACATCATCCATCACCATCCTTGAAGATTGCTTTCGAAATTCAAGAGACCATTCATCCCATCTCCATCTCTTGGTGTAATCCGATTCTCCTTGTAACCTTTGCTTTGTAATTTTCGTTGGTTATGCCCTAGTTGACACATGTGTGTGAACAATTTTCGAATTCTGAAATTTTATGATTAATTACTAATTTTCAGATTCATGTTTTGCGATTTATGGTTGCTTATGTGTGAGTGTTTGATTAAATTTGCATGATAGAAATCTTTTGTATGTTAATCTTAAAGGGTTCGAAACTTTTAGGGTTTTTATATAATTGGTGCTACGAATTTAAGAACATGAATCAACTTTTTGGTTTTGTGTTCTTGAATCAATAAGTAGTAAAGGTTTTGTACAAAAACCGAATTTAATCAAAGAAGATTGCAATTAGGTGGACTTTTTCATACTAAGTTGCACATTTGAATTGATAGCCTTTCTAGATGCTTAATGCGTTAGACATGTATGATTGACTAGCTTTCTAGGGCTTGAATGCATGTTTGATAGGATTAGTCTATGTGCTTTCACTTAGATTAATTAGCGTTGAAAGTAAAATATGGGAAATTGTTTGCTTTGAACGTTTCACATGATCAATTCCTCTTGCATGACTATGATGAACAATGATGAACTTGAATTAATTTTAATCATATGTTTCGATTTTGATCTTTGTTCTTGCATTCCATTTATAATTTTATGTTTTTGCAGTTTAATTGTTTTATTAACTTAGTTTTATTTTCAGAAAAACCAAAATCAAAAACCCCCTTTTTATTCGTAAATAATGTGCATATGTGTGAATATTATACTTTGTTTTGATTTTAATTGTTTAATTGTTTGACAATGACAGGTGTACCCTCAATCCCCGGAATAGAACCATCCCTATTTATTCTATACTACTAACGATATTTCAGGGTTAAATTATGCGCTTGCTCTGAGCGTACCACTTAGTGATTTTGGAGTTTGCTTTGAATTGAAGGCCCACTATTGAAAAATTTGGTCTTTGTCCATTTCACTATAGTTCAAAGGAAGTTTAGAATGAAGATTGGGCCCAACATGAAGA
Organism: Rosa rugosa; assembly: GCF_958449725.1. Lineage (NCBI taxonomy): Eukaryota > Viridiplantae > Streptophyta > Magnoliopsida > Rosales > Rosaceae > Rosa > Rosa rugosa. Next base: position 23,760,513 of record NC_084823.1, read on the forward strand.
CATTAGGCCCTTTGATGTTACCTCTATGGGATTATGACGTTTTTGCAATGCCTTGGTGGATTTCTAGAAGTCTCTATATCTACATGAGCTCTGCTAGGTTTTTAGGACACTTTGTTAAATTCTTTACCTTTCGTTTCTTAAAACCTTGAGCCTTGGCCCCATTACAACCTTTGAGAGGACCTTCTTGATCCTTAAGATGGGACAACCTTTGATGTGGAGATGAGTCACAAGAGTTGAACCTATGGCAGTCCATTCGTGCAAGTAGTTGATATCCTTCATGAGATCTTTTGAAAAAAATTATATTCACAAAGTGCTTTTCGTTTCTTAAAATGTGAGCTATTTGATTGCCTTAAAATATGTTCTTTCACATATACTTGAGTGAATAAGCTTTTAAGCATTGCCATGATCTGAGAGAAGAAAGAGTGGATATACCTTGTAAGGATATGAATCACACTTGTCTGAAGCATGCTAAGCCCAACCCATCACCATTGTTACAACCAAGTCCTACTTGTGTATGTGTGGATTATATGTTTTAATTAACTCTCGAATGCTTAAACATTGATTCTTGGTTGAGTGTTAATCTTGGTGTTGTGAAAGTAAGAGATTGCTGAGACAAAATGTTGAAGGGCAATAGAGTCATTGTTTGTGTAGAGTCTTTAAATTTTCGTTGAGTCTTAGTTGAGTCTTTGTGTGATTTCGCTAAGGGACTAGCAAAAGCTAAGTGTGGGGGAATTTGATAGGAGCATTTTAATGCTACGTTTTAACTGCTATTTCCCTACATTTCCTGCGTTATTTCTTTAATAAAACTCTGTTTAGGAAAGTTTCCATTCTTTGATTGGGAAAGTTCCTAATTGTAGAAAGTTTCCGTTTTGTAGTTTCTATTTTCCATTTTTAGAAAGTTTCCATTTTAGTTTAGGAAAGTTTCCATTTCTTATTTTAGAAAGCTTCTATTTTCAGGTCTTTGGAATAAATAAGCTGAATTGAGTTCATAAATGGAAAGAGAAGCTTCATGAAGATGACATGGCAAGGAAATGACGTGGAAAATCAGAAAATATAATGCCAAGAGGAAATCAAGGAAGAGTTTTTAAAAAGGAAAATATATTTTCCTTGGGGATTAAATTTGCCGTGTAATACTTAAGGAAAAACAAGGTGACAACATGGGAATTAAAGATGATTGATTGAGGATTTCAAGGAGAGATTTTCTTGGGAGACTTTTATGGGAAGGAAATATTGTTGGAGGAATAATTTGGTGTGATTGCCAACGTGAAAATCAGAAATAATCAAGGAGATGATGCCAAGAGAGATTCAAGGGAGAAATAAAAGGAAAGAGAAAAAGGTGGAGACCAAGAAAAGCTGAAAACGTGTCTAGGTGCATCCCTAAATTCCCTAAAGGAATACTAGCCGAAATTCATGAAGAAAATCAGAATAATTTCAAGGAAATTCGGCAATTAAATATTAGGGAGGTATTTTAGAGAATTTTGATTGGTTGGACTACATCACAAAGCTTACTTGGCGAATTCTCATTGGTGGAAGCTATGTGGAAATTTGTGATTGCTTTGTGAACCGTAGCCGTGCTCCTATATATACCCACCTCTTTGACGTTGAAAAAGGTTCCACATCCCTTAGAAAAATTCAGAAAAATTATATTGTTGCCGTGAGCTTCTTCCATTTTCTCTCCATCCTCTAAAGCAAGCCACGGAGTTCAAGCAAGGCTGAAGGGAGAAGAAGGAGCCGTGACTATTCCTCCACCATCCACCATTGAAGACTTGCTTTCAAGCTTCAAGGATCATAACGAAAATCATTCATCCTCATCTTCCATCCACGGTGTAATTCGACCTCTACTTTGTAACCTTTGTTTGAATTTCGTTGGTTTGTTTTAGTTGACATTTGATTGAACAAAGTTATTAATTTCTGGAATTTTATATGATTGAATGAAATTTTCAGATTCATATTATTGTTCTTCGAGAGTTGCTTATGTGGGTTTTTTAATTAAATTTGCGTTATAGATAACTTTTGTATTTTAATCTTATGTGGTTGCAAACACTTAGGGTTTCGATATAATTGGTGCTAGGTTTAAGAACATGAAATCGACTTTTCGTTTTGTGTAAACTTGAATCAAAGTAGTAAAGGTTTTGTACAAAGATCGAATTTAATTAAAGAGAATTGCAATTAGGTGGACTTTTCCATACTAAGTTGTACACTTGAGTTGATAGCCTTTCTCTATGTGTAATGCGTTAAACATGACATGATTGACTAGCTTTCTAGGGTTTGATTGCATGTTTGATAGGATTAATCTAGGTGCTTTCGCTTAGGTTAATTAGCATTGAAAAGTAAAAAATGGGAATTCATTTGCTTTCGAATGTTTCACATGATCAACTCCTTTCTCATGACTTAGATGAACAATATTAGGGTTTGAATCAATTTTAATCATATGTTTCGGTTTTTGATCTTTGTTCTCTCATTCCATTCGTGCTTTTATGTTTTTGCATTTTAATTGTTTTGTTATCTTAGTTTTATTTTCGAAAAAACCAAAAACAAAATCCCCCCCTTTTTCGTGTAAAATGTTTATAGTTGTGAATATCTTTGTGAATATTATACTTTATTTTAATTTTAATTGTTTAATTGTTTGACAATGACAGGTGTACCCTCAATCCCCGGAATAGAACGATCCCTATTTGCTTATACTACTAACGATATTTCAGGGTTAAATTATGCGCTTGCTTAAAGCGTATCATAGACGTTTAAGACACACCTTTCATTCAGAAAATCCTCCATAACGTCATAAGCTCTCTCTCTCTCTCCATTTCTCTAGTTGCAAAGTTCTGCGTTTTCAAGCAAGGAGAGGAAGAAGAAGAAGGAGCCGTGAAGATCACATCCTCCATCATCCAACTTGAAGGCTTGCTTCCAAGATTCAAGATCCAACCATCTAGCTCTCCATCTCCATCTCCACTCACGGTGTAATTCGTTCCTTTTCCTTGTAACCTTTTTGGTTTCCTTGTTTGATTTCGTATGAACTTGTTTCTAGTTAACCTAACGTTTAGGGCGAAGTTTAAGCCCAATTTCTATGTTTAAATAAAGTTTTTTAATTCTATAATTGTGATTCGAAGTTGCTTATGTGAGTTTGTTTAATTAAATTTGCTTTATAGATAACTTTTGTATTTTAATCTTATGTGGTTGCAAACACTTAGGGTTTCGATATAATTAGTGCTAGGTTTAAGAACATGAAATCGACTTTCCGTTTTGTGTAAACTTGAATCAAAGTAGTAAAGGTTTTGAGCAAAGATCGAATTTAATTAACGAGGATTGCAATTAGGTGGACTTTTCCATACTAAGTTGTACACTTGAGTTGATAGCCTTTCTTTATGTGTAATGCATTAAACATGACATGATTGACTAGCTTTCTAGGGTTTGATTGCATGTTTGATAGGATTAATCTAGGTGCTTTCGCTTAGATTAATTAGCATTGAAAAGTAAAAAATGGGAAATCATTTGCTTTCGAATGTTTCACATGATCAACTCCTTTCTCATGACTTAGATGAACAATTATAGGGTTTGAATCGAATTTGATTACATGGAATTGGTTTTGATCTTTGTTCCTTGCGTTCCACCCTTGTATATATGTTTTTACGTTTTCTTTATTTGATTTAACTTTTGATTTTATAATTCTTAAACCCCCCTTTTATTTCGTTATTTGTATATATTCTTTTTGTAAATAATACTTTTTACTTTTACTAATTAATTAATTGTTTTTGCAATTACAGGTGTACCCTCAATCCCCGGTTAGAACGATCCCTACTTATTCTATACTAACAACTACATGCAGGGTTAAATTGCGCGCTTACTTTTAGCGTATCAATTAAAATTGATTCAAACCCTAATATTGTTCATCTAAGTCATGAGAAAGGAGTCGATCATGTGAAACGTTAAAAGCAAACAATTTCCCATATTTTACTTTTCAATGCTAATTAATCTAAGTGAAAGCACAAAGACTAATCCTATCAAACATGCATTCAAGCCCTAGTAAGCTAGTCAATCATGACATGTTCAACGCAATAAGCACCTAGAAAGGCTATCAACTCAAGTGTGCAACTTAGTATGAAAAAGTCCACCTAATTGCAATTCTCTTTAATTAAATTCGGTTTTTGTACAAAACCTTTACTACTTTTCGATTCAAGAACACAAAACCAAAAAGTTGATTCATGTTCTTAAATTGTAGCACCATTCATATGATGCGGCTAAAATAGCCTCACAATTTAACCCTGCAAAATGTAGTTGTCAGTATAGGATAAGCAGGGATCGTTCAGTCCGGGGATTGTAGGGTACACCTACACAAAAAGGTCAATTAACAAATAAAAGAATAAAATGGGGGTTTTGAGATTTGGTTCCTAATCTACTTAAAATAAAAACAAAACAAATAAAACTATATACAATGATCGACTTCCCTAACCTAGACCAATACCACTCAGAAATTATTAAGTGTAAAAACAAAAAAATTCATTTCAACATGCTACAAAAATGTGCCCATCTTAAATGCCTAGATAAGAGCCCAAATGAAAAGCCTCAGCGGATCAATCCATTTATATGATTCGTTCTAATGTAGGCTTGGATCGGAAAAGTCCTTACCAAGCCTAATACTACTAATTTTCGAAAACACTCAGCGTAATTCTCTTAACTAGTAGTATTATCTAACCCTCGAATCAACTCACACGTGCAAATTAACCATTACACATAGAATTTAACACGTAATTTCCAGAATCGTTTAATCATTAAGACATGATTTTTACCACTCGTTAGAACTAATTACTACTTGTTTAACTCAGCGCCTTAACAAATAATAATTACTCTTGGCAAATTAAGCAAACACACAAGAACTCTCACCGTTATTCTAGCATGCAAACTTATGAACCTAACTCTGAAAATTACCTAAACACGTAAAAGGGCACAAGATTGTAACATGCATCATAAAAGAATTCTCGAAATTAACTCAATAATAAACTGAAAATCTCAAAAATATTAATAAAAATATTCTGAAAATCTCATGTCTCCAATTACACAACTCACAAATCCAAACCCACAAAACCGAAACAAAAATTGTAAATAGAGTCATAGTTACACTTTGAAGCTTTCCTCAGCGGCTTGGCAACAAGGTGATGAACTCGTCTCTGCAATGGTGGTGGAACGTCCTTGACTCAGCGCCTAAGAACTTCGTAGGTTGATGGATGGATGGTGGTCACGGTCTTGTAGGAGTTGGAAGTTTAAGAAGTGAATTGGGCAAAGTCTTGGAATAGCTTTTTGGCCAGGAAGTGATAGGCCGGGAAGTGATAGAAATTCTGTTCTGGACGTTGCCTATTTATAGGGGAGCATTGGTTGGCTTTTGTCGATCATACCCTTCATCATTGGACGGATGGGATTGCATCATAATTCCTTTAATTTTCCAACTGAAAACGTCTCCTTTATGGCCTTAACTCCTCTCATAATGGGGTCTTTTAACAGCTGAAACGTCTTTCTCCTTTATTTATTTTCCAGTTGAAACGTCTTTCTCCTTTATTTCCCTTCTTCATTGCTTGGACAAACGTCTTAAATTTCCTACAAAAAGGTGGAGAATATCAGATTTTTTTAAGAGAAAATAAAGGGAATTAATGTAAAGACCGCAAAAACGTCGACAGTAAGGAATCCTGATCCTGATAGGAGCATTTTAATGCGACGTTTTAACTGCATTTCCTTACATTTCTTGCGCCATTTCCTTTGTAAAACTCTGTTTAGGAAAGTTTCCATTCTTTGATTGGGAAAGTTCCTATTTGTAGAAAGTTTCCATTTTTCTTAGTTTCTATTTTCCATTTTTAGAAAGTTTCTATTCTTGTTGTTTTCATTTCTCATTTCTGGCAAGTTTCTATTTTTCATTTTTAGTAACTTTCTATTTTTCATTTTTTAGTAAGTTTCTATTTTTCAAATTAGGAAAGTTTCTATTTCTCATACTAGTTTCTATTTTCAGGACCTCCGAGCTAAAAAGTGGAAATGAACACACGAATGGAAAGAGGAGCTTGCGAACGTCAAGGGGAACAAAAATGAAGAACATTGAACCACACATTTGAGCAGAAATGAAGAAACAAGCTTTCCTAGTGCAACCAGGAAATCCTGCGAAATGGAGGGGAGCTTACCAATGAAGTTTCCAACGCAACTATGAAAAGAAATGAAAGAAATGAAGTGTTTTGCGTTGGAAAATAAGAAGGCTTGAAGATGAAGCAACGAAGCCCAAGAACACTTTGAATTTTCGGCAAAATGGAGCATGGCCCATCAAGGCCCAAGGGATTAGGGTTTGTGACGCATGGAATAAACCCTAGGGAAGTTTTGCCGTCCAAAATGAAGAGAGAAACAAGGAAGTGGCGTCCAAGAATCAGAAATTAAAAGGAGATTTTCTAGGGAGATTTTCTAGGGTTATTTTTATGGAAATACATCAAGAGATAAACCCTAGAATATCTTTTGCCGTCCAAGCCAAGAGGAAAAGGAGGAAGTTGCCGTGATATACATGAAGAAACCCTAGAGAATTCGGCAAAGAGAGATTCTAGGGGAGAGTTTTAAGGAAAGCCAAAGTGTGGAGACCAAGAAACGGCCAAAAAGGAGTCTAGATACATTCCTACATTCCCTAAAGAGTTTTGGCCGAATTTAAAAGCAGAAAATCAGAAATTATCTCAAGAATTTCGGCCAAGATTATTTAGAGAATTAAAGGAGAATTTTGTGATTGGTTGGAACACCTCATAGGGCTCACTTGGCAAGATTCTATTGGAGGAAATTATGTGGAGTTAGCACATTGTTGCCGTGAGGATTCTTAGGGTTTTACACGGCCTTGGAGACCAAGTTGCCGTTCCCTATATAGTCTCTCCTCTTCTCAACGTAAAGGGTTCCTCTCCCCATACAATTTACACTTTAGAAAAAAATCAGAAAAGTTCTCTAGCCTAGCCGTGCTCTTCTCCATCCTCTAGGGCAACCACGAAGTGCAAGCAAGGCCAAGGAAGAAGAAGACAAGCCGTGAACACCATCCATCCTCCACCTTGAAGATTGCTTTCGAAATTCAAGAGTCCACCACATCAATCGTTCATCACCATCTCCATCTCTTGGTGTAATTCGATTCTCCCTTGTAACTTTGCTTTGTATTTTCGTTGGTTATGCCCTAGTTGACACATATGTTTGAACAAGTATTGTTTTCTGAAATTTTATGATTAATTGTTAATTTTCAGATTCATGTTTTGCGATTTATGGTTGCTTATGTGTGAGTGTTTGATTAAATTTGCATGATAGAAATCTTTTGTATGTTAATCTTAAAGGGTTCGAAACTTTTAGGGTTTTTATATAATTGGTGCTGCGAATTTAAGAACATGAATCAACTTTTTGGTTTTGTGTTCTTGAATCAATAAGTAGTAAAGGGGTTTTGTACAAAAACCGAATTTAATCAAAGAAGATTGCAATTAGGTGGACTTTTTCATACTAAGTTGCACATTTGAATTGATAGCCTTTCTAGATGCTTATTGCGTCAAACATGTATGATTGACTAGCTTTCTAGGGCATGAATGCATGTTTGATAGGATTAGTCTATGTGCTTTCACTTAGATTAATTAGCGTTGAAAGTAAAATATGGGAAATTGTTTGCTTTGAACGTTTCACATGATCAATTCCTCTTGCATGACTATGATGAACAATGATGAACTTGAATCAATTTTAATCATGAGTTTCGATTTTGATCTTTGTTCTTGCATTCCATTTGTATTTTTATGTTTTTGCATTTTAATTATTTTGTTAACTTAGTTTTATTTTCAGAAAAACCAAACCCAAAAATCCCCCCTAATTTCGTGTACAATGTTTATAATTGTAAATATCTTTGTGAATATTATACTTTGTTTTAATTTTAATTGTTTTAATTGTTTGACAATGACAGGTGTACCCTCAATCCTCGGAATAGAACGATCCCTATTTGCTTATACTACTAACGATATTTTCAGGGGTAAATTATGCGCTTGCTTTGAGCGCATCAGATCCCGTTAGGATTTTTTTTCATAAATTTCGCATTTTGCGCCTATTTTACGCCAAAGACTGTACAAGACTCTTAAACTAACTCGATAACTCAAAACACGAAACTTAAGGGAGAAACAAGTCTAAAATGGGGCATATACTCAATAATATCGTCGCACTTTATGCTCCTATCAAATACCCCACACTTAGCTTTTGCTAGTCCCTTAGCAAAACAGAAATACAAAACAAAACAAAGACTCGACAAAAAGCAAGCTACTACCCCTAACTGTTGTCTCAGAGACTCCAAACTCATGGCTTTCACGTTAAACACTTAATCAAAATCGCATAGATAATTCCATGGTTAATAAACATGTAACGCTCATATGACTAAGTAAGATGTGGAGAACTTAAGTTATACAGTGAATGATAGCATGTTTCGAACAAGTCCAATCCAAACTCACAAGGCATACTCTCGATTTTTCGCTCAGAAATGGCTATGCTTAAAAGCTTCACACTCAAGTATATGCAAGAGAACAAATTGTAAGGCCACAAACAGCTTGCATATTTCATCAATAAACGCATTTTGTGAATAATTATTAAAGACCTCAAGAAATGACTAAGTGCACAAATGGACCTAAACCATAAGCTCGACTGCGTACCTGACTCCACTAACCAAAGACTGCCCATCTCAAGGATCAAGTCAGCACTTAAAATAGGTTGTAATGGGGCTAAGCTAGGGTTTTCGAAATGAAGATTAAGGATACAAAAATCCTAAGGACCTAGCAGAGCATATATGGACCACTTTATGTCATCATTTTTGTAGACCAAATATCATTGTTTTGGGCCAAACCTTCACTCTAACCAACATGGGAATGGACAAAGGCATAATTTTCAACTTTGAGCCTTCTACAAATTTGAAAGTCCAAAACCACACTTCAACAATTTCCCAAGAGTTTTCTTTTCAATTTTTCTTCTCTTTTGCCACTTTTCTTTCTTTCTTTCTTTTTCATTTTCATTTTCTTTCAATTTTTTTTTATGGAAAATTTTTTTTTCTCTTCTTTTTTTTTTCTTGGATTTTCCCCACCCCACACTTGTCTTTCATCGTCACCCCTACACATTATGTCATGCTCTACTAAGTCCCTAGGACAAGGGTAGAGATATCCTGTACTAAGCTCATGGTAGGGTAGTGAGGGTGATGAAACAAAGGTTTTAAACGTAGGCTCAAAGGGGTTCACTCTAAGGAGTCCCACGACGGGCACAATTGGGGACACATGCTTGTTTGGCTATGGTGGTTACCCTAATGCCTTCTATCCTATCCAGGATCAGTGCATATTATGGCATACAAGTTTTGACAGTCACAACAGCCGAGTTCTAGTACTCTCTAGTCCATTAAAATCTATGGCACATGATCATTGGATTTTCAAAGAATGATGAGGTTTTGCAAATACAGCCACGAAATTCTAGAATTATCAATTAAGCACTCGAAAAGAAAGTATTTTAGCTCAAAAGCTCACTTAGGGTCAAATGAATCAGACTTAATCCTAGCATGCTTAATGAACCAAGTTACAATCCTATCTCAAATCTTCATACAAGTATCACAACGTCGATTAACCACAGAATTCAATTAAGTCCTATTTCGATTGTGAAAACCTTCAGCCATGAATTCAGAGACATGTTCATCCTAGACGTTAGGAGCATCCTAAGACTCAAACAAACAAAAAGACTATAAAACCAACAAAATAAATTTTTTTTTTTTTTTTAAACTGCAAAAAAATTCTGAAAATAAAGGTGTAAACCCACCCCACACTTAGAATCTACATTGTCCTCAATGTAGGCAAGAAATATGGTATATAGACCCTAAATATGGGGGGCTACAAAAATAAGGGAGAAGGGTAAAATAAACAAACAAACAAAGACACAAGTACAATTCAACCTAAGCTAGTGAAGGGATAGAAATGTCAAACTCTCGTTGATGGCTCCTCCACAGCTTCGGTTGAAATGGGTTGCCTCCCATGCAGCGCTTGATATTTATAGTCCTTCAGCCTGGACTCTTCTCCTTGTTCACATGTCCTGGGGTGTCTCCTGGAGGGGTATCTCTTCCAATGTGTGCTCCACCAGGGACTCATAGTAGGGCATGAGACGATGCCCATTAACCTTGAACTCCTTCCCCGTCTTCTCACTCTTGATCTCTACAGCACCATGAACAAACACATTAGTAACTACAAATAGGCCAATCCAACGAGAACGAAGTTTACCTGGGAATAGCTTGAGTCTGGACTGGAATAACAGAACTTTCTGGCAATCAAGTGTTAGTAACATATACAAGGTTCAGAGACAAACATTATGCCTTTCCTTAACTTTCTAAGTTACTTTTACATTTACATACTTAGGTACTGGAACAGAGGACCTCGTTGTGCAATCGGACTATAGAACAGCTACCCTCGACAAGGTCATGTTTAATCCAATATACCTTAAGCATGTCACACAACATTTTTTTTTTTTTTTAAGTTTGTTATAAACTTAGTTAATATCTCAATTGATTCCAAGTTGTAAGTCGAGCCCAATAGAAACCACTACTATTGGTGAGATACGATATAGGGATAGTCGCCTAGACACAAGTCTCTTTCCTTTGTTTCAGAAGGCCGGATGGCCAGATTAAGAGTTAAGTGAGAGGGAGGACTCATTTTGGTGATACTACGGAGGCTACTCCCTCATTGAGGTTTAGGCCCCTATCGGCTACTCCCACATAGTGGTTTACGCACATTCTATAGTATCTCTGAGATCCAATTGAACCCATCACCCAGGGTCCCAATCTAAGACACCATCAGCATGCGCCCCTTACTCAGCTGGGAAATTAACTTATGTGTTAGACCGTTCTCCAAGTGCTAATAAAGGCCGCCCTCAACCTCAAGAGACCTTAACAAGGTACTAATGAAGGGTTTCGGCCAATATTAACAAAAGGGCCCTTGTCTACTCATACGAGATTGTACACACTTACAACAATTAAGTATTTAACTAAATTCATGACTACCTAAGTATATTAATCTAAGTGAAACACATACAATTTACAACATGCTAAAAAAAAAATAACTTCTACAAATTGTACAAAAATTATAAAATACATGCTTAATTTTGTAACACTCATAAAACTTAAACTAAATCACAATTATAGCTTGGCCTAACATAAATCGCAATTTGTCACCATTCCACAAGTGTAGTACAAAAATTAATATGCATTCTATATACAACAAAATCGATGACACTTTAAGTGTTAGGGATTTTAACAATCCCCGGCAGCGGCGCCAAAAATTGATGCGGCTAAAATAGCCTCACAATTTAACCCTGCAAAATGTAGTTGTCAGTATAGGATAAGCAGAGATCGTTCAGTCCGGGGATTGTAGGGTACACCTACACAAAAAGGTCAATTAACAAATAAAAGAATAAAATGGGGGTTTTGAGATTTGGTTCCTAATCTACTTAAAATAAAAACAAAACAAATAAAACTATATACAATGATCGACTTCCCTAACCTAGACCAATACCACTCAGAAATTATTAAGTGTAAAAACAAAAAAATTCATTTCAACATGCTACAAAAATGTTCCCATCTTAAATGCCTAGATAAGAGCCCAAATGAAAAGCCTCAGCGGATCAATCCATTTATCTGATTCGTTCTAATGTAGGCTTGGATCGGAAAAGTCCTTACCAAGCCTAATACTACTAATTTTCGAAAACACTCAGCGTAATTCTCTTAACTAGTAGTATTATCTAACCCTCGAATCAACTCACACGTGCAAATTAACCATTACACATAGAATTTAACACGTAATTTCCAGAATCGTTTAATCATTAAGACATGATTTTTACCACTCGTTAGAACTAATTACTACTTGTTTAACTCAGCGCCTTAACAAATAATAATTACTCTTGGCAAATTAAGCAAACACACAAGAACTCTCACCGTTATTCTAGCATGCAAACTTATGAACCTAACTCTGAAAATTACCTAAACACGTAAAAGGGCACAAGATTGTAACATGCATCATAAAAGAATTCTCGAAATTAACTCAATAATAAACTGAAAATCTCAAAAATATTAATAAAAATATTCTGAAAATCTCATGTCTCCAATTACACAACTCACAAATCCAAACCCACAAAACCGAAACAAAAATTGTAAATAGAGTCATAGTTACACTTTGAAGCTTTCCTCAGCGGCTTGGCAACAAGGTGATGAACTCGTCTCTGCTATAGTGGTGGAACGTCCTTGACTCAGCGCCTAAGAACTTCGTAGGTTGATGGATGGATGGTGGTCACGGTCTTGTAGGTGTTGGAAGTTTAAGAAGTGAATTGGGCAAAGTCTTGGAATAGCTTTTTGGCCAGGAAGTGATAGGCCGGGAAGTGATAGAAATTCTGTTCTGGACGTTGCCTATTTATAGGGGAGCATTGGTTGGCTTTTGTCGATCATACCCTTCATCATTGGACAGATGGGATTGCATCATAATTCCTTTAATTTTCCAACTGAAAACGCCTCCTTTATGGCCTTAACTCCTCTCATAATGGGGTCTTTTAACAGCTGAAACGTCTTTCTCCTTTATTTATTTTCCAGTTGTGATAGGAGCATTTTAATGCGACGTTTTAACTGTTATTACCTCATATTTACTTAGTTATTTCCTTAAATAAATCCTTCTTGATTAGGAAAGTTTCCATCTTTAGAAAGTTTCTATTTTTAGTAATTTTAATAAAAGTTTCTATTTTCTAGGTACATTGGAATAAATGACAAGGAAATAAAGCTGAAATGAAGAAATGGAGTTTTCCTGGTCCGACTAGGAATCCCAGTCAACGCAGGAATCCTGATGATGCTAGGAAACCTGAAGGCATTAGGAGACCACATGGCTTGAAGATGACGTGGGAGATATTATGGGAGATTAAATCTGATTTTTGCATGGGAAATCAAGGAGATTATGTTGAGAAAATCAAGGGAGAGTTTCAAGGGATTGTGCAACAAGAAAAAGCTCAAAACAAGTCCAGATTCGTTCCTTAATTCCCTCAAGATATGTTGGCTGAAATTAGAGAATAAAATCTGCAATTTTAATGTGAAAATCAAGAGAAAATCAAGGGGAGGATGTTAAGGATAAAGCCCTGGAGAGATTTAAGGGAGAAAAGGTCCAAAATGAGTCCGGATACATTGTCTAGGTTCATGCCTAGATATTTGGCCGAAAATTAAGAGAAAAATCAGAAATAATCTTGGGAAAATCAGCAACAATATATTAGGGATTAATTTTGGAGCTTTTTGATTGGTTGGATGACACACAGAGCTGACGTGGCGCTACGTGATTGGTCGAAGCTGTGTGGCAAAGCTTGGTCGTTCCCCTATATAAACCCCCCTATGCTAGACGTTTAACACACACATTTCATTCAGAAAATCCTCCATAACGTCATAAGCTCTCTCTCTCTCTCCATTCTCTAGTTGCAAAGTTCTGCGTTTTCAAGCAAGGAGAGGAAGAAGAAGAAGGAGCCGTGAAGATCACATCCTCCATCATCCAACTTGAAGGCTTGCTTCCAAGATTCAAGATCCAACCATCTAGCTCTCCATCTCCATCTCCACTCACGGTGTAATTCGTTCCTTTTCCTTGTAACCTTTTTGGTTTCCTTGTTTGATTTCGTATGAACTTGTTTCTAGTTAACCTAACGTTTAGGGCGAAGTTTAAGCCCAATTTCTATGTTTAAATAAAGTTTTTTAATTCTATAATTGTGATTCGAAGTTGCTTATGTGAGTTTGTTTAATTAAATTTGCTTTATAGATAACTTTTGTATTTTAATCTTATGTGGTTGCAAACACTTAGGGTTTCGATATAATTGGTGCTAGGTTTAAGAACATGAAATCGACTTTTCGTTTTGTGTAAACTTGAATCAAAGTAGTAAAGGTTTTGAGCAAAGATCGAATTTAATTAACGAGGATTGCAATTAGGTGGACTTTTCCATACTAAGTTGTACACTTGAGTTGATAGCCTTTCTTTATGTGTAATGCATTAAACATGACATGATTGACTAGCTTTCTAGGGTTTGATTGCATGTTTGATAGGATTAATCTAGGTGCTTTCACTTAGGTTAATTAGCATTGAAAAGTAAAATATGGGAAATCATTTGCTTTCGAATGTTTCACATGATCAACTCCTTTCTCATGACTTAGATGAACAATTATAGGGTTTGAATCGAATTTGATTACATGGAATTGGTTTTGATATTTGTTCCTTGCGTTCCACCCTTGTATATATGTTTTTACGTTTTCTTTATTTGATTTAACTTTTGATTTTATAATTCTTAAACCCCCCTTTTATTTCGTTATTTGTATATATTCTTTTTGTAAATAATACTTTTTACTTTTACTAATTAATTAATTGTTTTTTGCAATTACAGGTGTACCCTCAATCCCCGGTTAGAACGATCCCTACTTATTCTATACTAACAACTACATGCAGGGTTAAATTGCGCGCTTGCTCAAAGCGCATCAATTTTTGGCGCCGTTGCCGGGGATTGAAAAATCACTTGTTTTTGTTCATAATTGTTGTATATAAACTGTTTGAAATTTAGTTTAAATTAACTAGGTTGTTTTTTATATTGTTGAACACGAATTTTAATTGTAAGTTGTAAATTGAATGGAATAGGTGAAGTCTCTTTTGTTAATATTGGCCTAAACCCCTTATTGGTACCCCTTAAGGTTGAGGGCGGCTTTTATTAACATTTGTTGAACTGTCTTCACACTTATGATCTTTTACATCCTAGTAAGAATATCCTATGTGAGATGGTGTCTAGGAAGGGGACAACGTTCATAACGGGTTCTGGATCCAGAAGTGCTTACAAATGGGCGTAAACCTCAATGAGGGAGTAGCCTATGCCAAAATGGATCCTACCTCTTGTGTTCGCCCTCCCCTACCTGGCCATTTCAGTAAGGTTGCCTAAAGGATGTAGGAGGGAGTTTGTGTCTAGGCAACTATACTTGGGCCGCACGTCCACTTGATTTACCGCTTGGAATTAGATTTGATATCAATAATATTTATGACAAAAGAAAATGTAACAAAATGTTGTGATACACTGAGGTAAAAAAAAAAAAACATTTGTGTAAATATTTTTCATGTTTTTTTTTTTACTCACTTGTGTACCTAACTTGTGTCTTGTGTACAATGTACTTGCTAATTTTACTTGTAGTTTGTAATTCGTAGTTAAACTTGTTTGTATATTTTGTATTTCTTAGTTAATTATAGTCACTAACTTTTTTTAATGGAGGTACCGTCTGGCTGAAAGACGTTAAACTCAAGCGCTGCTTGGGAGGCAACCCAATTCAGAAGTAGCTGTGAAGGAGTCTACCTACACAAATTTGCTTTCTCTTTCCCTATTCTTTTTATTTTTCAATTTTTTCTCTTTTGTTTTTATTTTAGAATCTATTTTCATAAATTCCATCTCTCTATGCTTAAGTGTTTCATTGCATGCTTTTAATTGATTACATTGAGGACAATGCAATATTTAAGTGTGGGGGAAGGGATTTATATTTGAGTATTTTATTTTGAGTCATGTATATTGAAAAATACAAAAAAAATCGAAAAATGTCAAAAAAAAAAATTTAAAAATTTAGTTTCTTTTATTTTCGTTTTGAGTCATAGGATGCCTTTCAACTGTCTAGGATGATTCTATATCTCTGAAATTATGGCTAAAAGAGGATCACAATATTGAGATGATTTTAGAATGGTATTCTTTGGTTAATTGAGATATATGAAAAATGTATGCATGTGTAGTGGATATGGATCTCGTGACCTTGGTACAGAATATGAGCATGTTAAGATGAGTTTTGATTCATAAAGCCTATGGGAGATATTTGAGCCATGTTCCTTTTTCTTGGAGTGAAAATGAAAAATATTTATTCTTAATTTCTTGGCGATGTTTTGATGATCTCATTATTCTTCATTTGATTGACTGCTTGCCATAGATTAAGTTTAATGGACTAGAGAATGCTAGAATTCGCTCTTGTGCTTGTTGAGACGTGATATCAATACATGGCCCTGATTCTGGAAAGGATAGAGGCACCCTAGGAATTACCACCATTGCCAGATATAGCCTGTGTCCTTAATTGTGCCCGTCGTGGGATCCCCTTAGATAAAACCCTTTGAGCCTACATTAAGCCTTTTCTTTCATCACCCTTAAAATCCTTAACCCTTGAACCTTAGTATAGTTACAATCTTACCCTTTGTTCTAAAAATTTAGTAGAGCTATCTTTTGAGACTTACTACATGGATTTGGTGGCAAGGATGAAGATTGAGAAGAGGTGAAAGCTCAAGTGTGGGGGTAGACTTATCTATAAAAAAAAAAAGAAAAAAAAAAGAGAGAAAAAAAAAAAGGAAAAAAAAAAAAAAAAAAAAAGAAAGAAAAATGTATGTTTATGGATTTTAGTCCTCCATACTTAGTGATCTAGGAGTTTGTTTTGAATTGAAGGCCCACTACAGAAAAATTTGGCCTTTGTCCATTTCACTAGAGTTCAAGGGAAGTTTAAAATGAAGACATTAGGCCCTTTTATGTTACCTCTAGGGGAAAGTGACGTTTTTGCAATGCCTTGGTGGATTTCTTGAGGTCTCTACACTTATATGAGCTCTGCTAGGTTTTTTGGACACTTTGTTAAATTCCTTATCCCTTTGTTTCTTAAAACCTTGAGCCTTAGCCCCATTACAACCTTTGAGAAGACCTTCTTGATCCTTAAGATGGGACAGCCTTTGATGTGGAGATGAGTTACAAGAGTTGAACCTATGGCTTGGGTCCATTCGTGCAAGTAGTTGATATCCTTCATGAGATCTTTTGAAAAAAAAATTATATTCACAAAGTGCTTTTCGTTTCTTATATATGTGAGCTATTTGATTGCCTCAAAATATTTTCTCTCACATATAATTGAGTGATTATAAGCTTTTAAGCATTGCCTTGATCTGAGAGAAGAAAGAGTGGATATACCTTGTGAGGATATGAATCATACTTGTCTGAAACATGCTGAGCTTAACCCCATCACCATTGTTACAACCAAGTCCTACTTGTGTATATGTGGATTATTTGTTTCAATTAACTCTCGAATGCCTAAACATTGATTCTTGGTTGAGTGCTAATCTTAATGCTATGAAAGTAAGAGATTTATGAGACAAATTGTTGGAAGGCATAGTAGTTTTTGAGTTAAGTGTCCTTGAGTCTTTTACATTTTCTATTCTTAGTGTTTTTGATGAGTCATTGAGTCTTTGTTTTAGTTTCTTTGTTTTGATTTTGCTAAGGGACTAGCAAAAGCTAAGTGTGGGGGAATTTGATAGGAGCATTTTAATGCGACGTTTTAACTGTTATTACCTCATATTTACTTAGTTATTTCCTTAAATAAATCCTTCTTGATTAGGAAAGTTTCCATCTTTAGAAAGTTTCTATTTTTAGTAATTTTAATAAAAGTTTCTATTTTCTAGGTACATTGGAATAAATGACAAGGAAATAAAGCTGAAATGAAGAAATGGAGTTTTCCTGGTCCGACTAGGAATCCCAGTCAACGCAGGAATCCTGATGATGCTAGGAAACCTGAAGGCATTAGGAGACCACATGGCTTGAAGATGACGTGGGAGATATTATGGGAGATTAAATCTGATTTTTGCATGGGAAATCAAGGAGATTATGTTGAGAAAATCAAGGGAGAGTTTCAAGGGATTGTGCAACAAGAAAAAGCTCAAAACAAGTCCAGATTCGTTCCTTAATTCCCTCAAGATATGTTGGCTGAAATTAGAGAATAAAATCTGCAATTTTAATGTGAAAATCAAGAGAAAATCAAGGGGAGGATGTTAAGGATAAAGCCCTGGAGAGATTTAAGGGAGAAAAGGTCCAAAATGAGTCCGGATACATTGTCTAGGTTCATGCCTAGATATTTGGCCGAAAATTAAGAGAAAAATCAGAAATAATCTTGGGAAAATCAGCAACAATATATTAGGGATTAATTTTGGAGCTTTTTGATTGGTTGGATGACACACAGAGCTGACGTGGCGCTACGTGATTGGTCGAAGCTGTGTGGCAAAGCTTGGTCGTTCCCCTATATAAACCCCCCTATGCTAGACGTTTAACACACACATTTCATTCAGAAAATCCTCCATAACGTCATAAGCTCTCTCTCTCTCTCCATTCTCTAGTTGCAAAGTTCTGCGTTTTCAAGCAAGGAGAGGAAGAAGAAGAAGGAGCCGTGAAGATCACATCCTCCATCATCCAACTTGAAGGCTTGCTTCCAAGATTCAAGATCCAACCATCTAGCTCTCCATCTCCATCTCCACTCACGGTGTAATTCGTTCCTTTTCCTTGTAACCTTTTTGGTTTCCTTGTTTGATTTCGTATGAACTTGTTTCTAGTTAACCTAACGTTTAGGGCGAAGTTTAAGCCCAATTTCTATGTTTAAATAAAGTTTTTTAATTCTATAATTGTGATTCGAAGTTGCTTATGTGAGTTTGTTTAATTAAATTTGCTTTATAGATAACTTTTGTATTTTAATCTTATGTGGTTGCAAACACTTAGGGTTTCGATATAATTGGTGCTAGGTTTAAGAACATGAAATCGACTTTTCGTTTTGTGTAAACTTGAATCAAAGTAGTAAAGGTTTTGAGCAAAGATCGAATTTAATTAACGAGGATTGCAATTAGGTGGACTTTTCCATACTAAGTTGTACACTTGAGTTGATAGCCTTTCTTTATGTGTAATGCATTAAACATGACATGATTGACTAGCTTTCTAGGGTTTGATTGCATGTTTGATAGGATTAATCTAGGTGCTTTCACTTAGGTTAATTAGCATTGAAAAGTAAAATATGGGAAATCATTTGCTTTCGAATGTTTCACATGATCAACTCCTTTCTCATGACTTAGATGAACAATTATAGGGTTTGAATCGAATTTGATTACATGGAATTGGTTTTGATATTTGTTCCTTGCGTTCCACCCTTGTATATATGTTTTTACGTTTTCTTTATTTGATTTAACTTTTGATTTTATAATTCTTAAACCCCCCTTTTATTTCGTTATTTGTATATATTCTTTTTGTAAATAATACTTTTTACTTTTACTAATTAATTAATTGTTTTTTGCAATTACAGGTGTACCCTCAATCCCCGGTTAGAACGATCCCTACTTATTCTATACTAACAACTACATGCAGGGTTAAATTGCGCGCTTACTTTTAGCGTATCAAGTTGAAACGTCTTTCTCCTTTATTTCCCTTCTTCATTGCTTGGTCAAACGTCTTAAATTTCCTACAAAAAGGTGGAGAATATCAGATTTTTTTAAGAGAAAATAAAGGGAATTAATGTAAAGACCGCAAAAACGTCGACGGTAAGGAATCCTGATCCCGTTAGGATTTTTTTTCATAAATTTCGCATTTTGCGCCTATTTTACGCCAAACACTGTACAAGACTCTTAAACTGACTCGATAACTCAAAACACGAAACTTAAGGGAGAAACAAGTCTAAAATGGGGCATATACTCAATAATATCGTCGCACTTTATGCTCCTATGATCATATCGAAACCCTAAGTGATTGCAACCACATAAGATTAAAATACAAAAGTTATCTATAACGCAAATTTAATTAAACAAACCCACATAAGCAACTTTCGCAGAACAATATATGAATCTGAAAATTTCTCAATTAATCATAAAAAATTCCAGAAATTAATATTCATTCAAACATATATGTCAACTAGAGCAAAACCAACGAAATCAAAGCAAAGGTTACAAAGGAGAATCAGATTACAACGTGAGATGGAGATGGTGATGAACGATTGATGTGGTGGTCTCTTGAATCTCGAAAGCAAGCTTCAAGGATGGTGGTGGATGATGATGCTCACGGCAATTCTTCTTCTCCCTTGGCCTTGCTTGAACTCGTGGCTTGCTCTAGAGGATGGAAGAACTCACGGCTATTCTAGAGAACATTTCTGATTTTTTCTAAAGTGTAAATTGTATGGAAGAGAGCACCCTTTTTGCGTTGAGAATGAGATGTATATATAGGAGCATGGCTAGGGTTCACAAAGCAATCAGAAATTTCCACATCACTTCAACCAATGGTATGGTGCCAAGTAAGCCCTATGATGTGTTCCAACCAATCAGAAAATTCCAATTTTAATTCCCTAATATCTTGGCCGAAATACCTTGAGATAATTTCTGATTTTCATAGTTCAATTCGGCCAAATTTCCTTTAGAGAATTAAGGAATGTATCTAGACTTCTTTTGATCTTTTCTTGGTCTCCACACTTATTTTCTTTCCTTAAAACTCTCTAGAGAATATCTCTATGCCGAAATCTTTTATTTTCTCTTTTTTTTTTATCTTTTTTTTTTTTTTTTTTTAAGTTTGTTATAAACTTAGTTAATATCTCAATTGATTCCAAGTTGTAAGTCGAGCCCAATAGAAACCACTACTATTGGTGAGATACGATATAGGGATAGTCGCCTAGACATAAGTCTCTTTCCGTGGTTTCAGAAGGCCAGATAGCCAGATTAAGAGGTAAGTGAGAGGGAGGACTCATTTTGGTGATACTACGGAGGCTACTCCCTCATTGAGGTTTACGCCCCTATTGGCTACTTCCACATTGTGGTTTACGCACAGTCTATAGTATCTCTGAGATCCAATTTGAACCCATCACCCAGGGTCTCAACCTAAGACACCATCTGTAATGCCCCTTACTCAGTTTGGAAATTAACTCATGTGTTAGACTGTTCTCCAAATGCTAATAAAGGCCGCCCTCAACCTCAAGAGACCTTAGAAAGGTACTAATGAAGGGTTTAGGCCAATATTAACAAAAGGGCCCTTGTCTACTCATACGATTTTACACACTTAAAACAATTAAGTATTTAACTAAATTCATGACAACATACAATTTACAACAATTAAGTATATTAATCTAAGTGAAACACATACAATTTACAACATGCTTTAAAAAAAACTCATTCTACAATTTACAATATGCTTAAAAACTTCTACAAATTGTACAACAATTATAAAAGACATGCTTAATTTCGTAACACTCATAAAACTTAAACTAAATCACAATTATAGCTTGGCCAAACATAAATCGCAATTTGTCACCATTCCACAAGTGTAGTACAAAAATTTAGCATGCATTCTATATACAACAAAATCGATGACACTTTATATGTTAGGGATTTTAACAATCCCCGGCAACGGCGCCAAAAATTGATGCGGCTAAAATAGCCTCACAATTTAACCCTGCAAAATGTAGTTGTCAGTATAGGATAAGCAGGGATCGTTCAGTCCGGGGATTGTAGGGTACACCTACACAAAAAGGTCAATTGACAAATAAAAGAATAAAATGGGGGTTTTGGAATTTGGTTCCTAATCTACTTAAAATAAAAACAAAACAAATAAAACTATATACAATGATCGACTTCCCTAACCTAGACCAATACCACTCAGAAATTCATTTCAACATGCTACAAAACTGTGCCCATCTTGAATGCATAGATAAGAGCCCAAATGAAAAGCCTCAGCGGATCAATCCATTTATCTGATTCGTTCTAATGTAGGCTTGGATCGGAAAAGTCCTTACCAAGCCTAATACTACTAATTTTCGAAAACACTCAGCGTAATTCTCTTAACTAGTAGTATTATCTAACCCTCGAATCAACTCACACGTGCAAATTAACCATTACACATAGAATTTAACACGTAATTTCCAGAATCGTTTAATCATTAAGACATGATTTTTACCACTTTTTAGAACTAATTGCTACTTGTTTAACTCAGCGCCTTAACAAATAATAATTACTCTTGGCAAATTAAGCAAACACACAAGAACTCTCACCATTATTCTTGCATGCAAACTTATGAACCTAACTCTGAAAATTACCTAAACACATAAAAGGGCACAAGATTGTAACATGCATCATAAAAGAATTCTCGAAATTAACTCAATAATAAACTGAAAATCTCAAAAATATTAATAAAAATATTCTGAAAATCTCATGTCTCCAATTACACAACTCGCAAATCCAAATGCACAAAACCGAAATAAAAATTGTAAGTAGAGTCATAGTTACACTTTGAAGCTTTCCTCAGCGGCTTAGCAACAAGGTGATGAACTCGTCTCTGCTATGGTGGTGGAGTGTCCTTGACTCAGCGCCTAAGAACTTCGTAGATTGATGGATGGATGGTGGTCACGGTCTTGTAGGTGTTGGAGATTTGAGGAGTGAATTGGGCAGAGTCTCGGAAAAGTTTTTGGCCAGGAAGTGATAGGCCGGGAAGTGATAGGCCGGGAAGTGATCTTGGCTAGGAAGTGATAGACAAGGAACTGATCTTGGTCAGGAAGTGATAGAAATTCTGTTCTGGACGTTGCCTATTTATAGGGGAGCATTGGTTGGCTTTTGTCGATCATACCCTTCATCATTGGACGGATGGGATTGCATCATAATTCCTTTAATTTTCCAACTGAAAACGTCTCCTTTATGGCCTTAACTCCTCTCATAATGGGGTCTTTTAACAGCTGAAACGTCTTTCTCCTTTATTCCCGAACTGAAAACGTCTTTTCTCCTTTATTTATTTTCCAGCTGAAACGTCTTTCTCCTTTATTTCCCTTCTTCATTGCTTGGTCAAATGTCTTAAATGCTTTATTTTATGACTCCATCGTTGTTATTTCCAAGAGTTCCACCAGCCAAGGTTTCCTACAACAAGCAGGAGAATATCAGAATTTTCTAGAGAAAATAAAGGGAATTAATGTAAAGACCGCAAAAAACGTCGACGGTAAGGAATCCTGATCCCGTTAGGATTTTTTTCATAAATTTTCCATTTTGCGCCTATTTTACGCCAAACACTGTACAAGACTCTTAAACTGACTCGATGACTCAAAACACGAAACTTAAGGGAGAAACAAGTCTAAAATGGGGCATATACTCAATAATATCGTCGCACTTTATGCTCCTATCAATAACGTTGGCCAAAAGAACCCTGACTCTAACACCTTAAATGCAGTCTTCTTAGACCCAAAGTGACCCCCACATGCTTTAGAATGGCAAAAAGAAAGTATGGCATTATGTTCATGTTCAGGCACACATCTCCTAATCAGTTGATCAGAGCAATATTTCCATAAATAGGGTTCATCCCAAACATATTGCTTAACAGTTTTCTTAAGCCTATCTCTATGAGCACGTGACATGGTATCAGGAATTTGCTTAGAAACAATGTAATTCACAATATCTGCATACCATGGTTCACTTACCTGAAGTCCAAAAAGCTGCTTGATAGGAGCATAAAATGCGACGTTTATAATTTTTAAACCCTATATTTTGCTAAGTTATTTCCTTTATCTTGATCAATTTAACTTAGTTAGTGTTTTTACAGGTGTAAATGGAGTCTCAAAGTCCAAAAATGGCTAAGGAAGGCACAAGTGGCGCAGGAATGGAAAGAAATGAAGAAATGGAAGTTCTCCCAGTTTGACTAGGAAAAGGAATCCCAGTTGAAGTAGGAGTCTGAAGCTGACTTGGACTAGGAGTTCTACTTGGACAAGGAAACCCAATTCTACTCAGATAAGGAATACTAGTATGACAAGGAGTCCCTGTGGGATAAGGATTACTCAAGAAGGTTCCGGAAGAGTGTAGAAGTATCTCGGGAAAGAAAGCAGTGTTCAACTAGGAAACCTACTTGCATATGGAGTTCTACTCATACTAGGAGAGCCTTGGAATGTTCATGAAGTATCTAGAAGTCCCAAGAAGGTCATATGACGTGCACATGGAAGAGAAAGCAACAAGGAATTCGGATTTCAAAGCAATGTGGAGTTTGGATTTCTAGTTGAGTATGGATTGGAATTGCCGTGAGATTCTTGAAGGTTCTAGGAAGTTCTTGACGTTTCATTCTTCAATAAGGCGTGAAAGACATGTGAAAGGCATGTGATGTGAAGGAAAATCGAGTTGGACTTAAGTTGTGCTTTAAAAGTCAAATCCATTACAGATTCGGATTACTGCCTGTGCAGATCAGTCAACTTCAACGGAGCATAGAAACTCGCTCAGAGCTCAGAAAATTATGATCTTTATATGGTTGGAAAGCTACAGATGTCTAGTTTCCAGAGCTTTTTACAGCTCGTCGATATCTATTTTCTAGAAGAAGTTATGGCTGTTTTAGTGCACTGAGGTCAATCCTGCCGGAAATCTGTTTTGTGCCAAACAAGTCCTAAATCAACACAACTTTGGAGAAACCAAGTAGAAACGAATTGGGAGTGCTTTGAGACGTTCTCCTATATATACCTTGTGTATTAGACGTTCAAGGGGAACAATATTCTCCACAATTTCGTATTCTCACTTGTTCTCTCTAGTTTTTCAGGTTTTGCAATCTTCAAGGAGAAAGGCCGTGACCATCCACCTTCCTAGCCATGATCTTCACTTCTGCATCATCTTGGATCTGCTTTGGACCTTGGGACGTGATCAAGGGTTGTCCACACCATAATCTCATCATGAATTTTCACGGTTTTTGCTTTCTTGTAGTTAGAGTTTCTGCTTTGGAAAATCTGTTGTGTAAGCCGAAACTATGATGTGACAAAACTGTTTTCGAAGTATAATTTTGATGTTCTTTTCATGATTGATGTGTTTGTGTGTCCTTTGTCTTGATTAATTGCCGAATATATGGATTGTTGATCTGGTTTTATGCTTCAGTACATGTTAACGATTCTCTAAGTCTGACAAACAATTAGGAAGAATTGCATGTAACTTGCTAGTAATTAGGTTATGCTTTGTAACTCTAATTCGAATAAGTAGTAAAGGCTTGCTTTGAGTCGAAATCAGATTATGCATGTGATGATGAGTTTTGACTTGCTTTGAGTGCTTGGATTTGCATGTCTATTGATTCTTTCTTGTACTTAATGATTTGAAAACGGGATTTTTCATTATTGATATCGAACTTTTCAAAATAAAATTGATTTGGTGCTTTGCTATTTCGATTTGACTTAAGAAAGAAAGTTAAAAGGGGACAATGGTTGCTTTGATCTTTGTGTTTTTGGTTGATAGCTTTCCATGGTAATTAAAAGAAAGATTAAGGGATGCATGAATATGTTGTTCTTGATTGGTTCTTGATAAGTTGTTCTTCGAAAATTCTTCTTTTCCCACCTTTGTATAGAAAACGTTTTAATCTTTTTAATTGCTTTCGAAAATTTATGTTTTTCAATCTTTAAAAACCCCCCCATCTTTATGTTATGTGTTTTTGTATATTTGTAAATAATTAAAATTAACTTAGAGTTTTTAGGTAGCATGTTCATATAAATAATAAATAAAACAAAATGTTTTTAAATTCGTGAATAGTGTCTCCGTGAATAGTAAATATGTGTTAGTGTTTTCTAGGAATTAATTTAGTGGTTTTTAGGAAATTGTCTTGTGTTTTTTTAGGGATTGCTAAAAAATAGGGATTTCTTTGGTGTTTTTTAGGAATTGTGTTTCTTAGGGATTTTTGGTGGTGTTCTTTAGGGATTTTTGTTTCCTTGTTGTATATGGATTCCCTATGTGATATGGATTTGTAAATTGTGTATAAATAGGAGAGTAGGATTTCCAAAACCTTTTCTAACTTAGTTTTCTCTCTAATTTTCGATCTTATATATATGTAGACTTGTATATTTGTTTCTCATTCCTTGCTCTCTAATTCGTGTGAACATGTATGTGTGCTCTCTAACTCTTTGTTGTTTCATAATTCTTTCTTGTAAACTTGTAAAATATTTTCGTAACCTTGTATATGTTTGTTCTTTAATTTCGTGACTTGTAAATTCTTTTCTTTATATGTTTCTCACATGTTAGCACCCTCAATCCCCGGTTTTGAACGATACCCTATTTGCTCTATACTAACGATGATATTTTTCAGGGTTTAAATTGGCGATGCTTTTGCACGTATCAATTTTTGGCGCCGTTGCCGGGGATTGAAAAGTCTTCATGTGATGAAAACGCCACTAATGTATGATTTTGGTAAGGGATTATGAACTATTATGGAATAGGTGAAGTCTCTTTTGTTAACATTAGCCTTAACCCCTTATTAGTACCTGATTCAGGTCTCTTAAGGTTGAGGGCGGCTTTTGTTGCCACTTGAAAAATGTCTTGCACTTAGGTTTTCTCTTATCTAAGTAAGTATAGCCTATGTGAGATGGTGACTAGGAAGGGGACAACGTTCATGACGGGTTTTGAAATCAGAAAGGCAATCAAACGAGCGTAAACCACTATGTGGGAGTAGCTTGTGCCAAAATGGTTTCTACCTCTCGTGCTCGTCTGGCCATTTCAGTAAGGTTGCCCAAAGGATTTGAGAAGAAATATGTGTGGAGGCAAGGACTTGGGCCGCACGTCCAAAACAATAGTTCATGATGTCTTGTTGAAGTCATATACTTAGACAATTTTCGAAATAGTTGGGTTTGGTAAGAAGTTGTCAGTCATAATGGACGAGGTGAAATATTCTCTTGTTAATACTTGTCAAAGTTTTCTTTATCAAGTAGGAGCGCCTTATTAGCATAGGGTGTCTAGGTTGATTGGATACGAGAAGTGCTAGCAAAGGGTCTCATCCCCTGCTAATCAAGTGAGCTGAGCTCCGCCAAAATCGTTCCTCTACTACCTGGCTCTGTGTGAAAAGAGTTCCCAAAAGATAAAGGGAATGGAGACTTGTATTAAAACTAGAATCTTTGGGCCGTGTGTCTAAACCTTGATTCACGATTCCTTATTGGAGTTAACTACTTAAAAGATTGTAAAAATTGTAAAAATTGTAAATATATACATAAATTTTCGTTGGTCTTGTATATATACATACTTGTGATGTTTTCTTGTGTGTATACATTGGAATAAATGGAGGTACAAGTCTAGGCTGAAAGACTTTAAACATTAAGCGCTGCATGGGAGGCAACCCATTTCAACCGTAGCTGTGGAGGAGCCATCAACGCAGATTTGCTTTCTTGAACTCTTCCCTTCTCTTTTATTTTCGTCAACTTTGCTTTTCTTTTAGGATTTGTTGCATTAACTATTCTTCTATGCTTGATTGATGCTTTGCATGCTTTATAATTGTTTATACATTGAGGACAATGCATGATTTAAGTGTGGGGGAAGGGTTTAACGTTTCACTTTGTTTTTAGATAGCTAGTTTTGTGGTCTTAAAAAAAAAAAAAAAAAAATTATTTTCGTCACTTTAATAATAATTCGTCACTGTTCAAAAATAAAATTAAAAAAAAATTTAAAAAAAAAAAAAAATTTCTTTTGTTTTTGTTTTGTGTTTTGAGTCTTAGGATGCCCTTTTAACTGTCTAGGATGAGCTTATATCTCTGAAATTAAGGCTAAAAGAGGATCACAAGATTGAGATAATGTTTGATGATATTCTTTGGTTAATTATGATTTATGAAAAGCATATGAATGTGTAGTAGATATGGTGCATGCGTAACTTTGGTACAGAATATGAACATGTGGAAGATAAGTTGTGATTCAAAATAACCCTAAGTGAGAATTTGAGCCATGTGCCCTTTCTTTGTGAGTGATTAATGAAAAAAAATGAATTATACTCTTATTTTCTTGGCGATGATTTTGTTGATCTCATTATTCTTTCATCTTGATTGACTACATGCCATAGATTAAGTTTAATGGACTAGAGAATGCTAGAATTCACTGTTATGCTTGTTGAGACGTTTAATATCAATATATGGCCCTGATTCTGGAAAGGATAAAGGTACTTACTTAGGATTTTCACCACCATTGCAAAATAAAGCCTGTGTCCCTATTTGTGCCCGTCGTGGGACCCCCCTAGTTTAACCCCTTTGAGCCTACATTAAGCCTTTTCTTTCATCACCCTCAAATTCCTTAACCTTAACCCTAGTATAGTTATATCCTTAACCTTTGTTCTAAAGACTTAGTGGAGCATATTTTCGAGACTTTGCTTGGAGTTTTGGCGTCAAGGAGATTTTTGAAGGCATGAAGAAGTTCAAGTGTGGGGGTAGACTTGTCCATAAGAAAAATTGTATGTAATTGCCAAAAAAGAAAAAAAAAAAAAGAAATCGAAAAAAAACAAGAATATGTTTTCGGCAATTAAAAGAAAAAATGTGTTATTATTGTTTAAGTTCTATGGATTTTAGTCCCCTATACTTAGTGGATTTGGAGTTTGTTTTTAATTGAAGGCCCATTGTTGAAGAATTTGGTCTTTGTCCTATTCACACTTGTTCAAAAGAAGGTTAGAATGAAGTTTGGGCCCAACATGATGACACTTGGCCTTTTATAAGCCCTAAGGAGGACATGACGTTTTGCAAGCTTGGTGGATTTCGAAGAAGACAGTCTCTCTACATCTACAAGTGCTCTACTAGGTTTTTAGGATACTTTGTGATTTTCCTATCCCTTCGTTTCTTTTAACCTTAAGCCTTGGCCCCATTACAACCCTTAATTGTAAGACCTCTTTGATCCTTAAGATGGGACAGCCTTTGATGTGGAGATGAGTTATAACTGTTGAACTTATGGCTTGGGTTCATTCGTGCATGTAGTTGATATCTTTCATGAGATCTTTGAAAAGAAAATATATATGCTTTCGTTTCTTATGTATGTGATCTACTTCGTAATCTTTCACATACTATTGAGTGATAAGCTTTTAAGCATGAGCCTTGAATCTGAGAGAAGAAAGAGTGATATATCCATGTGAGGTTGAATCATGACTTGTTTGAAATGTGTTGAGAACACCCATCACCATTGTTTACCCCCAAGTCTTACATGCTTATATGTGGATTATGTTTTGTAATTAGCTCTCGAATATCTTGAAGATGTGATGCTTGGTTAAGTGCTAATCTTGGTGACTTGAAAGTATGAGATTGCTGAGACAATATGTTAAAGGGCTTAGAAGTCATTTTGTGTGTGCAACGTTGGAGTCATTACTTGTTACGTTTGTGTCTTGAATTTGTCTAAGTATCTTTTGCGTTTTCTTTTGTTTGAGTCTTTGTGTCCTTTTGTTTTCGTTCTTTATACTTAGTTTATTTTCGTTAGTCTTTGTTTTTGTTTCTTAGTCTTTTTGGTTTGTTATGTTGATTTTGCTAAGGGACTAGCAA
The DNA here is from genome assembly GCF_958449725.1 of Rosa rugosa. Taxonomy (NCBI): domain Eukaryota; kingdom Viridiplantae; phylum Streptophyta; class Magnoliopsida; order Rosales; family Rosaceae; genus Rosa; species Rosa rugosa. The sequence goes on from NC_084823.1 coordinate 23,789,593, forward strand.
AAGCTAAGTGTGGGGGAATTTGATAGGAGCATAAAATGCGACGTTTATAATTTTTAAACCCTATATTTTGCTAAGTTATTTCCTTTATCTTGATCAATTTAACTTAGTTAGTGTTTTTACAGGTGTAAATGGAGTCTCAAAGTCCAAAAATGGCTAAGGAAGGCACAAGTGGCGCAGGAATGGAAAGAAATGAAGAAATGGAAGTTCTCCCAGTTTGACTAGGAAAAGGAATCCCAGTTGAAGTAGGAGTCTGAAGCTGACTTGGACTAGGAGTTCTACTTGGACAAGGAAACCCAATTCTACTCAGATAAGGAATACTAGTATGACAAGGAGTCCCTGTGGGATAAGGATTACTCAAGAAGGTTCCGGAAGAGTGTAGAAGTATCTCGGGAAAGAAAGCAGTGTTCAACTAGGAAACCTACTTGCATATGGAGTTCTACTCATACTAGGAGAGCCTTGGAATGTTCATGAAGTATCTAGAAGTCCCAAGAAGGTCATATGACGTGCACATGGAAGAGAAAGCAACAAGGAATTCGGATTTCAAAGCAATGTGGAGTTTGGATTTCTAGTTGAGTATGGATTGGAATTGCCGTGAGATTCTTGAAGGTTCTAGGAAGTTCTTGACGTTTCATTCTTCAATAAGGCGTGAAAGACATGTGAAAGGCATGTGATGTGAAGGAAAATCGAGTTGGACTTAAGTTGTGCTTTAAAAGTCAAATCCATTACAGATTCGGATTACTGCCTGTGCAGATCAGTCAACTTCAACGGAGCATAGAAACTCGCTCAGAGCTCAGAAAATTATGATCTTTATATGGTTGGAAAGCTACAGATGTCTAGTTTCCAGAGCTTTTTACAGCTCGTCGATATCTATTTTCTAGAAGAAGTTATGGCTGTTTTAGTGCACTGAGGTCAATCCTGCCGGAAATCTGTTTTGTGCCAAACAAGTCCTAAATCAACACAACTTTGGAGAAACCAAGTAGAAACGAATTGGGAGTGCTTTGAGACGTTCTCCTATATATACCTTGTGTATTAGACGTTCAAGGGGAACAATATTCTCCACAATTTCGTATTCTCACTTGTTCTCTCTAGTTTTTCAGGTTTTGCAATCTTCAAGGAGAAAGGCCGTGACCATCCACCTTCCTAGCCATGATCTTCACTTCTGCATCATCTTGGATCTGCTTTGGACCTTGGGACGTGATCAAGGGTTGTCCACACCATAATCTCATCATGAATTTTCACGGTTTTTGCTTTCTTGTAGTTAGAGTTTCTGCTTTGGAAAATCTGTTGTGTAAGCCGAAACTATGATGTGACAAAACTGTTTTCGAAGTATAATTTTGATGTTCTTTTCATGATTGATGTGTTTGTGTGTCCTTTGTCTTGATTAATTGCCGAATATATGGATTGTTGATCTGGTTTTATGCTTCAGTACATGTTAACGATTCTCTAAGTCTGACAAACAATTAGGAAGAATTGCATGTAACTTGCTAGTAATTAGGTTATGCTTTGTAACTCTAATTCGAATAAGTAGTAAAGGCTTGCTTTGAGTCGAAATCAGATTATGCATGTGATGATGAGTTTTGACTTGCTTTGAGTGCTTGGATTTGCATGTCTATTGATTCTTTCTTGTACTTAATGATTTGAAAACGGGATTTTTCATTATTGATATCGAACTTTTCAAAATAAAATTGATTTGGTGCTTTGCTATTTCGATTTGACTTAAGAAAGAAAGTTAAAAGGGGACAATGGTTGCTTTGATCTTTGTGTTTTTGGTTGATAGCTTTCCATGGTAATTAAAAGAAAGATTAAGGGATGCATGAATATGTTGTTCTTGATTGGTTCTTGATAAGTTGTTCTTCGAAAATTCTTCTTTTCCCACCTTTGTATAGAAAACGTTTTAATCTTTTTAATTGCTTTCGAAAATTTATGTTTTTCAATCTTTAAAAACCCCCCCATCTTTATGTTATGTGTTTTTGTATATTTGTAAATAATTAAAATTAACTTAGAGTTTTTAGGTAGCATGTTCATATAAATAATAAATAAAACAAAATGTTTTTAAATTCGTGAATAGTGTCTCCGTGAATAGTAAATATGTGTTAGTGTTTTCTAGGAATTAATTTAGTGGTTTTTAGGAAATTGTCTTGTGTTTTTTTAGGGATTGCTAAAAAATAGGGATTTCTTTGGTGTTTTTTAGGAATTGTGTTTCTTAGGGATTTTTGGTGGTGTTCTTTAGGGATTTTTGTTTCCTTGTTGTATATGGATTCCCTATGTGATATGGATTTGTAAATTGTGTATAAATAGGAGAGTAGGATTTCCAAAACCTTTTCTAACTTAGTTTTCTCTCTAATTTTCGATCTTATATATATGTAGACTTGTATATTTGTTTCTCATTCCTTGCTCTCTAATTCGTGTGAACATGTATGTGTGCTCTCTAACTCTTTGTTGTTTCATAATTCTTTCTTGTAAACTTGTAAAATATTTTCGTAACCTTGTATATGTTTGTTCTTTAATTTCGTGACTTGTAAATTCTTTTCTTTATATGTTTCTCACATGTTAGCACCCTCAATCCCCGGTTTTGAACGATACCCTATTTGCTCTATACTAACGATGATATTTTTCAGGGTTTAAATTGGCGATGCTTTTGCACGTATCAATTTTTGGCGCCGTTGCCGGGGATTGAAAAGTCTTCATGTGATGAAAACGCCACTAATGTATGATTTTGGTAAGGGATTATGAACTATTATGGAATAGGTGAAGTCTCTTTTGTTAACATTAGCCTTAACCCCTTATTAGTACCTGATTCAGGTCTCTTAAGGTTGAGGGCGGCTTTTGTTGCCACTTGAAAAATGTCTTGCACTTAGGTTTTCTCTTATCTAAGTAAGTATAGCCTATGTGAGATGGTGACTAGGAAGGGGACAACGTTCATGACGGGTTTTGAAATCAGAAAGGCAATCAAACGAGCGTAAACCACTATGTGGGAGTAGCTTGTGCCAAAATGGTTTCTACCTCTCGTGCTCGTCTGGCCATTTCAGTAAGGTTGCCCAAAGGATTTGAGAAGAAATATGTGTGGAGGCAAGGACTTGGGCCGCACGTCCAAAACAATAGTTCATGATGTCTTGTTGAAGTCATATACTTAGACAATTTTCGAAATAGTTGGGTTTGGTAAGAAGTTGTCAGTCATAATGGACGAGGTGAAATATTCTCTTGTTAATACTTGTCAAAGTTTTCTTTATCAAGTAGGAGCGCCTTATTAGCATAGGGTGTCTAGGTTGATTGGATACGAGAAGTGCTAGCAAAGGGTCTCATCCCCTGCTAATCAAGTGAGCTGAGCTCCGCCAAAATCGTTCCTCTACTACCTGGCTCTGTGTGAAAAGAGTTCCCAAAAGATAAAGGGAATGGAGACTTGTATTAAAACTAGAATCTTTGGGCCGTGTGTCTAAACCTTGATTCACGATTCCTTATTGGAGTTAACTACTTAAAAGATTGTAAAAATTGTAAAAATTGTAAATATATACATAAATTTTCGTTGGTCTTGTATATATACATACTTGTGATGTTTTCTTGTGTGTATACATTGGAATAAATGGAGGTACAAGTCTAGGCTGAAAGACTTTAAACATTAAGCGCTGCATGGGAGGCAACCCATTTCAACCGTAGCTGTGGAGGAGCCATCAACGCAGATTTGCTTTCTTGAACTCTTCCCTTCTCTTTTATTTTCGTCAACTTTGCTTTTCTTTTAGGATTTGTTGCATTAACTATTCTTCTATGCTTGATTGATGCTTTGCATGCTTTATAATTGTTTATACATTGAGGACAATGCATGATTTAAGTGTGGGGGAAGGGTTTAACGTTTCACTTTGTTTTTAGATAGCTAGTTTTGTGGTCTTAAAAAAAAAAAAAAAAAAATTATTTTCGTCACTTTAATAATAATTCGTCACTGTTCAAAAATAAAATTAAAAAAAAATTTAAAAAAAAAAAAAAATTTCTTTTGTTTTTGTTTTGTGTTTTGAGTCTTAGGATGCCCTTTTAACTGTCTAGGATGAGCTTATATCTCTGAAATTAAGGCTAAAAGAGGATCACAAGATTGAGATAATGTTTGATGATATTCTTTGGTTAATTATGATTTATGAAAAGCATATGAATGTGTAGTAGATATGGTGCATGCGTAACTTTGGTACAGAATATGAACATGTGGAAGATAAGTTGTGATTCAAAATAACCCTAAGTGAGAATTTGAGCCATGTGCCCTTTCTTTGTGAGTGATTAATGAAAAAAAATGAATTATACTCTTATTTTCTTGGCGATGATTTTGTTGATCTCATTATTCTTTCATCTTGATTGACTACATGCCATAGATTAAGTTTAATGGACTAGAGAATGCTAGAATTCACTGTTATGCTTGTTGAGACGTTTAATATCAATATATGGCCCTGATTCTGGAAAGGATAAAGGTACTTACTTAGGATTTTCACCACCATTGCAAAATAAAGCCTGTGTCCCTATTTGTGCCCGTCGTGGGACCCCCCTAGTTTAACCCCTTTGAGCCTACATTAAGCCTTTTCTTTCATCACCCTCAAATTCCTTAACCTTAACCCTAGTATAGTTATATCCTTAACCTTTGTTCTAAAGACTTAGTGGAGCATATTTTCGAGACTTTGCTTGGAGTTTTGGCGTCAAGGAGATTTTTGAAGGCATGAAGAAGTTCAAGTGTGGGGGTAGACTTGTCCATAAGAAAAATTGTATGTAATTGCCAAAAAAGAAAAAAAAAAAAAGAAATCGAAAAAAAACAAGAATATGTTTTCGGCAATTAAAAGAAAAAATGTGTTATTATTGTTTAAGTTCTATGGATTTTAGTCCCCTATACTTAGTGGATTTGGAGTTTGTTTTTAATTGAAGGCCCATTGTTGAAGAATTTGGTCTTTGTCCTATTCACACTTGTTCAAAAGAAGGTTAGAATGAAGTTTGGGCCCAACATGATGACACTTGGCCTTTTATAAGCCCTAAGGAGGACATGACGTTTTGCAAGCTTGGTGGATTTCGAAGAAGACAGTCTCTCTACATCTACAAGTGCTCTACTAGGTTTTTAGGATACTTTGTGATTTTCCTATCCCTTCGTTTCTTTTAACCTTAAGCCTTGGCCCCATTACAACCCTTAATTGTAAGACCTCTTTGATCCTTAAGATGGGACAGCCTTTGATGTGGAGATGAGTTATAACTGTTGAACTTATGGCTTGGGTTCATTCGTGCATGTAGTTGATATCTTTCATGAGATCTTTGAAAAGAAAATATATATGCTTTCGTTTCTTATGTATGTGATCTACTTCGTAATCTTTCACATACTATTGAGTGATAAGCTTTTAAGCATGAGCCTTGAATCTGAGAGAAGAAAGAGTGATATATCCATGTGAGGTTGAATCATGACTTGTTTGAAATGTGTTGAGAACACCCATCACCATTGTTTACCCCCAAGTCTTACATGCTTATATGTGGATTATGTTTTGTAATTAGCTCTCGAATATCTTGAAGATGTGATGCTTGGTTAAGTGCTAATCTTGGTGACTTGAAAGTATGAGATTGCTGAGACAATATGTTAAAGGGCTTAGAAGTCATTTTGTGTGTGCAACGTTGGAGTCATTACTTGTTACGTTTGTGTCTTGAATTTGTCTAAGTATCTTTTGCGTTTTCTTTTGTTTGAGTCTTTGTGTCCTTTTGTTTTCGTTCTTTATACTTAGTTTATTTTCGTTAGTCTTTGTTTTTGTTTCTTAGTCTTTTTGGTTTGTTATGTTGATTTTGCTAAGGGACTAGCAAAAGCTAAGTGTGGGGGAATTTGATAGGAGCATAAAATGCGACGTTTATAATTTTTAAACCCTATATTTTGCTAAGTTATTTCCTTTATCTTGATCAATTTAACTTAGTTAGTGTTTTTACAGGTGTAAATGGAGTCTCAAAGTCCAAAAATGGCTAAGGAAGGCACAAGTGGCGCAGGAATGGAAAGAAATGAAGAAATGGAAGTTCTCCCAGTTTGACTAGGAAAAGGAATCCCAGTTGAAGTAGGAGTCTGAAGCTGACTTGGACTAGGAGTTCTACTTGGACAAGGAAACCCAATTCTACTCAGATAAGGAATACTAGTATGACAAGGAGTCCCTGTGGGATAAGGATTACTCAAGAAGGTTCCGGAAGAGTGTAGAAGTATCTCGGGAAAGAAAGCAGTGTTCAACTAGGAAACCTACTTGCATATGGAGTTCTACTCATACTAGGAGAGCCTTGGAATGTTCATGAAGTATCTAGAAGTCCCAAGAAGGTCATATGACGTGCACATGGAAGAGAAAGCAACAAGGAATTCGGATTTCAAAGCAATGTGGAGTTTGGATTTCTAGTTGAGTATGGATTGGAATTGCCGTGAGATTCTTGAAGGTTCTAGGAAGTTCTTGACGTTTCATTCTTCAATAAGGCGTGAAAGACATGTGAAAGGCATGTGATGTGAAGGAAAATCGAGTTGGACTTAAGTTGTGCTTTAAAAGTCAAATCCATTACAGATTCGGATTACTGCCTGTGCAGATCAGTCAACTTCAACGGAGCATAGAAACTCGCTCAGAGCTCAGAAAATTATGATCTTTATATGGTTGGAAAGCTACAGATGTCTAGTTTCCAGAGCTTTTTACAGCTCGTCGATATCTATTTTCTAGAAGAAGTTATGGCTGTTTTAGTGCACTGAGGTCAATCCTGCCGGAAATCTGTTTTGTGCCAAACAAGTCCTAAATCAACACAACTTTGGAGAAACCAAGTAGAAACGAATTGGGAGTGCTTTGAGACGTTCTCCTATATATACCTTGTGTATTAGACGTTCAAGGGGAACAATATTCTCCACAATTTCGTATTCTCACTTGTTCTCTCTAGTTTTTCAGGTTTTGCAATCTTCAAGGAGAAAGGCCGTGACCATCCACCTTCCTAGCCATGATCTTCACTTCTGCATCATCTTGGATCTGCTTTGGACCTTGGGACGTGATCAAGGGTTGTCCACACCATAATCTCATCATGAATTTTCACGGTTTTTGCTTTCTTGTAGTTAGAGTTTCTGCTTTGGAAAATCTGTTGTGTAAGCCGAAACTATGATGTGACAAAACTGTTTTCGAAGTATAATTTTGATGTTCTTTTCATGATTGATGTGTTTGTGTGTCCTTTGTCTTGATTAATTGCCGAATATATGGATTGTTGATCTGGTTTTATGCTTCAGTACATGTTAACGATTCTCTAAGTCTGACAAACAATTAGGAAGAATTGCATGTAACTTGCTAGTAATTAGGTTATGCTTTGTAACTCTAATTCGAATAAGTAGTAAAGGCTTGCTTTGAGTCGAAATCAGATTATGCATGTGATGATGAGTTTTGACTTGCTTTGAGTGCTTGGATTTGCATGTCTATTGATTCTTTCTTGTACTTAATGATTTGAAAACGGGATTTTTCATTATTGATATCGAACTTTTCAAAATAAAATTGATTTGGTGCTTTGCTATTTCGATTTGACTTAAGAAAGAAAGTTAAAAGGGGACAATGGTTGCTTTGATCTTTGTGTTTTTGGTTGATAGCTTTCCATGGTAATTAAAAGAAAGATTAAGGGATGCATGAATATGTTGTTCTTGATTGGTTCTTGATAAGTTGTTCTTCGAAAATTCTTCTTTTCCCACCTTTGTATAGAAAACGTTTTAATCTTTTTAATTGCTTTCGAAAATTTATGTTTTTCAATCTTTAAAAACCCCCCCATCTTTATGTTATGTGTTTTTGTATATTTGTAAATAATTAAAATTAACTTAGAGTTTTTAGGTAGCATGTTCATATAAATAATAAATAAAACAAAATGTTTTTAAATTCGTGAATAGTGTCTCCGTGAATAGTAAATATGTGTTAGTGTTTTCTAGGAATTAATTTAGTGGTTTTTAGGAAATTGTCTTGTGTTTTTTTAGGGATTGCTAAAAAATAGGGATTTCTTTGGTGTTTTTTAGGAATTGTGTTTCTTAGGGATTTTTGGTGGTGTTCTTTAGGGATTTTTGTTTCCTTGTTGTATATGGATTCCCTATGTGATATGGATTTGTAAATTGTGTATAAATAGGAGAGTAGGATTTCCAAAACCTTTTCTAACTTAGTTTTCTCTCTAATTTTCGATCTTATATATATGTAGACTTGTATATTTGTTTCTCATTCCTTGCTCTCTAATTCGTGTGAACATGTATGTGTGCTCTCTAACTCTTTGTTGTTTCATAATTCTTTCTTGTAAACTTGTAAAATATTTTCGTAACCTTGTATATGTTTGTTCTTTAATTTCGTGACTTGTAAATTCTTTTCTTTATATGTTTCTCACATGTTAGCACCCTCAATCCCCGGTTTTGAACGATACCCTATTTGCTCTATACTAACGATGATATTTTTCAGGGTTTAAATTGGCGATGCTTTTGCACGTATCACTGCTCATCTGGAAACGTCTCCACCAGAGGGAGAGGGTCTTCTGCATGGACTAAACAACTCAAGTGGTCAGCTACCACGTTTTCACTACCCTTCTTGTCCTTGATTTCCACGTCGAATTCTTGCAAGAGTAGTATCCATCTAATGAGCCTTGGTTTCGCCTCCTTCTTGGTCATCAAGTACTTAAAAGCTGCATGGTCAGTATAGATAATAACTTTTGTACCAAGTAAGTAAGAACGAAACTTTTCAAGGGCAAAGACAACTGCAAGGAGCTCTTTCTCTGTGGTGGAGTAGTTCATCTGTGCATCATTCAAAGTCCTTGAGGCGTAGTAGATTGCATAAGGGCGTTTGTCCTTCCTTTGCCCCAAAACAGCTCCAACTGCGTAGTCAGAGGCATCACACATCAATTCAAAGGGCAAGGACCAATCTGGAGGCAACATGATTGGGGCAGACGTCAACAACTCCTTAAGCTTGTCAAAAGCTTCTTGACACTCCTTGTCAAAGTGAAACGTCACATCCTTCTGGAGTAGTTGGCATAAAGGTCTCGAAATCTTGGAGAAGTCCTTGATGAACCTCCTATAAAAACCTGCATGGCCAAGGAAAGAACGAATCTCTCTCACAGAAGTGGGAGAGGGTAAGTAACGCACAATATCCACCTTGGCTTTATCAACCTCTATTCCCCTAGCAGAGACAATGTGTCCTAGAACTATCCCTTGTTTAACCATAAAATGGCATTTTTCCCAGTTTAATACAAGGTTAGTTTCCATGCAACGTTTCAAAATTATCTCCAGATTATTAAGACAATCATCAAAATTCTTTCCAAAAACTGAAAAGTCATCCATGAATACCTCTATGATTTTCTCAATATGATCTGAAAAGATACTTACCATACACCTCTGAAAGGTACCTGGGGCGTTGCAAAGGCCAAAAGGCATACGTCGATAGGCAAACGTCCCAAATGGGCAAGTGAATGTTGTCTTCTCTTGATCTTCATTGGCTATGGCAATCTGATTGTAGCCTGAGTAGCCATCCAAGAAGCAGTAGTAGTCATGTCCAGCTAGGCGCTCAAGCATCTGATCAATGAATGGAAGAGGAAAGTGATCTTTCCTTGTTGTTGCGTTGAGCCTCCTATAGTCAATGCACACTCTGTGGCCTGTGACCGTCCTTTGGGGCACCAGTTCGTTCTCAGCATTCTTTACCACAGTTACCCCAGACTTCTTGGGCACGACCTGAACTGGGGAGACCCACTTGGAGTCTGAGATGGGGTAGATTACCCCACAATCAAGGAGTTTGATAACCTCCTTCTTCACAACTTCCATCATTGGAGGGTTTAGACGACGTTGAGCCTCTCTAGTGGGTTTAGACCCCTCCTCTAGAAGTATCCTATGGACGCAAGTTGTAGGGCTGATTCCCTTGATATCCGCCAATGTCCATCCTATTGCGGTCTTGTGTTGTTTCAGCATTTCCACCAACTTCCCTTCTTGTGGAGTCGTAAGTGCAGAGGACACAATCACTGGTAAGGTCTCCTTGTCCCCTAAGTAGACATATTTCAAGTGGTTTGGAAGAGGTTTTAGCTCAAGTTCTGGTGCCTGGACCACTGAAGGTAAAGTCTTGTTAGCAGATAACTGAATGGACAAAGGAGAAGGAGACTTACCTACATAGGGTGACGCTTCAAGAAAGGAGACGTTTTCAATGATCTTCTCCTCACAAGTGTCCTTCAATTTATCCTCTGAGATAGTGACGCCACCATGTGTGTACCCTATTCCTTGTTCAAGAGTCGTGGCTAGGGTATCCTCATTCATGACATCAAACATATTCTGTGCAAGATCATCTAAGATATCAGTAGAAAAACAATCATTAACATCAAGAGGATACCTCATGGCTTCAAAGATGTTGAAGCCAATAACGTCACCATCAAATTCCATGGTGAGAGAGCCTGCATACACATCTATCTTTGTTCTAGCTGTCCTTAAGAAAGGACGTCCCAAAAGCAATGGAGTGGAACTCACAGGGGAGTCCTCCATTTCCAACACATAAAAATCAGCTGGGAAGATAAGATGGTTAACCTGCACAAGCACATCCTCCAACAAACCTCTAGGGTATACATTGGATCTGTCAGCTAACTGAATGATAACATTATCAGATTTAAGTTCCCCTAGACCTAGGGTTTCATACACAGAATAAGGCATAACATTAACAAACGCACCTAGGTCTAGCATGGCATTCTTAAAGCGAGAGTTACCAATAGTACATGGAATAGTAAAGCTTCCAGGATCCTTACACTTTGGAGGAATTTTCCTCTGAATCAAGGCAGAGACATTTTCACTTACCTTTACCACCTCCTTTTCACGGTTGACTCTCCTAGTAGTGCAAAGCTCTTTGAGGAACTTGGCATACTTAGGGACTTGCTTAATGGCCTCTAGGAGGGGTAAGTTCACTTGCACCTTCTTGAAAGTTTCCAAGATAGCTTGGTCACTCTCATCCTTCTTAGATTTGGCAAACCTGCGTGGGAAGGGTATGCAAGAAGAAGAAGGGTTAGCAATAACCGAATTTGATAAGTTAGAATGAATACCTTTAATTTCCGGTTTTGCCTTTGGTGAGGACGCCTTGGTTTCTTCTTTGGACGTTGCAGGGTCCTTCTCAATACCCAACTTGGTGGGTTCTTGGTCTTCCTCAATCTCTATGCTCACTTGGGCCTTCTTGGTTGGCTTGGGTTGATCCACAAATGGTCTTCCACTCTTTGTAGTCACAACTGATGCATTCTCCACATTACCCTTAGGGTTAGGTATTGTGGTACTAGGGAGCTTCCCCGTTTCATGGATCTTACACATGAAGTCCACAACTTGGCCCATCTGCTTCTTAAGGTCTGCAATGTCCTTGGTATGGGTCTGTTGTCCTTGAATCAAAGCCTGAGTAGAGTTTGTCAAGGCTTGTGTAGAGCTAGTCAAGGCCTCCAACGTTTTATCATAGTGAGAGTTGGAACTTCCTGAATTCTGTTGAGGAGGCATGTAGGGCCTTTGAAAAGAAGATCCTTGAAATGAAGGCCCTTGAGGACGTTGGAAGTTCCCACCAAGAGGATTCTGAACGTTTTCATTGTTGGTCCACTTGAAGTTGGGATGGTCCCTCCATCCTGGGTTGTACGTATTTGAATAAGGGTCATGCCTAGGACGTGAAGGTCCTCCTTGATATCCCCCTTGATATCCTCCTTGATATCCTCCAATAGCATTTGCAGATTCCCATCCTCCATTTTCATTGAGTTGAGGGCACTGATCTGTAACATGCCCTTGCATAGAGCATACCCCACAAGCAATGGTGGCACTTGGTCCCTTGGAAGTGACGACTTGGTTCATTAGGAAGGTGAGCTTATTCAGTTGGTCCTCAATGGCAGTATTCTTTCCCACCTCATGCACCTTTCGAATGGAGTGTCCTATACCCTCATATTGTTGATTGTTTAGGGCACGATTCTCAATAAGCTCCCTTCCAGCTGCAGGTGACTTGTCCACAAAAGCTCCTCCAGCTGCAGCATCAAGCATTTGCCTCTCTAAGGGTAAGAGTCCCTCATAAAAACATGTAAGCAGGGTTTCATTCTTCATCTGATGTTGAGGGCATTGGGCAAGTAAGGAGTTGAACCTTTCATAGTAGGCACCATAGGACTCATCATGGTGGTACGCTCAGAGCAAGCGCATAATTTAACCCTGAAATATCGTTAGTAGTATAGAATAAATAGGGATCGTTCTATTCCGGGGATTGAGGGTACACCTGTCATTGTCAAACAATTAAACAATTAAAATCAAAACAAAGTATAATATTCACACATATGCACATTATTTACGAATAAAAAGGGGGTTTTTGATTTTGGTTTTTCTGAAAATAAAACTAAGTTAATAAAACAATTAAACTGCAAAAACATAAAATTATAAATGGAATGCAAGAACAAAGATCAAAATCGAAACATATGATTAAAATTAATTCAAGTTCATCATTGTTCATCATAGTCATGCAAGAGGAATTGATCATGTGAAACGTTCAAAGCAAACAATTTCCCATATTTTACTTTCAACGCTAATTAATCTAAGTGAAAGAACATAGACTAATCCTATCAAACATGCATTCAAGCCCTAGAAAGCTAGTCAATCATACATGTCTAACGCATTAAGCATCTAGAAAGGCTATCAATTCAAATGTGCAACTTAGTATGAAAAAGTCCACCTAATTGCAATCTTCTTTGATTAAATTCGGTTTTTGTACAAAACCTTTACTACTTATTGATTCAAGAACACAAAACCAAAAAGTTGATTCATGTTCTTAAATTCGTAGCACCAATTATATAAAAACCCTAAAAGTTTCGAACCCTTTAAGATTAACATACAAAAGATTTCTATCATGCAAATTTAATCAAACACTCACACATAAGCAACCATAAATCGCAAAACATGAATCTGAAAATTAGTAATTAATCATAAAATTTCAGAATTCGAAAATTGTTCACACACATGTGTCAACTAGGGCATAACCAACGAAAATTACAAAGCAAAGGTTACAAGGAGAATCGGATTACACCAAGAGATGGAGATGGGATGAATGGTCTCTTGAATTTCGAAAGCAATCTTCAAGGATGGTGATGGATGATGTGCACGGCTTGTCCTCTTCTTCCTTGGCCTTGCTTGAACTTCGTGGTTGCCCTAGAGGATGGAGAAGAACACGGCTAAGCTAGAGAGAGTTTTCTGATTTTTTCTAAAGTTGTAAAACGCAAAAGTGGGAACTCTTGACGTTGAGAGAAGAGAGGAATATATAGGGGACGGCCCCTAGGTCTCCATGCCGTGTAAAACCCTAGAGAAACTCACGGCAATTCTTGTTAACTCCACATAATTCCCTCCAATGAAATCTTGCCAAGTAAGCCCTATGATGTGTCTCAACCAATCACATAATTTCCTAGAATATTTCCCTTGATTTTCTTGCCGAAATACCATGACAATAATCTGATTTTATCTCTTGTATTTCGGCCAAAACTCCTTTAGAGATTCTAGGAATGAATCTAGTCACCTTTTGGGAGCTTTTTGTGTTCAACACATCTTCTCTTTCCTTTTATTTCTCCCTCAAAAATCTCCATCGAAATCTCTTTTTATTTTCTGATTTTTCCCACGGCAAAACCCTAGTTTCTCTCTTCATTTTGGACGGCAACTCCTCTAGGGTTTCTTCCATGCGTCACAAACCCTAATCTCTTGGGCCATGATGGGCCATGATCCATTTTGCCGAAAATTCAAAGTGCTCTTGGGCTTCGTTGCTTCATCTTCAAGCCTTCTTCTTTTCCAACGCAAAACACTTCATTTTCTTCATTTCTTTTCATAGTTGCGTTGGAAACTTCATTGGTAAGCTCTCCTCCATTTCGCAGGGTTTCCTGGTTGCACTAGGAAAGCTTGTTTCTTCATTTCTGCTCAAATGTGTGGACCGTTTTCTCTCATATTTGTTTGTCTTGATGTTCGCAGGCTCCTCCTTCCATTCGTGCGTTCATTTCCACTTTTTAGCTCGGAAGTCCTGAAAATAGAAACTAGTATGAGAAATAGAAACTTTCCTAATTTGAAAAATAGAAACTTACTACAAATGAAAAATAGAAAGTTACTAAAAATGAAAAAATAGAAACTTGCCAGAAATGAGAAATGAAAACTACAAGAATAGAAACTTTCTAAAAATGGAAAATAGAAACTAAGAAAAATGGAAACTTTCTACAAATAGGAACTTTCCCAATCAAAGAATGGAAACTTTCCTAAACAGAGTTTTACTAAGGAAATGACGCAAGAAATGTAAGGAAATGCAGTTAAAACGTCGCATTAAAATGCTCCTATCAGGCTCCTCCACAGCTACTTCTGAATTGGGTTGCCTCCCAAGCAGCGCTTAATGTTTATAGTCTTTCAGCCTAGACTTGTACCTCCATTTAGTCCTCTGATTGTGGGGCGTTTGGGAGGGGTACATCCTCCACTTCATGTTCCACAAATGCTTCATAATAGGGCTTCAAGCGATGGCCATTGACTTTGAACTCGTGGCCAGTTTGTTCACTCTTGATCTGTATAGCTCCATGGGAGAACACATTAGTAATAATGAAAGGTCCAATCCAACGAGAACGAAGTTTACCTGGGAAGAGTTTGAGACGAGAATGGAAGAGAAGAACTTTTTGACCCACAACAAAAGTCTTCCTTCGAATCATTTTATCATGGAATGCCTTAGTCTTTTCTTTATAAATGTTGGCACTTTCGAAAGCATCATTCCTAATCTCCTCTAACTCTTGCAACTGCAGCTTCCTATGAAGCCCAGCTTCATCAAGATCCATGTTGAACAGCTTCACAGCCCACCAAGCTTTGTGCTCTAACTCCACAGGTAAATGGCAAGGTTTGCCATAGACAATTCGATATGGGGACATACCTATGGGAGTCTTATATGCAGTTCTGTAAGCCCACAAAGCATCCTCCAAGCGTAGGGACCAATCCTTCCTGTTAGGGTTCACAGTCTTTTCCAATATCCCCTTGATCTGACGATTTGAGACTTCAGCCTGCCCACTAGTTTGGGGGTGATAAGGTGTAGAAACCTTATGTGTAACATCATATTTCTTCAACAAGGCCTCAATCGTCCGATTGCAAAAGTGGGATCCACCATCACTAATGGGAACTCTAGGCATTCCAAACCTGCTAAAAATGTTAGACTTGATAAAATCTGCAACAACCTTAGAGTCATTAGTTCGAGTGGCCTTTGCTTCCACCCATTTGGAAACATAGTCCACTGCAAGTAAGATATATAAACACCCAAAAGATGAAGGGAAAGGTCCCATGAAATCTATACCCCAGACATCAAATATTTCAATAGTTATGATATTAGACAATGGCATTTGATCTCTAGAGCTTAGATTTCCTGTTCTTTGGCATCTATCACAAGTTAGACAATAGGTATGTGCATCCCTAAATAATGTTGGCCAAAAGAACCCAGACTCTAACACCTTAAACGCAGTCTTTTTAGACCCAAAGTGACCCCCACATGCTTTAGAATGGCAAAAAGAAAGTATGGCATTTTGTTCATGTTCAGGCACACATCTCCTAATCAGTTGATCAGAGCAATATTTCCACAAATAAGGTTCATCCCAAACATATTGCTTAACAGTTTTCTTAAGCCTATCTCTATGAGCACGTGACATGGTATCAGGAATCTTCCTAGAAACAATATAGTTCACAATATCAGCATACCATGGTTCGCTTACCTGAAGTCCAAAGAGCTGCTCATCTGGAAACGTCTCCACCAGAGGGAGAGGGTCTTCTGCATGCACCAAACGACTCAAGTGGTCAGCTACCACGTTTTCACTACCCTTCTTGTCCTTGATTTCAACGTCAAACTCTTGTAAGAGTAGGACCCATCTGATAAGCCTTGGTTTCGCCTCCTTCTTGGTCATCAAGTACTTCAAAGCTGCATGGTCAGTATAAATAATCACCTTGGTACCAAGTAAGTAGGAACGAAACTTTTCAAGGGCAAAGACAACTGCAAGGAGCTCTTTCTCTGTGGTAGAGTAATTCATTTGTGCATCATTCAGAGTCCTTGAGGCGTAGTAGATGGCATAGGGTCGTTTGTCCTTCCTTTGCCCCAAAACAGCTCCAACTGCATAGTCAGAGGCATCACACATCAATTCAAAGGGCAAGGACCAATCTGGAGGTAGCATGATAGGGGCTGACGTCAACAACTCCTTAAGCTTGTCAAAAGCATCTTGACATTCCTTGTCAAAGTGAAACGGCACATCCTTCTGGAGTAGTTGGCATACAGGTCTCGAAATCTTGGAGAAGTCCTTGATAAACCTCCTATAAAAACCTGCATGGCCAAGGAAAGAACGAATCTCTCTCACAGAAGTGGGAGAGGGTAAGTAACGCACAATATCCACCTTGGCCTTATCAACCTCTATCCCCCTAGCAGAAACAATATGTCCTAGAACTATTCCTTGTTTAACCATAAAATGGCATTTCTCCCAATTAAGTACAAGGTTAGTTTCCATGCAACGTTTTAGAATTATTTCCAGATTATTAAGACAATCATCAAAATTCTTTCCAAAAACTGAAAAGTCATCCATGAATACCTCTATGATTTTCTCAATATAATCTGAAAAAATACTTACCATACACCTCTGAAAGGTACCTGGGGCGTTGCAAAGTCCAAAGGGCATACGTCGATAGGCAGACGTCCCAAAGGGGCAAGTGAAGGTTGTCTTCTCTTGGTCTTCATTGGTTATGGCAATCTGATTGTAGCCTGAGTAGCCATCCAAGAAGCAGTAGTAATCATGGCCAGCCAAACGCTCAAGCATCTGATCAATGAATGGAAGAGGAAAGTGATCTTTCCTTGTTGTTGCGTTGAGCTTCCTATAATCAATGCAAACTCTGTGGCCTGTGACTGTCCTTTGGGGCACCAGTTCGTTCTCAGCATTTTTCACCACAGTTACCCCAGATTTCTTGGGCACAACCTGAACTGGAGAGACCCACTTGGAGTCTGAAATAGGGTAGATCACCCCACAATCAAGGAGTTTGATGACCTTCTTCTTCACAACTTCCATCATAGGAGGGTTGAGACGACGTTGAGCCTCTCTAGTGGGTTTTGTCCCCTCCTCAAGAAGTATTCTATGGACGCAAGTAGTAGGGCTTATTCCCTTGATATCCGCCAATGTCCATCCTATGGCGGTCTTGTGTTGCTTCAACATCTCCACCAATCTCTCCTCTTGAGACGAAGTAAGAGAGGAGGACACAATCACTGGTAAAGTCTCCTTGTCTCCTAAGTAGACATACTTCAAGTGGTTTGGTAGAGGTTTAAGTTCAAGTTCTGGTGCCTGAACCACTGAAGGTAAAGTCTTATTAGCAGATAACTGAATGGACAAGGGTGAAGTAGACTTACCTACATAGGGTGAAGCTTCAAGGAATGAGACGTTTTCAATGATCTTTCCTTCACAAGTCTCCTTCAATTCCTCCTCTGAGATAATGGCACCACCTTTTGTGTACCCTACTCCTTGTTCGAGTGTTGTGGCTAGGGTATCCTCATTCATGGCATCAAACATTTTCTGGGCAAGATCATCCAAAATGTCAATAGAATAACAATCATTTATATCAAGAGGATACCTCATGGCTTCAAAAATGTTGAAGCCAATAACGTCACCATCAAACTCCATGGTGAGAGAGCCTGCATACACATCTATCTTCGTCCTAGCTGTCCTTAAGAAAGGACGTCCCAAAAGCAAAGGAGTGGAACTCACAGGGGAGTCCTCCATTTCCAACACATAAAAATCAGCTGGGAAGATAAGATGGTTAACCTGCACAAGCACATCCTCCAACAAACCTCTAGGGTATGCATTGGATCTGTCAGCTAACTGAATGATAACATTATCAGATTGAAGTTCCCCTAGACCTAGGGTTTCATAAACAGAGTAGGGCATAACATTAACAGATGCACCTAGATCTAGCATGGCATTCTTAAATCTAGAGTTACCGATAGTACATGGAATAGTAAAGCTTCCAGGATCCTTACACTTTGGAGGAATCTTCCTCTGAATCAAGGCAGAAACGTTCTCACTTACCTTTACCACCTCCTTTTCACAGTTTACTCTCCTAGTAGTGCAAAGCTCTTTAAGGAACTTGGCATACTTAGGGACTTGCTTGATGGCCTCTAGGAGGGGTAAGTTTACTTGCACCTTCTTGAAAGTTTCCAAGATAGCTTGGTCACTTTCATCCTTCTTGGATTTGGCAAACCTGCGTGGAAAGGGCATGCAAGAAGAAGAAGGGTTAGCAATAACCGAATTTGATAAGTTAGAATTAATACCTTGAATTTCCGGTTTTGCCTTTAGTGGTGAGGACGCCTTGATTTCTTCCTTGGACGTTGCAGGGTCCTTTTCAATACCCAACTTTGTGGGTTCATGGTCTTCCTCAATCTCTATGCTCACTTGGGCCTTCTTGGGTTGATCCACAAATGGCCTTCCACTCCTTGTAGTCACAACTGATGCATTCTCCACATTACCCTTAGGATTAGGTATTGTGACACTAGGGAGCTTCCCATTCTCATGAATCTTGCTCATGAAGTCCACAACTTGGCCCATCTGCTTCTTGAGTTCTGCAATGTCCTTAGTATGGGTCTGTTGTCCTTGGATCAGAGCCTGAGTGGAGTTTGTCAAGGCTTGTGTAGAGCTAGTCAAGGCTTCCAACGCCTTATCATAATGAGAATTGGAATTCCCAGAGTTCTGTGGAGGAGGCATGTAAGGCCTTTGAAAAGATGATCCTTGAAATGAAGGCCCTTGAGGACGTTGGAAGTTCCCACCAAGAGGATTCTGAGTGTTTTCATTGTTGGTCCACTTGAAGTTGGGATGGTCCCTCCATCCAGGGTTGTAGGTATTGGAATAAGGATCATACTTAGGACGTTGAGGTCCTCCCTGATATCCACCTTGAAATCCTCCAATAGCATTTGCGGATTCCCATCCTCCATTCTCATTGAGTTGAGGGCACTGATCTGTGACATGCCCTTGCATAGAGCATACCCCACAAGCTATTGGTGCACCTATTCCCTTAGAAGTGACGACTTGGTTCATTAGGAGAGTGAGCTTGTTCAGTTGATCCTCAATGGCAGTATTCCTGCCCACTTCATGCACCTTTGGAATGGAGTGCCCTATACCCTCATATTGTTGATTGTTGAGGGCACGATTCTCAATAAGTTCCTTTCCAGCTGCAGGTGACTTGTCCACAAAAGCTCCTCCAGCTGCAGCATCAAGCATTTGCCTCTCTAAGGGTAAGAGTCCCTCATAAAAGCATGTCAGTAGGGTCTCATCCTTCATCTGATGTTGAGGACATTGGGCAAGTAAGGAATTGAACCTCTCATAATAGGCAGAATAGGACTCATCTGGGGCTTGTTCAATTCCACTGAGCTTCTTCCTGAGTGTGATGACCTTTGAAGCTGGGAAGTATTTTTCCAAGAAGGCCTTCCGCATTGTGTCCCAAGAGGTGATACGTCCAGCAGGAATCTCATATAGCCAATCTTTGGCTCTATCAGCTAAGGAGAATGGAAACGCCTTCATCTTCAGAATGTTCTCATCTGCCCCTTGTGGTTGCATGTTAGAACACACAACCTGAAATGCTCTAAGATGCTTGTTGGCGTCCTCCATAGGAAACCCATGGAACATAGGGAGTTGGTGCAGTAGTCCACTCTTTAGTTCAAACTCTGCTTGTCTTCCTGCTGCAGGGGCAGGGTACACAATGCCTATAGGGGGTCCTCCCTCGACTGTTGATGTGGATAGTTCCCTAATGGATGCCATTCTCTCTTCTTGAACTTCTTCAGGTGGTGGTGAAAGTGGTGGTGTAGGTGGTGGTGAAGGTGAAAGAGGTGGAGATGGAGTTGGTGTAGGTGATGTGGATTCCTCTGAAGGATCTAAGATTCTCTTCCCTTGCTCGTTGAATGTATATGGCTTGAATTGCAAGGGAGAAGGTCTTCTGTATTCGAGTTGTGGAGGATTCTTCAAACGAGCAAGTCTTTCTTCAATCTCTCGTGCACTAGGGATTTTAGAAGGCTCGGTCATTCATGGAAATCCTGAACAACATTAAGTTTACACAAGTTAGTAAATTACAAAATACAAGAAACACAAGTTAATACTTTATACAAGAAAAACGTCACTATTCACAATGCAACAAAAGAGACTTACAAAGTTTGTACAAGTAAGAGAAGTATAAAACAAACCAATTTACACGTGAAGGTTATGTACAAGTATTTTATTTTTGTCATGGAAATGTCATAAACAAAGTTAATGACTCAATTAATTCCAAGTTGTAAGTCGAGCCCAATAGAAACCACTACTATTGGTGAGCTACGATATAGGGATAGTCGCCTAGACATGAGTCACTTTCCTTTGTTTCAGAAGGCCAGATAGCCAGATTAAGAGGTAAGTGAGAGGGAGGCTACTACGGAGGCTACTCCCTTTCCTTTGATGAGTCACTTTCCTTTGATACTACGGAGGCTACTCCCTCATTGAGGTTTACGCCCCTATTGGCTACTTCCACATTGTGGTTTACGCACAGTCTATAGTATCTCTGAGATCCAATTTGAACCCATCACCCAGGATCTCAACCTAAGACACCATCTGTAATTCCCCTTACTCAGCTTGGAAATTACTCATGTGTTAAACTGTTCTCCAAGTGCTAATAAAGGTCGCCCTCAACCTCATAAGACCTTAGAAAGGTACGAATGAAGGGTTAAGGCCAATATTAACAAAAGGGCCCTTGTCTACTCATACGATTTTACACACTCACAACAATTAAGTAATTAACGAAATTTATAACTCCATTTTTCTTATGTTTAATTCTATTTTTTACAAGTATAATTAGACACAAAACTTTCACACAAAACACATATACAAAACGTCACTATTTACAACAATTTTTTTTTTTTTTTTTTAATTTTTAAAATTATTTTCAACACTTAGGTACGGGAACAGGGAATCTCAGAGTGCAATGGGCTGTAACAGCTTCCTTTCCGAGATTATGTTTAATCCAATATACCTTAAGTGTCACAACAATTTCTTACATTTTCTTTTGTCATAAATATTATTGATATCAAATCTAATTCCAAGCGGTAAATCAAGTGGACGTGCGGCCCAAGTATAGTCGTCTAGACACTAAGTCCCTCCTACATCTTTTGGGCAACCTTACTGAAATGGCCAGGTAGGGGAGGGCGAACACAAGAGGTAGGATCCATTTTGGCATAGGCTACTCCCACATAGTGGTTTACGCCCATTTGTAAGCACTTCTGAATCCAGAACCCGTTATGAACGTTGTCCCCTTCCTAGACACCATCTCACATAGGCTATACTTACTTGGATGTAGAAGGTCCTAAGTGTGTTAGACAGTTCAATGAATGTTAATAGAGGCCGCCCTCAACCTTAAGGGACCTGAACTAGGTACCAATAAGGGGTTTAGGCCAATATTAATAAACACGACTTCACCTATTCCTTCTTTAATTTACAACCCACAATTAAACTCGTGTTCAATAATACAAATAACAACCTAAGTAATTAAACTAAAATTCGACAATTACAAAATAATTAACAAGTAAATTTTTTTTTTTTTTTTTTCGATCAAAATATAAACAACACAATTTAACAATATAACAAATGATTTTTCAATCCCCGGCAACGGCGCCAAAAATTGATACGTTTAAAGCAAGCGCATAATTTAACCCTGAAATATCGTTAGTAGTATAAGCAAATAGGGATCGTTCTATTCCGGGGATTGAGGGTACACCTGTCATTGTCAAACAAATAAAGAATCAAAATTAAAACAAAGTATAATATTCACAAAGATATTCACAACTATAAACATTTTACACAAAAAGGGGGGATTTTTGATTTTGGTTTTTTCGAAAATAAAACTAAGTTAACAAAACAAATAAAATGCAAAAACATAAACATAAAGATGGAATGAGAGAACAAAGATTAAAACCGAAGCTTATGATTAAAATCGATTCAAACCCTAATATTGTTCATCTAAGTCATGAGAAAGGAGTTGATCATGTGAACCATTCGAAAGCAAACGAATTCCCATTTTTTACTTTTCATTGGCTAATTAATCTAAGCGAAAGCACCTAGATTAATCCTATCAAACATGCAATCAAACCCTAGAAAGCTAGTCAATCATGTCATGTTCAACGCATTACACATAGAGAAAGGATATCAACTCAAGTGTACAACTTAGTATGGAAAAGTCCACCTAATTGCAATCCTCGTTAATTAAATTCGATCTTTGTCCAAAACCTTTACTACTTTGATTCAAGTTTACACAAAACGAAAAGTCGATTTCATGTTCTTAAACCTAGCACTGATGCGGCTAAAATAGCCTCACAATTTAACCCTGCAAAATGTAGTTGTCAGTATAGGATAAGCAGGGATCGTTCAGTCCGGGGATTGTAGGGTACACCTACACAAAAAGGTCAATTGACAAATAAAAGAATAAAATGGGGGTTTTGGAATTTGGTTCCTAATCTACTTAAAATAAAAACAAAACAAATAAAACTATATACATTGATCGACTTCCCTAACCTAGACCAATACCACTCAGAAATTACTAAGTGTAAAAACAGAAAATTCATTTCAACATGCTACAAGAATGTGCCCATCTTAAACGCTTAGATAAGAGCCCAAATGAAAAGCCTCAGCGGATCAATCCATTTATCCGATTCGTTCTAATGTAGGTTTGGATCAGAAAAGTCCTTACCAAGCCTAATACTACTAATTTTCGAAAACACTCAGCGTAATTCTCTTAACTAGTAGTATTATCTAACCCTCGAATCAACGTACTCATACGTGCAAATTAACCATTACACATAGAATTTAACACGTAATTTCCAGAATCATCTAACCATTGAACATGATTTTTACCACTTTTTAGAACTAATTGCTACTTGTTTAACTCAGCGCCTTAACAAATAACAATTACCCTTGGCAAATTAAGCAAACACACAAGAACTCTCACCATTATTCTAGCATGCAAACTTATGAACCTAACTCTGAAAATTACCTAAACACATAAAAGGGCACAAGATTGTAAAATGCATCATAAAAGAATTCTCGAAATTAACTCAATAATAAATTGAAAATCTCAAAAATATTAATAAAAATATTCTGAAAATTTCATGTCTCCAATTACACAACTCGCAAATCCAAACACACAAAACCGAAATAAAAATTGTAAGTAGAGTCATAGTTACACTTTGAAGCTTTCCTCAGCGGCTTGGCAACAAGGTGATGAACTCGTCTCTGCTATGGTGGTGGAGCGTCCTTGACTCAGCGCCTAAGAACTTCGTAGATTGATGGATGGATGGTGGTCACGGTCTTGTAGGTGATGGAAGTTTAAGGAGTGAATTGGGCAGAGTCTTGGAATAGTTTTTGGCCAGGAAGTGATAGACAAGGAACTGATCTTGGTCAGGAAGTGATAGGCCGGGAAGTGATCTTGGCTAGGAAGTGATGGAAATTCTGTTCTGGACGTTGCCTATTTATAGGGGAGCATTGGTTGGCTTTTGTCGATCATACCCTTCATCATTGGACGGATGGGATTGCATCATAATTCCTTTAATTTTCCAACTGAAAACGTCTCCTTTATGGCCTTAACTCCTCTCATAATGGGGTCTTTTAACAGCTGAAACGTCTTTCTCCTTTATTCCCGAACTGAAAACGTCTTTTCTCCTTTATTTATTTTCCATCTGAAACGTCTTTCTCCTTTATTTCCCTTCTTCATTGCTTGGTCAAACGTCTTAAATTTCCTACAAAAAGGTGGAGAATATCAGATTTTTTTAAGAGAAAATAAAGGGAATTAATGTAAAGACCGCAAAAAACGTCGACGGTAAGGAATCCTGATCCCGTTAGGATTTTTTTCATAAATTTCGCATTTTTCCGCCTATTTTACGCCAAACACTGTACAAGACTCTTAAACTGACTCGATGACTCAAAACACGAAACTTAAGGGAGAAACAAGTCTAAAATGGGGCATATACTCAATAATATCGTCGCACTTTATGCTCCTATCAAATACCCCACACTTAGCTTTTGCTAGTCCCTTAGCAAAACAGAAATACAAAACAGAACAAAGACTCGACAAAAAACAAGTAAATGACTCTACTGCCCCTAACTGTTGTCTCAGAGACTCCAAACTCATGGCTTTCACGTTAAACACTTAATCAAAATCGCATAGATAATTCCATGGTTAATAAACATGTAACGCTCATATGACTAAGTAAGATGTGGAGAACTTAAGTTATACAGTGAATGATAGCATGTTTCGAACAAGTCCAATCCAAACTCACAAGGCATACTCTCGATTTTTCTCTCAGAAATGGCTATGCTTAAAAGCTTCACACTCAAGTATATGCAAGAGAACAAATTGTAAGGCAACAAACAGCTTGCATATTTCATCAATAAACGCATTTTGTGAAGAATTATTAAAGACCTCAAGAAATGACTAAGTGCACAAATGGACCTAAACCATAAGCTCGACTGCGTACCTGACTCCACTAACCAAAGACTGCCCATCTCAAGGATCAAGTCAGCACTTAAAACAGGTTGTAATGGGGCTAAGCTAGGGTTTTCGAAATGAAGATTAAGGATACAAAAATCCTAAGGACCTAGCAGAGCATATATGGACCACCTTATGTCATCATTTTTGTAGACCAAATATCATTGTTTTGGGCCAAACCTTCACTCTAACCAACAGGGGAATGGACAAAGGCATAATTTTCAACTTTGAGCCTTCTACAAATTTGAAAGTCCAAAACCACACTTCAACAATTTCCCAAGAGTTTTATTTTCAATTTTTCTTCTCTTTTGCCACTTTTCTTTCTTTCTTTCTTTTTCATTTTCATTTTCTTTCAATTTTTTTTTATGGCAAATTTTTTTTTCTCTTCTTTTTTTTTCTTGGATTTTCCCCACCCCACACTTGTCTTTCATCGTCACCCCTACACATTATGTCATGCTCTACTAAGTCCCTAGGACAAGGGTAGAGATATCCTGTACTAAGCTCATGGTAGGGTAGTGAGGGTGATGAAACAAAGGTTTTAAACGTAGGCTCAAAGGGGTTCACTCTAAGGAGTCCCACGACGGGCACAATTGGGGACACATGCTTGTTTGGCTATGGTGGTTACCCTAATGCCTTCTATCCTATCCAGGATCAGTGCATATTATGGCATACAAGTTTTGACAGTCACAACAGCCGAGTTCTAGTACTCTCTAGTCCATTAAAATCTATGGCACATGATCATTGGATTTTCAAAGAATGATGAGGTTTTGCAAATACAGCCACGAAATTCTAGAATTATCAATTAAGCACTCGAAAAGAAAGTATTTTAGCTCAAAAGCTCACTTAGGGTCAAATGAATCAGACTTAATCCTAGCATGCTTAATGAACCAAGTTACAATCCTATCTCAAATCTTCATACAAGTATCACAACGTCGATTAACCACAGAATTCAATTAAGTCCTATTTCGATTGTGAAAACCTTCAGCCATGAATTCAGAGACATGTTCATCCTAGACGTTAGGAGCATCCTAAGACTCAAACATACAAAAAGACTATAAAACCAACAAAATAATTATTATTATTTTTTTTTTTTTTAAACTGAAAAAATTCTGAAAATAAAGGTGTAAACCCACCCCATACTTAGAATCTACATTGTCCTCAATGTAGGAAAAAAAAAAATAATAATAATAATAAAATATGGTATATAGACCCTAAATATGGGAAGGGTAAAATAAACAAACAAACAAACAAAGACACAAGTACAATTCAACCTAAGCAAGTGAAGTGATAGAAATGTCAAACTCTCGTTGATGGCTCCTCCACAGCTTCTGTTGAAATGGGTTGCCTCCCATGCAGCGCTTAATATTTATAGTCCTTCAGCCGGGACTCTTCTCCTTGTTCACACGTCATGGGGTGCCTCCTGGAGGGGTATCTCTTCCAATGTGTGCCCCACGAAGGACTCATAGTAGGGCTTGAGACGATGCCCATTTACCTTGAACTCCTTCCCCGTCTTCTCACTCTTGATCTCTACAGCACCATGAGCAAACACATTTGTAACTATAAATGGGCCAACCCAACGAGAACGAAGTTTACCAGGGAATAGCTTAAGTCTGGAATGGAATAACAGAACTTTCTGGCCCACTTGGAAGCTTTTTCCGCGGATCATTTTGTCATGGTAGGCCTTTGTCTTCTCCTTGTAGATCCATGAAGCATCGTAGGCCTCATTCCTTATCTCCTCAAGCTCATTTAGCTGTAGCTTCCTATGTAGGCCCGCTTCATCATAATCCATGTTGAACTTCTGGACAGCCCACCAAGCCTTGTGCTCTAGCTCCACTGGAAGGTGGCATGCCTTTCCGTAGGCCAACCTAAAGGGAGACATCCCAATAGGCGTCTTGTAGGCTGTTCTGTAGGCCCACAATGCATCATCTAATCTCTGGCTCCAATCCTTCCTTGTTGGGCCCACTGTCTTTTCGAGTATCCTCTTGATCTCCCTGTTGGACACCTCTGCTTGGCCACTGGTCTGAGGGTGGTAGGGCGTGGACATCTTATGGGTTACCCCATACTTCTTCAGCAAAGCCTCGATTGTCCGGTTGCAAAAATGAGAACCTCCATCACTGATCAGCACACGTAGCACACCAAACCTGGAAAATATGTTAGTTTTCAAGAAACCTGCAACCACTTTTGAATCGTTAGTCCTGGTGGCTTTTGCTTCCACCCACTTTGATACATAGTCCACAGCCAATAGTATATATAAACAGCCATTAGACGAAGGAAATGGGCCCATAAAGTCAATGCCCCAAACATCGAAAATTTCTACAGTTATTATTGGGCTCATGGGCATTTGATCTTTTGGGCCAAGATTACCAGTCCGTTGGCATCTATCACAAGAAATACAAAACAAGTTTGCATCCTTGAAGATAGTGGGCCAATAAAATCCACAGTCTAAGACCTTCAAGGCCGTTCTACGAGGCCCAAAGTGGCCTCCACAAGCCTCACTATGGCAAAATGACAGAATTGACCTATGCTCAGACTCTGGGACACATCTCCTAATGACTTGGTCACTACAATGTTTCCATAAATAGGGCTCATCCCAAATAAAGTGCCTAGCCATTTTCTTCAATTTATCCTTACTAGCTTTGGAAAGTGTGTCAGGAAATGTCCTAGTGACTAAATAGTTAACTATATCCGCATACCAGGGCACACTAACCTCTATCCCAAAGAGCTGCTCATCTGGGAAAGTTTCCTGTAGGGGCTGGATGTCCTCCTCATGTACTATCCTGCTCAAATGGTCCGCCACCACATTCTCGCTTCCCTTCTTGTCCTTGATCGCTAGGTCAAACTCCTGCAGCAGCAAGATCCATCTAATCAATCTGGGCTTGGCCTCCTTCTTGATCATCAGATATCTCAAGGCTGCATGGTCAGAGTAAACAATTACTTTAGAGTGCAATAAATAAGAACGAAACTTATCTAAAGCAAAGACTACAGCCAAGAGTTCTTTTTCAGTGGTGGAGTAGTTGAGCTGGGCGTCGTTGAGGGTCCGAGAAGCATAGTAAATAGCATAGGGCTTCTTATCCTTCCTCTGGCCCAACACAGCTCCAACAGCATAGTCTGATGCATCACACATAAGCTCGAAGGGTAGACTCCAATCCGGTGGGCACATGATGGGGGCCGTGGTCAACAACTCCTTGAGCTTTTCAAACGCCTTCTTGCAATCCTCATTGAACACAAAGGGCACGTCCTTTTGCAATAGGGCACACATAGGTCTCGCCACCTTGGAGAAGTCTTTGATGAACCGCCTGTAAAATCCTGCATGGCCAAGAAAAGAGCGTACCTCCCTCACAGTTGTGGGGGAGGGTAAGTGACGTACAAGATCAACCTTAGCCTTATCTACCTCAATGCCCCTAGCAGATATTATGTGTCCTAACACTATCCCTTGTGTCACCATGAAGTGACACTTCTCCCAATTCAGCACAAGGTTAGTTTCTACACACCTCTCAAGTATCAATCCTAGATTCTCTAAACAAGTATCAAAATCTTTACCGAAGACACTAAAGTCGTCCATAAAGACTTCAATAATATTTTCAATGTATTCTGAGAAAATGGAAAGCATACATCTTTGGAAAGTACCTAGTGCGTTGCATAAGCCGAAGGGCATGCGCCTATAAGCAAAGGTCCCAAAGGGGCACGTGAAGGTCGTCTTCTCCTGATCCTCGTGGGCTATGCAGATCTGGTTGTACCCACTATATCCGTCCAAGAAGCAATAGTAGGAATGGCCCGCTAAGCGCTCCAACATCTGGTCAATAAAAGGCAAGGGCATATGATCCTTCCTCGTTGTGGCATTCAGCTTCCGGTAGTCGATACATACCCTATGACCAGTCACTAATCTCTGGGGCACTAGCTCATTATCCTCGTTCTGTACCACTGTCACCCCAGACTTCTTGGGCACCACTTGCACTGGAGAGACCCACTTACTATCAGAAATGGGGTAGATCACCCCACAATCTAGCAACTTGATCACCTCGTCTTGGACCACCTTCATCATGGGCGGATGTAGACGCCTTTGGGCTTCTCTTGTGGGCTTGGCGCCATCTTCTAACAGGATCCGGTGGACACACGTGGTTGGGCTGATCCCCTTGATATCTGCTAGAGTCCAACCAATGGCAGTCTTGTGCTTCTTCAACACGTCCACCAACTTCCTTTCTTGCTCTACCTCCAGCGTTGACGATATGATCACTGGGAGGGTCTCCTTTTCTCCTAGGTACGCGTACTTCAAATGCTCAGGGAGTACCTTCAATTCCAACTTGGGTGCCTGAACAATAGAGCGTAGCATTTTATTAGTAGAAACCGGAATTGACAAATAGGAAATTGACCTCTTTATAGGCTGAGCCTCCAGTGAGGCCACAGTCTTGATCACTCTAGGCTCCTCAACGTCCCACTCAACCTTGGGGATAGGTTCCCCATTTGCATCATATCCGACAACCTCCTCTAGGGTCAGAGCCAATTCATCCTCAACCATTACTTCAGAGAAAACCTGCGCGAGTGAATCAACTACATCAATAGCAAAGCAAGGTTTCAAGTCAGAAACAGGGTACCTCATGGCTTCAAGAATGTTGAAGCGTATAACATCACCATCAAACTCCATGGTGAGAGTCCCTTTGTACACGTCGATCTTCGTTCTTGCAGTCCTCATAAAGGGACGCCCTAAAAGTAATGGAGTGGTATTTAGGGGTGATTCCTCCATGTCCAATACGTAGAAATCCGCAGGGAATATCAGATGGTTTACCTGCACAAGAACATCCTCAACATACCCTTGAGGGTATTTGTTAGACCTATCAGCAAGTTGAATGACAACATTATCCCTTTTAAGAGGGCCTAGACCTAGGGACACATACAAATTATAAGGCATAACATTTATGGATGCCCCTAAGTCTAACATCACATTTTCAAACCTGGTGTCACCAATGATACAGGGAACAGAAAAACTCCCTGGGTCCTTCAACTTTGGGGGTAGTTTCCTCTGGATAACGGCTGATACCGTCTCGCTCATTTTCACCACCTCCTTCAATCTTGTCTGCCTCCTTGTGGTGCAAAGCTCCTTCAAGAACTTGGCGTATTTAGGCACTTGTTTGATGCACTCAATCAGGGGCATATTCACTTGAACCTTCTTGAAGATTTCCAAGATCTCTTGATCAGATTTATCTTTCTTCGTCTTGGCAAACCTGCTTGGGAAAGGTATAGAAACAACTGGGTTAGTCTTAATTAAACCACTAGAGTTAGGAATTGTACCTTTGGGTGCCTCAGCTTGGGGCACGTTAACTTCCACCCTTGATGTAGCTAGGTCCTTCTCAACATCCTCCTTAGACACCTCCACAACGTCTTCTTCTTCATTATGGGCCGCTTGGATCTTCTTGTGGGCTCTGGGAGGGTCAACTAGTACGCGTCCACTCCTAGTGATGATGGCTTGGGCGTGCTCATTCCTTGGGTTAGGCACTGTGTTGCTCGGTAGCTTCCCTGTTTCAGCAATTCGACCCATGAAATCCACCACTTGGCCCATTTGATTCTTGAGCTCTGCAATATCCTTTGAATGGGTCGCCTGTCCTACAACCAAAGCTTGAGTAGCCGTGTTAAGTTGTTGTTGCCCCGCAGCAAGGGACTTCAACAGTTCATCATAATTAGGGGCACTCAAAGTATTAGAAACAGGAGGTGGAGGGACAGAATTGGGAATACCAAAAGTTTGAGGTACCTGAGGCCTCAAAAACAAACCTGGTGGTGATGCGGCTAAAATAGCCTCACAATTTAACCCTGCAAAATGTAGTTGTCAGTATAGGATAAGCAGGGATCGTTCAGTCCGGGGATTGTAGGGTACACCTACACAAAAAGGTCAATTGACAAATAAAAGAATAAAATGGGGGTTTTGGAATTTGGTTCCTAATCTACTTAAAATAAAAACAAAACAAATAAAACTATATACATTGATCGACTTCCCTAACCTAGACCAATACCACTCAGAAATTACTAAGTGTAAAAACAGAAAATTCATTTCAACATGCTACAAGAATGTGCCCATCTTAAACGCTTAGATAAGAGCTCAAATGAAAAGCCTCAGCGGATCAATCCATTTATCTAATTCGTTCTAATGTAGGCTTGGATCGGAAAAGTCCTTACCAAGCCTAATACTACTAATTTTCGAAAACACTCAGCGTAGTTCTCTTAACTAGTAGTATTATCTAACCCTCGAATCAACTCACACGTGCAAATTAACCATTACACATAGAATTTAACACGTAATTTCCAGAATCGTTTAATCATTAAAGCATGATTTTTACCACTTTTTAGAACTAATTACTACTTGTTTAACTCAGCGTCTTAACAAATAACAATTACTCTTGGCAAATTAAGCAAACACACAAGAACTCTCACCGTTATTCTAGCATGCAAACTTATGAACCTAACTCTGAAAATTACCTAAACACATAAAAGGGCACAAGATTGTAACATGCATCATAAAAGAATTCTCGAAATTAACTCAATAATAAACTGAAAATCTCAAAAATATTAATAAAAATATTCTGAAAATTTCATGTCTCCAATTACACAACTCGCAAATCCAAACACACAAAACCGAAACAAAAATTGTGAGTAGAGTCATAGTTACACTTTGAAGCTTTCCTCAGCGGCCTGGCAACAAGGTGATGAACTCGTCTCTGCTATGGTGGTGGAGCGTCCTTGACTCAGCGCCTAAGAACTTCGTAGATTGATGGATGGATGGTGGTCACGGTCTTGTAGGTGATGGAAGTTTAAGGAGTGAATTGGGCAGAGTCTTGGAATAGTTTTTGGCCAGGAAGTGATAGACAAGGAACTGATCTTGGTCAGGAAGTGATGGAAATTCTGTTCTGGAAGTTGCCTATTTATAGGGGAGCATTGGTTGGCTTTTGTCGATCATACCCTTCATCATTGGACGGATGGGATTGCATCATAATTCCTTTAATTTTCCAACTGAAAACGTCTCCTTTATGGCCTTAACTCCTCTCATAATGGGGTCTTTTAACAGCTGAAACGTCTTTCTCCTTTATTTATTTTCCAGCTGAAACGTCTTTCTCCTTTATTTCCCTTCTTCATTGCTTGGTCAAATGTCTTAAATGCTTTATTTTATGACTCCATCGTTGTTATTTCCAAGAGTTCCACCAGCCAAGGTTTCCTACAACAAGCAGGAGAATATCAGAATTTTCTAGAGAAAATAAAGGGAATTAATGTAAAGACCGCAAAAAACGTCGACGGTAAGGAATCCTGATCCCGTTAGGATTTTTTTCATAAATTTTCCATTTTGCGCCTATTTTACGCCAAACACTGTACAAGACTCTTAAACTGACTCGATGACTCAAAACACGAAACTTAAGGGAGAAACAAGTCTAAAATGGGGCATATACTCAATAATATCGTCGCACTTTATGCTCCTATCAAATACCCCACACTTAGCTTTTGCTAGTCCCTTAGCAAAACAGAAATACAAAACAAAACAAAGACTCGACAAAAAGCAAGTAAATGACTCTACTACCCCTAACTGTTGTCTCAGAGACTCCAAACTCATGGCTTTCACGTTAAACACTTAATCAAAATCGCATAGATAATTCCATGGTTAATAAACATGTAACGCTCATATGACTAAGTAAGATGTGGAGAGCTTAAGTTATACAGTGAATGATAGCATGTTTCGAACAAGTCCAATCCAAACTCACAAGGCATACTCTCAATTTTTCTCTCAGAAATGGCTATGCTTAAAAGCTTCACACTCAAGTATATGCAAGAGAACAAATTGTAAGGCAACAAACAACTTGCATATTTCATCAATAAACGCATTTTGTGAAGAATTATTAAAGACCTCAAGAAATGACTAAGTGCACAAATGGACCTAAACCATAAGCTCGACTGCGTACCTGACTCCACTAACCAAAGACTGCCCATCTCAAGGATCAAGTCAGCACTTAAAATAGGTTGTAATGGGGCTAAGCTAGGGTTTTCGAAATGAAGATTAAGGATACAAAAATCCTAAGGACCTAGCAGAGCATATATGGACCACCTTATGTCATCATTTTTGTAGACCAAATATCATTGTTTTGGGCCAAACCTTCACTCTAACCAACATGGGAATGGACAAAGGCATAATTTTCAACTTTGAGCCTTCTACAAATTTGAAAGTCCAAAACCACACTTCAACAATTTCCCAAGAGTTTTCTTTTCAATTTTTCTTCTCTTTTGCCACTTTTCTTTCTTTCTTTCTTTTTCATTTTCATTTTCTTTCAATTTTTTTTTTTATGGCAAATTTTTTTTTTCTCTTTTTTTTTTTTTTTTTTTTTCTTGGATTTTCCCCACCCCACACTTGTCTTTCATCGTCACCCCTACACATTATGTCATGCTCTACTAAGTCCCTAGGACAAGGGTAGAGATATCCTGTACTAAGCTCATGGTAGGGTAGTGAGGGTGATGAAACAAAGGTTTTAAACGTAGGCTCAAAGGGGTTCACTCTAAGGAGTCCCACGACGGGCACAATTGGGGACACATGCTTGTTTGGCTATGGTGGTTACCCTAATGCCTTCTATCCTATCCAGGATCAGTGCATATTATGGCATACAAGTTTTGACAGTCACAACAGCCGAGTTCTAGTACTCTCTAGTCCATTAAAATCTATGGCACATGATCATTGGATTTTCAAAGAATGATGAGGTTTTGCAAATACAGCCACGAAATTCTAGAATTATCAATTAAGCACTCGAAAAGAAAGTATTTTAGCTCAAAAGCTCACTTAGGGTCAAATGAATCAGACTTAATCCTAGCATGCTTAATGAACCAAGTTACAATCCTATCTCAAATCTTCATACAAGTATCACAACGTCGATTAACCACAGAATTCAATTAAGTCCTATTTCGATTGTGAAAACCTTCAGCCATGAATTCAGAGACATGTTCATCCTAGACGTTAGGAGCATCCTAACAAACAAAAAGACTATAAAACCAACAAAATAATTTTTGTTTTTTTTTTTTTTTTTTTTTTTTTTAAACTGAAAAAAATTCTGAAAATAAAGGTGTAAACCCACCCCATACTTAGAATCTACATTGTCCTCAATGGGAAGGGTAAAATAAACAAACAAACAAACAAAGACACAAGTACAATTCAACCTAAGCAAGTGAAGGGATAGAAATGTCAAACTCTCGTTGATGGCTCCTCCACAGCTTCTGTTGAAATGGGTTGCCTCCCATGCAGCGCTTAATATTTATAGTCCTTCAGCCGGGACTCTTCTCCTTGTTCACACGTCATGGGGTGCCTCCTGGAGGGGTATCTCTTCCAATGTGTGCCCCACGAAGGACTCATAGTAGGGCTTGAGACGATGCCCATTTACCTTGAACTCCTTCCCCGTCTTCTCACTCTTGATCTCTACAGCACCATGAGCAAACACATTTGTAACTATAAATGGGCCAACCCAACGAGAACGAAGTTTACCAGGGAATAGCTTAAGTCTGGAATGGAATAACAGAACTTTCTGGCCCACTTGGAAGCTTTTTCCGCGGATCATTTTGTCATGGTAGGCCTTTGTCTTCTCCTTGTAGATCCATGAAGCATCGTAGGCCTCATTCCTTATCTCCTCAAGCTCATTTAGCTGTAGCTTCCTATGTAGGCCCGCTTCATCATAATCCATGTTGAACTTCTGGACAGCCCACCAAGCCTTGTGCTCTAGCTCCACTGGAAGGTGGCATGCCTTTCCGTAGGCCAACCTAAAGGGAGACATCCCAATAGGCGTCTTGTAGGCTGTTCTGTAGGCCCACAATGCATCATCTAATCTCTGGCTCCAATCCTTCCTTGTTGGGCCCACTGTCTTTTCGAGTATCCTCTTCATCTCCCTGTTGGACACCTCTGCTTGGCCACTGGTCTGAGGGTGGTAGGGCGTGGACACCTTATGGGTTACCCCATACTTCTTCAGCAAAGCCTCGATTGTCCGGTTGCAAAAATGAGAACCTCCATCACTGATCAGCACACGTGGCACACCAAACCTGGAAAATATGTTAGTTTTCAAGAAACCTGCAACCACTTTTGAATCGTTAGTCCTGGTGGCTTTTGCTTCCACCCACTTTGATACATAGTCCACAGCCAATAGTATATATAAACAGCCATTAGACGAAGGAAATGGGCCCATAAAGTCAATGCCCCAAACATCGAAAATTTCTACAGTTATTATTGGGCTCATGGGCATTTGATCTTTTGGGCCAAGATTACCAGTCCGTTGGCATCTATCACAAGAAATACAAAACAAGTTTGCATCCTTGAAGATAGTGGGCCAATAAAATCCACAGTCTAAGACCTTCAAGGCCGTTCTACGAGGCCCAAAGTGGCCTCCACAAGCCTCACTATGGCAAAATGACAGAATTGACCTATGCTCAGACTCTGGGACACATCTCCTAATGACTTGGTCACTACAATGTTTCCATAAATAGGGCTCATCCCAAATAAAGTGCCTAGCCATTTTCTTCAATTTATCCTTACTAGCTTTGGAAAGTGTGTCAGGAAATGTCCTAGTGACTAAATAGTTAACTATATCCGCATACCAGGGCACACTAACCTCTATCCCAAAGAGCTGCTCATCTGGGAAAGTTTCCTGTAGGGGCTGGATGTCCTCCTCATGTACTATCCTGCTCAAATGGTCCGCCACCACATTCTCGCTTCCCTTCTTGTCCTTGATCGCTAGGTCAAACTCCTGCAGCAGCAAGATCCATCTAATCAATCTGGGCTTGGCCTCCTTCTTGATCATCAGATATCTCAAGGCTGCATGGTCAGAGTAAACAATTACTTTAGAGTGCAATAAATAAGAACGAAACTTATCTAAAGCAAAGACTACAGCCAAGAGTTCTTTTTCAGTGGTGGAGTAGTTGAGCTGGGCGTCGTTGAGGGTCCGAGAAGCATAGTAAATAGCATAGGGCTTCTTATCCTTCCTCTGGCCCAACACAGCTCCAACAGCATAGTCTGATGCATCACACATAAGCTCGAAGGGTAGACTCCAATCCGGTGGGCACATGATGGGGGCCGTGGTCAACAACTCCTTGAGCTTTTCAAACGCCTTCTTGCAATCCTCATTGAACACAAAGGGCACGTCCTTTTGCAATAGGGCACACATAGGTCTCGCCACCTTGGAGAAGTCTTTGATGAACCGCCTGTAAAATCCTGCATGGCCAAGAAAAGAGCGTACCTCCCTCACAGTTGTGGGGGAGGGTAAGTGACGTACAAGATCAACCTTAGCCTTATCTACCTCAATGCCCCTAGCAGATATTATGTGTCCTAACACTATCCCTTGTGTCACCATGAAGTGACACTTCTCCCAATTCAGCACAAGGTTAGTTTCTACACACCTCTCAAGTATCAATCCTAGATTCTCTAAACAAGTATCAAAATCTTTACCGAAGACACTAAAGTCGTCCATAAAGACTTCAATAATATTTTCAATGTATTCTGAGAAAATGGAAAGCATACATCTTTGGAAAGTACCTGGTGCGTTGCATAAGCCGAAGGGCATGCGCCTATAAGCAAAGGTCCCAAAGGGGCACGTGAAGGTCGTCTTCTCCTGATCCTCGTGGGCTATGCAGATCTGGTTGTACCCACTATATCCGTCCAAGAAGCAATAGTAGGAATGGCCCGCTAAGCGCTCCAACATCTGGTCAATAAAAGGCAAGGGCATATGATCCTTCCTCGTTGTGGCATTCAGCTTCCGGTAGTCGATACATACCCTATGACCAGTCACTAATCTCTGGGGCACTAGCTCATTATCCTCGTTCTGTACCACTGTCACCCCAGACTTCTTGGGCACCACTTGCACTGGAGAGACCCACTTACTATCAGAAATGGGGTAGATCACCCCACAATCTAGCAACTTGATCACCTCGTCTTGGACCACCTTCATCATGGGCGGATGTAGACGCCTTTGGGCTTCTCTTGTGGGCTTGGCGCCATCTTCTAACAGGATCCGGTGGACACACGTGGTTGGGCTGATCCCCTTGATATCTGCTAGAGTCCAACCAATGGCAGTCTTGTGCTTCTTCAACACGTCCACCAACTTCCTTTCTTGCTCTACCTCCAGCGTTGACGATATGATCACTGGGAGGGTCTCCTTTTCTCCTAGGTACGCGTACTTCAAATGCTCAGGGAGTACCTTCAATTCCAACTTGGGTGCCTGAACAATAGAGCGTAGCATTTTATTAGTAGAAACCGGAATTGACAAATAGGAAATTGACCTCTTTATAGGCTGAGCCTCCAGTGAGGCCACAGTCTTGATCACTCTAGGCTCCTCAACGTCCCACTCAACCTTGGGGATAGGTACCCCATTTGCATCATATCCGACAACCTCCTCTAGGGTCAGAGCTAATTCATCCTCAACCATTACTTCAGAGAAAACCTGCGCGAGTGAATCAACTACATCAATAGCAAAGCAAGGTTTCAAGTCAGAAACAGGGTACCTCATGGCTTCAAGAATGTTGAAGCGTATAACATCACCATCAAACTCCATGGTGAGAGTCCCTTTGTACACGTCGATCTTCGTTCTTGCAGTCCTCATAAAGGGACGCCCTAAAAGTAATGGAGTGGTATTTAGGGGTGATTCCTCCATGTCCAATACGTAGAAATCCGCAGGGAATATCAGATGGTTTACCTGCACAAGAACATCCTCAACATACCCTTGAGGGTATTTGTTAGACCTATCAGCAAGTTGAATGACAACATTATCCCTTTTAAGAGGGCCTAGACCTAGGGACACATACAAATTATAAGGCATAACATTTATGGATGCCCCTAAGTCTAACATCACATTTTCAAACCTGGTGTCACCAATGATACAGGGAACAGAAAAACTCCCTGGGTCCTTCAACTTTGGGGGTAGTTTCCTCTGGATAACGGCTGATACCGTCTCGCTCATTTTCACCACCTCCTTCAATCTTGTCTGCCTCCTTGTGGTGCAAAGCTCCTTCAAGAACTTGGCGTATTTAGGCACTTGTTTGATGCACTCAATCAGGGGCATATTCACTTGAACCTTCTTGAAGATTTCCAAGATCTCTTGATCAGATTTATCTTTCTTCGTCTTGGCAAACCTGCTTGGGAAAGGTATAGAAACAACTGGGTTAGTCTTAATTAAACCACTAGAGTTAGGAATTGTACCTTTGGGTGCCTCAGCTTGGGGCACGTTAACTTCCACCCTTGATGTAGCTAGGTCCTTCTCAACATCCTCCTTAGACACCTCCACAACGTCTTCTTCTTCATTATGGGCCGCTTGGATCTTCTTGTGGGCTCTGGGAGGGTCAACTAGTACGCGTCCACTCCTAGTGATGATGGCTTGGGCGTGCTCATTCCTTGGGTTAGGCACTGTGTTGCTCGGTAGCTTCCCTGTTTCAGCAATTCGACCCATGAAATCCACCACTTGGCCCATTTGATTCTTGAGCTCTGCAATATCCTTTGAATGGGTCGCCTGTCCTACAACCAAAGCTTGAGTAGCCGTGTTAAGTTGTTGTTGCCCCGCAGCAAGGGACTTCAACAGTTCATCATAATTAGGGGCACTCAAAGTATTAGAAACAGGAGGTGGAGGGACAGAATTGGGAATACCAAAAGTTTGAGGTACCTGAGGCCTCAAAAACAAACCTGGTGGGCGCTGAGAATTCTGACCTGGGCCTTGAGGTGGTCTCAAGGTGTTATCATTGTTGGCCCAACGAAAGTTGGGGTGATCTCTGAGCCCAGGATTGTACGTATTGGAGTAAGGGTTGTACCTCGGGCCGCCTTGACCTCCATGATACCCTAGGGCGTTAACAGATTCCCATCCTTCTGGAGAGGCAAGCTGGGGACATTTATCAGTGGGGTGCCCTTGAGTCGAGCACATCCCACACACTTGAGCCATTGCTCCTCCTCCATTACCGTTTAAGACTTGAGACAGCAGAGTAGACATCTTGTTGACCTTGTCTTCAAGAGCAGAGTTAGTGGACACCTCATGTACCCTCCGTTGAGTGGAAAGCACCCCCTCATATTGCTGATAGTTTAGTGCACGATTAGTAAGTAGCTCCCTTGCATCAGCAGGTGTCTTATCCATAAAGGACCCTCCAGCAGCAGCATCTAACAGACCACGCTCATTAGCGGTGAGTCCTTCATAAAAATAGGTAAGGAGGGACCCCTCACTCATCCCATGGTTAGGGCATGATGCTACAAGGCTCTTAAACCTGTCCCAATAATTGCAGAAATTCTCCTCATGTCCTTGCGTGATTCCACTAATCTGCTTCCTCAAAACAGTGACCTTTGAGGCAGGAAAGTACTTCGTAAGGAACTCGCCCTTCATCCTATCCCAAGTGTTGATAGTCCCAGCAGGCAGCTCAAATAGCCAAGTCTTGGCCTTGTCCTCCAAAGTAAAGGGGAATGCCTTCATCTTCAAGATATTGATATCAGCTCCTTTAGGGCACATACTCCCACAGACAAACTCGAACTCCTTGAGATGCTTATTGGTGTCTTCACTACTCATCCCATGAAACTTGGGTAGGTGATGCAGAAACCCACTCTTTAACTCAAAATCATCATTAAGCCCCTCTCCTGGTTCTGGATAGGCAATGCATAAGGGCGTGATAGGAGCATTTTAATGTGGTATTTTAATAGTTAATTCCTCACATTTTGCTTAGTTAATTCCTTAACGAATCGATTTTTAATTCAATTTTTATTTTTAGGTACATTGGAGTAGATGATGATGAAATAAGTGTTAGGTCCATAAAATGATGGAGAAAAATGGAAATGCACTAAAAAGGTCAACTTTACACATTTTCCTACTCCGGCTAGGAGAAACCAAGCCAAGCAAGGAAGAAGGAGCGACCACCTGACC
Source organism: Rosa rugosa (assembly GCF_958449725.1). Classification (NCBI taxonomy): domain Eukaryota; kingdom Viridiplantae; phylum Streptophyta; class Magnoliopsida; order Rosales; family Rosaceae; genus Rosa; species Rosa rugosa. The sequence goes on from NC_084823.1 coordinate 23,828,977, forward strand.
AAATGAACTTCAAATGAGCTGAAACCTTCCAGATCCATTCTAGACATCCTAAGAAACATTTCTTATGAAGAGTGCAAGAGCCAAAAAGAAGTGGAAGGCCTTCAAACAGTCAGCCCAATTTTCTGCAGAAGCAAAACTGGAAAACTGGACCTGTAAGGAGTCCAGCAGAAATTCCGGCCCAAACACATGGAGATAAATTCTGAAAATTTTACAGAATGATCTACACTCATGATGGATCATTTCATATGAAGAAGTCACGGGCAAAATCTGAAGTCTTGGTGGAGAATTAATTGAAGGAAAAATGAGTAGAAAGTGACTCAAACCTAACAAATTCCATTAGTGTTTAAATATTCAAACCTAACAAATTCCATTAGTGTTTAAATATTCAAACCTAATAAATTCCATTAATGTTTAAATGCTCAAACCTAACATATCATCATTTGTTTAAATCCAAATAGTTTTGCTTGGTAGCCTATAAATAGAGGCTACAACAAAGAAGAAAGAACATTCCTTCATCCATTCCATTTTCTTTGTCTCTCCATTTCCTTTCCATTTTCCTTTCCATCCTCTAGTTTCAAGTTTAGTCATCTCCACGAGTTCAAGCAAGGCCAAAGAAGAAGAAGAGAAGCCGTGAGCACTTCCATCCATAGCCATCCTTGAAGCTTGCTTTCGAGTTTCAAGAATCCACAACGTGAATCATCCATCTCATCTTCATCCACGGTGTAATCCTATTCTCCTTTGTAACCTTTGCTTTGAATTTCGTTGGTTATGAACTAGTTGACATATATGTTTGAACAAAGTATTATTTCTGGAATTTTTATGATTAATTGAGAATTTTCAGATTCATATATTGTGATTCGAGAGTTGCTTATGTGGGTTTGTTTAATTAAATTTGCGTTATAGATAACTTTTGTATTTTAATCTTATGTGGTTGCAAACACTTAGGGTTTCGATATGAATGGTGCTAGGTTTAAGAACATGAAATCGACTTTTCGTTTTGTGTAAACTTGAATCAAAGTAGTAAAGGTTTTGTACAAAGATCGAATTTAATTAAAGAGAATTGCAATTAGGTGGACTTTTCCATACTAAGTTGTACACTTGAGTTGATAGCCTTTCTCTATGTGTAATGCGTTAAACATGACATGATTGACTAGCTTTCTAGGGTTTGATTGCATGTTTGATAGGATTAATCTAGGTGCTTTCGCTTAGGTTAATTAGCATTGAAAAGTAAAAAATGGGAATTCATTTGCTTTCGAATGTTTCACATGATCAACTCCTTTCTCATGACTTAGATGAACAATATTAGGGTTTGAATCAATTTTAATCATAAGTTTCGGTTTTGATCTTTGTTCCTTCATTCCATTCGTATTTTTATGTTTTTTCATTTTAATTGTTTTTGTTAACTTAGTTTCATTTTCGAAAAAACCAAAAACAAAATCCCCCCTTTTCGTGTAAAATGTTTATATTTTGTGAATACATTTGTGAATATTATACTTTGTTTTAATTTTAATTGTTTAATTGTTTGACAATGACAGGTGTACCCTCAATCCCCGGAATAGAACGATCCCTATTTGCTTATACTACTAACGATCTTTTCAGGGTTAAATTATGCGCTTGCTTTGAGCGTATCAATTTTTGGCGCCGTTGCCGGGGATTGAAAAATCACTTGTTTTTGTTTATAATTGTTGTATATAAACTGTTTGATACTTAGTTTAAATTAACTAGGTTGTTTTTTTTTATTGTTGAATACGAGTTTAATTGTGAGTTGTAAATTAAAGAAGGAATAGGTGAAGTCGTGTTTATTAATATTGGCCTAAACCCCTTATTGGTACCTAGTTCAGGTCCCTTATGGTTGAGGGCGGCCTTTATTAACATTCATTGAACTGTCTAACACACTTAGGACCTTTTACATCCTAGTAAGAATATCCTATGTGAGATGGTGTCTAGGAAGGGGACAACGTTCATGACGGGTTTTTGAATCCAGAAGTGCTTATAAATGGGCTTAGCTCATGCCAAAATGGATTTTTCCTCTCGTGTTCACCCTCCCCTACCTGGCCATTTCAGTAAGGTTGCCCAACGGATGTAGGAGGGACTTTGTGTCTAGACGACTATACTTGGGCCGCACGTCCACTTGATTTACCGCTTGGAATTAGATTTGATATCAATAATGTTTATAACAAAAGAAATACTTGTGCATACTCTTTACGTGTAAATTATTTTGTTGTTTCACACTTTATACTTGTAAAAATACTTTTTACGTTTTATACTCACTTGTGTACTTAACTTGTGTCTTATGTACAAAATACTTGTTAATTATACTTGTAGTTTGTAATTCATAGTTACTTGTTTATTATTATTATTTTTTTTTGTATTTCTTTGTTAATATTAAGTTACTAACTTTATTTAATGTAGGTACCGTCTGGCTGCAAGACGTAAAATACAAGCGCTGCTTGGGAGGTAACCCAATTCAGAATATAATCAGATTTGCTTTCTCTTCCCCTTTTACTCCTCCATTTTCTTTTTGTTTTAGTAGTTATTTTCGTAAATTCCATCCCTATATGCTTACTTATTTCATTGCATGCTTTTAATTGATTACATTGAGGATAATGCAATATTTAAGTGTGGGGGAAGGGATTTATATTTTTGTCTTTCATTTTGAATCCTATAAATATTTTTGTCTTTCATTTTGAGTCCTATATTTTAAAAAATAATAATAATAATAATAAAAAATAAAAAATAAAAAAAAATAAAAAATAAAAAATAAAAAAATAATAAAATAAAATGCATTCATTCAGTCTTATTAAATTCAGCTTTTTACAAAAAAAAAAAAAACAAAAATAAATAAATAAAAAAATAATAATAAAAAAAATAAAAAAAAAAAATATCTCCCAAATTGTATATTTTGTATTTCTTAGTTAATTATAGTTACTAACTTTCTAATTTCTATTCTGTCTGGCTGAAAGACGTTAAACTCAAGCGCTGCTTGGGAGGCAACCCAATTCAGAAGTAGCTGTGAAGGAGTCTACCTACACAGATTTGCTTTCTCTTTCCCTATCTCTTTTTATTTTTTATTTTTTTCTCTTTTGTTTTTATTTTAGGATTTATTTTCATAAATGTCTTCTATCTATGCTTATTTGTTTCATTGCATGCTTATGATTGATTACATTGAGGACAATGCAATATTTAAGTGTGGGGGAAGGGATTTATATTTGAGTCTTTTATTTTGAGTCAGATATATTGGAAAATACAAAAAAATCGAAAAATGTCAAAAATTAAAAAAATTTCGTTGATTTTATTTATTGAGTCTTAGTCCTTTGTTTTTATTTTTGAGTCATAGGATGCCCTTTTAACTGTCTAGGATGAGCTTATATCTCTGAAATTAAGGCTAAAAGAGGATCACAAGATTGGGATAATATTTGATGATATTCTTTGGTTAATTATGATTTATGAAAAGCATATGAATGTGTAGTAGATATGGTGCATGCGTAACTTTGGTACAGAATATGAACATGTGGATGATAAGTTATGATTCATAATAACCCTTGTGAGAATTTGAGCCATGTGCCCTTTCTTTGTTGAGTGATTAATGGAAAAAAAAATGAATTATACTCTTATTTTCTTGGCGATGATTCTGTTGATCTCATTATTCTTTCATCTTGATTGATTACATGCCATAGATTAAGTTTAATGGACTAGAGAATGCTAGAATTCGCTCTTGTGCTTGTTAAGACGTTTTGTCAATACATGGCCCTGATTCTGGAAAGGATAGAGGCACCTAGGAACTACCACCATTGCCAAATAAGCCTGTGTCCCTATTTGTGCCCGTCGTGGGACCCCCTTAGATAAACCCCTTTGAGCCTACATTAAGCCTTTTCTTTCATCACCCTAAAAATCCTTAACCCCTGAACCTTAGTATAGTTATAATCCTACCCTTTGTTCTAAAAACTTAGTGGAGCTATCTTTTGAGACTTACTACATGATGGTGACAAGGATTAAGAAGAGGTGAAAATTCAAGTGTGGGGGTAGACTTGTCCATAAAAAAATAATAAAAAAAAATAAAAAAAAAAAATATAAAAAAAAAAGAATGTTTATGGATTTTAGTCCCCCATACTTGGTGAGTTTGGAGATTGTTTTGAATTGAAGGCCCACTATCGAAAAATTTGGTCTTTGTCCAATTCACTAGAATCAAAGGGAGTTTAGAATGAAGATGAAGACATTAAGCCCTTTTATAAAGCCTCATGAGTATGACGTTATGCCTTGGTGGATTTCTAGAAGTCTCTCTACATCAACATGAGCTCTGCTAGGTTTTTAGGATACTTTGTTAAAATTCCTTACCCTTTCATTTCTTAAAACCTTGAGCCTTAGCCCCATTACAACCTTTGAGAAGACCTTCTTGATCCTTAAGATGGGACAGCCTTTGATGTGGAGATGAGTTACAAGAGTTGAACATATGGCTTGGGTCCATTCGTGCAAGTAGTTGATATCTTTCATGAGATCTTTTAAAAAAAAAAAAAAAAATTATATTCACAAAGTGCTTTTTGTTTCTTATATATGTGAGCTATTTGATTGCCTCAAAATATTTTCTCTCACATACAATTGAGTGATTATAAGCTTTTAAGCATGAGCCTTGAATCTTAGAGAAGAAAGAGTGATATATCCATGTGAGGTTTGAATCATGACTTGTTTGAAATATGTTGAGCTCCACTCACCACCATTGTTTACTCCCAAGTCTTACATGCTTATATGTGGATTATATTTTGTAATTACCTCTTGAATATCTTGATGATGTGATTCTTGGTTAAGTGCTAATCTTGGTGTCTTGAAAGTATGAGATTTCTGAGACAATATGTTAAAGGGCAATAGAGGTCTTTGTGATGTCAACATCATGGTCTTTGTCTTTGAATTTACTCTTTTATGTGTGACGTTTTTTTTTTTTTTTTTTTTTTTTTTTTTTTTTTTTTTTTTTTTCTTTATGTTTTGCTTTGTGTTTTACGTTTTTGGTTTCTTTGAGTCTTTGTGTTTTTGTTTCCATACTTAGTCAATTTTTTCGTTGGTTTCTTTGTTTTGTGTCATAGTCTTTTTGGTTTGTTAGTTTTTGATTTTGCTAAGGGACTAGCAAAAGCTAAGTGTGGGGGAATTTGATAGGAGCATTTTAATGTGGTATTTTAATAGTTAATTCCTCACATTTTGCTTAGTTAATTCCTTAACGAATCGATTTTTAATTCAATTTTTATTTTTAGGTACATTGGAGTAGATGATGATGAAATAAGTGTTAGGTCCATAAAATGATGGAGAAAAATGGAAATGCACTAAAAAGGTCAACTTTACACATTTTCCTACTCCGGCTAGGAGAAACCAAGCCAAGCAAGGAAGAAGGAGCGACCACCTGACCAAATGAACTTCAAATGAGCTGAAACCTTTCAGATCCATTCTAGACATCCTAAGAAACATTTCTTATGAAGAGTGCAAGAGCCAAAAAGAAGTGGAAGGCCTTCAAACAGTCAGCCCAATTTTCTGCAGAAGCAAAACTGGAAAACTGGACCTGTAAGGAGTCCAGCAGAAATTCCGGCCCAAACACATGGAGATAAATTCTGAAAATTTTACAGAATGATCTACACTCATGATGGATCATTTCATATGAAGAAGTCACGGGCAAAATCTAAAGTCTTGGTGGAGAATTAATTGAAGGAAAAATGAGTAGAAAGTGACTCAAACCTAACAAATTCCATTAGTGTTTAAATATTCAAACCTAACAAATTCCATTAGTGTTTAAATATTCAAACCTAATAAATTCCATTAATGTTTAAATGCTCAAACCTAACATATCATCATTTGTTTAAATCCAAATAGTTTTGCTTGGTAGCCTATAAATAGAGGCTACAACAAAGAAGAAAGGACATTCCTTCATCCATTCCATTTTCTTTGTCTCTCCATTTCCTTTCCATTTTCCTTTCCATCCTCTAGTTTCAAGTTTAGTCATCTCCACGAGTTCAAGCAAGGCCAAAGAAGAAGAAGAGAAGCCGTGAGCACTTCCATCCATAGCCATCCTTGAAGCTTGCTTTCGAGTTTCAAGAATCCACAACGTGAATCATCCATCTCATCTTCATCCACGGTGTAATCCTATTCTCCTTTGTAACCTTTGCTTTGAATTTCGTTGGTTATGAACTAGTTGACATATATGTTTGAACAAAGTATTATTTCTGGAATTTTTATGATTAATTGAGAATTTTCAGATTCATATATTGTGATTCGAGAGTTGCTTATGTGGGTTTGTTTAATTAAATTTGCGTTATAGATAACTTTTGTATTTTAATCTTATGTGGTTGCAAACACTTAGGGTTTCGATATGAATGGTGCTAGGTTTAAGAACATGAAATCGACTTTTCGTTTTGTGTAAACTTGAATCAAAGTAGTAAAGGTTTTGTACAAAGATCGAATTTAATTAAAGAGAATTGCAATTAGGTGGACTTTTCCATACTAAGTTGTACACTTGAGTTGATAGCCTTTCTCTATGTGTAATGCGTTAAACATGACATGATTGACTAGCTTTCTAGGGTTTGATTGCATGTTTGATAGGATTAATCTAGGTGCTTTCGCTTAGGTTAATTAGCATTGAAAAGTAAAAAATGGGAATTCATTTGCTTTCGAATGTTTCACATGATCAACTCCTTTCTCATGACTTAGATGAACAATATTAGGGTTTGAATCAATTTTAATCATAAGTTTCGGTTTTGATCTTTGTTCCTTCATTCCATTCGTATTTTTATGTTTTTTCATTTTAATTGTTTTTGTTAACTTAGTTTCATTTTCGAAAAAACCAAAAACAAAATCCCCCCTTTTCGTGTAAAATGTTTATATTTTGTGAATACATTTGTGAATATTATACTTTGTTTTAATTTTAATTGTTTAATTGTTTGACAATGACAGGTGTACCCTCAATCCCCGGAATAGAACGATCCCTATTTGCTTATACTACTAACGATCTTTTCAGGGTTAAATTATGCGCTTGCTTTGAGCGTATCAATTTTTTTTTTTATTTTTTTTTTTTTATTTTATTTTTATTTTTTTATTTTTATTTTTTTTTTATTTTTATTTATTTTTATTTTTTTTTATTTTTTTTTTTTTTATTTTTTTATTTTATTTTTTTTTTATTAAGTTACTAACTTTATTTAATGTAGGTACCGTCTGGCTGCAAGACGTAAAATTTTTTTTTTTTTTTTTTTTTTAATTTAAAAAAAAAAAAAAAAAAAATAAATAAATAAATAAAAAAATAAATAAAAAAAAAAAAATAAAAAAAGTCCCTCTATTTTCAGGTCTTTGGAATAAATAAGCTGAATTGAGTTCATAAATGGAAAGAGAAGCTTCATGAAGATGACATGGCAAGGAAATGACGTGGAAAATCAGAAAATATAATGCCAAGAGGAAATCAAGGAAGAGTTTTTAAAAAGGAAAATATATTTTCCTTGGGGATTAAATTTGCCGTGTAATACTTAAGGAAAAACAAGGTGACAACATGGGAATTAAAGATGATTGATTGAGGATTTCAAGGAGAGATTTTCTTGGGAGACTTTTATGGGAAGGAAATATTGTTGGAGGAATAATTTGGTGTGATTGCCAACGTGAAAATCAGAAATAATCAAGGAGATGACGCCAAGAGAGATTGCAAAAAGAGTATCAATTTTTGGCGCCGTTGCCGGGGATTGAAAAATCATTTGTCATATTGTGAATATATGTTGTTTTGTTTATATTGTGATCGTAAAAAAAAAAAAAAAAAAATTTACTTGTTAATTGTTTGTAATTCTCGAAATTAGTTAATTAATTACTTAGGTTGTTTTTTATATTGTTGAACACGAGTTTAATTGTGAGTTGTAAATTAAAGAAGGAATAGGTGAAGTCGTGTTTATTAATATTGGCCTAAACCCCTTATTGGTACCTAATTCAGGTCCCTTAAGGTTGAGGGCGGCCTTTATTAACATTCATTGAACTGTCTTCACACTTAGGACCTTTTACATCCTAGTAAGAATATCCTATGTGAGATGGTGTCTAGGAAGGGGACAACGTTCATAACGGGTTCTGGATCCAGAAGTGCTTACAAATGGGCGTAAACCTCAATGAGGGAGTAGCCTATGCCAAAATGGATCCTACCTCTTGTGTTCGCCCTCCCCTACCTGGCCATTTCAGTAAGGTTGCCCAACGGATGTAGGAGGGACTTTGTGTCTAGGCGACTATACTTGGGCCGCACGTCCACTTGATTTACCGCTTGGAATTAGATTTGATATCAATAATATTTATGACAAAAGAAAATGTAACAAAATGTTGTGATACACTAAGGTAAAAAAAAAACATTTGTGTAAATATTTTTCATGTTTTTTTTTTTTTTTTTTACTCACTTGTGTACTTAACTTGTGTCTTCTGTACATTGTACATGTTAATTATATTTGTAGTTTGTAATTCTTAGTTACTTGTTTATATACTTTGTATTTCTTTGTTAATTTTAGTCACTAACTTTATTTAATGGAGGTACCGTCTGGCTGAAAGACGTTAAACTCAAGCGCTGCTTGGGAGGCAACCCAATTCAGAAGTAGCTGTGAAGGAGTCTACCTACACAGATTTGCTTTCTCTTTCCCTATTCTTTTTATTTTTAAATTTTTCTCCTTTGTTTTATTTTAGGATTTGTTTTCATAAATGCCTTCTATCTATGCTTACTTGTTTCATTGTATGCTTATAATTGATTACATTGAGGACAATGCAATATTTAAGTGTGGGGGAAGGGATTTATATTTGAGTCTTTTATTTTGAGTCATATATATTGGAAAATACCAAAAAAAAAAATCGAAAAAATGTCAAAAATTAAAAAACATTTGTTGCTTTTGTTTTTCTTTTGAGTCTTAGGTTGCCTTTCAACTGTCTAGGATGATTCTATATCTCTGAAATTATGACTAAAAGAGGATCACAATATTGAGATGATTTTAACATGGTATTCTTTGGTTAATTGAGATATATGAAAAATGTATGCATGTGTAGTGGATATGGATCTCGTGACCTTGGTACAGAATATGAGCATGTTAAGATAAGTTTTGATTCATAAAGCCCATGTGAGATATTTGAGCCCATGTCCCTTTTTCTTGGAGTGATAAAAAAAATATATATATTCTTATTTTCTTGGCGATATTTTGATGATCTCATTATTCTTCATTTGATTGACTACTTGCCATAGATTAAGTTTAATGGACTAGAGAATGCTAGAATTCGCTCTTGTGCTTGTTGAGACATTATATCAATACATGGCCCTGATTCTGGAAAGGATAGAGGCACCCTAAGAATTACCACCATTGCCATATAAACTTGTGTCCCTATTTGTGCCCATCGTGGGACCCCCTAGATAAACCCCTTTGAGCTTACATTAAGCCTTTTCGTTCATCACCCTTAAAATCCTTAACCATGAGCCTTAGTATAGTTACAACCTTACCCTTTGTTCTAAGAACTTAGTGGAGCTATCTTTTGAGACATACTACATGGGTTTGGCGTTAAGGATGAAAATTGAGAAGAGGTGAAAGTTCAAGTGTAGGGGTAGACTTGTCCATAAAGAAAAAAAAATTATGAGAAAGCCGAAAAAAATGAAAAGAAAAGAAAAAAATGTGTACGGCTAAAAAGAAAGAAAAATGTATGTTTATGGATTTTAGTCCCCCATACTTAGTGATCTTGGAGTTTGTTTTGAATTGAAGGCCCACTACAGAAAAATTTGGCCTTTGTCCATTTCACTAGAGTTCAAGGGAAGTTTAAAATGAAGACATTAGGCCCTTTTATGTTACCTCTAGGGGAAAGTGACGTTTTTGCAATGCCTTGGTGGATTTTTCGAGGTCTCTACATTTACATGAGCTCTGCTAGGTTTTTAGGACACTTTGATAAATCCTTACCTTTCATTTCTTAAAACCTTGAGCCTTAGCCCCATTACAACCTTTGAGAAGACCTTCTTGATCCTTAAGATGGGACAACCTTTGATGTGGAGATGAGTTACAAGAGTTGAACCTATGGCTTGGGTCCATTCGTGCAAGTAGTTGATATCCTTCATGAGATCTTTTGAAAAAAAAATTATATTCACAAAGTGCTTTTCGTTTCTTATATATGTGAGCTATTTGATTGCCTCAAAATATTTTCTCTCACATATAATTGAGTGATTATAAGCTTTTAAGCATTGCCTTGATCTGAGAGAAGAAAGAGTGGATATACCTTGTGAGGATATGAATCATACTTGTCTGAAACATGCTGAGCTTAACCCCATCACCATTGTTACAACCAAGTCCTACTTATGTATATGTGGATTATATGTTTTAATTAACTCTCAAATGCTTAAACATTGATTCTTGGTTGAGTGTTAATCTTGGTGTTGTGAAAGTAAGAGATTGCTGAGACAAAATGTTGAAGGGCAATAGAGTCATTGTTTGTGTAGAGTCTTTAAATTTTCGTTGAGTCTTAGTTGAGTCTTTGTGTGATTTTGCTAAGGGACTAGCAAAAGCTAAGTGTGGGGGAATTTGATAGGAGCATTTTAATGCTACGTTTTAACTGCTATTTTCCTACATTTCCTGCGTTATTTCCTTAATAAAACTCTGTTTAGGAAAGTTTTCATTCTTTGATTGGGAAAGTTCCTAATTGTAGAAAGTTTCCGTTTTGTAGTTTCTATTTTCCATTTTTAGAAAGTTTCCATTTTAGTTTAGGAAAGTTTCCATTTCTTATTTTAGAAAGCTTCTATTTTCAGGTCTTTGGAATAAATAAGCTGAATTGAGTTCATAAATGGAAAGAGAAGCTTCATGAAGATGACATGGCAAGGAAATGACGTGGAAAATCAGAAAATATAATGCCAAGAGGAAATCAAGGAAGAGTTTTTAAAAAGGAAAATATATTTTCCTTGGGGATTAAATTTGCCGTGTAATACTTAAGGAAAAACAAGGTGACAACATGGGAATTAAAGATGATTGATTGAGGATTTCAAGGAGAGATTTTCTTGGGAGACTTTTATGGGAAGGAAATATTGTTGGAGGAATAATTTGGTGTGATTGCCAACGTGAAAATCAGAAATAATCAAGGAGATGACGCCAAGAGAGATTCAAGGGAGAAATAAAAGGAAAGAGAAAAAGGTGGAGACCAAGAAAAGCTGAAAACGTGTCTAGGTGCATCCCTAAATTCCCTAAAGGAATATTAGCCGAAATTCATGAAGAAAATCAGAATAATTCCAAGGAAATTCGGCAATTAAATATTAGGGAGGTATTTTAGAGAATTTTGATTGGTTGGAACACATCACACGGATTACTTGGCATTCTATGATTGGTTGGACTACATCACAAAGCTTACTTGGCGAATTCTCATTGGTGGAAGCTATGTGGAAATTTCTGATTGCTTTGTGAACCCTAGCCGTGCTCCTATATATACCCACCTCTTTGACGTTGAAAAAAGTTCCACATCCCTTAGAAAAATTCAGAAAAATTATATTGTTGCCGTGAGCTTCTTCCATTTTCTCTCCATCCTCTAAAGCAAGCCACGGAGTTCAAGCAAGGCCGAAGGGAGAAGAAGGAGCCGTGACTATTCCTCCACCATCCACCATTGAAGACTTGCTTTCAAGCTTCAAGGATCACAACGAAAATCATTCATCCTCATCTTCCATCCACGGTGTAATTCGACCTCTACTTTGTAACCTTTGTTTGAATTTCGTTGGTTTGTTTTAGTTGACATTCATGATTGAACAAAGTTATTAATTTCTGGAATTTTATATGATTGAATGAAATTTTCAGATTCATATTATTGTTCTTCGAGAGTTGCTTATGTGGGTTTGTTTAATTAAATTTGCGTTATAGATAACTTTTGTATTTTAATCTTATGTGGTTGCAAACACTTAGGGTTTCGATATAATTGGTGCTAGGTTTAAGAACATGAAATCGACTTTTCGTTTTGTGTAAACTTGAATCAAAGTAGTAAAGGTTTTGTACAAAGATCGAATTTAATTAACGAGGATTGCAATTAGGTGGACTTTTCCATACTAAGTTGTACACTTGAGTTGATAGCCTTTCTCTATGTGTAATGCGTTAAACATGACATGATTGACTAGCTTTCTAGGGTTTGATTGCATGTTTGATAGGATTAATCTAGGTGCTTTCGCTTAGGTTAATTAGCATTGAAAAGTAAAAAATGGGAATTCATTTGCTTTCGAATGTTTCACATGATCAACTCCTTTCTCATGACTTAGATGAACAATATTAGGGTTTGAATCAATTTTAATCATAAGTTTCGGTTTTGATCTTTGTTCTCTCATTCCATTCGTATTTTTATGTTTTTGCATTTTAATTGTTTTGTTAACCTAGTTTTATTTTCGAAAAACCAAAAACAAAATCCCCCCTTTTCGTGTAAAATGTTTATAGTTGTGAATATATTTGTGAATATTATACTTTGTTTTAATTTTAATTGTTTAATTGTTTGATAATGACAGGTGTACCCTCAATCCCCGGAATAGAACGATCCCTATTTGCTTATACTACTAACGATATTTTCAGGGTTAAATTGCGCGCTTGCAAATAGCGTTATCACCAACCAGGAAATCCTGTTCGAAAGAGGAAATTGTGTGAAGCAAAACTCTGAAGCCCATTGAGATGTTGATAGGAGCATTTTAAAGTGGTATTTTAATAGTTAATTCCTCACATTTTGCTTAGTTAATTCCTTAACGAATCGATTTTTAACTCAATTTCTATTTTCTTAGGTACATTGGAGTAAATGATGGTGAAATGAGCATTAGGTCCACACTTACCTATAAATGGTGGAGAAAAATGGAAATGTACTAAAATGTCAATTTTACACATTTTCCTACTCCGGCTAGGAGAAACCAAGCCAAGCAAGGAAGAAGGAGCGGCCGCCTGACCAAATGAACTCTAAATGAGCTGAAACTTTCCAGATCCATTCTAGACATCCTAAGGATCATTTCTTATGAAGAGTGCCAGAGCTAGTTTTGAGTGGAAGGCCTTCAAACAGTCAGCCCAATTTCCTGCAGAAGCAAAACTGGAAAACTGGACCCGTAAGGAGTCCAACAGAGATTCTGGCCCAAAGGCATGGAAATAAATTCTGAAATTTTACCAAAATGATCTACACTCATGGTAGATCATTTCATATGAAGAAGTCACGAGCCAAATCTGAAGTCCTGTTGGAGAAATAATTGAAGGAATAAAGGGGCAGAAACTGATCTAAAAACAGCTCAACACCACATGTTCAAGTTTCCTACCCACATGAAGAAAGCTAGATGCTTTTCTCTTTTTCCTTGGATATATTTTTCTGCTCCAATAGATCATCATCACTTCCATACTTCTGCACCTTCATGCCTTGCTTTCATTTCATCATTACTCCATCTTTTCCATATTTTACAAACCACTTTCATTATTTTTCTTCCATTTATCATTTCACTCTTCTTTTTCTTCCCTATATAAACACCTTCTCCTCTCATTCTAAGGACATTCCTTCATCCATTCCATCTTCTTTGTCTCTCCATTTCCTTTCCATTTTCCTTTCCAACATCCTCTAGGGCAAGCCACGAAGTTCAAGCAAGGCCAAGGAAGAGAAGAACCAAGCCGTGAGCATCATCATCCATCCTCCACCTTTGAAGCTTGCTTTCGAGTCTCAAAGGATTCAACGTTATTCACCCATCTTCATCTTCCATCCACGGTGTAATTCGACCTCTACTTTGTAACCTTTGCTTTGTATTTCGTTGGTTTTGCCTTAGTTGACATATATGTTTGAACAATTGTTAATTTCTGGAATTTTATGATTAATTGAGAATTTTCAGATTCATATATTGTGATTCGAGAGTTGCTTATGTGGGTTTGTTTAATTAAATTTGCATTATGGATAACTTTTGTATTTTAATCTTATGTGGTTGCAAACACTTAGGGTTTCGATATAATTGGTGCTAGGTTTAAGAACATGAAATCGACTTTTCGTTTTGTGTAAACTTGAATCAAAGTAGTAAAGGTTTTGTACAAAGATCGAATTTAATTAAAGAGAATTGCAATTAGGTGGACTTTTCCATACTAAGTTGCACACTTGAGTTGATAGCCTTTCTCTATGTGTAATGCGTTAAACATGACATGATTGACTAGCTTTCTAGGGTTTGATTGCATGTTTGATAGGATTAATCTAGGTGCTTTCGCTTAGGTTAATTAGCATTGAAAAGTAAAAAATGGGAATTCATTTGCTTTCGAATGTTTCACATGATCAACTCCTTTCTCATGACTTAGATGAACAATATTAGGGTTTGAATCAATTTTAATCATAAGTTTCGGTTTTGATCTTTGTTCCTTCATTCCATTCGTATTTTTATGTTTTTGCATTTTTATTTGTTTTCTTAACTTAGTTTATTTTCGAATCCAAAATCCAAAATTCCCCCTTTTTCGTAAATATGTTTATACTTGTGAATATCTTTGTGTTTATATTACTTTGTTTTAATTTTAATTGTTTGACAATGACAGGTGTACCCTCAATCCCCGGAATAGAACGATCCCTACTTGCTTATACTACTAATTATATTTATAGGGTTAAATTATGCGCTTGCTTTGAGCGTATCAGATGTGTGACCGAAATTATGATGGACATGACGTTGGAGACATCAAGGCTTGAAGAGGACGCAAGAAGGCCCAAGAATTATCAAGCAAGATGGACTTTCGGCAAAAGTGGATAAAGCCCATGTAAACTAGGGTTTTTGTGACGTCAAAGAGACAGAGTTGAAGTTAAACCCTAATGTGCCGTTCAAAGAGAGAGAGTTGCCGTCCAATACTAAGAGATAAACAAGGAGTTGGTGTGAAAAATCAGAAATATAAAAGAAGATTTCGGTGGAGATTTTCTAGGGCAATTTTTATGGAAGGATAATATTCTTGGAGAGTTATTTTGTGACTATGCCGTGAGAAATTAAGAGAGATGATAGGAGCATTTTAATGCGACGTTTTAACTGCATTTCCTTACATTTCTTGCGCCATTTCCTTAGTAAAACTCTGTTTAGGAAAGTTTCCATTCTTTGATTGGGAAAGTTCCTATTTTTCTTAGTTTCTATTTTCCATTTTTAGAAAGTTTCTATTCTTGTAGTTTTCATTTCTCATTTCTGGCAAGTTTCTATTTTTCATTTTTAGTAACTTTCTATTTTTCATTTTTTAGTAAGTTTCTATTTTTCAAATTAGGAAAGTTTCTATTTCTCATACTAGTTTCTATTTTCAGGACCTCCGAGCTAAAAAGTGGAAATGAACACACGAATGGAAAGAGGAGCTTGCGAACGTCAAGGGGAACAAAAATGAAGAACATTGAACCACACATTTGAGCAGAAATGAAGAAACAAGCTTTCCTAGTGCAACCAGGAAATCCTGCGAACTGGAGGAGAGCTTACCAATGAAGTTTCCAACGCAACTATGAAAAGAAATGAAAGAAATGAAGTGTTTTGCGTTGGAAAATATGAAGGCTTGAAGATGAAGCAACGTGGCCCAAGAACTCTCAAGAATGAAGTGGATTTTCGGCAAAATGGACCAAGGCCCACCAAAGCCCATGACATTAGGGTTTGTGACGCAAAACCCTAAACCTAAAGTTGTTTTGCCGTGAAAACCAAAGGGAGGAGAGAGAAGTGGCGTGAAAATCAAGCAAGGATAAAGAAGATTTCGGCAAAGAGATTTCTTAGGGAGATTTTAAAGGAAAGAGAATATGTGTTGAACTCGAAAACCTCTCAAAAGAAGTCTAGATACATTCCTTGAAACCCTAAAGGAAGTTTGGCCGAATTGGAAGTGCAAAAATCAGAAAATTCTCAAGGTATTTCGGCAAGAAAATCAAGGGAAATATTCTAGGAAATTATGTGTTTGGTTGAGACACATCATAGGGCTTACTTGGCAAGATTTCATTGGAGGGAATTATGTGGAGTTAACAAGTCTTTGCCGTGAGTTTCTCTAGGGTTTTGCACGGCCTTGGAGACCAAGTTGCCGTTCCCTATATAGTCTCCCCTCTTCTCATCGTCAGGGGTTCCTCTCCGCATACAATTTACACTTTGAGAAAAATTCAGAAAACTCTCTAGCCTAGCCGTGCTCTTCTCCATCCTCTAGGGCAACCACGAAGTGCAAGCAAGGCCAAGGAAGAAGAAGACAAGCCGTGAACACCATCCATCCTCCACCTTGAAGATTGCTTTCGAAATTCAAGAGACCACATCACCTTTTCGTTCATCACCATCTCCATCTCTTGGTGTAATCCGATTCTCCTTGTAACTTTGTTTGTATTTTCGTTGGTTATGCCTTAGTTGACACATATGTTTGAACAAGTATTGTTTTCTGAAATTTTATGATTAATTGTTAATTTTCAGATTCATGTTTTGCGATTTATGGTTGCTTATGTGTGAGTGTTTGATTAAATTTGCATGATAGAAATCTTTTGTATGATAATCTTGAATGGTTCGAAACATTTAGGGTTTTTATGTGAATGTTGCTATGAATTTAAGAACATGAATCAACTTTTTGGTTTTGTGTTCTTGAATCAATAAGTAGTAAAGGTTTTGTACAAAAACCGAGTTTAATCAAAGAAGATTGCAATTAGGTGGACTTTTTCATACTAAGTTGCACATTTGAGTTGATAGCCTTTCTAGGTGCTTATTGCGTTAAACATGTATGATTGACTAGCTTTCTAGGGCTTGAATGCATGTTTGATAGGATTAGTCTTTGTGCTTTCACTTAGATTAATTTAGCATTGAAAAGTAAAAGATGGGAATTGTTTGCTTTCTAACAATTTACATGATCAACTCCTCTTGCATGACTATGATGAACAATGATGAACTTGAATCAATTTTAATCATGAGTTTCGACTTTGATCTTTGTTCTTGCATTCCATTTGTATTTTTATGTTTTTGCATTTTAATTAGTTTGTTTACTTTATTTATTTTCGAAAGAAACCAAAATCAAAAATACCCCCCTATTTCGTGAATAGTGTATATGTGTGAATATTATACTTTGTTTTAATTTTAATTGTTTAATTGTTTGACAATGACAGGTGTACCCTCAATCCCCGGAATAGAACGATCCCTATTTACTTATACTACAAATGACATTTCAGGGTTAAATTATGCGCTTGCTTTGAGCGTATCAATTTTTGGCGCCGTTGCCGGGGATTGAAAAATCATTTGTCATATTGTGAATATTTGTTTTATGTATATTGCGATTTAAAAAAAAAAAAAAAAAAAAAAAATTTACTTGTTAATTGTTTTGTAATTGTCGAAAATTAGTTAAAAAACTACTTAGGTTGTTATTTGTATTATTGAACACGAGTTTAATTGTGGGTTGTAAATTAAAGAAGGAATAGGTGAAGTCGTGTTTATTAATATTGGCCTAAACCCCTTATTGGTTCCTAGTTCAGGTCCCTTAAGGTTGAGGGCGGCCTCTATTGACATTCATTGAACTGTCTAACACACTTAGGACCTTTTACATCCTAGTAAGAATATCCTATGTGAGATGGTGTCTAGGAAGGGGACAACGTTCATGACGGGTTCTGGATTCAGAAGTGCTTACAAATGGGCATAAACCTCAATGAGGGAGTAGCCTATGCCAAAATGGATCCTACCTCTTGTGTTCGCCCTCCCCTACCTGGCCATTTCAGTAAGGTTGCCCAACGGATGTAGGAGGGACTTTGTGTCTAGACGATTATACTTGGGCCGCATGTCCACTTGATTTACCGCTTGGAATTAAATTTGATATCAATAGTATTCATAACAAAAGAAAATGTTGCGACACTTAAGGTATATTGGATTAAACATAATCTTGGAAGGGTAGCTGTTTCAGTCCCATTGCACAACAAGATTCCCTGTTCCCGTACCTAAGTGTTGAAAGTAATTAAAAAAAAAAAAAAAAAAAAAAAAGATTTGTGAATAGTGACGTTTTGTTTATGTGTTTTGTGTGAAAGTTTTGTGTCTAACTATACTTGTAAAGAATTAGAATTAAAGAAAATAAAAAATGGAGTTATAAATTTTGTTAATTACTTAATTGTTGTGAGTGTGTAAAATCGTATGAGTAGACAAGGGCCCTTTTGTTAATATTGGCCTTAACCCTTCATTCGTACCTTTCTAAGGTCTTATGAGGTTGAGGGCGGCCTTTATTAGCACTTGGAGAACAGTTTAACACATGAGTAATTTCCCAGCTGAGTAAGGGGCATTACAGATGGTGTCTTAGGTTGAGACCCTGGGTGATGGGTTCAAATTGGATCTCAGAGATACTACAGACTGTGCGTGTTCCACAATGTGGAAGTAGCCAATAGGGGCGTAAACCTCAATGAGGGAGTAGCCTCCGTAGTATCACCAAAATGAGTCCTCCCTCTCACTTACTTCTTAATCTGGCTATCTGGCCTTCTGAAACAAAGGAAAGTGACTTATGTCTAAGCGACTATCCCTATATCGTATCTCACCAATAGTAGTGGTTTCTATTGGGCTCGACTTACAACTTGGAATCAATTGAGTTATTAACTTTATTTATGATAGTTCCATGACAAAAATAAAATACTTGTACATAACCTTCAATTGTAAATTGGTCTGTTTTCTTACTTCTCTTACTTGTACAAAATTTGGAAGTCTCTTTTGTTGCATTGTGAATAGTGACGTTTTTGTATAAAGATTAACTTGTATTTCTTGTCTTTTGTAAGTTACTAACTTTTGTAAATCATAATGTTGTTCAGACTCTCCATGAATGTCCGAGCCTTCTAAACTCCCTAGCAGGAAAGAGATTGAAGAAAGGCTCGCTCGTTTGAAAAATCCTCCTACACTTGAGTACAGAAGACCATCTTCCTTGACATTCAAAGAGTACACAATTAACGAGCAAGGGAAGAGGGTCTATTCTTCTGAGGAATCTACTCCACCTACTCCTACTCCATCTCCTCCTTCACGCTCACCTTCACCTGTGGTTTCATCCAACTCTACTCCACCACCTTCACCACCACCTGAAGAAGTAAGGGAAGAAAGAATGGCATCCATTAGGGAATAATCCACAGCAACAGTCGAGGGAGGACCCCCTATAGGCATTGTGTACCCTGCCCCTGCTGCAGGAAGAAATGCAGAATTTGAGCTGAAGAGTGGATTATTGCACCAACTCCCTAAGTTTCATGGGCTTCCTATGGAGGACGCCAACAAGCATCTTAGAGCATTCCAGGTTGTGTGTTCTAACATGCAACCACAAGGAGCAGATGAGAACATTCTAAAGATGAAGGCATTTCCATTCTCCTTAGCTGACAGAGCCAAAGATTGGCTATATGAGATTCCTGTTGGACGTATCACCTCTTGGGACACAATGAGGAAGGCCTTCTTGGAAAAATACTTTCCAGCTTCAAAGGTCATCACACTCAGGAAGAAGCTCAGTGGAATTGAACAAGCCTCAGATGAGTCCTATTCTGCCTATTTTGAGAGGTTCAATTCCTTACTTGCCCAATGTCCTCAACATCAGATGAAGGATGAGACCCTACTTACATGCTTTTATGAGGGACTCTTACCCTTAGAGAGGCAAATGCTTGATGCTGCAGCTGGAGGAGCTTTTGTGGACAAGTCACCTGCAGCTGGAAAGGAACTTATTGAAAATCGTGCCCTAAACACTCAACAGTATGAGGGTGTACGACAGACCACTCGTAGGGTCAATGAGGTGAGCACTAGTGATAGGAGCATAAAATGCGACGTTTATAATGTTTAAACCCTATATTTTGCTAAGTTATTTCCTTTAACTTGATCAATTTAACTTAGTTAGTGTTTTACAGGTAAAATGGAGTCTCAAAGTCCAAAAATGGCTAAGGAGGGCACAAGTGGCGCAGAAATGGAAAGAAATGAAGAAATGGAAGTTTTCCCAGTTTTTCTAGGAAAAGGAATCCCAGTTGAAGAAGGAGTCTGAAGCTGACTTGGACTAGGAGTTCTACTTGGACAAGGAAACCCAATTCTACTCAGATAAGGAATACTAGTATGACAAGGAGTCCCTATTGGATAAGGATTACTCAAGAAGGTTCCGGAAGAGTGTAGAAGCATCTCGGAAAAGGAAGCAGTATTCAACTAGGAAACCTACTTGCATATGGAGTTCTACTCATACTAGGAGAGCCTTGGAACGTTAATCGCTCCAACGGAGCATAGAAAATCGCTCAGAGCTCAGAAAATTATGCTCTTTATATGGTTGGAAAGCTACAGATGTCTAGTTTCCAGAACATTTTACAGCTCGTCGATATCTATTTTCTAGAGGAAGTTATGGTCGTTTTAGTGCACTGAGGTCAAGTCTGCCGGAAATCTGTTTTGTGCCAAACAAGTCCTAGATCAACAAGAACTTGGAGAAGTCAAGTAGAAACGAATTGGGAGTACCTTGAGACGTTCTCCTATATATACCTAGTGTATTTGACGTCTCAGAGACACATTATTCTCCACAATTTCGTTTCTCACCGGTTTGCTCTTGAGTTTCAGGTTTTCGCATCTTGCAAGTTCCTAGCCGTGCCGTCCTCCATCTTTGCCATGATCTTCACTTTGTGCCGCCGCCTTGGATCTGCGTTGGACCTTGGGACGTAACTAAGGGTTGTTCATACCACCTTTCATATGTATTCTTCTCGGTTTTATGACTTGTTAGATAGAAATTTCTGTTTTGATTTTCTTTGTGTAAAACCGAAACCATGAGTTAACTTTCTGATTTTTGGATGCTATTTTGATGTTCTTTTTAATGATTGATGTGTTTATGTGTGTTTGATTCTTGTTGATTGCCAATTTTATGGATTGATAATCTGATTTTGTTTTATAGATAACTTTTGCATGTTTTTGTTCTTTGAGTGCACGCTTAGGATGATTGCATGTAATTGGAGCTAGTAATTAGGTTCATGCGTTGTGACCCTAATTCAATATGGTAGTAAAGGCTTTGGACAAAGGTCGAGATCAGATTATGCATGTAATGAAAAGACTTGCTTTGAGTACTTGAATTTGTTTAAACCCTATATTTTGCTAAGTTATTTCCTTTATCTTGATCAATTTAACTTAGTTAGTGTTTTTACAGGTAAAATGGAGTCTCAAAGTCCAAAAATGGCTAAGGAAGGCACAAGTAGTGCAGAAATGAAGAAAAATGAAGAAATGGAAGTTTCCCAGTTTGACTAGGAAAAAGAATCCCAGTTGGAGTAGGAGTCTGAAGCTGACTTGGACTAGGAGTTCTACTTGGACAAGGAAACCCAATTCTACTCAGATAAGGAATACTAGTGTGACAAGGAGTCCCTGTGGGATAAGGATTACTCAAGAAGGTTCCGGAAGAGTGTAGAAGCATCTCGGAAAAGAAAGCAGTGTTCAACTAGGAAACCTACTTGCATATGGAGTTCTACTCATACTAGGAGAGCCTTGGAATGTTCATGAAGTATCTAGAAGTCCCAAGAAGGTCATATGACGTGCACATGGAAGAGAAAGCAACAAGGAATTCGGATTTCAAAGCAATGTGGAGTTTGGATTTCTAGTTGAGTATGGATTGGAATTGCCGTGAGATTCTTGAAGGTTCTAGGAAGTTCTTGACGTTTCATTCTTCAATAAGGCGTGAAAGACATGTGAAAGGCATGTGATGTGAAGGAAAATCGAGTTGGACTTAAGTTGTGCTTTAAAAGTCAAATCCATTACAGATTCGGATTACTGCCTGTGCAGATCAGTCAACTTCAACGGAGCATAGAAAATCGCTCAGAGCTCAGAAAATTATGCTCTTTATATGGTTGGAAAGCTACAGATGTCTAGTTTCCAGAAAATTTTACAGCTCGTCGATATCTATTTTCTAGAGGAAGTTATGGCCGTTTTAGTGGACTGAGGTCAATCCTGCCGGAAATCTGCTTTGTGCCAAACAAGTCCTAGATCAACACAAACTTGGAGAAGTCAAGTAGAAACGAATTGGGAGTACCTTGAGACGTTCTCCTATATATACCTAGTGTATTTGACGTCTCAAAGACACATTATTCTCCACAATTTCGTTTCTCACCGGTTTGCTCTTGAGTTTCAGGTTTTCGCGTCTTGCAAGTTCCTAGCCGTGCCGTCCTCCATCTTTGCCATGATCTTCACTTTGTGCCGCCGCCTTGGATCTGCGTTGGACCTTGGGACGTAACTAAGGGTTGTTCATACCACCTTTCATATGTATTCTTCTCGGTTTTATGACTTGTTAGATAGAAATTTCTGTTTTGATTTTCTTTGTGTAAAACCGAAACCATGAGTTAACTTTCTGATTTTTGGATGCTATTTTGATGTTCTTTTTCATGATTGATGTGTTTGTGTGTCTTTGATGCTTGTAGGTTGCCGAAATATGGATTGATAATCTGATTTTGTTTTATAGATAACTTTTGCATGTTTTTGTTCTTTGAGTGCACGCTTAGGATGATTGCATGTAATTGGAGCTAGTAATTAGGTTCATGCGTTGTGACCCTAATTCAATATGGTAGTAAAGGCTTTGGACAAAGGTCGAGATCAGATTATGCATGTAATGAAAAGACTTGCGTTGAGTACTTGAATTTGCATGTTTATTGACTAAACTTTCACTTGCTCTTAATGATTTGAATGCATGAGATTATGAGTCGCTTCGATTGTGTGATACCTGCATTTGAAATATGTTGGATTAAGTGCGTTGCTTAATTGACTAAGTAAAGGGAAGTAAAATAAGGGACATTGGTTGCGTTGATCTTTGTTTCTTGGTTGATGATGTTCCATGGTAATTGACAAGATTAAGGGATGCATGAATATGTTGTTCTTGAATTGTTCTTGATAAGTTGTTCTTCGAAAAGTTCTTCTTTTCCCACCTTTGTATAGAAACGATTTTAATCTTTTTATTTGTTTTCGAAAATTTATGTTTTCAATCTTCAAAAAAACCCCCTATCTTTTATGTTATGTGTTTTTGTATATCTGTAAATAATTAAAATTAACTTAGAGTTTTTAGGTAGCATGTTCATATAAATAATAAATAAAATAAAAAATGTTTTTAAATTCGTGAATAGTGTCTCCGTGAATAGTAAATATGTGTTAGTGTTTTCTAGGAATTAATTTACTGTTTTTTAGGAAATTGTTTTGTGTTTTTTAGGGATTGCTAAAAAATAGGGATTTCTTTGGTGTTTTTTAGGAATTGTGTTTCTTAGGGATTTTTGGTGGTGTTCTTTATGGATTTTTGTTTCCTTGTTGTATATGGATTCCCTATGTGATATGGATTTGTAAATTGTGTATAAATAGGAGTAGGATTTCCAAAACCTTTTCTAACTTGTTTTCTCTCTTCTTTTCGAATTGTCTATATATATATATGTGATTTCGTTGCTTTCTTTGTTCATTGTCTTCTAATTTCGTATGTTAAATGTATGTGTGCTCTCTAACTCTTTGTGATTCTTTGTTTGTTCTACTTCTAAGCATGCTTGTAACTTGTAAATTCTAATTTTTGTAAAACTTGTATATGTTCTTAATATTTTCGTAAATTGTATATTCTATTCTTTAAATTATTTCTCACATGTTAGCACCCTCAATCCCCGGTTTAGAACGATCCCTGCTTATCCTATACTAACGCTCGACATTTTCAGGGTTTAAATTGGCGATGCTTTTGCACGTATCAATTTTTGGCGCCGTTGCCGGGGATTGAAAAGTCTTCATGTGATGAAAACGCCAGTAAGGTATGATTTTGGTAAGGGATTATGAACTATTATGGAATAGGTGAAGTCTCTTTTGTTGACATTAGCCTTAACCCCTTATTAGCACCTAATTTAGGTCTCTTAAGGTTGTGGGCGGTTTTTGTCAACACTTGAAAAATGTCTTGCACTTAATTTTTCCCTTATCCTAGTAAGTATAGCCTATGTGAGATGGTGACTAGGAAGGGGACAACGTTCATGACGGGTTTTGAATCCAGAAGGCAATCAAACGAGCGTAAACCACAATGTGGGAGTAGCTTGTGCCAAAATGGTTTCTACCTCTCGTGTTCGTCCTCCCCCGCACTGGCCATTTCAGTAAGGTTGCCCAAAGGATTTGCGAAGAAATATGTGTGGAGACAAGGACTTGGGCCGCACGTCCAAAACAATAGTCCATGATGTTTTATTAAAGTCATATACTTAGACAATTTTCGAGATAATTGGTTTTGGTAAGAAGGAAATAAGTCATAACGGAATAGGTGGGAGTTCTTTTATTAATACTTGTCAAGCAACCTCCTTTATCAAGTAGGCGCACCTTATTAGCCAGAGTGTCTAGGTTGATTGGATACGAGAAGTGCTGACAAAGGGTCTCGTCCCCTGTCAATCAAGTGAGCTGAGCTCCGCCAAAATCGTTCCTCTACTACCTGGCTCTGTGTGAAAAGAGTTACCAAAAGATAGAGGGGGGGAGACTTGTATTAACGTTAGAATCTCTGGGCCGCACGTCTAAACTTTGACTTACAAATCTCTTATTGAAGTTGGTTAATTCGAAAATTGTAGAAGATTGTAACTAATCACTAAAATTTTCGTTGGCCATGTGTATGAATGTATATATATGATGTTTTAAGCCTTACTATGAGGCGTTTGTGGGGCACAATGTGGAGGATGTACCCCTCCAAGAGGCGCCACAACCAGAGGAGTAAATGGAGGTACAAGTCTAGGCTGAAAGACTTTAAACATCAAGCGCTGCATGGGAGGCAACCCATTTCATCCGTAGCTGTGGAGGAGCCATCAACGCAGATTTGCTTTCTTGAACTCTTCCCTTCTCTTTTATTTTCGTCAACTTTTGTTTTTCTTTTAGGATTTGTTGCGTTATCTCTTATGCCATGCTTGATTGATGCTTTGTATGCTTTATACTTGTTTATACATTGAGGACAATGTATGATTTAAGTGTGGGGGAAGGGTTTAACGTTTCACTTTGTTTTTAGATAGCTAGTTTTGTGGTCTTAAAAAAAAAAAAAAAAATTATATTCGTCACTTTATTAATAATAAAACAAAATCGTCACTGTTCAAAAAAAAAAAAAAAAAAATCTTTTTGTTTTTTGTTTTGTTTTGTTGTGTGATTGAGTCTTAGGATGCCCTTTTAACTGTCTAGGATGAACTTATATCTCTGAAATTAAGGCTAAAAGAGGATCACAAGATTGAGATAATGTGTGATGATATTCTTTGGTTAATTATGATTTATGAAAAGCATATGAATGTGTAGTAGATATGGTGCATGCGTAACTTTGGTACAGAATATGAATATGTGGAAGATAAGTTATGATTCATAATAAACCCTTGTGAGAATTTGAGCCATGTGCCCTTTCTTTGTGAGTGATTAACGAAAAATGATTATACTCTTATTTTCTTGGCGATGATTTTGTTGATCTCATTATTCTTTCATCTTGATTGACTACATGCCATAGCTCTTTAATGAACTAGAGAATGCTAGAATTCACTGTTATGCTTGTTGAGACGTTTATGATCAATATATGGCCCTGATTCTGGAAAGGATAAAGGTACTTACTTAGGATTTTCACCACCATTGCCAAATATAGCCTGTGTCCCCATTTGTGCCCGTCGTGGGACCCCCCTAGTTTAACCCCTTTGAGCCTACATTGAACCTTTTCTTTCATCACCCTCAAAATTCCTTAACCTTAACCCTAGTATAGTTATATCCTTACCCTTTGTTCTAAAGACTTAGTGGAGCATATTTTTGAGCCTTTGCTTGGAGTTTTCGCGTCAAGGAAGAATTTTGAAGACATGAAGAAGTTCAAGTGTGGGGGTAGACTTGTCCATAAGTGAAAAATGTATGTAATTGCAGAAAGAAATCGTAAAAAAAAGAAAGAAAGAATATATTTTCGGCAATTAAAAGAAAAAAAAATGTGTATTATTGTTTAAGTTTTATGGATTTTAGTCCCCTATACTTAGTGGATTTGGAGTTTGCTTTGAATTGAAGGCCCATTGTTGGAAAATTTGGTCTTTGTCCTATTCACACTTGTTCAAAAAGAAGGTTAGAATGAAGTTTGGGCCCAACATGATGACACTTGGCCCTTTTATAAGCTCATATGGAGGACATGACGTTTTGTAAACTTGGTGGATTTCGAAGTGGTCTCTCTACATCAACAAGTGCTCTGCTAGGTTTTTAGGATACTTTGTGATTTTCCTATCCCTTCGTTTCTTTAAACCTTAAGCCTTGGCCCCATTACAACCCTTAATTGTAAGACCTCTTTGATCCTTAAGATGGGACAGCCTTTGATGTGGAGATGAGTTAGAACTGTTGAACTTATGGCTTGGGTTCATTCGTGCATGTAGTTGATATCTTTCATGAGATCTTTAAAAAGGAAAACTATATGTGCTTTTCGTTTCTTATGTATGTGATCTACTTCGTAATCTTTCACATATACTTGAGTGATAAGCTTTTAAGCATGAGCCTTGAATCTGAGAGAAGAAAGAGTGATATATCTATGTGAGGTTGAATCATGACTTGTTTGAAATGTGTTGAGCTAAACCATCACCACTGTTTACTCCCAAGTCTTACATGCTTATATGTGGATTATGTTTTGTAATTAGCTCTCGAATATCTTGAAGATGTGATGCTTGGTTAAGTGCTAATCTTGGTGACTTGAAAATATGAGATTGCTGAGACAATATGTTAAAGGGCGTAGGAGTCATTGTGTTTGTCAACGTCTTGGTCTTTGTTTTTGGTTTTAATTTTCGTTTGAGTCTTCTTTTTGTTTTTCGTTTTTGAGTCTTGAGTCTTTGTTTTCCATACTTAGTTTATTTTCGTTAGTTTCTTTGTTTTGTTTCTTAGTCTTTTGGTTTGTTATGTTGATTTTGCTAAGGGACTAGCAAAAGCTAAGTGTGGGGGAATTTGATAGGAGCATAAAATGCGACGTTAATAATGTTTAAACCCTATATTTTGCTAAGTTATTTCCTTTATCTTGATCAATTTAACTTAGTTAGTGTTTTTACAGGTAAAATGGAGTCTCAAAGTCCAAAAATGGCTAAGGAAGGCACAAGTAGTGCAGAAATGAAGAAAAATGAAGAAATGGAAGTTTCCTAGTTTGACTAGGAAAAAGAATCCCAGTTGGAGTAGGAGTCTGAAGCTGACTTGGACTAGGAGTTCTACTTGGACAAGGAAACCCAATTCTACTCAGATAAGGAATACTAGTGTGACAAGGAGTCCCTGTGGGATAAGGATTACTCAAGAAGGTTCCGGAAGAGTGTAGAAGCATCTCGGAAAAGAAAGCAGTGTTCAACTAGGAAACCTACTTGCATATGGAGTTCTACTCATACTAGGAGAGCCTTGGAATGTTCATGAAGTATCTAGAAGTCCCAAGAAGGTCATATGACGTGCACATGGAAGAGAAAGCAACAAGGAATTCGGATTTCAAAGCAATGTGGAGTTTGGATTTCTAGTTGAGTATGGATTGGAATTGCCGTGAGATTCTTGAAGGTTCTAGGAAGTTCTTGACGTTTCATTCTTCAATAAGGCGTGAAAGACATGTGAAAGGCATGTGATGTGAAGGAAAATCGAGTTGGACTTAAGTTGTGCTTTAAAAGTCAAATCCATTACAGATTCGGATTACTGCCTGTGCAGATCAGTCAACTTCAACGGAGCATAGAAATTCGCTCAGAGCTCAGAAAATTATGCTCTTTATATGGTTGGAAAGCTACAGATGTCTAGTTTCCAGAAAATTTTACAGCTCGTCGATATATATTTTCTAGAGGAAGTTATGGCCGTTTTAGTGGACTGAGGTCAATCCTGCCGGAAATCTGCTTTGTGCCAAACAAGTCCTAGATCAACACAAACTTGGAGAAGTCAAGTAGAAACGAATTGGGAGTACCTTGAGACGTTCTCCTATATATACCTAGTGTATTTGACGTCTCAAAGACACATTATTCTCCACAATTTCGTTTCTCACCGGTTTGCTCTTGAGTTTCAGGTTTTCGCATCTTGCAAGTTCCTAGCCGTGCCGTCCTCCATCTTTGCCATGATCTTCACTTTGTGCCGCCGCCTTGGATCTGCGTTGGACCTTGGGACGTAACTAAGGGTTGTTCATACCACCTTTCATATGTATTCTTCTCGGTTTTATGACTTGTTAGATATAAATTTCTGTTTTGATTTTCTTTGTGTAAAACCGAAACCATGAGTTAACTTTCTGATTTTTGGATGCTATTTTGATGTTCTTTTTCATGATTGATGTGTTTGTGTGTCTTTGATGCTTGTAGGTTGCCGAAATATGGATTGATAATCTGATTTTGTTTTATAGATAACTTTTGCATGTTTTTGTTCTTTGAGTGCACGCTTAGGATGATTGCATGTAATTGGAGCTAGTAATTAGGTTCATGCGTTGTGACCCTAATTCAATATGGTAGTAAAGGCTTTGGACAAAGGTCGAGATCAGATTATGCATGTAATGAAAAGACTTGCGTTGAGTACTTGAATTTGCATGTTTATTGACTAAACTTTCACTTGCTCTTAATGATTTGAATGCATGAGATTATGAGTCGCTTCGATTGTGTGATACCTGCATTTGAAATATGTTGGATTAAGTGCGTTGCTTAATTGACTAAGTAAAGGGAAGTAAAATAAGGGACATTGGTTGCGTTGATCTTTGTTTCTTGGTTGATGATGTTCCATGGTAATTGACAAGATTAAGGGATGCATGAATATGTTGTTCTTGAATTGTTCTTGATAAGTTGTTCTTCGAAAAGTTCTTCTTTTCCCACCTTTGTATAGAAACGATTTTAATCTTTTTATTTGTTTTCGAAAATTTATGTTTTCAATCTTCAAAAAAACCCCCTATCTTTTATGTTATGTGTTTTTGTATATCTGTAAATAATTAAAATTAACTTAGAGTTTTTAGGTAGCATGTTCATATAAATAATAAATAAAATAAAAAATGTTTTTAAATTCGTGAATAGTGTCTCCGTGAATAGTAAATATGTGTTAGTGTTTTCTAGGAATTAATTTACTGTTTTTTAGGAAATTGTTTTGTGTTTTTTAGGGATTGCTAAAAAATAGGGATTTCTTTGGTGTTTTTTAGGAATTGTGTTTCTTAGGGATTTTTGGTGGTGTTCTTTATGGATTTTTGTTTCCTTGTTGTATATGGATTCCCTATGTGATATGGATTTGTAAATTGTGTATAAATAGGAGTAGGATTTCCAAAACCTTTTCTAACTTGTTTTCTCTCTTCTTTTCGAATTGTCTATATATATATATATGTGATTTCGTTGCTTCCTTTGTTCATTGTCTTCTAATTTCGTATGTTAAATGTATGTGTGCTCTCTAACTCTTTGTGATTCTTTGTTTGTTCTACTTCTAAGCATGCTTGTAACTTGTAAATTCTAATTTTTGTAAAACTTGTATATGTTCTTAATATTTTCGTAAATTGTATATTCTATTCTTTAAATTATTTCTCACATGTTAGCACCCTCAATCCCCGGTTTAGAACGATCCCTGCTTATCCTATACTAACGCTCGACATTTTCAGGGTTTAAATTGGCGATGCTTTTGCACGTATGTTTATTGACTAAACTTTCACTTGCTCTTAATGATTCGAATGCATGAGATTATGAGTCGCTTCGATTGTGTGATACCTGCATTTGAAATATGTTGGATTAAGTGCGTTGCTTGATCAACTGTGTAAAGGGAAGTCATATAAGGGACATTGGGCGCTTGTAACTTTGTTTCTTGGTTGATATCTTTCCATGGTAATTAACAAGATTAAGGGATGCATGAATATGTTGTTCTTGAAAGGTTCTTGATAAATTGTTTTCCAAAAATTCTTCTTTTCCCACCTATGTAAATAAAAACGTTTTTGTTCTTTTTTGTTTTCTGAAAATTTATACTTCAATCTTTAAAAACCCCCCTATCTTTTATGTTATGTGTTTTTGTATATTTGTAAATAATTAAAATTAACTTAGAGTTTTTAGGTAGCATGTTCATATAAATAACATATAAAATAAAAAAATGTTTTTTTAATTCATGAATAGTAACTCCGTGAATAGTAAATATGTGTTAGTGTTTTCTAGGAATTAATTTAGTGGTTTCTAGGAAATTGTTTTGTGTTTTTTAGGGATTGCTAAAAAATAGGGATTTCTTTGGTGTTTTTTAGGAATTGTGTTTCTTAGGGATTTTTGGTGGTGTTCTTTAGGGATTTTTGTTTCCTTGTTGTATATGGATTTCCCTATGTGATATGGATTTGTAAATTGTGTATAAATAGGAGTAGGATTTCCAAAACCTTTTCTAACTTGTTTTCTCTCTTCTTTTCGAATTGTCTATATATACTTGTGTATTTTGATTGTTACTCTCATTCTTTTGTCTTCTAATTTCGTGTGAACATGTATGTGTGCTCTCTAACTCTTTGTTGTTTCATAATTCTTTCTTGTAAACTTGTAAAATATTTTCGTGTAACTTGTAAATTCTTTATCTTTGATTTCGTAAATTTGTATATCCTTTCTTTTAATTTGTTTCTCACATGTTAGCACCCGCAATCCCCGGTTTAGAACGATCCCTGCTTACTCTATACTAACGCTCGACATTTTCAGGGTTTAAATTGACGATGCTTTTGCGCGTATCAACTAGTCCTGCCATTGCGGATCAATTGAGCAAACTCACCCTTCTTGTGAACAAGGTAGCGACTACTCACGGCCATGGAGGACCTTCTGCTTGTGGGGTATGCTTTACCCAAGGACATCCTATGGATCAATGTCCTCAACTAAGTGAGAATGGTGGTTGGGAATCTGTGAATGCCATAGGAGGCTATCAAGGGAACCAAGGGGGTCCCCAACGTCCAAGGTATGATCCATATTCGAATACCTATAACCCTGGATGGAGGGACCACCCCAACTTCAAGTGGACCAACAATGAGAATGTTCAGAACCCTCTTGGTGGGAGTTTCCAACGTCCTCATGGACCTTCATTCTAAGGACCTTCTTTGCAAAGGCCTTACATGCCTCCTCAACACAACGTAGGGAATTCAAATTCCTACTATGATAAGACAATTGAGGCATTGACTAATTCCACTCAGGCATTGACTAGTGCCACACAGACTTTGCTACAAGGACAACAGAACCACACCAAGGACATTGCTGACCTTAAGAAGCAGATGGGACAAGTGGTGGACTTCATGACCAAGTTTCATGAAACTGGTAGGCTTCCGAGCAACACAATTCCAAACCCAAAAGGAGGCTTTGAAGGCCCAACCAGCTGAGGACGAGAGGAAACCAAGTCTAGGCTGAAAGACTATAAACATTAAGCGCTGCTTGGGAGGCAACCCAATTCAGAAGTAGCTGTGGAGGAGCCTTCAACGCAGATTTGCTCTTTTTCCTCCCTACTTCTTCATTATATGCTTTTTGTTTTTCTTTGAACTTTCTTTTCGTAAATTTCATCCCTATATGCTTAAGTGTTTCATTGCATGCTTATGATTGATTACATTGAGGACAATGCAATATTTAAGTGTGGGGGAAGGGATTTACATTTTTGTTTTGAGTCATATATATTGGAAAATACAAAAAAATCGAAAAATGTCAAAAGTAACAAAAATTTTCGTTGCTTTTATTGAGTCTTAGCCTTTTGTTTTTGTTTTCGAGTCTTAGGATGTCCTTTCAACTGTCTAGGATGATTCTATATCTCTGAAATTATGGCTAAAAGAGGATCAGGAAATTGAGATGATTTTAACATGGTATTCTTTGGTTAATTGAGATATATGAAAAATATGTGCCTTGTAGTGGATATGAATTTCGTAACTTTGGTACAGAATATGAGCATGTTAAGATGAGTTTTGATTCATATAAACCCATGTGAGATAATTGAACCATGTTCCTTTTTCTTGGAGTGAAATGAAAAATATATTCTTAATTTCTTGGCGATGTTTTGATGATCTCATTATTCTTTCATCTTGATTGACTACTTGCCATAGATTAAGTTTGATGGACTAGAGAATGCTAGAATTCGCTCTTGTACTTGTTGAGACGTGATATCAATATATGGCCCTGATTCTGGAAAGGATAGAGGCACCCTAGGAATTACCACCATTGCCAAATGAACCTGTGTCCCTAATTGTGCCCGTCGTGGGACTCCCCTAGATAAACCCCTTTGAGCCTACGTTAAGCCTTTTCTTTCATCACCCTTAAAATCTTTAACCTAAGCCTTAGTATAGCTATAACCCTACCCTTTGTCCTAAGGACTTAGTGGAGCTAAATTGAGACTCTACTTGAAGATTTTTGGCGTTAACACTGAAGGATAAGAAGAGGTAAAAGTTCAAGTGTGGGGGATTTTGTCCATAAAGAAAAAAAATATGTGAGCCGTGAAAAAAAATGAAAAATGAAAAAGAAAAAGAAAAATGTGTACGGCTAAAAAAAAAAAAAAAGGAAAGAAAAGAAAAATATATGTTTATGGATTCTAGTCCCCCATACTTAGTGATCTTGGAGTTTGCTTTGAATTGAAGGCCCACTACAGAAAAATTTGGCCTTTGTCCATTTCACTAGAGATCAAGGGAAGTTTACATTGAAGATTGGGCCCAACATGAAGACATTTGGCCCTCTTATATTACCTCCATAGGGAAGTGACGTTTTTGCAATGCATTGGTGGGATATTTCGATGTCTCTACACTTATATGAGCTCTACTAGGTTTTTAGGACACTTTGTTAATTTCCTTACCCTTCGTTTCTTTAAACCATGAACCATGGCCCCATTACAACCTTTGAGAAGACCTTCTTGATCCTTAAGATGGGACAGCCCTTGATGTGGAGATGAGTTGCAAGAGTTGAACCTATGGCTTGGGTCCATCTGTGCAAGTAGTTGATATCCTTCATGAGATCTTTAAAGAAAATTATACTTGTGCTTTCGTTTCTTACATTATGTGATATACTTGCTATCCTTCACATATGATTGAGTGTATAAGCTTTTAAGCATTGCCATGATCTGAGAAAAGAAAGAGTGGATATACCTTGTGAGGAATTGAATCAAACTTGTTTGAAGCATGCTTAACAGAAACCATCACCATTGTTCCAACCAAGTCCTACTTGTGTATATGTGAATTATGTGTTTTAATTAACTCTCGAATGCCTAAACATTGATTCTTGGTGAAGTGCTAATCTTGGTGTTGTGAAAGTAAGAGATTGCTGAGACAAATAGTTGAAGGGAAATAGAGTCTTTGTTTGTTTGAGTCTTTAATTTTCGTTGAGTCTTAGTGTGTGTCTTTGTTTGATTTTGCTAAGGGACTAGCAAAAGCTAAGTGTGGGGGAATTTGATAGGAGCATTTTAATGCGACGTTTTAACTGCATTTCCTTACATTTCTTGCGCCATTTCCTTAGTAAAACTCTGTTTAGGAAAGTTTCCATTCTTTGATTGGGAAAGTTCCTATTTGTAGAAAGTTTCCATTTTTCTTAGTTTCTATTTTCCATTTTTAGAAAGTTTCTATTCTTGTAGTTTTCATTTCTCATTTCTGGCAAGTTTCTATTTTTCATTTTTAGTAACTTTCTATTTTTCATTTTTTAGTAAGTTTCTATTTTTCAAATTAGGAAAGTTTCTATTTCTCATACTAGTTTCTATTTTCAGGACCTCCGAGCTAAAAAGTGGAAATGAACACACGAATGGAAAGAGGAGCTTGCGAACGTCAAGGGGAACAAAAATGAAGAACATTGAACCACACATTTGAGCAAAAATGAAGAAACAAGCTTTCCTAGTGCAACCAGGAAATCCTGCGAACTGGAGGAGAGCTTACCAATGAAGTTTCCAACGCAACTATGAAAAGAAATGAAAGAAATGAAGTGTTTTGCGTTGGAAAATATGAAGGCTTCAGATGAAGCAACGTGGCCCAAGAACTCTCAAGAATGAAGTGGATTTTCGGCAAAATGGACTGATGCGCTCAAAGCAAGCGCATAATTTAACCCTGAAATGTCGTTAGTAGTATAAAGTAAATAGGGATCGTTCTATTCCGGGGATTGAGGGTACACCTGTCATTGTCAAACAATTAAACAATTAAAATTAAAACAAAGTATAATATTCACACATATACATTATTTACGAAAAAGGGGGTGTTTTTGATTTTGGTTTTCTTCGAAAATAAAACTAAGTTAACAAAACAATTAAAATGCAAAAACATAAAAATAAAGATGGAATGAGAGAACAAAGATCAAAACCCGAAACATATGATTAAAATTGATTCAAACCCTAATATTGTTCATCTAAGTCATGAGAAAGGAGTTGATCATGTGAAATGTTAGAAAGCAAACAATTTCCCATATTTTACTTTTCAATGCTAATTAATCTAAGTGAAAGCACAAAGACTAATCCTATCAAACATGCATTCAATCCCTAGAAAGCTAGTAAATCATGAAATGTTCAACGCAATAAACACCTAGAAAGGCTATCAACTCAAGTGTGCAACTTAGTATGGAAAAGTCCACCTAATTGCAATTCTCTTTAATTAAATTCGGTTTTTGTACAAAACCTTTACTACTTTTCGATTCAAGAACACAAAACCAAAAAGTTGATTCATGTTCTTAAATTGTAGCACCATTCATATCAAAACCCTAAGTGTTTGCAACCACATAAGATTAAAACACAAAAGTTATCTATAATGCAAATTTAATTAAACAAACCCACATAAGCAACTTTCGAAGAACAATATATGAATCTGAAAATTCTCATTCAACCATAAAATTCCAGAAATTAATTATTCATTCAAACATATATGTCAACTAGAGCAAAACCAACGAAATCAAAGCAAAGGTTACAAAGGAGAATCAGATTACAACGTGAGATGGAGATGGTGATGAACGATTGATGTGGTGGTCTCTTGAATCTCGAAAGCAAGCTTCAAGGATGGTGGTGGATGATGATGCTCACGGCAATTCTTCTTCTCCCTTTGCCTTGCTTGAACTCGTGGCTTGCTCTAGAGGATGGAAGAACTCACGGCTATTCTAGAGAACTTTTCTGATTTTTTCTAAAGTGTAAATTGTATGGAAGAGAGGAGAGAGCAAAACGTCACAATGGAGAGGGAATATATAGGGGACGGCAAACTTGGTCTCCAAGCCGTGTATTTCTTCTTTATTTTCCATGGAATTAATCTGAAAATGCCACATAGTTTCCTCCAATGATAGCTTGCCAAATAAGCCCTATGATGTGGTCCAACCAATCATATAATTCCAATTTAATTCCCTAAATAATCTTGCCGAAATTCCATGGATATATTCTGATTTTATACTTTAAATTCGGCCAAAACTCCTTTAGGGAATATAGGGATGAACCTAGACACGTTTTGAACCTTTTCTTGATGTCCACACTTCTTCTTTCCTTAAAACTCTCCCTATTTCTTCTCCCAACGTTTTCTTCTTGATTTTTCTTGATTCTCACGTTGTTCTCTCTCTCTTTGCACGGCAAAGACTCTTAAGTCTCCCAAAAATATTTTCTTTCCATAAAAATTTGCCCTAGAAAATCTCAACCGAAATCTTCTTTTATTTTTCTGATTTTGATGCGCTCAAAGCAAGCGCATAATTTAACCCTGAAATGTCATTAGTAGCATAGAATAAATAGGGATCGTTCTATTCCGGGGATTGAGGGTACACCTGTCATTGTCAAACAATTAAACAATTAAAATTAAAACAAAGTATAATATTTACACATATGCACATTATTTACGAATTAAAAGGGGGTTTTTGATTTTGGTTTTTCTGAAAATTAAACTAAGTTAACAAAATAATTAAAATGCTAAAACATAAAAATATAAATGGAATGCAAGAACAAAGATCAAATCGAAACCCATGATTAAAGTTGATTCAAGTTCATCATTGTTCATCATAGTCATGCAAGAGGAATTGATCATGTGAAACGTTCAAAGCAAACAATTTCCCATATTTTACTTTCAACGCTAATTAATCTAAGTGAAAGCACATAGACTAATCCTATCAAACATGCATTCAAGCCCTAGAAAGCTAGTCAATCATACATGTTTAACGCATTAAGCATCTAGAAAGGCTATCAATTCAAATGTGCAACTTAGTATGAAAAAGTCCACCTAATTGCAATCTTCTTTGATTAAATTCGGTTTTTGTACAAAACCTTTACTACTTATTGATTCAAGAACACAAAACCAAAAAGTTGATTCATGTTCTTAAATTCGTAGCACCAATTATATAAAAACCCTAGGTGTTTGCAACCACATAAGATTAAAATACAAAAGTTATCTATCATGCAAATTTAATCAAACACTCACACATAAGCAACCATAAATCGCAAAACATGAATCTGAAAATTAACAATTAATCATAGAATTTCAGAATTCGAAACTTGTTCAAACACATATGTCAACTAGGGCATAACCAACGAAAATTACAAAGCAAAGGTTACAAGGAGAATCGGATTACACCACGAGATGGAGATGGGGTGAATGGTCTCTTGAATTTCGAAAGCAATCTTCAAGGATGGTGATGGATGATGTGCACGGCTTGTCCTCTTCTTCCTTGGCCTTGCTTGAACTTCGTGGTTGCCCTAGAGGATGGAGAAGAACACGGCTAAGCTAGAGAGAGTTTTCTGATTTTTTCTAAAGTTGTAAAACACAATGGAAGGGAGCCTTGACGTTGAGAGAAGAGAGGAATATATAGGGGACGGCTTCTTGGTCTCCAAGGCCGTGTAAAACCCTAGAGAAACTCACGGCAATTCTTGTTAACTCCACATAATTCCTTCCAATGAAATCTTGCCAAGTAAGCCCTATGATGTGTCTCAACCAATCACATAATTTCCTAGAATATTTCCCTTGATTTTCTTGCCGAAATACCATGACAATAATCTGATTTTATCTCTTGTATTTCGGCCAAAACTCCTTTAGAGATTCTAGGAATGAATCTAGTCACCTTTTGGGAGCTTTTTGTGTTCAACACATCTTCTCTTTCCTTTTATTTCTCCCTCAAAAATCTCCATCGAAATCTCTTTTTATTTTCTGATTTTTCCCACGGCAAAACCCTAGTTTCTCTCTTCATTTTGGACGGCAACTCCTCTAGGGTTTCTCTTGACTTGGACGGCAATCTTCTAGGGTTTGTCTCCAAGTAAATCTCTTTCCATAAAAATAGCCCTAGAAAATCTCAACCGAAATCTTCTAGGTTCTTCTTGATTCTCACGCCATCTCCTTGTTTCTCTCTTTGGTTTTCACGGCAAAACATCTCTAGGGTTAGGGTTTTGCGTCTCAAACCCTAATGTCATGGGCTTAGATGGGCCTTGGTCCATTTTGCCGAAAATCCACTTCATTCTTGAGAGTTCTTGGGCCACGTTGCTTCATCTTCAAGTCTTCATATTTTCCAACGCAAAACACTTCATTTCTTTCATTTCTTTTCATAGTTGCGTTGGAAACTTCATTGGTAAGCTCTCCTCCAGTTCGCAGGGTTTCCTGGTTGCACTAGGAAAGCTTGTTTCTTCATTTCTGCTCAAATGTGTGGTCCAATGTTCTTCATTTTTGTTCCCCTTGACGTTCGCAAGCTCCTCTTTCCATTCGTGTGTTCATTTCCACTTTTTAGCTCGGAGGTCCTGAAAATAGAAACTAGTAAGAAAAATAGAAACTTTCCTAATTTGAAAAATAGAAACTTACTAAAAATGAAAAATAGAAAGTTACTAAAAATGAGAAATAGAAACTTTCCTAAACTGAAAATGGAAACTTGCCAGAAATGAGAAATGAAAACTACGAAAATAGAAACTTTACACAAATAGGAACTTTCCCAATCAAAGAATGGAAACTTTCCTAAACAAGGATTTTTCAAGGAAATGGCGCAGAAAATGTAGGGAAAAACAAGTAAAACGTCGCATTAAAATGCTCCTATCAGATTTTTCACGCCATTCCTTGTTTCTCTCTTGATATTCACGGCAAACTCTCCTAGGGTTTGTTCCATGCGTCACAAACCCTAATTGCATGGGCTTTGTGGGCCTTGTATCCATTTTGCCGAAAATCCAATAAGTCTTGAGGGTTTTTGGGCCTTATTGCTTCAACTTCAAGCCTTTATACATTCCAACGCCATAACACTTCATTCTTCCATTTCTCTTTCATGGTAACGTTGGAAACTTCAGTGGTAAGCTTTCCTCCCTTTCGCAGGGTTTCCTGGTTGAAGCAGGAAAACTTCTTTTCTTCATTTCTGCTCATTTCTGTGGTCCATTGTTCCTCATTTTTGCTCCCCTTAACGTTTGCAAGCTCCTCTTTCCATTTGTGAGTTCATTTCCACTTTTTAGCTCGGAGGTCCTGAAAATAGAAACTAGTAAGAAAAATAGAAACTTTCCTAAAATGAAAAATGGCAACTTTCCTAAACTGAAAATGGGAAACTTTCTAAAAATGAAAAATAGAAACTACCAAAATAGAAACTTTCTACAAATAGGAACTTTCCCAATCAAAGAATGGAAACTTTCCTAAACAGAGTTTTATTAAGGAAATAACGCAGAAAATGTAGGGAAATACAGTTAAAACGTCGCATTAAAATGCTCCTATCATGGACCAAGGCCCACCAAAGCCCATGACATTAGGGTTTGTGACGCAAAACCCAAAACCTAAAGTTGTTTTGCCGTGAAAACCAAAGGGAGGAGAGAGAAGTGGCGTGAAAATCAAGCAAGGATAAAGAAGATTTCGGCAAAGAGATTTCTTAGGGAGATTTTAAAGGAAAGAGAATATGTGTTGAACTCGAAAACCTCTCAAAAGAAGTCTAGATACATTCCTTGAAACCCTAAAGGAAGTTTGGCCGAATTGGAAGTGCAAAAATCAGAAAATTCTCAAGGTATTTCGGCAAGAAAATCAAGGGAAATATTCTAGGAAATTATGTGATTGGTTGAGACACATCATAGGGCTTACTTGGCAAGATTTCATTGGAGGGAATTATGTGGAGTTAACAAGTCTTTGCCGTGAGTTTCTCTAGGGTTTTGCACGGCCTTGGAGACCAAGTTGCCGTTCCCTATATAGTCTCCCCTCTTCTCAACGTCAGGGGTTCCTCTCCGCATACAATTTACACTTTGAGAAAAATTCAGAAAACTCTCTAGCCTAGCCGTGCTCTTCTCCATCCTCTAGGGCAACCACGAAGTGCAAGCAAGGCCAAGGAAGAAGAAGACAAGCCGTGAACACCATCCATCCTCCACCTTGAAGATTGCTTTCGAAATTCAAGAGACCACATCACCTTTTCGTTCATCACCATCTCCATCTCTTGGTGTAATCCGATTCTCCTTGTAACTTTGTTTGTATTTTCGTTGGTTATGCCTTAGTTGACACATATGTTTGAACAAGTATTGTTTTCTGAAATTTTATGATTAATTGTTAATTTTCAGATTCATGTTTTGCGATTTATGGTTGCTTATGTGTGAGTGTTTGATTAAATTTGCATGATAGAAATCTTTTGTATGATAATCTTGAATGGTTCGAAACATTTAGGGTTTTTATGTGAATGTTACTATGAATTTAAGAACATGAATCAACTTTTTGGTTTTGTGTTCTTGAATCAATAAGTAGTAAAGGTTTTGTACAAAAACCGAGTTTAATCAAAGAAGATTGCAATTAGGTGGACTTTTTCATACTAAGTTGCACATTTGAGTTGATAGCCTTTCTAGGTGCTTATTGCGTTAAACATGTATGATTGACTAGCTTTCTAGGGCTTGAATGCATGTTTGATAGGATTAGTCTTTGTGCTTTCACTTAGATTAATTTAGCATTGAAAAGTAAAAGATGGGAATTGTTTGCTTTCTAACAATTTACATGATCAACTCCTCTTGCATGACTATGATGAACAATGATGAACTTGAATCAATTTTAATCATGAGTTTCGACTTTGATCTTTGTTCTTGCATTCCATTTGTATTTTTATGTTTTTGCATTTTAATTAGTTTGTTTACTTTATTTATTTTCGAAAGAAACCAAAATCAAAAATACCCCCCTATTTCGTGAACAGTGTATATGTGTGAATATTATACTTTGTTTTAATTTTAATTGTTTAATTGTTTGACAATGACAGGTGTACCCTCAATCCCCGGAATAGAACGATCCCTATTTACTTATACTACTAATGACATTTCAGGGTTAAATTATGCGCTTGCTTTGAGCGTATCAAGAGAAAAGAGGAAGCAACGTGCCAACCAAGCAAAGATGACGCAAGGAGAGATTCAAGGGAGAAATAAAAGGAAAGAGAATATGTGTTGAACACAAAAAGCTCTCAAAAGACGTCTAGATTCATTCCTAGAAGTTCTAAAGGAAGTTTGGCCAAAATTGAAGTAGAAAATCAGAATATTATCAAAGTATTTCGGCAACTAAATAATAGGGAGATATTCTAGAGAATTATGTGATTGGTTGGACCACATCATAGGGCTTATGTGGCAAGCTTGCATTGGAGGAAGATATGTGGAATTATCATGTTAGTTCCGTGGGAATTAAAGAAGATTACACGGCTTGGAGAGCAAGGAGGCCGAGCTCCTATATATACTCCCTTAATGAAGACGTTGGGGGTTCCTCTCCATACAATTTACAACTTAGAAAAATCAGAAAATCCCTTTAGCATAGCCGTGAGTTTCTCCATCCTCTAGAGCAAGCCACGAGTTCAAGCAAGGCCAAGGAAGAGAAGAAGAAGCCGTGACCTATTCCTCCACCATCCACCATTGAAGACTTGCTTTCAAGCTTCAAGGATCACAACGAAAATCATTCATCTTCATCTTCCATCCACGGTGTAATTCGACCTCTACTTTGTAACCTTTGTTTGAATTTCGTTGGTTTTGTTCTAGTTGACATATGTGTTTGAATGAATATTAATTTCTGGAATTTTATATGATTGAATGAAATTTTCAGATTCATATTATTGTTCTTCGAGAGTTGCTTATGTGGGTTTGTTTAATTAAATTTGCGTTATAGATAACTTGTGTATTTTAATCTTATGTGGTTGCAAACACTTAGGGTTTCGATATAATTGGTGCTAGGTTTAAGAACTGATGGCTTTGAGCAAGCGCATAATTTAACCCTGAAATGTCATTAGTAGTATAGAATAAATAGGGATCGTTCTATTCCGGGGATTGAGGGTACACCTGTCATTGTCAAACAATTAAACAATTAAAATTAAAACAAAGTATAATATTCACACACATATACACTATTTACGAAAAAGGGGGTATTTTTGATTTTGGTTTTCTTCGAAAATTAAACTAAGTTAACAAAACAATTAAAATGCTAAAACATAAAAATACAAATGGAATGCAAGAACAAAGATCAAAGTCGAAACTCATGATTAAAGTTGATTCAAGTTCATCATTGTTCATCATAGTCATGCAAGAGGAATTGATCATGTGAAACGTTCAAAGCAAACAATTTCCCATATTTTACTTTCAACGCTAATTAATCTAAGTGAAAGCACATAGACTAATCCTATCAAACATGCATTCAAGCCCTAGAAAGCTAGTCAATCATACATGTTCAACGCAGTAATCATTTAGAAAGGCTATCAATTCAAATGTGCAACTTAGTATGAAAAAGTCCACCTAATTGCAATCTTCTTTGATTAAATTCGGTTTTTGTACAAAACCTTTACTACTTATTGATTCAAGAACACAAAACCAAAAAGTTGATTCATGTTCTTAAATTCGTAGCACCAATTATATAAAAACCCTAAAAGTTTCGAACCCTTTAAGATTAACATACAAAAGATTTCTATCATGCAAATTTAATCAAACACTCACACATAAGCAACTATAAATCGCAAAACATGAATCTGAAAATTAGTAATTAATCATAAAATTTCAGAATTCGAAACTTGTTCAAACACATGTGTCAACTAGGGCATAACCAACGAAAATTACAAAGCAAAGGTTACAAGGAGAATCGGATTACACCAAGAGATGGAGATGGGATGAATGGTCTCTTGAATTTCGAAAGCAATCTTCAAGGATGGTGATGGATGATGTGCACGGCTTGTCCTCTTCTTCCTTGGCATTGCTTGAACTTCGTGGTTGCCCTAGAGGATGGAGAAGAACACGGCTAAGCTAGAGAGAGTTTTCTGATTTTTTTCTAAAGTTGTAAAACGCAAAAGTGGGAACTCTTGACGTTGAGAGAAGAGAGGAATATATAGGGGACTGCCCCTAGGTCTCCATGCCGTCCAAAACCCTAGAAAAGCTCACGGCAATTGCTTGCACTTCCACATAATTTCCTCCAATGACTTCTTGCCACATAAGCCCTATGAGGTGTCTCAACCAATCACATAATTTCCTAGAATATTTCCCTTGATTTTCTTGCCGAAATTCTTGAGATAATTTCTGATTTTCTGTCTTTAAATTCGGCCAAAACTCTTTAGGGAATGTAGGAATGTATCTAGTCTTCATTTGAGCTTTTCTTGGTCTCCACCTTTTTCTCTTTCCTTAAAACTCTCTAGGGAATATCTTTGCCGTCCAAAACCCTAGGAATTTCACGTTCTCCCTTGTTTATCTCTTCCTTTTTCACGGCAAAGCATCTAGGGTTTATCTCCAAGTATTTTCTTTCCATAAAAATAGCCCTAGATAATCTCCCTAGAAAATCTCTTTTTAATTTCTGATTTTTGGACGCCTCTTCCTTGTTTCTCTCTTGCAAATTCACGGCAAAACATCTTTAGGGCTAGGGTTTGCGTCACAAACCCTAGTTCCATGGGCTTTGGTGGGCTTTTATCCAATTAGCCAAAAATCCAACAAGTCTTGAGAGTTTTTGGGCCTCCATGCGTCACTTCTATGCCATGTCATCTTCCAACGTCACAACACTTTATTTTCTTCATTTCTTTTCATAGTTGCGTTGGAAACTTCATTGGTAAGCTCTCCTCCATTTCGCAGGGTTTCCTGGTTGCACTAGGAAAGCTTGTTTCTTCATTTCTGCTCAAATGTGTGGACCGTTTTCTCTCATATTTGTTTGTCTTGATGTTCGCAGGCTCCTCTTTCCATTTGTGAGTTCATTTCCACTTTCTAGCTCGGAGGTCCTGAAAATAGAAACTAGTATGAGAAATAGAAACTTTCCTAATTTGAAAAATAGCAACTTACCAAAAATGAAAAATAGAAAGTTACTAAAAATGAAAAATAGAAACTTGCCAGAAATGAGAAATGAAAACTATAAGAATAGAAACTTTCTAAAAATGGAAAATAGAAACTAAGAAAAAAGGAAACTTTCTACAAATAGGAACTTTCCCAATCAAAGAATGGAAACTTTCCTAAACAGAGTTTTACTAAGGAAATGGCGCAAGAAATGTAAGGAAATGCAGTTAAAACGTCGCATTAAAATGCTCCTATCAAGAACATAAAATCAACTTTTTGTTTTGTGTAAACTTGAATCAAAGTAGTAAAGGTTTTGTACAAGGATCGAATTTAATTAAAGAGAATTGCAATTAGGTGGACTTTTCCATACTAAGTTGTACACTTGAGTTGATAGCCTTTCTATGTGCTTTATGCGTTGAACATGTCATGATTGACTAGCTTTCTAGGGCTTGAATGCCTGTTTGATAGGATTAGTCTTTGTGCTTTCACTTAGATTAATTAGCATTGAAAAGTAAAATATGGGAAATTGTTTGCTTTCTAACGTTTCACAAGATCAACTCCTTTCTCATGACTTAGATGAACAATATTAGGGTTTGAATCGATTTTAATCATATGTTTCGGTTTTTTATCTTTATTCTCTCATTCCATTTGTGTTTTTATGTTTTTGCATTTTAATTGTTTTATTAACTTAGTTTTATTTTCGAAAAACCAAAAACAAAATCCCCCCTTTTCGTAAATAATTGTTTATACTTGTGAATATCTTTGTGAATATTATACTTTGTTTTAATTTTAATTGTTTAATTGTTTGACAATGACAGGTGTACCCTCAATCCCCGGAATAGAACGATCCCTACTTACTTATACTACTAATGACATTTCAGGGTTAAATTATGCGCTTGCTTAGAGCGTATCAATTTTTGGCGCCGTTGCCGGGGATTGAAAAACCATTTGTTATATTGTTAATATTTGTTCTGTTTATATTGTGACCGAAAAAAAAAAATTACTTGTTAATTATTTTGTAATTGTCGAAAATTAGTAGATTAATTACTTAGGTTGTTATTTTTATTGTTGAACACAAGTTTAATTGTGAGTTGTAAATTAAAGAAGGAATAGGTGAAGTCGTGTTTATTAATATTGGCCTAAACCCCTTATTGGTACCTAGTTCAGGTCCCTTAAGGTTGAGGGCGGCCTTTATTAACATTCATTGAACTGTCTTCACACTTAGGACCTTTTATATCCAAGTAAGTATAGCCTATGTGAGATGGTGTCTAGGAAGGGGACAATGTTCATAACAGGTTTTGGATTCAGAAGTGCTTACAAATGGGCGTAAACCTCAATGAGGGAGTAGCCTATGCCAAAATGGATCCTACCTCTTGTGTTCGTCCTCCCCTACCTGGCCATTTCAGTAAGGTTGCCCAAAGGATGTAGGAGGGACTTAGTGTCTAGACGATTATACTTGGGCCGCACATCCGCTTGATTTACCGCTTGGAATTAAATTTGATATCAATAATATTTATGACAAACAAAAATGTAAGAATATGTTGTGACACTTAAGGTATATTGGATTAAACATAATCTTGGAAAGGTAGCTGTTACAGCCCATTGCACTCTGAGATTCCCTGTTCCCGTACCTAAGTGTTGAAAGTAATTGTAAAAAAAAAAAATAATAAAAAAAATATATATATATATATAAAATAAAAAAAATAAAAAAATTGTGAATAGTGACGTTTTGTACTTGTTTATTTGTGTGAAAGTTTTGTGCATAGCTTGTCTAATTATATTTGTAAAGAATTATACTTAAAGAAAATACAAGTGGAGTTATGAATTTTGTTAAATACTTAATTGTTGTAAGTATGTAAACTCGTATGAGTAGACAAGGGCCCTTTTGTTAATATTGGCCTTAACCCTTCATTCGTACCTTTCTAAGGTCTTATGAGGTTGAGGGC
Organism: Rosa rugosa; assembly: GCF_958449725.1. NCBI lineage: Eukaryota > Viridiplantae > Streptophyta > Magnoliopsida > Rosales > Rosaceae > Rosa > Rosa rugosa. Next base: position 23,873,842 of record NC_084823.1, read on the forward strand.
GGCCTTTATTAACATTTGGAGAACAGTCTAACACATGAGTTAATTTCCAAACTGAGTAAGGGGCATATACAGATGGTGTCTTAGGTTAAGACCCTGGGTGATGGGTTCAATTGGATCTCAGAGATACTATAGACTGTGCGTAAACCACAATGTGGAAGTAGCCAATAGGGGCGTAAACCTCAATGAGGGAGTAGCCTCCGTAGTATCACCAAAATGAGTCCTCCCTCTCACTTACCTCTTAATCTGGCTATCTGGCCTTCTGAAACCACGGAAAGAGACTTATGTCTAGGCGACTATCCCAATATCGTAGCTCACCAATAGTAGTGGTTTCTATTGGGCTCGACTTACAACTTGGAATCAATTGAGTTATTAACTATGTTTATAAGTTCTAAAAAAAAAAAAAAAACTTGTACTTAACCTTCACATGTAAATTGTTTTGTTTTCTTACTTTTCTTACTTGTACAAACTTTTTACGTTTCCCTTTTTTTTGTGTATATAATGAATAGTGATGTTTTTGTGTACATAATGAATAGTGACGTTTTCTTGTATAAAGTATTAACTTGTATTTCTTATACTTTGCAATCTACTAACTTGTGTACTTCTTAATGTTGTTCAGGACATCCATGAATGACCGAGCCTTCTAAAATCCCTAGTGCACGAGAGATTGAAGAAAGACTTGCTAGTTTGAAGAATCCTCCACAACTTGAGTACAGAAGACCTTCCTCTTTGCCATTCAAAGATTACAAATTTAACGAGCAAGGGAAGAGGATCTATTCTTCTGAGGAGTCCACATCACCTACACCTACTCCATCTCCACCTTCACGTACACCTTCACCTTTGGTTTCGTCCAACTCCACACCACCACCTTCACCACCACCTGAAGAAGTCAAGGAAGAGAGAATGGCATCCATTAGGGAACTCTCCACAGCAACAGTCGAAGGAGGACCTCCTTCGAGTATTGTGTACCCTGCCCCTGCTGCAGGAAGACAGGCAGAGTTTGAGCTGAAGAGTGGATTATTGCACCAGCTCCCTATTTTCCATGGCCTCAATATGGAGGACGCCAACAAGCATCTTCGAGCATTCCAGGCTGTGTGTGCAAATATGCAACCACAAGGAGCAGATGAGAACATTCTCAAGATGAAGGCATTTCCTTTCTCCTTAGCTGACAGAGCCAAAGATTGGCTATATGAGCTTCCTGCTGGACGTATCACTTCATGGGACACAATGATGAAGGCCTTCTTGGAAAAGTACTTCCCAGCTTCGAAGGTCATCACACTCAGAAAGAAGCTCAGTGGAATCGAGCAAGCCCAAGATGAGTCCTATTCTGCCTACTATGAGCGGTTCAATTCCTTACTTGCACAATGCCCTCAACATCAGATGAAGGATGAGACCCTCCTTACATGTTTTTATGAAGGACTCCTACCTTTGGAAAGGCAAATGCTTGATGCTGCAGCTGGAGGAGCTTTTGTGGATAAGTCACCTGCTGCTGGGAAAGAATTGATTGCTAATCGTGCCTTGAATACTCAACAGTATGAGGGTGTGAGACAAACCACTCGTAGGGTCAATGAGGTGAGCACTAGTCCTGCCATTGCGGATCAATTGAGCAAACTCACCCTTCTTGTGAACAAGGTGGCGACTACTCAAGGCCAAGGAGGACCTTCTGCTTGTGGGGTATGCTTTACCCAAGGACATCCTACGGATCAATGTCCTCAACTAAGTGAGAATGGTGGTTGGGAGTCTGTGAATGCCATAGGAGGATATCAAGGGAACCAAGGGGGTCCCCAACGTCCAAGGTATGATCCATATTCGAATACCTATAACCCTGGATGGAGGGACCACCCCAACTTCAAGTGGACCAACAATGAGAATGTTCAGAACCCTCTTGGTGGGAGTTTCCAACGTCCTCAAGGACCTTCATTCCAAGGACCTTCTTTTCAAAGGCCTTACGCATGCCTCCTCAACACAACGTAGGGAATTCAAATTCCCACTATGATAAGACGATTGAGGCATTGACTAATTCCACTCAGGCATTGACTAGTGCCACACAGACTTTGCTACAAGGACAACAGAACCACACCAAGGACATTGCTGACCTTAAGAAGCAGATGGGACAAGTGGTGGACTTCATGACCAAGTTTCATGAAACTGGTAGGCTTCCGAGCAACACAATTCCAAACCCAAAAGGAGGCTTTGAAGACCCAACCAGCTGAGGACAAGAGGAAACCAAGTCTAGGCTGAAAGACTATAAACATTAAGCGCTGCTTGGGAGGCAACCCAATTCAGAAGTAGCTGTAGAGGAGCCTTCAACGCAGATTTGCTCTTTTTCCTCCCTACTTCTTTATTTTGTAACTTTTGTCTTTCTTTGAACTTTATTTTTGTAAAGTCCATCTCTATATGCTTAAATGTTTCATTGCGTGCTTATAATTGATTACATTGAGGACAATGCAATATTTAAGTGTGGGGGAAGGGATTTATATTTTGAGTCTTTTATTTTTGAGTCATATATTGAAAAATACAAAAAAATCGAAAAATGTCAAAAATATAAAAAAAAAAAAATTCGTTGTTTTTGTTTTGAGTCATAGGATGCCCTTTCAACTGTCTAGGATGATTCTATATCTCTGAAATCATGACTAAAAGAGGATCACAATATTGAGATGATTTTAACATGGTATTCTTTGGTTAATTGAGATATATGAAAAATGTATGCATGTGTAGTGGATATGAATCTCGTGACCTTGGTACAGAATATGAGCATGTTAAGATAAGTTTTGATTCATAAAGCCCATGTGTGATGACCTGGATTTCTGTTATTTAATTTTGGTAATTAATAATGGGCCAGTTGTGCGAATAATTATTATTGTGCTTTATTCGTAGATTGTATGTGAAGTGGAATGGTTTTCGTACGTATAAATATTTGAATTTCACAGTTTAGGAGGTCGTGTGAAGTTTGACTTTTTATATGTTGGGATTCTCGGAAAACTTCCTTCACGAAAGTTGTAGAGCGCGTCGATACGAGTTCGTGGACATGCGGAATGTGGGAATCGGAGTTCGTATGAGGAAGTTATGGCTATCGGAAGAAGTTTCCGTTTTAGTATAAATATGGAAAATCTGAAATTTTATTTCATTTTTCCCTTTCCTTTTCCGGAAACCCTTCTCCTCTCTCTCTCTTCTCTCTCGGTCGACTCCTTCAGAAACGAAAATCTTCGACTGACCCGACCCGGACCCGGCCGACCCGACCCGACTTTTCCGGCGGACTGCGGCGGTCTCCGGCGACGAAACTTTCCAGACAGGTTCGCCTCCTTGCTCCGGTCGTCTCTGTGGTGGTCTCTATCGACGATTCTCCTCCACGGCGGCGCTGCAAGGCGGTGCAGTTCGTGGTTTTTCAACCCGACCGGAAAACGCAACTCCGACGTCGGCGGCGCTTCAACCTTGGCCTGGGGAGTTCGCAGCAGCCTCCTTGTGCGAGCTGTGGTGGTTGTTTGGAAGGATACACGTGAAAACTCGATCAACTCAGTTGGGATTACTGTTCACGGCTTGTGAGGTAGTTTTCGATCCCTTATGGTTGTTTTCTGACTTCGAGCTAGTTATGTGTTGGCACAAGCATGCTTAGATGAAGCTTTTTGATGTTGGGAGTTTTGTGAAATATTGAGTTTTGGTCGGCGGCGGTGCGCCTCCGTCTGTGGCGGCGTTCCGGCGGTGTTCCGTCCATGTATGAGACAGTTTCTGGTATTATATGTCTTCTACTCGTTGATACGAGCGTTTCGATATATAATATGCAAGTTTTGGAGTTCGAATGAATTTGTTATGATTTTTATCGTTTCATATCGATGAATTTATTCGATCCGTGAGGATTTGAGTATCCCATCGACTTGTGGTTTTGCCTCGATTGGCGCCACTTTGGGGATTTTAGTCCAAAACAGGGGTTTCGGATTTAAATCAAATGTGAATCGTTACTAAGTGGATACCGTTGTGATTAGGTACTTGACGAAGTATTTGGACGGTTAATTGGCGGATTGACTGTTTTGTTCTTGGTTGAAGACGCAGCGGGAATTCAAGGTGAGTAAATCTCACAAGGATCTTTATGAACAGAAGTACCATTATTGTTTTGGCGTTAATTATTTAACTGCAAACTATAGTTGGTATTAGTAGGCATTCCTGAGCGAATGACTACGTATATATATATTTACGTGAAATATATATATTCATGTGGATGGTATTTGATGAATAATATGCATGATGATGCTTATATTATTGTTGAATATGATTTTTCATGGAAACAATATTGTGGAAAAAGATGTTTTCTATTGTTGAAATGTATTGATGTTTGATGTTACATTTTTGAGTCAAGCGTGACTCATTTAAATGTATTGGTCTTTGTACCAAGAGTTACAGATGGTGAGCAGGGATAAGGAAAGCCGAGATTAGATGTTAGTAACGTTTTAGGTCAGGTGTGACTTACTTAACGTTCGACTTTGAGACCGGACAGGGTCTGAAAGTCATAGGTCACAGATGGTGACAGGTTGCAGATGGCGACCTTGATGTTTGATTTCATGATCAGACGGGGTCTGAAATCATATGTCACAGATGGTGACAGGTCGCAGATGGTGACCAAGGCAGGAAGTTGGTAATCACGTCCTTGGTAGGACGAGTGATTACGATTTCAATAGAGCTCTAGTCTGTCTGTCATGATAGCTTATGGGAGTAACGGTCGAGGTTGCTTGAGACTCATAGGTATGCAGCTTAAAGGAGAGTTCGGATGGCATTCTTCTTTAATTGTCTAGATGAGACTTGAATTGCTACTTGATGGTTAAGTTAGCAAATAGGGCATGGTCATAGTGGTGACTCATGTTGTCCTTTCTATGGAAAGGATATGGAATGTTAGAAGGAAATCATGGTGGCATGTTCCTTAAGTAGATTGATGTGAGTTGTTGATTGATGTTCATGAGTTACTCATACGAGCTTGAAGAAGCTTACCGGGTTTGTTGTTTGGCAACCCCGGTGCACCATTCAATGGTGTAGGGGCTAATCCTGCAGGTCAGGAAAATCGTGGCTGAAGCTGAAGGAGCTTGTTGGCAGCAGAACGGGTAGGAAGCAATTTTTGTTGGCTTTGCCAATATATGACTTCCGCTATGCAGTAAGCTCTGAGGAGCATTTACGTTTTATTTTGTGATGACAATTTAAATTCGTAAATTTTTGTAATATATAACTCTGTGGAGCGAGTGTATATTAACTTGGATGGTTCAGTGTATCAGTAAGTACTTGTTTTAAGGGAAAGATGTTCCAGGTATTTGTATTGATGACTGAACATTCACGCATGTATAATTATGGGATTATATATATCGATTTTTATTGTTGTTAAAAATCAGGGGCGTGACAGATTGGTATCAGAGCGTAAGGTACATATTTGGTGACAGTCAATACTCCTCCAGTGATGGCCCGTCTGCAGCGGATCCCCATCGGATGCTCTTCGGTATTGATATAGTCATTGGGTATGTAGTGAGCGTTAGGATGTGAGTCGTCAGGGTAGTGTTGGCTCAGTGGATGAAGGTTAGGAGCTAGATGTAGCTTCTATGAGTTAAAGACTTTTGAGGAATGATGACCTTTAGTTTTAACTCAAGATTGACGTAGGGGATGGAATTGTATCCTCTGACGTAGTATCGTGGTTGATTGAGTCATAGCGTTGACTTATACTTGTGTTTGAGGGTTATACAGGTATTAACCACATGTTGCTATGCTCCTTAGGTGATGGATTCTCAAGGAGGCAGAGCTAGGGGTCGAGGTAGACCCAGAGGCAGGGGTAGAGCCCGAGGTAGGGGCAGGATTCCTCCTCCTGTTGAAGAGGTATTCGATAATGACGTTGAGGCATCGAATGTTGAGCTGCCTGTTCCACCTGTTGTGGAGGCCGCAAATGTTGTAGATCCCATTCGTTTGTCAAAGTTGGCAAAGGAGATATCGAGGTTGGGAGGAGTCCCATTTCAGGGAGGTACGGATCACATGTTGGCAGATCAATGGATCGAGAACATGAAGACCTACTTCGAGATGGTCGTCTGCGACGACATTGAGAAGAGGAAGATTGCCACATTTATGCTCCAAGGCGATGCACGGGTGTGGTGGAACGGCACACAGAGGGTGATGGATGTGTCCACCATGACCTGGGACGGTTTTGTGGAACTGTTCAGGAGGAAGTACTTTCCGCCTTCTGTGAGGGAGCAATTGGAAAGAGATTTTGTCTCGTTAGTCCAAGGGACTAAGAGTGTGAGGGAGTATGAGGCTGAGTTCTCAAGGTTGTACCGCTTTGTAAGGCAGATGGATGCTGAGAGCTTAGCTATGAAGTTTCAGTGGGGACTGAATGCTTCAATCCGGCGCGATGTCGCTGTTCTGGAATTGAAGACGGTGGAACTCATTTTCGCTAAGGCTATGGCCATTGAGCAGGAGAACCTGACTTTCCAGGAACAGGAATCGGCTGAGAGGGATTTTCAAAGAAAGGGAAAGGCAATTGTGGGGAGCAGTAAAGCATCTGGAAATCGAAGTGGATTCTGGAAGAGACAGAGGACTAATCAGCAGGCGCCAGCTAGGGCTGCAGCTGCACCTGCTAGGGTTGCACCTAATAGGCCGGTGGCGAACCCGAAGTGTTTCAATTGCAATGAGATGGGCCATGTTGCTCGAGTTTGCACGAAACCTAAGAACTTGGCATGCTTCACATGTGGCCAGATGGGGCACTTCTGAAGGGATTGTACCCAGCAGGGTAGGGGACAAGGGAATCAGCAGAGGCAACTGCCTCAGGGGCAGGCTAGAGTGTTTGCTATTGGTCAGCAGAATGCCGGAGTGGAAGGTACCTTATCCTTATTTGATTTCTTTGCTAGGGTGTTATTTGATACGGGAGCGTCCCACTCTTTCATATCTAGTTCTGTGGTTGATATGTTAGGTTTGACTCCTAGGCCTCTTGCTAGACCCTTGTGTGTTATTTCCCCACTTGGTGTTTCCCTTGAGCTTGATATGTTTTGTGATGCATGTCCAATTGTGATTGGTGGTAAGGAGTTTACCGCGACCTTGATTGTGTTAGCAGATCATAAGTATGATGTCATTTTGGGTATTGATTGGCTGAGGCCAAATCATGCTATGATTGATTGCTTTGAAATGGTAGTGTCATTTCATATACCTGGACAGCCAGTGTTTCGTTATCGGTGTCTTAGGTCAGATACTGCTATGAGGGCAGGATTCTTAGCTCACGTGGAGTCAGTGAGTTGTGCTGCGGTTATGACAGAGATTTCTGTGGTTTCCGAGTACAGTGATGTATTTCAGGATATACCAGGGTTACCTCCAAGGAGGGTAGTGGACTTTGCTATCGATGTGATACCAGGTACTGCACCTGTATCTATGGCACCATTTCGGATGGCACCAGCTGAACTTAGAGAGTTGAAGGAGCAAATTGATGGTTTACTTGAGCAGGGGTTCATTAGACCTAGTACTTCTCCTTGGGGTGCACCTGTGGTGTTTGCGAAGAAGAAGGATGGTTCACTAAGGTTGTGTGTGGATTATCGGCAGTTGAACAAGGTGACGATTAAGAATAGGTACCCTTTACCTAGGATTGATGACTTGTTTGACCAGCTTAAGAAAGCTACTGTATTCTCGAAGATTGATTTGAGATCTGGATATCACCAGTTGAGGGTGAAGGACGAGGATATTCCTAAGACTGCTTTTAGGACCAGGTATGGACACTTTGAGTTTGTTGTCATGCCTTTTGGTCTAACCAATGCACCTGCTGCATTTATGGACTTGATGAACCGTATGTTCAGTCCGTACTTGGATAAGTTCGTGGTAGTGTTCGTGGATGATATTTTGGTTTATTCCAAGACGTTGGAAGATCATGATAGGCATCTGCGGATTGCACTACAGATTTTGAGAGAAAAGGAGTTGTTTGCGAAATTCGAGAAGTGCGAATTTTGGCAAAGAGAAGTTAAGTTCCTTGGTCATGTAGTTTCGAAGGATGGAGTCTCTGTGGATCCTTCTAAGGTGGAAGCAGTGATGAACTGGGGCCAACCCACTACAGTTACTGAGGTACGTAGTTTTCTGGGTTTGGCAGGTTATTATCGGAGATTCATTGAAGGATTTGCTAGTATTGCTTCAGCTTTGACCAAGTTGACCAGGAAGGATGTTCAGTTTGTGTGGACTGAGAAATGTGAGCGAGCATTCAATGAGTTGAAGAGAAGATTGACCACAGCCCCAGTGTTGACTATTCCCACAAGCGGTGGTGGTTTAGTCATCTATAGTGATGCATCTCATCAGGGTTTGGGGTGTGTGTTGATGCAGCATGGCGGTGTTGTCGCTTATGGCTCTAGACAGTTGAAGGTGCATGAGCGTAATTATCCCACTCATGATTTGGAGTTGGCTGCAGTTGTGTTTGCCTTGAAAATTTGGAGGCATTACTTGTATGGAGAGAAGTTCGAACTCTTTTCGGATCATAAGAGTTTGAAGTATCTGTTCTCTCAGAAGGAGTTGAACATGAGACAGAGAAGGTGGATGAAGCTCATAAAGGACTATGATTTCACCTTGGAGTATCATCCAGGAAAGGCCAATGTGGTGGCGGATGCTTTGAGTAGGAAGCCCAGAGGTATTGTTGCTTCTGTTATGGTCCAGGAGTGGCTTATGTTGGAGACTGCATCTGAATTTGACCTTGTACAACCAAGAGTTGAGAATGGGAGTTTCCTTGGAAGTATCACGGTACAGCCTACCCTGATTTCCAGGATTATTCAGGGTCAAGCGCAGGATGTGTTCTCACGTGCAAGGCTGGCAGAGTTAGTTGCAGATTTGATTGATGATTGTCCTTCTGAGTGGGCAGTTGGATCCGATGGTGGTTTGAGGTTGAGATCGAGGTTGTGTGTTCCGGATTGTGATGAACTCAAGGGGGAGATCCTTCGGGAAGCACATCGATCTCGATACACTGTACACCCTGGAAATACTAAGATGTATCGGGATTTGCGAAGGCAATTCTGGTGGAATGGGATGAAGAAGGACGTGGCAGAGTATGTTTCCAAGTGTCTTACTTGCCAACGTGTGAAGGCTGAGCATCAGAGACCTGCAGGTATGTTGAAGCCATTACCTATTCCCGTGTGGAAATGGGAGCAGATCTCAATGGATTTTATCACTGGACTGCCTAGGTCCAAACGGAATCACGATGCAGTGTGGGTGATCGTGGACCGTTTGACGAAGTCGGCGCACTTCCTACCTGTGTTAATGATGTATTCGGTTGACAAGTTATGCGAGCTTTACATCGAGGTGATCGTGAAACTTCACGGAGTGCCTGTGTCGATTGTTTCTGATCGTGATGCTCGGTTCACTTCAAAATTTTGGAGCGGTTTCCAAAAGGCCATGGGAACTGACTTAGATATGAGTACGGCATTTCACCCTCAGACTGATGGGCAGACTGAGCGAGTGAATCAGGTGTTGGAGGATATGTTGAGAGCCTGTGTGTTGGACTTCAAGGGAAGTTGGGAGGATCATCTGCCGTTGATTGAATTCTCCTACAACAACAGTTATCACTCCAGTATTGGCATGGCACCATATGAGGCCCTGTATGGTAGGCCATGTAGATCTCCGATCTGCTGGGCAGAAGCGGGAGATAAAGTGTTATTGGGTCCTGAGATTGTGCAGGAGACCAGTGAAAAGATTTCAGTTATCAGGGACAGGATTCGAACAGCACAGAGTAGACAGAAGAGTTATGCAGATTTGAAAAGGAGACATGTTGAATTTAATGAGGGTGATCATGTGTTCTTGAAGGTCTCACCCATGAAGGGTGTGGTGAGATTTGGCAAGAAGGGGAAGTTATCACCAAGGTTTGTTGGACCTTTTGAAATTCTGGAAAGGGTAGGAGATTTGGCTTATAGGCTTGCCTTACCTCCTAGTATGTCTGGTGTGCATAATGTGTTCCATGTGTCTATGTTGAAGAAGTATGTCCAGGATGTGTCACATGTGATCGATTATGGCCCGATTGAGGTGCATGCGGATACGGCCTTTGTTGTTGAACCTGTTCGTATTCTGGATAGGTCAACAAAGCAACTTCGAAGGAAGGAAGTTGACTTGGTCAAGGTATTGTGGAGTCACCATGACGAGGGTGATGCTTCTTGGGAGTTGGAGTCGGATATGAGAGCGAAGTACCCACAGTTGTTTGTTGATGAGCAAGCGTGAATTTCGGGACGAAATTCCTTTAAGGAGGGTAGAATGTGATGACCTGGATTTCTGTTATTTAATTTTGGTAATTAATAATGGGCCAGTTGTGCGAATAATTATTATTGTGCTTTATTCGTAGATTGTATGTGAAGTGGAATGGTTTTCGTACGTATAAATATTTGAATTTCACAGTTTAGGAGGTCGTGTGAAGTTTGATTTTTTATATGTTGGGATTCTCGGAAAACTTCCTTCACGAAAGTTGTAGAGCGCGTCGATACGAGTTCGTGGACATGCGGAATGTGGGAATCGGAGTTCGTATGAGGAAGTTATGGCTATCGGAAGAAGTTTCCGTTTTAGTATAAATATGGAAAATCTGAAATTTTATTTCATTTTTCCCTTTCCTTTTCCGGAAACCCTTCTCCTCTCTCTCTCTTCTCTCTCGGTCGACTCCTTCAGAAACGAAAATCTTCGACTGACCCGACCCGGACCAGGCCGACCCGACCCGACTTTTCCGGCGGACTGCGGCGGTCTCCGGCGACGAAACTTTCCAGACAGGTTCGCCTCCTTGCTCCGGTCGTCTCTGTGGTGGTCTCTATCGACGATTCTCCTCCACGGCGGCGCTGCAAGGCGGTGCAGTTCGTGGTTTTTCAACCCGACCGGAAAACGCAACTCCGACGTCGGCGGCGCTTCAACCTTGGCCTGGGGAGTTCGCAGCAGCCTCCTTGTGCGAGCTGTGGTGGTTGTTTGGAAGGATACACGTGAAAACTCGATCAACTCAGTTGGGATTACTGTTCACGGCTTGTGAGGTAGTTTTCGATCCCTTATGGTTGTTTTCTGACTTCGAGCTAGTTATGTGTTGGCACAAGCATGCTTAGATGAAGCTTTTTGATGTTGGGAGTTTTGTGAAATATTGAGTTTTGGTCGGCGGCGGTGCGCCTCCGTCTGTGGCGGCGTTCCGGCGGTGTTCCGTCCATGTATGAGACAGTTTCTGGTATTATATGTCTTCTACTCGTTGATACGAGCGTTTCGATATATAATATGCAAGTTTTGGAGTTCGAATGAATTTGTTATGATTTTTATCGTTTCATATCGATGAATTTATTCGATCCGTGAGGATTTGAGTATCCGATCGACTTGTGGTTTGGACACATCGATTATGGAAGTGTTCCGGTGACCTTGGGAGGTCTCGGATGTGGTTTTGCCTCGATTGGCGCCACTTTGGGGATTTTAGTCCAAAACAGGGGTTTCGGATTTAAATCAAATGTGAATCGTTACTAAGTGGATACCGTTGTGATTAGGTACTTGACGAAGTATTTGGACGGTTAATTGGCGGATTGACTGTTTTGTTCTTGGTTGAAGACGCAGCGGGAATTCAAGGTGAGTAAATCTCACAAGGATCTTTATGAACAGAAGTACCATTATTGTTTTGGCGTTAATTATTTAACTGCAAACTATAGTTGGTATTAGTAGGCATTCCTGAGCGAATGACTACGTATATATATATTTACGTGAAATATATATATTCATGTGGATGGTATTTGATGAATAATATGCATGATGATGCTTATATTATTGTTGAATATGATTTTTCATGGAAACAATATTGTGGAAAAAGATGTTTTCTATTGTTGAAATGTATTGATGTTTGATGTTACATTTTTGAGTCAAGCGTGACTCATTTAAATGTATTGGTCTTTGTACCAAGAGTTACAGATGGTGAGCAGGGATAAGGAAAGCCGAGATTAGATGTTAGTAACGTTTTAGGTCAGGTGTGACTTACTTAACGTTCGACTTTGAGACCGGACAGGGTCTGAAAGTCATAGGTCACAGATGGTGACAGGTTGCAGATGGCGACCTTGATGTTTGATTTCATGATCAGACGGGGTCTGAAATCATATGTCACAGATGGTGACAGGTCGCAGATGGTGACCAAGGCAGGAAGTTGGTAATCACGTCCTTAGTAGGACGAGTGATTACGATTTCAATAGAGCTCTAGTCTGTCTGTCATGATAGCTTATGGGAGTAACGGTCGAGGTTGCTTGAGACTCATAGGTATGCAGCTTAAAGGAGAGTTCGGATGGCATTCTTCTTTAATTGTCTAGATGAGACTTGAATTGCTACTTGATGGTTAAGTTAGCAAATAGTGGTGACTCATGTTGTCCTTTCTATGGAAAGGATATGGAATGTTAGAAGGAAATCATGGTGGCATGTTCCTTAAGTAGATTGACGTGAGTTGTTGATTGATGTTCATGAGTTACTCATACGAGCTTGAAGAAGCTTACCGGGTTTGTTGTTTGGCAACCCCGGTGCACCATTCAATGGTGTAGGGGCTAATCCTGCAGGTCAGGAAAATCGTGGCTGAAGCTGAAGGAGCTTGTTGGCAGCAGAACGGGTAGGAAGCAATTTTTGTTGGCTTTGCCAATATATGACTTCCGCTATGCAGTAAGCTCTGAGGAGCATTTACGTTTTATTTTGTGATGACAATTTAAATTCGTAAATTTTTGTAATATATAACTCTGTGGAGCGAGTGTATATTAACTTGGATGGTTCAGTGTATCAGTAAGTACTTGTTTTAAGGGAAAGATGTTCCAGGTATTTGTATTGATGACTGAACATTCACGCATGTATAATTATGGGATTATATATATCGATTTTTATTGTTGTTAAAAATCAGGGGCGTGACACCATGTGAGATATTTGAGTCATGTTCCTTTTTCTTGGAGTGAAAATGAAAAATATATATTCTTAAATTCTTGGCGATGTTTTGATGATCTCATTATTCTTTCATCTTGATTGACTGCTTGCCATAGATTAAGTTTAATGGACTAGAGAATGCTAGAATTCACTCTTGTGCTTGTTGAGACGTATATCAATACATGGCCCTGATTCTGGAAGGGAAAGAGGCACTGATAGGAGCATAAAATGCGACGTTAATAATGTTTAAACCCTATATTTTGCTAAGTTATTTCCTTTATCTTGATCAATTTAACTTAGTTAGTGTTTTACAGGTAAAATGGAGTCTCAAAGTCCAAAAATGGCTAAGGAAGGCACAAGTGGCGCAGAAATGAAGAAAAATGAAGAAATGGAAGTTTTCCCTGTTTGACTAGGAAAAAGAATCCCAGTTGAAGTAGGAGTCTGAAGCTGACTTGGACAAGGAGTTCTACTTGGACAAGGGAAACCCAATTCTACTCAGATAAGGAATACTAGTATGACAAGGAGTCCCTGTTGGATAAGGATTACTCAAGAAGGTTCCGGAAGAGTGTAGAAGCATCTCGGAAAAGGAAGCAGTGTTCAACTAGGAAACCTACTTGCATATGGAGTTCTACTCATACTAGGAGAGCCTTGGAACGTTCATGAAGTATCTAGAAGTCTCAAGAAGATCATATGCCGTGCATATGGAAGAGAAAGCAACAAGGAATTCGGATTTCAAAGCAATGTGGAGTTTGGACTTCTTGTTGAGTATGGATTGGAATTGCCGTGAGATTCTTGAAGGTTCTAGGGAGTTCTTGACGTTTCATTCTTCAATAAGGCGTGGAAGACATGTGAGAGGCATGTGATGTGAAGGAAATTCGAATTAGACTTAAGTTGTGCTTTAAAAGTCAAATCCATTACAGATTCGGATTACTGCCTGTGCAGATCAGTCAACTTCAACGGAGCATAAAAAATCACTCAGAGCTCAGAAAATTATGATCTTTATATGGTTGGAAAGCTACAGATGTCTAGTTTCCAGAGATTTTTACAGCTCGTCGATATCTATTTTCTAGAGGAAGTTATGGCCGTTTTAGTGGACTGAGGTCAATCCTGCCGGAAATCTGTTTTGTGCCAAACAAGTCCTAAATCAACACAACTTTGGAGAAACCAAGTAGAAACGAATTGGGAGTGCTTTGAGACGTTCTCCTATATATACCTATTGTATTAGACGTCTCAAGGTTCAGAATTTTCTCCACAATTTCGTATTCTCACTTGTTCTCTCTAGTTTTTCAGGTTTCGCAATCTTCAAGGAGAAAGGCCGTGACCATCCACCTTCCTAGCCGTGATCTTCACTTGTGCATCATCTTGGATCTGCTTTGGACCTTGGGACGTGATCAAGGGTTGTCCACACCATAATTTCATCATGAATTTTCACGGTTTTTGCTTTCTTGTAGTTAGAATTTCTGCTTTGGAAAATCTGTTGTGTAAACCGAAACTATGATGTGACAAAGACTGTTTTCAAAGTATAATTTTGATGTTCTTTTCATGATTGATGTGTTTATGTGATCTTGGTCTTGCTTAGTTGCCGAATGTGTAGAATGATAATCTGAATTTTGTGCTTCATTACATGTCAACGATTCACTTGGTCTGACAAACATAATAGGATGAATTGCATGTAACTTGCTAGTAATTAGGTTTGATGCTTTGTGAAACCTAATTCGAATAAGTAGTAAAGGCTTGCTTTGAGTCGAAATCAGATTATGCATGTGATGAATAGTTGTGACGCGCTTGGATTTGCATGTTCATCAATTCTTTCTTGAACTTAATGATTTGAAAACGAATTTGCAACGTATGTGTGTGTTCGGGTTTTCAAAATAAATTGATTTAGTGCTTTGCTATTTCGATTAACATAAGAAAGAAAGTAAAAAGGGACATTGGTTGCTTTGATCTTTGTGTCTTGGTTGATGGCGTTCTTGGTAACTAATAAAGATTAAGGGATGCATGAAACATGGATCTTGATTGGTTCTTGATAAGTTATTCTTCGAAAATTCTTCTTTTCCCACCTATGTAAATAAAAATGTTTTCTTGTTTTTAATCTTTTAATGTTTTCGAAAATTTATCTTTTCAATCTTCAAAAACCCCCCATCTTTATGTTTTCTTGTTTGTGTAAGTAAATAAATGTTTTTAAAATTCGTGAATAGTGTCTCCGTGAATAGTAAATATGTGTTAGTGTTTTCTAGGAATTAATTTGGTGTTTTTTTTAGTAAATATGTGTTATGTTGTTTTTTAGGAAATTGTTTTGTGTTTTTTTAGGTGTTGCTAAAAAATAGGGATTTCTTTGGTGTTTTTTAGGAATTGTGTTTCTTAGGGATTTTTGGTGGTGTTCTTTAGGGATTTTTGTTTCCTTGTTGTATATGGATTCCCTATGTGATATGGATTTGTAATTGTGTATAAATAGGAGTAGGATTTCCAAAACCCATTCTAACTTGGTTTTCTTTGTTTGTTTCGATTTATGTGAGTATATATATGTGATTTCGTTGCTTTCTTTATTCATTGTCTTCTAAATTCGTATGTTAAATGTATGTGCTCTCTAACTCTTTGTGATTCTTTGTTTGTTCCAATTATATGCATGCTTGTAACTTGTAAAATTCTAATTTTTGTAAAACTTGTATGTTTGTTCTTTAATTTTCGTAAATTGTATATTCTTTCTCTTTTAATTTGTTCTCACATGTTAGCACCCTCAATCCCCGGTTTTGAACGATACCCTATTTGCTCTATACTAACGATGATATTTTTCAGGGTTTAAATTGACGATGCTTTTGCACGTATCAATTTTTGGCGCCGTTGCCGGGGATTGAAAAGTCTTCATGTGATGAAAACGCCACTAAGGTATGATTTTGGTAAGGGATTATGAACTATTATGGAATAGGTGAAGTCTCTTTTGTTGACATTAGCCTTAACCCCTTATTAGCGCCTAATTTAGGTCTCTTAAGGTTGTGGGCGGCTTTTGTTAACACTTGAAAAATGTCTTGCACTTAATTTTTCCCTTATCTTAGTAAGCATAGCCTATGTGAGATGGTGTCTAGAAAGGGGACAACGTTCGTGACGGGTTTTGAATCCAGAAGGCAATCAAACGAGCGTAAACCACAATGTGGGAGTAGCTTGTGCCAAAATGGTTCTTACCTCTCGTGCTCGTCCTCCCCCACCTGGCCATTTCAGTAAGGTTGCCCAACGGATTTGCGAAGAACTATGTGTGGATGATACGTGCAAAAGCATCGTCAATTTAAACCCTGAAAAATATCATCGTTAGTATAGAGCAAATAGGGTATCGTTCAAAACCGGGGATTGAGGGTGCTAACATGTGAGAACAAATTAAAAGAGAAAGAATATACAATTTACGAAAATTAAAGAACAAACATACAAGTTTTACAAAAATTAGAATTTTACAAGTTACAAGCATGCATATAATTGGAACAAACAAAGAATCACAAAGAGTTAGAGAGCACATACATGTCACACGAATTTGAGAGCAAAAGAATGAGAGAAACAACAAAAATATACAAGTATATATAGGCAAGGACGAAATTAAGAGAGAAAACTAAGTTAGAAAAGGTTTTGGAATCCCACTCCTATTTATACACAATTTACAAATCCATATCACAAAGGGAATCCATATACAACAAGGATTACTAATTATTATCTACTTAGAATTACTTAATCTACAAGAAAACAAAATCCCTAAAAAACACAAAACAAATCCCTAAAAACCACCAAATTAATTCCTAGAAAACACTAACACATATTTACTATTCACGGAGACACTATTCATGAATTTAAAAACATTTTTTTTTTATTTTATTTATTATTTATATTAACATGCTACCTAAAAACTCTAAGTTAATTTTAATTATTTACAAATATACAAAAACACATAACATAAAGATGGGGGGGGGGTTTTTAAAGATTGAAAAACATAAATTTTCGAAAACATTAAAAGATTAAAAACAAGAAAACATTTTTATTTACATAGGTGGGAAAAGAAGAATTTTCGAAGAATAACTTATCAAGAACCAATCAAGATCCATGTTTCATGCATCCCTTAATCTTTATTAGTTACCAAGAATGCCATCAACCAAGACACAAAGATCAAAGCAACCAATGTCCCTTTTTACTTTCTTTCTTATGTTAATCGAAATAGCAAAGCACTAAATCAATTTATTTTGAAAACCCGAACACACACATACGTTGCAAATTCGTTTTCAAATCATTAAATTCAAGAAAGAATTGATGAACATGCAAATCCAAGCGCGTCACAACTATTCATCACATGCATAATCTGATTTCGACTCAAAGCAAGCCTTTACTACTTATTCGAATTAGGTTTCACAAAGCATCAAACCTAATTACTAGCAAGTTACATGCAATTCATCCTATTATGTTTGTCAGACCAAGTGAATCGTTAACATGTAATGAAGCACAAAATTCAGATTATCATTCTACACATTCGGCAACTAAGCAAGACCAAGATCACATAAACACATCAATCATGAAAAGAACATCAAAATTATACTTTGAAAACAGTTTTGTCACATCATAGTTTCGGTTTACACAACAGATTTTCCAAAGCAGAAATTCTAACTACAAGAAAGCAAAAACCGTGAAAATACATGATGAGATTATGGTGTGGACAACCCTTGATCACGTCCCAAGGTCCAAAGCAGATCCAAGATGATGCACAAGTGATGATCACGGCTAGGAAGGTGGATGGTCACGGCCTTTCTCCTTGAAGATTGCGAAACCTGAAAAACTAGAGAGAACAAGTGAGAATACGAAATTGTGGAGAAAATTCTGAACCTTGAGACGTCTAATACAATAGGTATATATAGGAGAACGTCTCAAAGCACTCCCAATTCGTTTCTACTTGGTTTCTCCAAAGTTGTGTTGATTTAGGACTTGTTTGGCACAAAACAGATTTCCGGCAGGATTGACCTCAGTCCACTAAAACGGCCATAACTTCCTCTAGAAAATAGATATCGACGAGCTGTAAAAATCTCTGGAAACTAGACATCTGTAGCTTTCCAACCATATAAAGATCATAATTTTCTGAGCTCTGAGTGATTTTTTATGCTCCGTTGAAGTTGACTGATCTGCACAGGCAGTAATCCGAATCTGTAATGGATTTGACTTTTAAAGCACAACTTAAGTCTAATTCGAATTTCCTTCACATCACATGCCTCTCACATGTCTTCCACGCCTTATTGAAGAATGAAACGTCAAGAACTCCCTAGAACCTTCAAGAATCTCACGGCAATTCCAATCCATACTCAACAAGAAGTCCAAACTCCACATTGCTTTGAAATCCGAATTCCTTGTTGCTTTCTCTTCCATGTGCACGGCATATGATCTTCTTGAGACTTCTAGATACTTCATGAACGTTCCAAGGCTCTCCTAGTATGAGTAGAACTCCATATGCAAGTAGGTTTCCTAGTTGAACACTGCTTCCTTTTCCGAGATGCTTCTACACTCTTCCGGAACCTTCTTGAGTAATCCTTATCCAACAGGGACTCCTTGTCATACTAGTATTCCTTATCTGAGTAGAATTGGGTTTCCTTGTCCAAGTAGAACTCCTTGTCCAAGTCAGCTTCAGACTCCTACTTCAACTGGGATTCTTTTTCCTAGTCAAACAGGGAAAACTTCCATTTCTTCATTTCTTTCCATTTCTGCGCCACTTGTGCCTTCCTTAGCCATTTTTGGACTTTGAGACTCCATTTTACCTGTAAAACACTAACTAAGTTAAATTGATCAAGATAAAGGAAATAACTTAGCAAAATATAGGGTTTAAACATTATTAACGTCGCATTTTATGCTCCTATCAGTGGAGACAAGGACTTGGGCCGCACGTCCAAAACAATAGTCCATGATGTTTTATTAAAGTCATATACTTAGACAATTTTCGAGAAATTTGGTTTTGGTAAGAAGAAAGTAAGTCATAACGGAATAGGTGAGGGTTCTTTTATTAATACTTGTCAAGCAACTTTCTTTATCAAGTAGGCGCACCTTAGTAGCCAGAGTGTCTAGGTTGATTGGATACGAGAAGTGCTGACAAAGGGTCTCGTCCCCTGTCAATCAAGTGAGCTGAGCTCCGCCAAAATCGTTCCTCTACTACCTGGCTCTGTGTGAAAAGAGTTACCAAAAGATTTAGGAGGGGAGACTTGTATTAACATTAGAATCTCTGGGCCGCACGTCTAAACTTTGACTTACAATTCTCTTATTAAAGTTGATTATTTCGAAAGTTGTAAAAGATTGTAACTAACCACTATATAATTTTCGTTGGCCTTGTGTGTACTTGCATATATGTGACGTTTTAATGTGTATACCTTGGTCCACGTCATGTTTATACCTTACTAACTTTGTTCTTTCGTTTTACTACAGATCAATGAATGTCTGGATCGTCTGAACCACCCAAGTACACCAAAACGCCCCTTCACGTCATCCAAGAACGAATTGCAAAGCTAAAGCAGAACTCGGACATCTTTGACGTTCAAGTCTCTACTCCACTTCAAATTCGTGAACTTGAATTGGATAGTGAAGGGAACAGAATAGAGGGAGGATTAGAAGCTTCAACCACTTCATCGGATCAATCACCACCACATACCCCACATTCACCACATCAAGAACCACCCAACGCCCCTCTCCCTTTGATTTTACCACCACCACCACCACCAATGGCTCTCACCATAAGGCAACTCTCTACATCCGTCATCCCACCTGGGGGAGTGCCAACCTGCATAACCTACCCTGCTGCAGCTGAGGGATTAACAGCTGATTTTGAGTTGAAGTCTGGGCTGCTTCATCGTCTTCCTACATTCCATGGACTCCCTATGGAAGATCCAAACAACCACTTGATGGAATTTCAGTTCATATGCACTAGCATGAAGCCTCAAGGAGCTGATGAGCATATTTTGAAGTTGAAGGCCTTCCCATTTTCGTTGGCTGACAAGGCAAAACAGTGGCTCTACGAGTTGCCTAGTGGACGAATTACATCTTGGGGAGACATGATGAAGGCGTTTCTTGAGAAGTACTTTCCTACATCTCGCATCATCATGTTAAGGAAGAAGATAAGTGGCATTCAACAAGGGCAAGATGAGTCCTACGCAGAATACTATGAGAGGTTCAAGTCTCTTATCACTCAGTGCCCTCAACATGGCATGAAGGATGAGACCTTGCTCACTTGTTTTTATGATGGTCTCACACCTTTGGAAAGGGATATGTTAGATGCTGCTTCTGGTGGATCTTTTGTTGACAAGGAGCCTGCGGCTGGAATGATCCTTATTGAGAATAGGGCCTTGAATCAACAACAATATGGGAACTCTAGGTCCAAGACCACCACCACACGTGAAAGGGTCCATGAGGTAAGTACTTTAGCTCAATTGGAAGAAAAAATTAACAAACTTACTACTCTTGTGTCTCAGGGAGCACAAGGACAAGTCATGGTGTGTGGAGTTTGTTCTATGCAAGGGCATGCATCTAACCAATGCCCCCAACTCATGGAGGAAGGAGGACAAGAAGGTGTCAACGCCATAGGTTTTCAACAAGGGTTCCAACGTCCTAGGAATGATCCATATTCGAACACTTACAATCCTGGATGGAGGGATCACCCTAATTTTCGTTGGAAGGACAATGAGAATGTTCAAAGTGCACCTCAAGGGTTCCAACCACGTCCTCAAGGCTTTTATCAAAAGCCTCAACCTCCTAACCCTACTCCTTTCAATTCTAATTATAATTCAAATGCTTCTTCTTCTTCTTCTAATGATGAATTGATCAGAACTCTAACTAAGTCTACTCAAGCTTTGATTGCAGGTCAAACTCATCATGGGAATCAGATCAATGCCATATCCACGGATGTGAATGAGATGAAGAAGCAAATGAGTCAAGTTGTGGAGTTTATGGGTAAGTTTCATGAGCAAGGAAAGCTTCCAAGTGGCACTATCCCTAATCCTCACTTTGAGCAAGCAAAAGCCGTTACTACAAGGAGTGGTAAGACCCTTGTAGACCTCCCTAAGCCTCCCAAGAAGAACTCAACGTCAACATTAGAGGAGGAAGAGGACCCTGCAACGTCCAAGGCTCAAGTGACGTCTCCACCTTCCAATGCAAAACCGAAACCTCAAGGACAAGTTTCTAACTCTTTCAATTCGGTTATTGCTAATCCATCTTCTTCTCCTTTGCCTTTCCCAAGCAGATATGCTAATTCCAAGAAGGATGAGGCCGAAAAGGCCATCTTGGAAACTTTTAAGAAGGTGCAAATCAACATCCCTCTCCTTGAGGCCATTAAGCAAATTCCTAAGTATGCCAAATTCTTGAAGGAGCTTTGCACCACAAGGAGACAAAACCGTGAGAAAGAAGTGGTGAAGGTAAGTGAGAATGTCTCAGCTGTGCTTCAACGCAGAATGCCAGAAAAGTGTAAGGATCCAGGGAGTTTCTCTATCCCTTGTGTTATTGGAACAAGTAGATTCGAAAATGCCATGCTAGACTTAGGTGCTTCCATCAATGTCATGCCTTATTCTGTTTATGAAACTCTAGGTCTAGGTGAGCTTAAACATGATAATGTTATTATTCAGTTGGCAGATCGATCTAATGCATACCCTAAGGGGTTAGTTGAGGATGTACTTGTGCAGGTTGGTGAGTTAATCTTTCCAGCTGACTTCTATGTCCTTGAGATGGAGGAATCCCCAAAGAGTGGAACGCCATTGTTGCTAGGCCGCCCCTTCATGAGGACGGCTAGGACTAAAATTGATGTTTATTCCGGCTCATTAACAATGGAGTTCGATGGTGAAATTGTTGGCTTCAACATCTTTGAAGCAATGAGGTATCCCTTGGTTGATTTTTCATCATGTTTTTCTATTGATATTCTTGATGAACTTGCGCAGAAATTCATGGAGATGATGAATGAGGATACTTTGGTTTCAACCATTGCCAATGGCGTTGGAATCATGAAGGATGACACAACCATCCCTAGGGAGGAGCTCACGGCCATTCATAGTGATTCCATAATGGAACATGTTGCTTTTCTTGAGGCAACACCATTCGAGCTAGGTGATGTTTCTTCTGTGTTTATTTCTCCCTCTACTAATAAACCTCTACCTTCAGTGATTCAGGCACCTACTTTAGAACTTAAGCAATTACCGGATCACTTGAAGTATGCTTACTTGGGAGAAAACGAAACATTACCTGTCATCATTTCATCATCTTTGACGTCACCTCAAGAGGACAGATTAGTGGAGATGCTTAAGCAACACAAGACTGCAATTGGTTGGACTTTAGCGGATATCAGAGGAATTAGCCCCACCACTTGTGTGCATCGAATTTTGCTTGAGGAGGGAGCCAAGCCAACTAGGGAGGCTCAGAGACGTCTGAACCCACCTATGATGGAAGTTGTGAAGAAGGAAGTCATCAAGCTTCTTGATTGTGGCGTCATCTACCCTATCTCGGATTCTAAGTGGGTTTCACCAGTTCAAGTTGTGCCAAAGAAGTCTGGGATAACAGTTGTGAAGAATGCAGAAAATGAGTTAGTGCCTCAGAGGACTGTGACTGGACATAGAGTTTGCATAGACTATAGGAAGCTAAACGCCACCACTAGGAAGGATCACTTCCCTTTGCCATTCATTGATCAGATGCTTGAGAGGTTAGCTGGCCATGAGTTCTATTGCTTTCTGGATGGGTATTCTGGGTACAACCAAATCGCCATTGCTAATGAGGATCAAGAGAAAACGACATTCACATGCCCCTTTGGGACGTTTGCCTACAGAAGGATGCCCTTTGGACTTTGCAATGCTCCAGGTACGTTTCAAAGGTGCATGGTAAGTATATTTTCTGATTTTATTGAGAAAATTATTGAAGTATTTATGGATGACTTTTCGGTTTTTGGTAAAGACTTTGATGATTGCTTAAATAACTTAGAATTAATACTTAGGCGTTGTGAAGAGACTAATCTTGTGCTTAATTGGGAAAAGTGTCACTTTATGGTGAAACAAGGAATAGTCTTAGGGCATATTGTTTCAAAACGTGGAATAGAAGTTGATAAAGCTAAAGTAGATCTTGTTAAGTACTTACCATACCCCACAAGTGTGAGGGAGGTCCGCTCTTTTCTTGGACATGCAGGTTTCTACAGGCGCTTCATCAAGGACTTCTCCAAGATTTCAAGGCCTTTATGTCGTCTTCTACAGAAGGAAGTGGCGTTTGAATTCAAGGAGGATTGCAAGGATGCATTCAATGCTTTAAAGGAGCTTCTGACGTCTGCTCCTATCATGCTTCCACCAGATTGATCTCTTCCCTTTGAGATCATGTGTGACGCCTCAGATTATGCCATTGGGGCCGTGCTAGGCCAAAGGAAGGACAAGAAGCCCTATGCCATCTACTATGCGTCAAGGACACTAAATGATGCTCAACTGAATTACTCCACAACTGAAAAAGAACTTTTAGCTGTTGTTTTTGCCTTAGAAAAATTTCGATCTTATTTATTGGGTACTAAAGTTATAATTTATTCTGATCATGCAGCTTTAAGGTACCTAATGTCCAAGAAGGAGGCAAAACCTAGGCTAATTCGTTGGATACTCTTGCTTCAAGAGTTTGATGTGGAGATCAAGGATAAGAAGGGCTCTGACAACGTTGTGGCGGACCACTTGAGCAGACTTGTGAGTGAGGAGGACGCCATACCTATAGTGGAGATGTTTCCGGATGAACAACTCTTCGGAATTCAGGTAAGTGAGCCTTGGTATGCAGATATTGTTAATTATTTGGCATCTAAAACGTTCCCTAGTGATATGTTGCATGCTCAACGTGAAGGACTTAAGTCTAAAGCTAAACAATTTGTTTGGGATGATCCTTACTTGTGGAAATATTGTTCTGATCAGTTAATAAGGAGATGTGTGCCTAATAATGAACAAAAAGCTATACTTGAGTTTTGTCATGCTAAACAATGTGGTGGTCACTTTGGCTTTAATAGAACTGCTAAAAAGGTGTTGGAATCTGGTTTTTATTGGCCTACCTTGTTTAAAGATGCATATGAATTTTGTATGACATGTGATAGATGCCAAAGAACTGGGAACTTAGGACCTAAAGATCAAATGCCTTTAAATTCTATAATCATTGTCGAAATTTTTGATGTTTGGGGTATAGATTTTATGGGTCCTTTTCCTTCATCTAATGGTTGTCTTTATATTCTCTTGGCTGTTGATTATGTTTCTAAGTGGGTGGAAGCGATAGCCACCAGGACTAATGATTCTAAAGTTGTTGCAGAGTTTATACAATCTAATATATTTAGTAGGTTTGGCATGCCTCGAGCAATCATTAGTGATGGAGGTTCTCACTTTTGCAACAAGACCATTGAGGCTTTACTTAGGAAGTACAACGTTAACCATAGGGTTTCTACACCTTATCATCCTCAAACAAGTGGACAAGCCGAAGTTTCAAACAGGGAGATCAAGAGGATACTTGAGAAAACCGTGGGACCTTCAAGGAAGGATTGGAGCAAACGATTGGAGGATGCATTGTGGGCGTATAGGACAGCTTTTAAAACGCCAATAGGGATGTCACCATTTCGGTTGGTGTATGGGAAAGCTTGTCACTTACCCGTGGAGTTAGAGCATAAGGCTTGGTGGGCCGTGAGGATGTTTAACATGGACTTGGATGAAGCTGGACTCCATAGGAAGTTGCAACTCAATGAACTTGAGGAAATTCGAAATGAAGCCTATGATAGTGCACGGATTTACAAGGAAAAGACAAAGGCTTTTCATGATAAGATGATTCGTGGAAAGACCTTTGTAGTTGGTCAAAAAGTTCTTTTATTTCATTCTAGACTAAGACTTTTTCCTGGTAAGTTGCGTTCTAGATGGGTTGGTCCTTTTATTGTTACTAATGTTTTTCCTCATGGTGCTATACAGATAAGAAGTAACACTACTGGAGCTGAGTTCAAGGTGAATGGCCATCGTCTCAAGCCTTACTATGAGGCGTTTGTGGAGCACAATGTGGAGGATGTACCCCTCCAAGAGGCGCCACAACCAGAAGAATAATTGAAGGTGCAAGTCTAGGCTGAAAGACTTTAAACATTAAGCGCTGCATGGGAGGCAACCCATTTCATCCGTAGCTGTGGAGGAGCCATCAACGCAGATTTGCTTTCTTGAACTCTTCCTTTCTCTTTTATTTTCGTCAACTTTGTTTTCCTTTTAGGATTTGTTGCGTTATCTTTTATGCCATGCTTGATTGATGCTTTGTATGCTTTTAACTTGTTTATACATTGAGGACAATGCATGATTTAAGTGTGGGGGAAGGGTTTAACGTTTCACTTAGCTAGTTTTGTGGTTATAAAAGAAAAACAAAATAAAAAATCGGAAAATACAGAAAAATAAAAAAAAAATTTGCGTTAACTTTGTTTTAGGTTTTGTGTTTCATATTTCGGTTTTGTTTTATATGTTGTGTGTTTGTTTGTTTTGTTTAGTTATTGTTAGAGTCAAAATGAATTTTGGGTAAATATCTTCTTCATCGTAGGCGCATCCAATGGGATGTGATGTCTAAGGTCCAGTTTGGATATGAGAAGTGCTGACAAAGGGTCTCGTCCCCTGTCAATCAAGTGAGCTGAGCTCCGCCAAAATCGTTCCTCTCTTCACCTGGTCATGTTCCAAAGGAGTTACCGAAAGGAGAAGAGAAATAACCCTAAGTCCAAAACGTTTTTGTCATGTTTGTTACGTCACTTTTGTGTGTTTTTGTTTTGTTTTGTGATCGAGTCTTAGGATGCCCTTTTAACTGTCTAGGATGTGCTTATATCTCTGAAATTAAGGCTAAAAGAGGATCACAAGATTGGGATAATGTTTGATGATATTCTTTGGTTAATTATGACTTATGAAAAGCATATGAATGTGTAGTAGATATGGTGCATGCGTAACTTTGGTACAGAATATGAACATGTGGAAGATAAGTTATGATTCAAAATAACCCTAAGTGAGAATTTGAGCCATGTGCCCTTTCTTTGTGAGTGATTAACGAAAAATGAATTATACTCTTATTTTCTTGGCGATGATTTTGTTGATCTCATTATTCTTTCATCTTGATTGATTACATGCCATAGATTAAGTTTAATGGACTAGAGAATGCTAGAATTCACTGTTATGCTTGTTGAGACGTTTATGATCAATATATGGCCCTGATTCTGGAAAGGATAAAGGTACTTACTTAGGATTTTCACCACCATTGCCAAATATAGCCTGTGTCCCTATTTGTGCCCGTCGTGGGACCCCCCTAGTTTAACCATTTTGAGCCTACATTAAGCCTTTTCTTTCATCACCCTCAAAATTCCTTAACCCTTAACCTTAGTATAGTTATATCCATACCCTTTGTTCTAAAGACTTAGTGGAGCATATTTTCGAGACTTTGCTTGGAGTTTTGGCGTCAAGGATGAATTTTGAAGGCATGAAGAAGTTCAAGTGTGGGGGTAGACTTGTCCATAAGAAAAATTGTATGTAATTGCCGAAAGAAAGAAAAAAAAGAAAAAAAAATAAAAAAAGAGAAAGAAAGAATATGTTTTCGGCAATTAAAGAAAAAAAAGTGTATTATTGTTTAGTTCTATGGATTTTAGTCCCCTATACTTAGTGGATTTGGAGTTTGTTTTTAATTGAAGGCCCATTGTTGAAAAATTTGGTCTTTGTCCTGTTCACACTTGTTCAAAAGAAGGTTAGAATGAAGTTTGGGCCCAACATGATGACACTTGGCCCTTTTATAAGCCCAAGAAGGATACATGACGTTTTGCTATACATGGTGGATTTCGAAGATGGTCTCTCTACATTAACAAGTGCTCTGCTAGGTTTTTAGGATACTTTGTGATTTTCCTATCCCTTCGTTTCTTTAAACCTTAAGCCTTGGCCCCATTACAACCTTAATTGTAAGACCTCTTTGATCCTTAAGATGGGACAGCCTTTGATGTGGAGATAAGTTATAACTGTTGAACTTATGGCTTGGGTTCATTCGTGCATGTGGTTGATATCTTTCATGAGATCTTTTAAAAAAAAAATTATATATGCTTTCGTTTCTTATGTATGTGATCTACTTCGTAATCTTTCACATATACTTGAGTGATGAAGCTTTTAAGCATGAGCCTTGAATCTGAGAGAAGAAAGAGTGATATATCTATGTGAGGTTGAATCATGACTTGTTTGAAATGTGTTGAGCTAAACCATCACCACTGTTTACTCCCAAGTCTTACATGCTTATATGTGGATTATGTTTTGTAATTAGCTCTTGAATATCTTGAAGATGTGATGCTTGGTTAAGTGCTAATCTTGGTGACTTGAAAGTATGAGATTGCTGAGACAATATGTTAAAGGGTTTAGAAGTCATTTTGTGAGTCAACGTTGGAGTCATTGTGTTTGTGACGTTTTTGTTTTTGGTCTTTGTTTTTCGTTTTTGAGTCTTGAGTCTTTGTTTTCCATACTTAGTTTATTTTCGTTAGTTTCTTTGTTTTGTTTCTTAGTCTTTTGGTTTGTTATGTTGATTTTGCTAAGGGACTAGCAAAAGCTAAGTGTGGGGGAATTTGATAGGAGCATAAAATGCGACGTTAATAATGTTTAAACCCTATATTTTGCTAAGTTATTTCCTTTATCTTGATCAATTTAACTTAGTTAGTGTTTTACAGGTAAAATGGAGTCTCAAAGTCCAAAAATGGCTAAGGAAGGCACAAGTGGCGCAGAAATGAAGAAAAATGAAGAAATGGAAGTTTTCCCTGTTTGACTAGGAAAAAGAATCCCAGTTGAAGTAGGAGTCTGAAGCTGACTTGGACAAGGAGTTCTACTTGGACAAGGGAAACCCAATTCTACTCAGATAAGGAATACTAGTATGACAAGGAGTCCCTGTTGGATAAGGATTACTCAAGAAGGTTCCGGAAGAGTGTAGAAGCATCTCGGAAAAGGAAGCAGTGTTCAACTAGGAAACCTACTTGCATATGGAGTTCTACTCATACTAGGAGAGCCTTGGAACGTTCATGAAGTATCTAGAAGTCTCAAGAAGATCATATGCCGTGCATATGGAAGAGAAAGCAACAAGGAATTCGGATTTCAAAGCAATGTGGAGTTTGGACTTCTTGTTGAGTATGGATTGGAATTGCCGTGAGATTCTTGAAGGTTCTAGGGAGTTCTTGACGTTTCATTCTTCAATAAGGCGTGGAAGACATGTGAGAGGCATGTGATGTGAAGGAAATTCGAATTAGACTTAAGTTGTGCTTTAAAAGTCAAATCCATTACAGATTCGGATTACTGCCTGTGCAGATCAGTCAACTTCAACGGAGCATAAAAAATCACTCAGAGCTCAGAAAATTATGATCTTTATATGGTTGGAAAGCTACAGATGTCTAGTTTCCAGAGATTTTTACAGCTCGTCGATATCTATTTTCTAGAGGAAGTTATGGCCGTTTTAGTGGACTGAGGTCAATCCTGCCGGAAATCTGTTTTGTGCCAAACAAGTCCTAAATCAACACAACTTTGGAGAAACCAAGTAGAAACGAATTGGGAGTGCTTTGAGACGTTCTCCTATATATACCTATTGTATTAGACGTCTCAAGGTTCAGAATTTTCTCCACAATTTCGTATTCTCACTTGTTCTCTCTAGTTTTTCAGGTTTCGCAATCTTCAAGGAGAAAGGCCGTGACCATCCACCTTCCTAGCCGTGATCTTCACTTGTGCATCATCTTGGATCTGCTTTGGACCTTGGGACGTGATCAAGGGTTGTCCACACCATAATTTCATCATGAATTTTCACGGTTTTTGCTTTCTTGTAGTTAGAATTTCTGCTTTGGAAAATCTGTTGTGTAAACCGAAACTATGATGTGACAAAGACTGTTTTCAAAGTATAATTTTGATGTTCTTTTCATGATTGATGTGTTTATGTGATCTTGGTCTTGCTTAGTTGCCGAATGTGTAGAATGATAATCTGAATTTTGTGCTTCATTACATGTCAACGATTCACTTGGTCTGACAAACATAATAGGATGAATTGCATGTAACTTGCTAGTAATTAGGTTTGATGCTTTGTGAAACCTAATTCGAATAAGTAGTAAAGGCTTGCTTTGAGTCGAAATCAGATTATGCATGTGATGAATAGTTGTGACGCGCTTGGATTTGCATGTTCATCAATTCTTTCTTGAACTTAATGATTTGAAAACGAATTTGCAACGTATGTGTGTGTTCGGGTTTTCAAAATAAATTGATTTAGTGCTTTGCTATTTCGATTAACATAAGAAAGAAAGTAAAAAGGGACATTGGTTGCTTTGATCTTTGTGTCTTGGTTGATGGCGTTCTTGGTAACTAATAAAGATTAAGGGATGCATGAAACATGGATCTTGATTGGTTCTTGATAAGTTATTCTTCGAAAATTCTTCTTTTCCCACCTATGTAAATAAAAATGTTTTCTTGTTTTTAATCTTTTAATGTTTTCGAAAATTTATCTTTTCAATCTTCAAAAACCCCCCATCTTTATGTTTTCTTGTTTGTGTAAGTAAATAAATGTTTTTAAAATTCGTGAATAGTGTCTCCGTGAATAGTAAATATGTGTTAGTGTTTTCTAGGAATTAATTTGGTGTTTTTTTTAGTAAATATGTGTTATGTTGTTTTTTAGGAAATTGTTTTGTGTTTTTTTAGGTGTTGCTAAAAAATAGGGATTTCTTTGGTGTTTTTTAGGAATTGTGTTTCTTAGGGATTTTTGGTGGTGTTCTTTAGGGATTTTTGTTTCCTTGTTGTATATGGATTCCCTATGTGATATGGATTTGTAATTGTGTATAAATAGGAGTAGGATTTCCAAAACCCATTCTAACTTGGTTTTCTTTGTTTGTTTCGATTTATGTGAGTATATATATGTGATTTCGTTGCTTTCTTTATTCATTGTCTTCTAAATTCGTATGTTAAATGTATGTGCTCTCTAACTCTTTGTGATTCTTTGTTTGTTCCAATTATATGCATGCTTGTAACTTGTAAAATTCTAATTTTTGTAAAACTTGTATGTTTGTTCTTTAATTTTCGTAAATTGTATATTCTTTCTCTTTTAATTTGTTCTCACATGTTAGCACCCTCAATCCCCGGTTTTGAACGATACCCTATTTGCTCTATACTAACGATGATATTTTTCAGGGTTTAAATTGACGATGCTTTTGCACGTATCAGGCACCCTAGGAATTACCACCATTGCCATATAAACTTGTGTCCCTATTTGTGCCCATCGTGGGACCCCCCTAGATAAGCCCCTTTGAGCCTACATTAAGCCTTTTCGTTCATCACCCTTAAAATCCTTAACCATGAGCTTAGTATAGTTACAACTTTACCCTTTGTTCTAAGAACTTAGAGGAGCTATCTTTTGAGACATACTACATGGGTTTGGTGCTAAGGATGAAAATTGAGAAAAGGTGAAAGTTCAAGTGTGGGGGTAGACTTTTCCATGGAAAGAAAAAAATTATGAGAAAGCCGTGAAAAATGAAACAAAAGAAAAAAAATGTATACGGCTAGAAAAGAAAAGAAAGAATATTTATGGATTTTAGTCCCCCCTACTTAGTGATTTTGGAGTTTGCTTTGAATTGAAGGCCCACTACAGAAAAATTTGGCCTTTGTCCATTTCACTAGAGTTCAAGGGAAGTCTACAATGAAGATTGGGCCCAACATGAAGACATTTGGCCCTTTTATGTTACCTCTATGGGGAAGTGACGTTTTTACAATGCCTTGGTGGAATTTCTTGAGGTCTCTACATTTATATGAGCTCTGCTAGGTTTTTAGGACACTTTGATAAATCCTTACCTTTCATTTCTTTAAATGATACGCTCAAAGCAAGCGCATAATTTAACCCTGAAATGTCATTAGTAGCATAGAATAAATAGGGATCGTTCTATTCCGGGGATTGAGGGTACACCTGTCATTGTCAAACAATTAAACAATTAAAATTAAAACAAAGTATAATATTTACACATATGCACATTATTTACGAATTAAAAGGGGGTTTTTGATTTTGGTTTTTCTGAAAATTAAACTAAGTTAACAAAATAATTAAAATGCTAAAACATAAAAATACAAATGGAATGCAAGAACAAAGATCAAATCGAAACCCATGATTAAAGTTGATTCAAGTTCATCATTGTTCATCATAGTCATGCAAGAGGAATTGATCATGTGAAACGTTCAAAGCAAACAATTTCCCATATTTTACTTTCAATGCTAATTAATCTAAGTGAAAGCACATAGACTAATCCTATCAAACATGCATTCAAGCCCTAGAAAGCTAGTCAATCATACATGTTTAACGCATTAAGCATCTAGAAAGGCTATCAATTCAAATGTGCAACTTAGTATGAAAAAGTCCACCTAATTGCAATCTTCTTTGATTAAATTCGGTTTTTGTACAAAACCTTTACTACTTATTGATTCAAGAACACAAAACCAAAAAGTTGATTCATGTTCTTAAATTCGTAGCACCAATTATATAAAAACCCTAAAAGTTTCGAACCCTTTAAGATTAACATACAAAAGATTTCTATCATGCAAATTTAATCAAACACTCACACATAAGCAACCATAATTCGCAAAGTATGAATCTGAAAATTAACTATTAATCATAAAATTTCAGAAAACAATACTTGTTCAAACATATGTGTCAACTAAGGCATAACCAACGAAAATACAAACAAAGTTACAAGGAAGAATCGAATTACACCAAGAGATGGAGATGGTGATGAACGAAAAGGTGATGTGATCTCTTGAATTTCGAAAGCAATCTTCAAGGTGGAGGATGGATGGTGTTCACGGCTTGTCTTCTTCTTCCTTGGCCTTGCTTGCACTTCGTGGTTGCCTTAGAGGATGGAGAAGAGCACGGCTAGGCTAGAGAGCTTTTCTGAATTTTTTCTAAAGTTGTAAAACACAAAGCAAAGGAACCCTTGACGTTGAGAATGTGTGAGAATATATATTGGACGCCTCCTTGCTCTCCAAGCCGTGTAAACCTCTTAATATCCCAAGGAATTAATCTGAAAATGCCACATAATTTCCTCCAATAATAGCTTGCCAAATAAGCCCTATGACATGGTTCAACCAATCACAAAACTCCATTTTAATTCCCTAATATTTTGGCCGAAATATATAAAGATATATTCTGATTTTGTAGTTCAATTTCGGCCAAACTTCCTTAGAGAAAATAGGGAACGAACCTAGACTCCTTTTTGGCCGTTTCTTGGTCTCCACACTTTGGCTTTCCTTAAAACTCTCCCCTAGAATCTCTCTTTGCCGAATTCTCTAGGGTTTCTTCATGAATATCACGGCAATTCCTCCTTTTCCTCTTGGCTTGGACGGCAAAAGATATTCTAGGGTTGATCTCTTGATGTATTTCCATAAAAATAACCCTAGAAAATCTCCCTAGAATATCTCCTTTTAATTTCTGATTTTTGGACGCCAACTCCTTGTTTCTCTCTTCATTTTGGACGGCAAAACTCTCCTAGGGTTTCTTCATGCGTCACAAACCCTAATCTCTTGGGCCATGATGGGCCATGATCCATTTTGCCGAAAATTCAAAGTGCTCTTGGGCTTCGTTGCTTCATCTTCAAGCCTTCTTCTTTTCCAACGCAAAACACTTCATTTTCTTCATTTCTTTTCATAGTTGCGTTGGAAACTTCATTGGTAAGCTCTCCTCCATTTCGCAGGGTTTCCTGGTTGCACTAGGAAAGCTTGTTTCTTCATTTCTGCTCAAATGTGTGGACCGTTTTCTCTCATATTTGTTTGTCTTGATGTTCGCAGGCTCCTCCTTCCATTCGTGCGTTCATTTCCACTTTTTAGCTCGGAGGTCCTGAAAATAGAAACTAGTATGAGAAATAGAAACTTTCCTAATTTGAAAAATAGAAACTTACTAAAAATGAAAAATAGAAAGTTACTAAAAATGAAAAAAAATAGAAACTTGCCAGAAATGAGAAATGAAAACTACAAGAATAGAAACTTTCTAAAAATGGAAAATAGAAACTAAGAAAAATGGAAACTTTCTACAAATAGGAACTTTCCCAATCAAAGAATGGAAACTTTCCTAAACAGAGTTTTACTAAGGAAATGACGCAAGAAATGTAAGGAAATGCAGTTAAAACGTCGCATTAAAATGCTCCTATCAAATTCCCCCACACTTAGCTTTTGCTAGTCCCTTAGCAAAATCAAACAAAGACACACACTAAGACTCAACGAAAATTAAAGACTCAAATAAATACAAAGACTCTATTGCCCTTCAACTATTTGTCTCAGCAATCTCTTACTTTCACAACACCAAGATTAGCATTTCTCCAAGAATCAATGTTTAGGCATTCGAGAATTAATTAAAACATATAATCCACACATACACAAGTAGGACTTGGTTGTAACAATGGTGATGGGTTTAAGCTTAGCATGCTTCAGACAAGTATGATTCAAATCTCACAAGTATATCCCTCTTTCTTTTCTCAGATCATGGCAATGCTTAAAAGCTTATTCACTCAAGTATATGTGAAAGATAAACAAGTGTATCACATATAAAGAAACGAAAGCACATAAATATTCTTTTAAAGATCTCATGAAGGATATCAACTACTTACACGAATGGACTGCCATAGGTTCAACTCTTGTAACTCATCTCCACATCAAGGGCTGTCCCATCTTAAGGATCAAGAAGGTCCTCTCTCTCAAGGGTTGTAATGGGGCTCAGGCTCAAGGTTTAAAGAAACGAAAGGTAAGGATTTATCAAAGTGTCCTAAAAACCTAGTAGAGCTCATATGAATGTAGAGATCTCGAAATTCCACCAAGGCATTGCAAAAACGTCACTTCCCCATATAGGTCACATAAAAGGGCCAAATGTCTTCATGTTGGGCCCAATCTTCAATGTAAACTTCCCTTGACCCTAGTGAAATGGACAAAGGCCAAATTTTTCTGTAGTGGGCCTTCAATTTAAAGTAAACTCCGAAATCACTAAGTATGGGGGACTAAAATCCATAAACATTTCTTTCTTTTTATTTCTTTTTAGCCGTATATATTTTTTCTTTCTTTTCATTTTTTTTTTTTTTTTTACGGCTTTCTCATATTTTTTTCTTTTCATGGACAAGTCTACCCCCACACTTGAACTTTCACCTCTTCTCAATCTTCATCTTTAACACCAAACCCATGTAATATGTCTCAAAAGTTAGCTCTACTAAGTTCTTAGAACAAAGGGTAGAGTTGTAACTATACTAAGCTTCATGGTTAAGGATTTTAAAGTGATGAACGAAAAGGCTTAATGTAGGCTCAAAGGGGCTTATCTAGGGGGGTCCCACGACGGGCACAAATAGGGACACAAGTTTATATGGCAATGGTGGTAATTCCTAGAGAACCTCTATCCCTTCCAGAATCAGGGCCATGTATTGATATTACGTCTCAACAAGCACAAGAGCGAATTCTAGCATCTCTAGTCCATTAAACTTAATCTATGGCAAGCAGTCAATCAAGATGAAAGAATAATGAGATCATCAAAACATCGCCAAGAAATTAAGAATATATTTTCATTTTCACTCCAAGAAAAAGGAACATGGCTCAAATATCTCACATGGGTTTTATGAATCAAAACTCATCCTAACATGCTCATATTCTGTACCAAGGTCACGAGATCCATATCCACTACACATGCATACATTTTTCATATATCTCAATTAACCAAAGAATACCATGTTAAAAATCATCTCAATGTTGTGATCCTCTTTTAGTCATGATTTCAGAGATATAGAATCATCCTAGACAGTTGAAGGGGCATCCTATGACTCAAAACAAAAACAAAAGCAACGAAATTTTTTTTTATTTTTCTGACATTTTTCTTTTCTGACATTTTTCGATTTTTTTGTATTTTCCAATATATATGACTCAAAATAAAAGACAAAAATGTAAATCCCTTCCCCCACACTTAAATATTGCATTGTCCTCAATGTAAGCAATTATAAGCATGCAATGAAACACTTAAGCATATAGAGATGGAATTTACGAAAATAAAGTTCAAAGACAAACAAAAAGCATAAAATAAAGAAGTAGGGAGGAAAAAGAGCAAATCTGCGTTGAAGGCTCCTCCACAGCTACTTCTGAATTGGGTTGCCTCCCAAGCAGCGCTTAATGTTTATAGTCTTTCAGCCTAGACTTGTACCTCCATTTAATCCTCAAGAGGTGGAACGTTTTGGAGGGGTACTTCCTCCACTTCGTGTTCCACAAAGGCCTCATAGTAAGGCTTCAAGCGATGGCCATTCACTTTGAACTCGTTACCTGTTTGTTCACTCTTTATCTGCACAGCTCCATGAGAAAACACATTAGTGATAACAAAAGGTCCAATCCAACGAGAACGAAGTTTACCTGGGAAGAGTTTTAGACGAGAATGGAAGAGAAGAACTTTTTGACCCACAACAAAAGTCTTTCTTCGAATTATTTTATCATGGAATGCCTTAGTCTTTTCTTTATAGATGTTGGCACTTTCGAAAGCATCATTCCTAATCTCCTCTAACTCTTGCAATTGCAGCTTCCTATGAAGCCCAGCTTCATCAATATCCATGTTAAACTGCTTCACAGCCCACCAAGCTTTGTGCTCTAACTCCACAGGTAAATGGCAAGGTTTGCCATAGACAATGCGATATGGGGACATACCTATGGGAGTCTTGTAGGCAGTTCTGTAGGCCCACAAAGCATCCTCCAAGCGTAGGGACCAATCCTTCCTATTGGGGTTCACAGTCTTTTCCAATATCCCCTTGATCTGACGATTTGAGACCTCAGCCTGCCCACTAGTTTGGGGGTGATAAGGTGTAGAAACCTTATGTGTAACATCATATTTCTTCAACAAGGCCTCAATCGTCCGATTGCAAAAATGGGATCCACCATCACTAATGAGAACTCTAGGCATTCCAAACCTGCTAAAGATGTTAGACTTGATAAAATCTGAAGTCCAAAAAGCTGCTCATCTGGAAACGTCTCCACCAGAGGGAGAGGGTCTTCTGCATGTACCAAACGACTCAAGTGGTCAGCTACCACGTTTTCACTACCCTTCTTGTCCTTGATGTCAACGTCAAACTCTTGCAAGAGTAGGACCCATCTGATAAGCCTTGGTTTCGCCTCCTTCTTGGTCATCAAGTACTTCAAAGCTGCATGGTCAGTATAAATAATTACCTTGGTACCAAGTAAGTAGGAACGAAACTTTTCAAGGGCAAAAACAACTGCAAGGAGCTCTTTCTCTGTGGTGGAATAATTCATTTGTGCATCATTCAGAGTCCTTGAGGCGTAGTAGATGGCATAGGGTCGTTTGTCCTTCCTTTGCCCCAAAACAGCTCCAACTGCATAGTCAGAGGCATCACACATCAACTCAAAGGGCAAGGACCAATCTGGAGGTAGCATGATGGGGGCTGACGTCAACAACTCCTTAAGCTTGTCAAAAGCAGCTTGACATTCCTTGTCAAAGTGAAAGGGCACATCCTTCTGGAGCAGTTGACATAGAGGTCTCGAAATCTTGGAGAAGTCCTTGATAAACCTCCTATAAAAACCTGCATGGCCAAGGAAAGAACGAATCTCTCTCACAGAAGTGGGAGAGGGTAAGTAACGCACAATATCAACCTTGGCCTTATCGACCTCTATTCCCCTAGCAGAGACAATATGTCCTAAAACTATGCCTTGTTTAACCATAAAATGGCATTTCTCCCAATTAAGTACAAGGTTAGTTTCCATGCAACGTTTTAGAATTATTTCCAGATTATTAAGACAATCATCAAAATTCTTTCCAAAAACTGAAAAGTCATCCATGAATACCTCTATGATTTTCTCAATATAATCTGAAAAAATACTTACCATACACCTCTGAAAGGTACCTGGAGCGTTGCAAAGGCCAAAGGGCATGCGTCTATAGGCAAACGTCCCAAAGGGGCAAGTGAAGGTTGTCTTCTCTTGATCTTCATTGGCTATGGCAATCTGATTGTAGCCTGAGTAGCCATCCAAGAAGCAGTAGTAGTCATGTCCAGCTAGGCGCTCAAGCATCTGATCAATGAATGGAAGAGGAAAGTGATCTTTCCTCGTTGTTGCGTTGAGCTTCCTGTAATCAATGCACACTCTGTGACCTGTGACTGTCCTTTGGGGCACCAGTTCGTTCTCAGCATTCTTCACCACAGTTACCCCAGATTTCTTGGGCACAACCTGAACTGGAGAGACCCACTTGGAGTCTGAAATGGGGTAGATCACCCCACAATCTAGGAGTTTGATAACCTCCTTCTTCACAACTTCCATCATTGGAGGGTTGAGACGACGTTGAGCCTCTCTTGTGGGTTTAGACCCCTCCTCTAGAAGTATCCTATGGACGCAAGTTGTAGGACTAATTCCCTTGATGTCCGCCAATGTCCATCCTATGGCGGTCTTGTGTTGCTTCAGCATCTCCACCAACTTCTCTTCTTGTGGAGTCGTAAGCGCAGAGGACACTATCACTGGTAAGGTCTCCTTGTCTCCTAAGTAGACATACTTCAAATGGTCTGGAAGAGGTTTAAGCTCAAGTTCTGGGGCCTGGACCACTGAAGGTAAAGTCTTGTTAGTAGATAACTGAATGGACAAAGGAGAATTAGACTTACCTATATAAGGGGATGCTTCAAGGAAGGAGACGTTTTCAATTATCTTTCCTTCACAAGTGTCCTTCAATTCCTCCTTTGAGATAATGGCACCACCTTTTGTGTACCCTACTCCTTGTTCGAGGGTTGTGGCTAGGGTATCCTCATTCATGGCCTCAAACATTTTCTGGGCAAGGTCATCCAAAATATCAATAGAATAACAGTCATTTATATCAAGAGGATACCTCATGGCTTCAAAAATGTTGAAGCCAATAACGTCACCATCAAACTCCATGGTGAGAGAACCTGCATACACATCTATCTTTGTCCTAGCTGTCCTTAAGAAAGGACGTCCCAAAAGCAAAGGAGTGGAACTCACAGGGGAATCCTCCATTTCTAACACATAAAAATCAGCTGGGAAGATAAGATGGTTAACCTGCACAAGCACATCCTCCAACAAACCTCTAGGGTATGCATTGGATCTGTCAGCTAACTGAATGATAACATTATCAGATTTAAGTTCCCCTAGACCTAGGGTTTCATAAACAGAGTAGGGCATAACATTAACAGATGCACCTAGATCTAGCATGGCATTCTTAAATCTGGAGTTACCAATAGTACATGGAATAGTAAAGCTTCCAGGATCCTTACACTTTGGAGGAATCTTCCTCTGAATCAAGGCAGAAACGTTCTCACTTACCTTTACCACCTCCTTTTCACGGTTCACTCTCCTAGTAGTGCAAAGCTCTTTAAGGAACTTGGCATACTTCGGGACTTGCTTGATGGCCTCTAGGAGGGGTAAGTTTACTTGCACCTTCTTGAAAGTTTCCAAGATAGCTTGGTCACTCTCATCCTTCTTAGATTTGGCAAACCTGCGTGGGAAGGGTATGCAAGAAGAAGAAGGGTTAGTGATAACCGAATTGGATAAGTTAGAATTAATACCTTGAATATCCGGGTTTGCCTTTGGTGGTGAGGACGCCTTGAGTTCTTCCTTGGACGTTGCAGGGTCCTTTTCAATACCCAACTTTGTGGGTTCATGGCCTTCCTCAATCTCTATGCTTACTTGGGCCTTTTTGGGTTGCTTGGGTTGATCCAGAAATGGCCTTCCACTCCTTGTAGTCACAACTGATGCATTCTCCACATTACCCTTAGGATTAGGTATTGTGACACTAGGGAGCTTCCCATTCTCATGAATCTTGCTCATGAAATCCACAACTTGGCCCATCTGCTTCTTGAGTTCTGCAATGTCCTTAGTATGGGTCTGTTGCCCTTGGATCAAAGCCTGAGTAGAGTTTGTCAAGGCTTGTGTAGAAGCAGTCAAGGCTTCCAACGTCTTATCATAATGGGAATTGGAATTCCCAGAGTTCTGTTGAGGAGGAGGCATGTAAGGAGCTTGAGGACGTTGAAAAGTAGGCCCTTGAGGACGTTGAAAGTTCCCACCAAGAGGATTCTGAACATTGTCATTGTTGGTCCACTTGAAGTTGGGATGGTCCCTCCATCCTGGGTTATAAGTATTGGAATAAGGGTCATGTCTAGGACGTTGAGGTCCTCCCTGATATCCTCCTTGATATCCTCCAATAGCATTAGCAGATTCCCATCCTCCATGTTCATTGAGTTGAGGGCATTGATCAGTAACATGCCCTTGCATAGAGCATACCCCACAAGCTATGGATGCACTAGGTCCCTTGGAACTTATGACTTGGTTCATGAGCAAGGTGAGCTTATTCAGTTGATCCTCAATGGCATTGTTCCTACCCACTTCATGTACCTTTCGAATGGAGTGCCCTACACCCTCGTATTGTTGACTGTTGAGGGCACGATTCTCAATAAGTTCCTTTCCCTCTGCAGGTGACTTGTCCACAAAAGCTCCTCCAGCTACAGCATCAAGCATTTGCCTCTCTAAGGGTAAGAGTCCCTCATAGAAGCATGTCAGTAGGGTCTCATCCTTCATCTGATGTTGAGGACATTGAGCAAGTAAGGAGTTGAACCTCTCATAATAGGCAGAATAGGACTCATCTGGAGCTTGTTCAATTCCACTAAGCTTCTTCCTGAGTGTGATGACCTTGGAAGCTGGGAAGTATCGTTCCAAGAAGGCCTTCCTCATAGTGTCCCAAGAGGTGATACGTCCAGCAGGAATCTCATATAGCCAATCTTTGGCTCTGTCAGCTAAGGAAAATGGAAATGCTTTCATCCTTAGAATGTTCTCATCTGCTCCTTGTGGTTGCATATTAGAACACACAACCTGAAATGCCCTAAGATGCTTGTTGGCGTCCTCCATAGGGAGCCCATGAAACTTAGGGAGTTGGTGCAATAATCCACTCTTCAGCTCAAACTCTGCATTTCTTCCTGCAGCAGGGGCAGGGTACACAATACCTATAGGGGGTCCTCCCTCAACTGTTGCTGTGGATAGTTCCCTAATGGATGCCATTCTCTCTTCTTGAACTTCTTCAGGTGGTGGTGAAGGTGGTGGTGTAGAGTTAGACGAAATCACAGGTGAAGGTGAGCGTGAAGGAGGAGATTGGGTAGGTGTAGGTGATGTAGATTCCTCAGAAGGATAGATTCTCTTCCCTTGCTCGTTAAACTTGTACTCTTTGAATTGCAAGGAAGAAGGTCTTCTGTACTCAAGTGTAGGAGGATTTTTCAAACGAGCGAGCCTTTCTTCAATCTCTCGTATGGTAGGGAGTTTAGAGGACTCGGACATTCATGGAATTCCTGAACAACATTAAGATGTACAGAAGTGAGTAACTTACGAAAACAAACAAAATACAAGTTAATATTTTCATACAAAAACGTCACTATTCACAATGCAACAAAAGAGACTTACACTTTGTACAAGTAAGAGAAGTAAAAACAAAACACTTTACATGTGAAGGGTATGTACAAGTATTTTATTACTATTTTTTTTTTAGAACTTATAAACATCGTTAATAACTCAATTGATTCCAAGTTGTAAGTCGAGCCCAATAGAAACCACTACTATTGGTGAGCTACGATATAGGGATAGTCGCCTAGACATAAGTCTCTTTCCGTGGTTTCAGAAGGCCAGATAGCCAGATTAAGAGGTAAGTGAGAGGGAGGACTCATTTTGGTGATACTACGGAGGCTACTCCCTCATTGAGGTTTACGCCCCTATTGGCTACTTCCACATTGTGGTTTACGCACAGTCTATAGTATCTCTGAGATCCAATTGAACCCATCACCCAGGGTCTCAACCTAAGACACCATCTGTAATGCCCCTTACTCAGTTTGGAAAGTACTCATGTGTTAGACTGTTCTCCTAATGCTAATAAAGGCCGCCCTCAACCTCATAAGACCTTAGAAGGGTACCAATGAAGGGTTAAGGCCAATATTAACAAAAGGGCCCTTGTCTACTCATACGATTTTACACACTCACAACAATTAAATAATTAACAATATTCATAATTCAATTTTCATTGTTTTCCTCTTCTTTACAAGTAAAATTAGACAAAACTTTCAAACCAAACAAATACAAAACGTCACTATTCACTATTCACAATTTTTTTTTTTTTTTTTTTTTTTTTTTTTTTTTTTTTTTGAATCTTTTATTTACAATTATTTTCAACACTTAGGTACGGGAACAGGGAATCTCGTTGTGCAATGGGGCTGAAACAGCTACCCTTCCAAGATTATGTTTAATCCAATATACCTTAAGTGCCACAACAATTTCTTACATTTTCTTTTTGTTATAAATACTATTGATATCAAATTTAATTCCAAGCGGTAAATCAAGTGGACGTGCGGCCCAAGTATAATCGTCTAGACACAAAGTCCCTCCTACATCCGTTGGGCAACCTTACTGAAATGGCCAGGTAGGGGAGGGCGAACACAAGAGGTAGGATCCATTTTGGCATAGGCTACTCCCTCATTGAGGTTTACGCCCATTTGTAAGCACTTCTGAATCCAGAACCCGTCATGAACGTTGTCCCCTTCCTAGACACCATCTCACATAGGATATTCTTACTAGGATGTAAAAGGTCCTAAGTGTGTTAGACAGTTCAATGAATGTTAATAAAGGCCGCCCTCAACCTTAAGGGACCTGAACTAGGTACCAATAAGGGGTTTAGGCCAATATTAATAAACACGACTTCACCTATTCCTTCTTTAATTTACAACCTACAATTAAACTCGTGTTCAACAATAAAAATCACAACCTAAGTAATTAATCTACTAATTTTCGACAATTACAAAATTAACAAGCAAATTTTTTTTTTTTTTTTTTTTTCTTTTTTCGATAACAATATAAACAAAACAATATATTCACAATATGACAAATGATTTTTCAGTCCCCGGCAACGGCGCCAAAAATTGATACGCTCAAAGCAAGCGCATAATTTAACCCTGAAATGTCATTAGTAGCATAGAATAAATAGGGATCGTTCTATTCCGGGGATTGAGGGTACACCTGTCATTGTCAAACAATTAAACAATTAAAATTAAAACAAAGTATAATATTTACACATATGCACATTATTTACGAATTAAAAGGGGGTTTTTGATTTTGGTTTTTCTGAAAATTAAACTAAGTTAACAAAATAATTAAAATGCTAAAACATAAAAATACAAATGGAATGCAAGAACAAAGATCAAATCGAAACCCATGATTAAAGTTGATTCAAGTTCATCATTGTTCATCATAGTCATGCAAGAGGAATTGATCATGTGAAACGTTCAAAGCAAACAATTTCCCATATTTTACTTTCAATGCTAATTAATCTAAGTGAAAGCACATAGACTAATCCTATCAAACATGCATTCAAGCCCTAGAAAGCTAGTCAATCATACATGTTTAACGCATTAAGCATCTAGAAAGGCTATCAATTCAAATGTGCAACTTAGTATGAAAAAGTCCACCTAATTGCAATCTTCTTTGATTAAATTCGGTTTTTGTACAAAACCTTTACTACTTATTGATTCAAGAACACAAAACCAAAAAGTTGATTCATGTTCTTAAATTCGTAGCACCAATTATATAAAAACCCTAAAAGTTTCGAACCCTTTAAGATTAACATACAAAAGATTTCTATCATGCAAATTTAATCAAACACTCACACATAAGCAACCATAATTCGCAAAGTATGAATCTGAAAATTAACTATTAATCATAAAATTTCAGAAAACAATACTTGTTCAAACATATGTGTCAACTAAGGCATAACCAACGAAAATACAAACAAAGTTACAAGGAAGAATCGAATTACACCAAGAGATGGAGATGGTG
Source organism: Rosa rugosa (assembly GCF_958449725.1). Taxonomy (NCBI): domain Eukaryota; kingdom Viridiplantae; phylum Streptophyta; class Magnoliopsida; order Rosales; family Rosaceae; genus Rosa; species Rosa rugosa. The sequence goes on from NC_084823.1 coordinate 23,916,540, forward strand.
ATGAACGAAAAGGTGATGTGATCTCTTGAATTTCGAAAGCAATCTTCAAGGTGGAGGATGGATGGTGTTCACGGCTTGTCTTCTTCTTCCTTGGCCTTGCTTGCACTTCGTGGTTGCCTTAGAGGATGGAGAAGAGCACGGCTAGGCTAGAGAGCTTTTCTGAATTTTTTCTAAAGTTGTAAAACACAAAGCAAAGGAACCCTTGACGTTGAGAATGTGTGAGAATATATATTGGACGCCTCCTTGCTCTCCAAGCCGTGTAAACCTCTTAATATCCCAAGGAATTAATCTGAAAATGCCACATAATTTCCTCCAATAATAGCTTGCCAAATAAGCCCTATGACATGGTTCAACCAATCACAAAACTCCATTTTAATTCCCTAATATTTTGGCCGAAATATATAAAGATATATTCTGATTTTGTAGTTCAATTTCGGCCAAACTTCCTTAGAGAAAATAGGGAACGAACCTAGACTCCTTTTTGGCCGTTTCTTGGTCTCCACACTTTGGCTTTCCTTAAAACTCTCCCCTAGAATCTCTCTTTGCCGAATTCTCTAGGGTTTCTTCATGAATATCACGGCAATTCCTCCTTTTCCTCTTGGCTTGGACGGCAAAAGATATTCTAGGGTTGATCTCTTGATGTATTTCCATAAAAATAACCCTAGAAAATCTCCCTAGAATATCTCCTTTTAATTTCTGATTTTTGGACGCCAACTCCTTGTTTCTCTCTTCATTTTGGACGGCAAAACTCTCCTAGGGTTTCTTCATGCGTCACAAACCCTAATCTCTTGGGCCATGATGGGCCATGATCCATTTTGCCGAAAATTCAAAGTGCTCTTGGGCTTCGTTGCTTCATCTTCAAGCCTTCTTCTTTTCCAACGCAAAACACTTCATTTTCTTCATTTCTTTTCATAGTTGCGTTGGAAACTTCATTGGTAAGCTCTCCTCCATTTCGCAGGGTTTCCTGGTTGCACTAGGAAAGCTTGTTTCTTCATTTCTGCTCAAATGTGTGGACCGTTTTCTCTCATATTTGTTTGTCTTGATGTTCGCAGGCTCCTCCTTCCATTCGTGCGTTCATTTCCACTTTTTAGCTCGGAGGTCCTGAAAATAGAAACTAGTATGAGAAATAGAAACTTTCCTAATTTGAAAAATAGAAACTTACTAAAAATGAAAAATAGAAAGTTACTAAAAATGAAAAAAAATAGAAACTTGCCAGAAATGAGAAATGAAAACTACAAGAATAGAAACTTTCTAAAAATGGAAAATAGAAACTAAGAAAAATGGAAACTTTCTACAAATAGGAACTTTCCCAATCAAAGAATGGAAACTTTCCTAAACAGAGTTTTACTAAGGAAATGACGCAAGAAATGTAAGGAAATGCAGTTAAAACGTCGCATTAAAATGCTCCTATCATTAAACCTTGAGCCTTGGCCCCATTACAACCCTTGAGAAGACTGTCACGCCCCGAATTTTGAATAATAAATTCAAATCCGAAACCTGAATAATTACAATTACAAAAAACCAAATCTCGAAACTTCGAGTTCATTATTACAATTCACTCTCACAATATATTATAAAGCTCAAATGAGCATAACACACCTCACAACTTACAATTGTTGTAAAACTCTAACAATTACTCTAACCGCACGATCACCGTCCTGGTTCTCCTGTCCTGTAGGATTACCCGCTACACAATTTGAATAGTGTACCGGGAGTTGCAACAACACAAAACCCGGTAAGCTTTTTACAGCCAGTATGAGTAAACAAGAAAGAACTGTTGATTTATTAGATTTCACACTCTCATATATATATATAGACACTTATGAGTTACTCTCAATTTAGCTCATAAGATCACTCACTCTCATATATATATATAGACACTTATGAGTTACTCTCAATTTAGCTCATAAGATCACTCACTCTCATATATATATATAGACACTTATGAGTTACTCTCAAATTCGCTCATAAGATTTCCCAACATTTGGTAGACAGACTCATATATATATATATAGACCCTTATGAGTTACTCTCAATTTCCCTCATAAGGTTACCATATATATATTGACACTTATGAGTTACTCTCAATTTCACTCATAAGTTCACTCCACATTTGGCAGACAGACTAGAGCTCTAACTGAACGTAACCACTCGTCCGGCCACAGACGTGATTACGATTTAATACTATTAATAACCACCAGCCCGGTACGAGAGCGTGATTCACTAATAGATGCCATGGTCACCTCGTGACCTAGTGATCTCCACAGATCACAACAATTTATTGTTCCTCAACAATAAAACTCAACACCTCTCACAATATATTGTTTCTCAACAATAAACTCAATATCTCTCACAATATATTGTTTCTCAACAATAACTCAACACAACTCCAACAATACATATTATTTCACGTAATAATATATATACAGACATTCACACAGGAATGTCTAGTAACACCAACAATAGTTCATATGATTGCAACAAAATAAAGCAATTAATTGTATTGGGTTCGTAATATGAACCACGTGAGGTTTACTCACCTCGATAATCCCGCTGCGTCTTCAATTCAGCTCAAAATACGATCCACAATCGTCCACCAACTCAAACCGTCAATCACCTAGTCCAATAATGATCTTGACTTAGCCAACAACTCAAATATGTAATTAAACGACGATCCAACGCTCAGATTCAAATTAAACGATGATCCAACGGTCGGATCTGAATTTAATGATGATCCAACGGTCGGATCCTCACGGATCGCCTTTAGGATCATCCTCCAAAATTATCACGAAGATCCAACGGTCAGATCTTCCTGAATCGCCTTTACTAACATCTCCACAAAATTATATGAAAATCCGACGGTCAGATTCTCACGAATCGCCTTCCGAATCACTATTTCTCAATTATACGAAGATCCAACGGTCGGATCTTCGCCCGTGACCTCACAAGGTCACCGGGACAGTCATACGATCAACATATCCAAAATTGAAGCAAAACCGATGGTCAGATCTTCACAGATCGTAACCCGAAGATAAACGTAAAAACGTTAAATAGTAACGTCAAAACGTAAATCCACTATTTATCAACTTTTTCTAACATGACCATGTTATATATCAAAACGCTCGTATGGATGCATAGATCATCGCCTAGATAATGAAAACTCGAAATATGGTCTGATGCGCCGCCACAAACGGTGGTCAGTTGGCGGTCAACGCGGCGGTCAACGCCGGTCAACCACCTCAGATGGCAAAGTGACCAACTACAAACTGGTTCAAAATGAAAGGGTGGTCGACTTTCATACCTGGAGCTAAGCCTGGTTCGGCCTAGATCGTCCTAGATCAAGCGTTGAAGTTGGATTAATCTCGTGCGTCTGATCAGATTCCAGATTGAATCAGGGACGTCGAAATCTTCAACTCGTGATCTTTCACTCCACACTCCAAATCGTCAAGCAAGGAGGATATGAGGATGATCAGGGGAAGGAGGAGATCACGAAAATGGGGAGGATCGGCCCGTGCAACGCCGGCGTCGATGAGATCCGGTCGGGTCGGTTACTTCGCCTGGGGTCGCTTCGATCCAGGTTTGGGGGCAACGGCGGTGCAAGAAAGTGGCACCAGGCGACTGGGCGGCTTGCGGCGATCACAAGGAAGGCCGGGTCGTGGCCGGAGGACGCCGGAGGCCGGAGATGGGTCCGGGTCGGGTCAGTCGAATAGTTCCGGGTCTGAGGGTTTTCGATCGAGAGAGAGAGAGAACCGGAGGGACTATTTAGCAAAAAGGGAAAAGTTTCGTCCTTAATGAAAGAATTTGGAAAATTTCTCTATTTATAGAAAAAACCCAATTTTAAAATATTCATAACTTAATCATACGAACTCCGAATATTGCGTTCCACATGTCCACGAACTCGTATCGACGAGCTCTACAACTTTCATGAAGGAAGTTTTCCCAAATTTTGAACGTATAAAAAGTCAACTTTGTTGACCCCCTAAAAACGTTCGTTTTCGAAAATAAAATCGTTCGAACTAATTCCACGACTTCTCCAAGCTTCGTACTCGCTCCTACTATCGTGAAATCATTTCTAAAAATCCACGGAATTTAATTTGGATTTTTTTCGGGTATTACAAAGACCTTCTTGATCCTTAAGATGGGACAGCCCTTGATGTGGAGATGAGTGATAGGAGCATTTTAATGCGACGTTTTAACTGCATTTCCTTACATTTCTTGCGCCATTTCCTTAGTAAAACTCTGTTTAGGAAAGTTTCCATTCTTTGATTGGAAAAGTTCCTATTTGTAGAAAGTTTCCATTTTTCTTAGTTTCTATTTTCCATTTTTAGAAAGTTTCTATTCTTATAGTTTTCATTTCTCATTTCTGGCAAGTTTCTATTTTTCATTTTTAGTAACTTTCTATTTTTCATTTTTGGTAAGTTGCTATTTTTCAAATTAGGAAAGTTTCTATTTCTCATACTAGTTTCTATTTTCAGGACCTCCGAGCTAGAAAGTGGAAATGAACTCACAAATGGAAAGAGGAGCCTGCGAACATCAAGACAAACAAATATGAGAGAAAACGGTCCACACATTTGAGCAGAAATGAAGAAACAAGCTTTCCTAGTGCAACCAGGAAACCCTGCGAAATGGAGGAGAGCTTACCAATGAAGTTTCCAACGCAACTATGAAAAGAAATGAAGAAAATAAAGTGTTGTGACGTTGGAAGATGACATGGCATAGAAGTGACGCATGGAGGCCCAAAAACTCTCAAGACTTGTTGGATTTTTGGCTAATTGGATAAAAGCCCACCAAAGCCCATGGAACTAGGGTTTGTGACGCAAACCCTAGCCCTAAAGATGTTTTGCCGTGAATTTGCAAGAGAGAAACAAGGAAGAGGCGTCCAAAAATCAGAAATTAAAAAGAGATTTTCTAGGGAGATTATCTAGGGCTATTTTTATGGAAAGAAAATACTTGGAGATAAACCCTAGATGCTTTGCCGTGAAAAAGGAAGAGATAAACAAGGGAGAACGTGAAACTCCTAGGGTTTTGGACGGCAAAGATATTCCCTAGAGAGTTTTAAGGAAAGAGAAAAAGGTGGAGACCAAGAAAAGCTCAAATGAAGACTAGATACATTCCTACATTCCCTAAAGAGTTTTGGCCGAATTTAAAGACAGAAAATCAGAAATTATCTCAAGAATTTCGGCAAGAAAATCAAGGGAAATATTCTAGGAAATTATGTGATTGGTTGAGACACCTCATAGGGCTTATGTGGCAAGAAGTCATTGGAGGAAATTATGTGGAAGTGCAAGCAATTGCCGTGAGCTTTTCTAGGGTTTTGGACGGCATGGAGACCTAGGGGCCGCCCCCTATATATTCCTCTCTTCTCTCAACGTCAAGAGTTCCCACTTTTGCGTTTGACAACTTTAGAAAAAATCAGAAAACTCTCTCTAGCTTAGCCGTGTTCTTCTCCATCCTCTAGGGCAACCACGAAGTTCAAGCAAGGCCAAGGAAGAAGAGGACAAGCCGTGCACATCATCCATCACCATCCTTGAAGATTGCTTTCGAAATTCAAGAGACCATTCATCCCATCTCCATCTCTTGGTGTAATCCGATTCTCCTTGTAACCTTTGCTTTGTAATTTTCGTTGGTTATGCCCTAGTTGACACATGTGTTTGAACAAGTTTCGAATTCTGAAATTCTATGATTAATTGTTAATTTTCAGATTCATGTTTTGCGATTTATGGTTGCTTATGTGTGAGTGTTTGATTAAATTTGCATGATAGATAACTTTTGTATTTTAATCTTATGTGGTTGCAAACACCTAGGGTTTTTATATAATTGGTGCTACGAATTTAAGAACATGAATCAACTTTTTGGTTTTGTGTTCTTGAATCAATAAGTAGTAAAGGTTGCAATTAGGTGGACTTTTTCATACTAAGTTGCACATTTGAATTGATAGCCTTTCTAGATGCTTAATGCGTTAGACATGTATGATTGACTAGCTTTCTAGGGCTTGAATGCATGTTTGATAGGATTAGTCTATGTGCTTTCACTTAGATTAATTAGCGTTGAAAGTAAAATATGGGAAATTGTTTGCTTTGAACGTTTCACATGATCAATTCCTCTTGCATGACTATGATGAACAATGATGAACTTGAATTAATTTTAATCATATGTTTCGATTTTGATCTTTGTTCTTGCATTCCATTTATAATTTTATGTTTTTGCATTTTAATTGTTTTATTAACTTAGTTTTATTTTCAGAAAAACCAAAATCAAAAACCCCCTTTTAATTCGTAAATAATGTGCATATGTGTAAATATTATACTTTGTTTTAATTTTAATTGTTTAATTGTTTGACAATGACAGGTGTACCCTCAATCCCCGGAATAGAACGATCCCTACTTACTTTATACTACTAATGACATTTCAGGGTTAAATTATGCGCTAGCTTTGAGCGCATCAATTTTTGGCGCCGTTGCCGGGGATTGAAAAATCATTTGTTATATTGTTAATATATGTGTTTTGTTTTTAATGTGACCGAAAAAAAAAAAAAAAAAAAAATTACTTGTTAATTATTTTTGTAATTGTCGAATTTTAGATTAATTACTTAGGTTGTTATTTTTTATTGTTGAACACGAGTTTAATTGTTAGTTGTAAATTAAAGAAGGAATAGGTGAAGTCGTGTTTATTAATATTGGCCTAAACCCCTTATTGGTACCTAGTTCAGGTCCCTTAAGGTTGAGGGCGGCCTTTATTAACATTCATTGAACTGTCTAACACACTTAGGACCTTTTACATCCTAGTAAGAATATCCTATGTGAGATGGTGTCTAGGAAGGGGACAACGTTCATAACGGGTTTTGGATTCAGAAGTGCTTACAAATGGGCGTAAACCTCAATGAGGGAGTAGCCTATGCCAAAATGGATCCTACCTCTTGTGTTCGCCCTCCCCTACCTGGCCATTTCAGTAAGGTTGCCCAACGGATGTAGGAGGGACTTTGTGTCTAGACGATTATACTTGGGCCGCACGTCCACTTGATTTACCGCTTGGAATTAAATTTGATATCAATAATATTTATGACAAAAGAAAATGTAAAGAATATGTTGTGACACTTAAGGTATATTGGATTAAACATAATCTTGGAAGGGTAGCTGTTTCAGTCCCATTGCACAACAAGATTCCCTGTTCCCGTACCAAGTGTTGACAATAATTTTTAAGAATAAAAGAAGAAAAAGAGAAAAGAAAACGAAAAAAAAAAAAAAAAAAAAAAAAAAAAATTGTTGTAAATAGTGACGTTTTGTATATGTGTTTTGTGTGAAAGTTTTGTGTCTATTTATACTTGTAAAGAGTTAGAATTAAAGAAGAAAAAAATGGAGTTATAAATTTCGTTAATACTTAATTGTTGCGAGTGTGTAAAATCGTATGAGTAGACAAGGGCCCTTTTGTTAATATTGGCCTTAACTGATACGCTTTAAGCAAGCGCATAATTTAACCCTGAAATATCGTTAGTAGTATAAGCAAATAGGGATCGTTCTATTCCGGGGATTGAGGGTACACCTGTCATTGTCAAACAATTAAACAATTAAAATTAAAATAAAGTATAATATTCACAAAGATATTCACAACTATAAACATTTTACACGAAAAAGGGGGGGATTTTGTTTTTGGTTTTTTCGAAAATAAAACTAAGATAACAAAACAATTAAAATGCAAAAACATAAAAGCACGAATGGAATGAGAGAACAAAGATCAAAAACCGAAACATATGATTAAAATTGATTCAAACCCTAATATTGTTCATCTAAGTCATGAGAAAGGAGTTGATCATGTGAAACATTCGAAAGCAAATGAATTCCCATTTTTTACTTTTCAATGCTAATTAACCTAAGCGAAAGCACCTAGATTAATCCTATCAAACATGCAATCAAACCCTAGAAAGCTAGTCAATCATGTCATGTTTAACGCATTACACATAGAGAAAGGCTATCAACTCAAGTGTACAACTTAGTATGGAAAAGTCCACCTAATTGCAATTCTCTTTAATTAAATTCGATCTTTGTACAAAACCTTTACTACTTTGATTCAAGTTTACACAAAACGAAAAGTCGATTTCATGTTCTTAAACCTAGCACCAATTATATCGAAACCCTAAGTGTTTGCAACCACATAAGATTAAAATACAAAAGTTATCTATAACGCAAATTTAATTAAACAAACCCACATAAGCAACTCTCGAAGAACAATAATATGAATCTGAAAATTTCATTCAATCATATAAAATTCCAGAAATTAATAACTTTGTTCAATCAAATGTCAACTAAAACAAACCAACGGAATTCAAACAAAGGTTACAAAGTAGAGGTCGAATTACACCGTGGATGGAAGATGAGGATGAATGATTTTCGTTGTGATCCTTGAAGCTTGAAAGCAAGTCTTCAATGGTGGATGGTGGAGGAATAGTCACGGCTCCTTCTTCTCCCTTCAGCCTTGCTTGAACTCCGTGGCTTGCTTTAGAGGATGGAGAGAAAATGGAAGAAGCTCACGGCAACAATATAATTTTTCTGAATTTTTCTAAGGGATGTGGAACAAATGTAAAAGGAGAGGTGGGTATATATAGGAGCACGGCTACGGTTCACAAAGCAATCACAAATTTCCACATAGCTTCCACCAATGAGAATTCGCCAAGTAAGCTTTGTGATGTAGTCCAACCAATCAAAATTCTCTAAAATACCTCCCTAATATTTAATTGCCGAATTTCCTTGAAATTATTCTGATTTTCTTCATTAATTTCGGCTAGTATTCCTTTAGGGAATTTAGGGATGCACCTAGACACGTTTTCAGCTTTTCTTGGTCTCCACCTTTTTCTCTTTCCTTTTATTTCTCCCTTGAATCTCTCTTGGCATCATCTCCTTGATTATTTCTGATTTTCACGTTGGCAATCACACCAAATTATTCCTCCAACAATATTTCCTTCCCATAAAAGTCTCCCAAGAAAATCTCTCATTGAAATCCTCAATCAATCATCTTTAATTCCCATGTTGTCACCTTGTTTTTCCTTAAGTATTACACGGCAAATTTAATCCCCAAGGAAAATATATTTTCCTTTTTAAAAACTCTTCCTTGATTTCCTCTTGGCATTATATTTTCTGATTTTCCACGTCATTTCCTTGCCATGTCATCTTCATGAAGCTTCTCTTTCCATTTATGAACTCAATTCAGCTTATTTATTCCAAAGACCTGAAAATAGAAGCTTTCTAAAATAAGAAATGGAAACTTTCCTAAACTAAAATGGAAACTTTCTAAAAATGGAAAATAGAAACTACAAAACGGAAACTTTCTACAATTAGGAACTTTCCCAATCAAAGAATGGAAACTTTCCTAAACAGAGTTTTATTAAGGAAATAACGCAGGAAATGTAGGGAAATAGCAGTTAAAACGTAGCATTAAAATGCTCCTATCAAATTCCCCCACACTTAGCTTTTGCTAGTCCCTTAGCGAAATCACACAAAGACTCAACTAAGACTCAACGAAAATTTAAAGACTCTACACAAACAATGACTCTATTGCCCTTCAACATTTTGTCTCAGCAATCTCTTACTTTCACAACACCAAGATTAACACTCAACCAAGAATCAATGTTTAAGCATTCGAGAGTTAATTAAAACATATAATCCACACATACACAAGTAGGACTTGGTTGTAACAATGGTGATGGGTTGGGCTTAGCATGCTTCAGACAAGTATGATTCATATCCTTACAAGGTATATCCACTCTTTCTTCTCTCAGATCATGGCAATGCTTAAAAGCTTATTCACTCAAGTATATGTGAAAGAACATATTTTAAGGCAATCAAATAGCTCACATTTTAAGAAACGAAAAGCACTTTGTGAATATAATTTTTTTCAAAAGATCTCATGAAGGATATCAACTACTTGCACGAATGGACTGCCATAGGTTCAACTCTTGTGACTCATCTCCACATCAAAGGCTGTCCCATCTTAAGGATCAAGAAGGTCCTCTCAAAGGTTGTAATGGGGCCAAGGCTCAAGGTTTTAAGAAATGAAAGGTAAGGAATTTAACAAAGTGTCCTAAAAACCTAGCAGAGCTCATGTAGATATAGAGACTTCTAGAAATCCACCAAGGCATTGCAAAAACGTCATAATCCCATAGAGGTAACATCAAAGGGCCTAATGTCTTCATGTTGGGCCCAATCTTCATTCTAAACTTCCTTTGAACTATAGTGAAATGGACAAAGACCAAATTTTTCAATAGTGGGTCTTCAATTCAAAGCAAACTCCAAAATCACTAAGTATGGGGAACTAAAATCCATGGACATATATTTTTTTTTCTAGCCGTACACATTCTTTTCATTTTCTTTTTTTTTTTCATTTTTCACGGCTATCACATAATCTTTCTTTTCATGGACAAGTCTACCCCCACACTTGAACTTTCACCTCTTCTCAATCTTCATCCTTAGCACCAAACCCATGTAGTATGTCTCAAAAGATAGCTCCACTAAGTTCTTAGAACAAAGGGTAGGGTTGTAACTATACTAAGCTTCATGGTTAAGGATTTTAAGGGTGATGAATGAAAAGGCTTAATGTAGGCTCAAAGGGGCTTATCTAAGGGAGTCCCACGACGGGCACAAATGGGGACACAAGCTCATTTGGCAATGGTGGTAATTCCTAGGGTGCCTCTATCCTTTCCAGAATCAGGGCCATGTATTGATAAAATGTCTCAACAAGCACAAGAGCGAATTCTAGCATTCTCTAGTCCATTAAACTTAATCTATGGCAAGCAATCAATCAAGATGAAAGAATAATGAGATCATCAAAACATCGCCAAGAAATTAAGAATATATATTTTTTTTCACTCCAAGAAAAAGGAACATGGGCTCAATTATCTCACATGGGCTTTATGAATCACAACTCATCCTAACATGCTCATATTCTGTACCAAGGTCACGAAATCCATATCCACTACACATGCATACATTTTTCATATATCTCAATTAACCAAAGAATACCATTTAAAATCATCTCAATATTGTGATCCTCTTTTAGCCATAATTTCAGAGATATAAAATCATCCTAGACAGTTGAAAGGGCATCCTAAGACTCAAAACAAAAACAAAAGCAACGAAATTTTTTATTTTTGACATTTTTCGATTTTTTTGTATTTTTCAATATATGACTCAAGATAAAGGTATAAATCCCTTCCCCCACACTTAAATATTGCATTGTCCTCAATGTAATCAATCATAAGCATGCAATGAAACAAGTAAGCATAGATAGAAGGCATTTATGAAAACAAATCCTAAAATAAAAACAAAAGAGAAAAAATTGAAAAATAAAAAGAAATAGGGTAAGAGAAAGCAAATCTGTGTAGGTAGACTCATTCACAGCTACTTCTGAATTGGGTTGCCTCCCAAGCAGCGCTTGAATTTAACGTCTTTCAGCCAGACAGTACCTCCATTAAATAAAGTTAGTGACTATAATTAACTAAGAAATACAAAATATACAAACAAGTTTAACTATGAATTACAAACTACAAACAATTAACAAGTACATTGTACACAAGACACAAGTTAGGTACACAAGTGAGTAAAAAAAAAAAAAAATGAAAAATATTTACACAAATGTTTCTTTTTTTACCTTAGTGCATCACAACATTTTGTTACATTTTCTTTTGTCATAAATATTATTGATATCAAATCTAATTCCAAGCGGTAAATCAAGTGGACGTGCGGCCCAAGTATAGTCGCCTAGACACAAAGTCCCTCCTACATCCGTTGGGCAACCTTACTGAGATGGCCAGGTAGGGGAGGGCGAACACAAGAGGTAGGATCCATTTTGGCATAGGCTACTCCCTCATTGAGGTTTACGCCCATTTGTAAGCACTTCTGGATCCAGAACCCGTTATGAACGTTGTCCCCTTCCTAGACACCATCTCACATAGGATATTCTTACTAGGATGTAAAAGGTCCTAAGTGTGAAGACAGTTCAATGAATGTTAATAAAGGCCGCCCTCAACCTTAAGGGACCTGAATTAGGTACCAATAAGGGGTTTAGGCCAATATTAATAAACACGACTTCACCTATTCCTTCTTTAATTTACAACTCACAATTAAACTCGTGTTCAACAATATAAAAAACAACCTAAGTAATTAATTAACTAATTTCGAGAATTACAAACAATTAACAAGTAAATTTTTTTTTTTTTTTTTTTTTTTACGATCACAATATAAACAAAACAACATATATTCACAATATGACAAATGATTTTTCAATCCCCGGCAACGGCGCCAAAAATTGATACGCTTTAAGCAAGCGCATAATTTAACTCTGAAATATCGTTAGTAGTATAAGCAAATAGGGATCGTTCTATTCCGGGGATTGAGGGTACACCTGTCATTGTCAAACAATTAAACAATTAAAATTAAAATAGAGTATAATATTCACAAAGATATTCACAACTATAAACATTTTACACGAAAAAGGGGGGGATTTTGTTTTTGGTTTTTTCGAAAATAAAACTAAGATAACAAAACAATTAAAATGCAAAAACATAAAAGCACGAATGGAATGAGAGAACAAAGATCAAAAACCGAAACATATGATTAAAATTGATTCAAACCCTAATATTGTTCATCTAAGTCATGAGAAAGGAGTTGATCATGTGAAACATTCGAAAGCAAATGAATTCCCATTTTTTACTTTTCAATGCTAATTAACCTAAGCGAAAGCACCTAGATTAATCCTATCAAACATGCAATCAAACCCTAGAAAGCTAGTCAATCATGTCATGTTTAACGCATTACACATAGAGAAAGGCTATCAACTCAAGTGTACAACTTAGTATGGAAAAGTCCACCTAATTGCAATTCTCTTTAATTAAATTCGATCTTTGTACAAAACCTTTACTACTTTGATTCAAGTTTACACAAAACGAAAAGTCGATTTCATGTTCTTAAACCTAGCACCAATTATATCGAAACCCTAAGTGTTTGCAACCACATAAGATTAAAATACAAAAGTTATCTATAACGCAAATTTAATTAAACAAACCCACATAAGCAACTCTCGAAGAACAATAATATGAAGAAGCTTCAAGGAGAGATTGAGTATAGGCGACTATCCCTATATCGTAGTCAACGCCAACCAAGTGAGAAATTAAGAGAGAAAAGAGGAAGCAACGTGCCAACCAAGCAAAGATGACGCAAGGAGAGATTCAAGGGAGAAATAAAAGGAAAGAGAATATGTGTTGAACACAAAAAGCTCTCAAAAGACGTCTAGATTCATTCCTAGAAGTTCTAAAGGAAGTTTGGCCGAAATTGAAGTAGAAAATCAGAATATTATCAAAGTATTTCGGCAACTAAATAATAGGGAGATATTCTAGAGAATTATGTGATTGGTTGGACCACTTCATAGGGCTTATGTGGCAAGCTTGCATTGGAGGAAGATATGTGGAATTATCATGTTAGTTCCGTGGGAATTAAAGAAGATTACACGGCTTGGAAAGCAAGGAGGCCGAGCTCCTATATATACTCCCTTAATGAAGACGTTGGGGGTTCCTCTCCATACAATTTACAACTTAGAAAAATCAGAAAATCCCTTTAGCATAGCCGTGAGTTTCTCCATCCTCTAGAGCAAGCCACGAGTTCAAGCAAGGCCAAGGAAGAGAAGAAGAAGCCGTGACCTATTCCTCCACCATCCACCATTGAAGACTTGCTTTCAAGCTTCAAGGATCACAACGAAAATCATTCATCTTCATCTTCCATCCACGGTGTAATTCGACCTCTACTTTGTAACCTTTGTTTGAATTTCGTTGGTTTTGTTCTAGTTGACATATGTGTTTGAATGAATATTAATTTCTGGAATTTTATATGATTGAATGAAATTTTCAGATTCATATTATTGTGCTTCGAGAGTTGCTTATGTGGGTTTGTTTAATTAAATTTGCGTTATAGATAACTTTTGTATTTTAATCTTATGTGGTTGCAAACACTTAGGGTTTCGATATAATTGGTGCTAGGTTTAAGAACATAAAATCAACTTTTTGTTTTGTGTAAACTTGAATCAAAGTAGTAAAGGTTTTGTACAAAGATCGAATTTAATTAAAGAGAATTGCAATTAGGTGGACTTTTCCATACTAAGTTCTACACTTGAGTTGATAGCCTTTCTATGTGCTTTATGCGTTGAACATGTCATGATTGACTAGCTTTCTAGGGCTTGAATGCATGTTTGATAGGATTAGTCTTTGTGCTTTCACTTAGATTAATTAGCATTGAAAAGTAAAATATGGGAAATTGTTTGCTTTCTAACGTTTCACATGATCAACTCCTTTCTCATGACTTAGATGAACAATATTAGGGTTTGAATCGATTTTAATCATATGTTTCGGTTTTTTATCTTTATTCTCTCATTCCATTTGTGTTTTTATGTTTTTGCATTTTAATTGTTTTATTAACTTAGTTTTATTTTCGAAAAACCAAAAACAAAATCCCCCCTTTTCGTAAATAATTGTTTATACTTGTGAATATCTTTGTAAATATTATACTTTGTTTTAATTTTAATTGTTTAATTGTTTGACAATGACAGGTGTACCCTCAATCCCCGGAATAGAACGATCCCTACTTACTTATACTACTAATGACATTTCAGGGTTAAATTATGCGCTTGCTTAGAGCGTATCAATTTTTGGCGCCGTTGCCGGGGATTGAAAAACCATTTGTTATATTGTTAATATTTGTTCTGTTTATATTGTGACCGAAAAAAAAAAAATTACTTGTTAATTATTTTGTAATTGTCGAAAATTAGTAGATTAATTACTTAGGTTGTTATTTTTATTGTTGAACACAAGTTTAATTGTGAGATGTAAATTAAAGAAGGAATAGGTGAAGTCGTGTTTATTAATATTGGCCTAAATGATGCGCTTTTAGCAAGCGCATAATTTAACCCTGAAATGTCATTAGTAGCATAGAATAAATAGGGATCGTTCTATTCCGGGGATTGAGGGTACACCTGTCATTGTCAAACAATTAAAACAATTAAAATCAAAACAAAGTATAATATTCACACATATGCACATTATTTACGAATTAAAAGGGGGTTTTTGATTTTGGTTTTTCTGAAAATAAAACTAAGTTAATAAAACAATTAAAATGCAAAAACATAAAATTATAAATGGAATGCAAGAACAAAGATCAAAATCGAAACATATGATTAAAATTAATTCAAGTTCATCATTGTTCATCATAGTCATGCAAGAAGAATTGATCATGTGAAACGTTCAAAGCAAACAATTTCCCATATTTTACTTTCAACGCTAATTAATCTAAGTGAAAGCACATAGACTAATCCTATCAAACATGCATTCAAGCCCTAGAAAGCTAGTCAATCATACATGTCTAACGCATTACGCATCTAGAAAGGCTATCAATTCAAATGTGCAACTTAGTATGAAAAAGTCCACCTAATTGCAATCTTCTTTGATTAAATTCGGTTTTTGTACAAAACCTTTACTACTTATTGATTCAAGAACACAAAACCAAAAAGTTGATTCATGTTCTTAAATTCGTAGCACCAATTATATAAAAACCCTAGGTGTTTGCAAGCACATAAGATTAAAATACAAAAGTTATCTATCATGCAAATTTAATCAAACACTCACACATAAGCAACCATAAATCGCAAAACATGAATCTGAAAATTAACAATTAATCATAGAATTTCAGAATTCGAAACTTGTTCAAACACATGTGTCAACTAGGGCATAACCAACGAAAATTACAAAGCATAACTTCAATAAGGAGTCGTGAATCAAGGTTTAGACACACGGCCCAAAGATTCTAGTTTTAATACAAGTCTCCCTTCCCTTTATCTTTTGGGAACTCTTTTCACACAGAGCCAGGTAGTAGAGGAACGATTTTGGCGGAGCTCAGCTCACTTGATTAGCAGGGGACGAGACCCTTTGCTAGCACTTCTCGTATCCAATCAACCTAGACACCCTATGCTAGTAAGGCGCGCCTACTTGATAAAGAAAACTTTGACAAGTATTAACAAGAAAATATTTCACCTAGTCCATTATGACTCACAACTTCTTACCAAACCCAACTATTTCGAAAATTGTCTAAGTATATGACTTCAACAAGACATCATGAACTATTGTTTTGGACGTGCGGCCCAAGTCCTTGCCTCCACACATATTTCTTCTCAAATCCTTTGGGCAACCTTACTGAAATGGCCAGTGCGGGGGAGGACGAGCACGAGAGGTAGAAACCATTTTGGCACAAGCTACTCCCACATAGTGGTTTACGCTCGTTTGATTGCCTTTCTGGTTTCAAAACCTGTCATGAACGTTGTCCCTTCCTAGTCACCATCTCACATAGGCTATACTTACTTAGATAAGAGAAAACCTAAGTGCAAGACATTTTTCAAGTGTTAATAAAAGCCGCCCTCAACCTTAAGAGACCTGAATCAGGCACTAATAAGGGGTTAAGGCTAATATCAACAAAAGAGACTTCACCTATTCCATAATAGTTCATAATCCCTTACCAAAATCATACCTTAGTAGCGTTTTCATCACATGAAGACTTTTCAATCCCCGGCAACGGCGCCAAAAATTGATACGTGCAAAAGCATCGTCAATTTAAACCCTGAAAAATATCATCG
The DNA here is from genome assembly GCF_958449725.1 of Rosa rugosa. Lineage (NCBI taxonomy): Eukaryota > Viridiplantae > Streptophyta > Magnoliopsida > Rosales > Rosaceae > Rosa > Rosa rugosa. The sequence continues at coordinate 23,933,196 of NC_084823.1, forward strand.
TTAGTATAGAGCAAATAGGGTATCGTTCAAAACCGGGGATTGAGGGTGCTAACATGTGAGAACAAATTAAAGAAAAGAATATACAAGTCACGAAATTAAAGAACAAACATATACAAGGTTACAAAAATATTTTACAAGTTTACAAGAAAGAATTATGAAACAACAAAGAGTTAGAGAGCACACATACATGTTCACACGATTTAGAGAGCAAGGAATGAGAAAAACAAATATACAAGTCTACATATATATAAGATCGAAAATTAGAGAGAAAATTAAGTTAGAAAAGGTTTTGGAAATCCTACTCCTATTTATACACAATTTACAAATCCATATACAACAAGGAAACAAAAATCCCTAAAGAACACCACCAAAAATCCCTAAGAAACACAATTCCTAAAAAACACCAAAGAAATCCCTATTTTTTAGCAATCCCCTAAAAAACACAAGACAATTTCCTAAAAACCACTAAATTAATTCCTAGAAAACACTAACACATATTTACTATTCACGGAGTTACTATTCACGAATTTAAAAATATATTTTCAGATTATTTATTTTATTAACTACATTAACATGCTACCTAAAAACTCTAAGTTAATTTTATTTATTTACACAAACAAGAAAACATAAAGATGGGGGGTTTTTGAAGATTGAAAACATAAATTTTAGAAAACATATAAAAGATTAAAAACATTTTATTTACATAGGTGGGAAAAGAAGAATTTTTGGAAAACAATTCATCAAGAACCTTTCAAGAACAACATATTCATGCATCCCTTAATCTTGTTAATTACCATGGAAAGATATCAACCAAGAAACAAAGTTACAAGCGCCCAATGTCCCTTATATGACTTCCCTTTACGCAATTGATCGACGAAGCGCCAAACCAACATATTTCAAATGCAAGTATCACACAATCGAAGCGACTCATAATCTCATGCATTCAAATCATTAAGATCAAGTGAAAGTTTAGTCAATAAACATGCAAATTCAAGTATTCGAAGCGAATCTTTTCATTACATGCATAATCTGATCTCGACCTTTGTACAAAGCCTTTACTACTATATTGAATTAGGGTCCTAATGCGCTCAAAGCAAGCGCATAATTTAACCCTGAAATGTCATTAGTAGCATAGAATAAATAGGGATCGTTCTATTCCGGGGATTGAGGGTACACCTGTCATTGTCAAACAATTAAACAATTAAAATTAAAACAAAGTATAATATTTACACATATGCACATTATTTACGAATTAAAAGGGGGTTTTTGATTTTGGTTTTTCTGAAAATTAAACTAAGTTAACAAAATAATTAAAATGCTAAAACATAAAAATACAAATGGAATGCAAGAACAAAGATCAAATCGAAACCCATGATTAAAGTTGATTCAAGTTCATCATTGTTCATCATAGTCATGCAAGAGGAATTGATCATGTGAAACGTTCAAAGCAAACAATTTCCCATATTTTACTTTCAACGCTAATTAATCTAAGTGAAAGCACATAGACTAATCCTATCAAACATGCATTCAAGCCCTAGAAAGCTAGTCAATCATACATGTTTAACGCATTAAGCATCTAGAAAGGCTATCAATTCAAATGTGCAACTTAGTATGAAAAAGTCCACCTAATTGCAATCTTCTTTGATTAAATTCGGTTTTTGTACAAAACCTTTACTACTTATTGATTCAAGAACACAAAACCAAAAAGTTGATTCATGTTCTTAAATTCGTAGCACCAATTATATAAAAACCCTAAAAGTTTCGAACCCTTTAAGATTAACATACAAAAGATTTCTATCATGCAAATTTAATCAAACACTCACACATAAGCAACCATAATTCGCAAAGTATGAATCTGAAAATTAACTATTAATCATAAAATTTCAGAAAACAATACTTGTTCAAACATATGTGTCAACTAAGGCATAACCAACGAAAATACAAACAAAGTTACAAGGAAGAATCGAATTACACCAAGAGATGGAGATGGTGATGAACGAAAAGGTGATGTGATCTCTTGAATTTCGAAAGCAATCTTCAAGGTGGAGGATGGATGGTGTTCACGGCTTGTCTTCTTCTTCCTTGGCCTTGCTTGCACTTCGTGGTTGCCTTAGAGGGTGGAGAAGAGCACGGCTAGGCTAGAGAGCTTTTCTGAATTTTTTCTAAAGTTGTAAAAACACAAAGGAAAGGAACCCTTGACGTTGAGAATGTGTGAGAATATATAGTGGACGCCTCCTTGCTTTCCAAGCCGTGTAAACCTCTAAATATCCCAAGGAATTAATCTGAAAATGCCACATAATTTCCTCCAATAATAGCTAGCCAAATAAGCCCTATGACATGGTTCAACCAATCACAAAACTCCATTTTAATTCCCTAATATTTTTGGCCGAAATATATAAAGATATATTCTGATTTTGTAGTTCAATTTCGGCCAAACTTCCTTAGAGAATATAGGGAACGAACCTAGACTCCTTTTTGGCCGTTTCTTGGTCTCCACACTTTGGCTTTCCTTAAAACTCTCCCCTAGAATCTCTCCTTGCCGAATTCTCTAGGGTTTCTTCATGAATATCACGGCAATTCCTTCTTTTCCTCTTGGCTTGGACGGCAAAAGATCTTCTAGGGTTTATCTCTTGATGTATTTCCATAAAAATAGCCCTAGAAAATCTCCCTAGAATATCTCCTTTTAATTTCTGATTTTTGGACGCCAACTCCTTGTTTCTCTCTTCATTTTGGACGGCAAAACTCTCCTAGGGTTTCTTCATGCGTCACAAACCCTAATCTCTTGGGCCATGATGGGCCATGATCCATTTTGCCGAAAATTCAAAGTGCTCTTGGGCTTCGTTGCTTCATCTTCAAGCCTTCTTATTTTCCAACGCAAAACACTTCATTTTCTTCATTTCTTTTCATAGTTGCGTTGGAAACTTCATTGGTAAGCTCTCCTCCATTTCGCAGGGTTTCCTGGTTGCACTAGGAAAGCTTGTTTCTTCATTTCTGCTCAAATGTGTGGACCGTTATCTCTCATATTTGTTCGTCTTGATGTTCGCAGGCTCCTCTTTCCATTCGTGCGTTCATTTCCACTTTTTAGCTCGGAGGTCCTGAAAATAGAAACTAGTATGAGAAATAGAAACTTTCCTAATTTGAAAAATAGAAACTTACTAAAAATGAAAAATAGAAAGTTACTAAAAATGAAAAATAGAAACTTGCCAGAAATGAGAAATGAAAACTACAAGAATAGAAACTTTCTAAAAATGGAAAATAGAAACTAAGAAAAATGGAAACTTTCTACAAATAGGAACTTTCCCAATCAAAGAATGGAAACTTTCCTAAACAGAGTTTTACTAAGGAAATGACGCAAGAAATGTAAGGAAATGCAGTTAAAACGTCGCATTAAAATGCTCCTATCAAATTCCCCCACACTTAGCTTTTGCTAGTCCCTTAGCAAAATCAAACAAAGACACACACTAAGACTCAACGAAAATTAAAGACTCAAACAAACAAAGACTCTATTGCCCTTCAACTTTTTGTCTCAGCAATCTCTTACTTTCACTACACCAAGATTAGCACTTCACCAAGAATCAATGTTTAGGCATTCGAGAGTTAATTAAAACATATAATCGACACATACACAAGTAGGACTTGGTTGTAACAATGGTGATGGGTTTAAGCTTAGCATGCTTCAGACAAGTATGATTCAAATCTCACAAGTATATCCCTCTTTCTTCTCTCAGATCATGGCAATGCTTAAAAGCTTATTCACTCAAGTATATGTGAAAGATAAACAAGTGTATCACATATAAAGAAACGAAAGCACATAAATATTCTTTTAAAGATCTCATGAAGGATATCAACTACTTGCACGAATGGACTGCCATAGGTTCAACTCTTGTAACTCATCTCCACATCAAGGCCTGTCCCATCTTAAGGATCAAGAAGGTCCTCTCTCTCAAGGGTTGTAATGGGGCTCAGGCTCAAGGTTTAAAGAAACGAAAGGTAAGGATTTATCAAAGTGTCCTAAAAACCTAGTAGAGCTCATATGAATGTAGAGATCTCGAAATTCCACCAAGGCATTGCAAAAACGTCACTTCCCCATATAGGTCACATAAAAGGGCCAAATGTCTTCATGTTGGGCCCAATCTTCAATGTAAACTTCCCTTGACTCTAGTGAAATGGACAAAGGCCAAATTTTTCTGTAGTGGGCCTTCAATTTAAAGCAGAACTCCAAAATCACTAAGTATAGGGAACTTAATCCATAAACATTTCTTTCTTTTTATTTCTTTTTAGCCGTATATATTTTTTCTTTCTTTTCATTTTTCACGGCTTTCTCATATTTTTTTCTTTTCATGGACAAGTCTACCCCCACACTTGAACTTTCACCTCTTCTCAATCTTCATCTTTAATACCAAACCCATGTAATATGTCTCAAAAGTTAGCTCTACTAAGTTCTTAGAACAAAGGGTAGAGTTGTAACTACACTAAGCTTCATGGTTAAGGATTTTAAAGTGATGAACGAAAAGGCTTAATGTAGGCTCAAAGGGGCTTATCTAGGGGGGTCCCACGACGGGCACAAATAGGGACACAAGTTTATATGGCAATGGTGGTAATTCCTAGAGAACCTCTATCCCTTCCAGAATCAGGGCCATGTATTGATATTACGTCTCAACAAGCACAAGAGCGAATTCTAGCATCTCTAGTCCATTAAACTTAATCTATGGCAAGCAGTCAATCAAGATGAAAGAATAATGAGATCATCAAAACATCGCCAAGAAATTAAGAATATATTTTCATTTTCACTCCAAGAAAAAGGAACATGGCTCAAATATCTCACATGGGTTTTATGAATCAAAACTCATCCTAACATGCTCATATTCTGTACCAAGGTCACGAGATCCATATCCACTACACATGCATACATTTTTCATATATCTCAATTAACCAAAGAATACCATGTTAAAAATCATCTCAATGTTGTGATCCTCTTTTAGTCATGATTTCAGAGATATAGAATCATCCTAGACAGTTGAAGGGGCATCCTATGACTCAAAACAAAAACAAAAGCAACGAAATTTTTTTTTTTTTTTTTTTTTTTTATTTTTCTGACATTTTGCGATTTTTTTTTTGTATTTTCCAATATATATGACTCAAAATAAAAGACAAAAATGTAAATCCCTTCCCCCACACTTAAATATTGCATTGTCCTCAATGTAAGCAATTATAAGCATGCAATGAAACACTTAAGCATATAGAGATGGAATTTACGAAAATAAAGTTCAAAGACAAACAAAAAGCATAAAATAAAGAAGTAGGGAGGAAAAAGAGCAAATCTGCGTTGAAGGCTCCTCCACAGCTACTTCTGAATTGGGTTGCCTCCCAAGCAGCGCTTAATGTTTATAGTCTTTCAGCCTAGACTTGTACCTCCATTTAATCCTCAAGAGGTGGAACGTTTTGGAGGGGTACTTCCTCCACTTCGTGTTCCACAAAGGCCTCATAGTAAGGCTTCAAGCGATGGCCATTCACTTTGAACTCGTTACCTGTTTGTTCACTCTTTATCTGCACAGCTCCATGAGAAAACACATTAGTGATAACAAAAGGTCCAATCCAACGAGAACGAAGTTTACCTGGGAAGAGTTTTAGACGAGAATGGAAGAGAAGAACTTTTTGACCCACAACAAAAGTCTTCCTTCGAATCATTTTATCATGGAATGCCTTAGTCTTTTCTTTATAGATGTTGGCACTTTCGAAAGCATCATTCCTAATCTCCTCTAACTCTTGCAACTGCAGCTTCCTATGAAGCCCAGCTTCATCAATATCCATGTTAAACTGCTTCACAGCCCACCAAGCTTTGTGCTCTAACTCCACAGGTAAATGGCAAGGTTTGCCATAGACAATACGATATGGGGACATACCTATGGGAGTCTTGTATGCAGTTCTGTAGGCCCACAAAGCATCCTCCAAGCGGAGGGACCAATCCTTCCTGTTGGGGTTCACAGTCTTTTCCAATATCCCCTTGATCTGACGATTTGAGACCTCAGCCTGCCCACTAGTTTGGGGGTGATAAGGTGTAGACACCTTATGTGTAACATCATATTTCTTCAACAAGGCCTCAATCGTCCGATTGCAAAAATGGGATCCACCATCACTAATGAGAACTCTAGGCATTCCAAACCTGCTAAAGATGTTAGACTTGATAAAATCTGCAACAACCTTAGAGTCATTAGTTCTAGTGGCCTTTGCTTCCACCCATTTGGAAACATAGTCCACTGCAAGTAAGATATATAGAAACCCAAAAGATGAAGGGAAAGGTCCCATGAAATCTATGCCCCAGACATCAAATATTTCAACAGTTATGATATTGGACAATGGCATTTGATCTCTAGAACTTAGATTTCCGGTTCGTTGGCATCTATCACAAGTTAAACAATATGCATGTGCATCCTTAAATAACGTTGGCCAAAAGAACCCAGACTCTAACACCTTAAAAACAGTCTTTTTAGACCCAAAGTGACCCCCACATGCTTTAGAATGGCAAAACGAAAGTATGGCATTATGTTCATGTTCAGGCACACATCTCCTAATCAGTTGATCAGAGCAATATTTCCACAAATAAGGTTCATCCCAAACATATTGCTTAACAGTTTTCTTAAGCCTATCTCTATGAGCACGTGACATGGTATCAGGAATCTTCCTAGACACAATATAGTTCACAATATCAGCATACCATGGTTCACTTACCTGAAGTCCAAAAAGCTGCTCATCTGGAAACATCTCCACCAGAGGGAGAGGGTCTTCTGCATGTACCAAACGACTCAAGTGGTCAGCTACCACGTTTTCACTACCCTTCTTGTCCTTGATGTCAACGTCAAACTCTTGTAAGAGTAGGACCCATCTGATAAGCCTTGGTTTCGCCTCCTTCTTGGTCATCAAGTACTTCAAAGCTGCATGGTCAGTATAAATAATTACCTTGGTACCAAGTAAGTAGGAACGAAACTTTTCAAGGGCAAAAACAACTGCAAGGAGCTCTTTCTCTGTGGTGGAATAATTCATTTGTGCATCATTCAGAGTCCTTGAGGCGTAGTAGATGGCATAGGGTCGTTTGTCCTTCCTTTGCCCCAAAACAGCTCCAACTGCATAGTCAGAGGCATCACACATCAACTCAAAGGGCAAGGACCAATCTGGAGGTAGCATGATGGGGGCTGACGTCAACAACTCCTTAAGCTTGTCAAAAGCATCTTGACACTCTTTGTCAAAGTGGAAGGGCACATCCTTCTGGAGTAGTTGACATAGAGGTCTCGAAATCTTGGAGAAGTCCTTGATAAACCTCCTATAAAAACCTGCATGGCCAAGGAAAGAACGAATCTCTCTCACAGAAGTGGGAGAGGGTAAGTAACGCACAATGTCAACCTTGGCCTTATCGACCTCTATTCCCCTAGCAGAGACAATATGTCCTAAAACTATTCCTTGCTTAACCATAAAATGGCATTTCTCCCAATTAAGTACAAGGTTAGTTTCCATGCAACGTTTGAGAATTATTTCCAGATTATTAAGACAATCATCAAAATTCTTTCCAAAGACTGAAAAGTCATCCATAAATACCTCTATGATTTTCTCAATATAATCTGAAAAGATACTTACCATACACCTCTGAAAGGTACCTGGAGCGTTGCAAAGGCCAAAGGGCATACGTCTATAGGCAAACGTCCCAAAGGGGCAAGTGAAGGTTGTCTTCTCTTGATCTTCATTGGCTATGGCAATCTGATTGTAGCCTGAGTAGCCATCCAAGAAGCAGTAGTAGTCATGTCCAGCTAGGCGCTCAAGCATCTGATCAATGAATGGAAGAGGAAAGTGATCTTTCCTTGTTGTTGCGTTGAGCTTCCTATAATCAATGCACACTCGGTGACCTGTGACTGTCCTTTGGGGCACCAGTTCGTTCTCAGCATTCTTCACCACAGTTACCCCAGATTTCTTGGGCACAACCTGAACTGGAGAGACCCACTTGGAGTCTGAAATGGGGTAGATCACCCCACAATCTAGGAGTTTGATAACCTCCTTCTTCACAACTTCCATCATTGGAGGGTTGAGACGACGTTGAGCCTCTCTTGTGGGTTTAGACCCCTCCTCTAGAAGTATCCTATGGACGCAAGTTGTAGGACTAATTCCCTTGATGTCCGCCAATGTCCATCCTATGGCGGTCTTGTGTTGCTTCAGCATCTCCACCAACTTCTCTTCTTGTGGAGTCGTAAGCGCAGAGGACACTATCACTGGTAAGGTCTCCTTGTCTCCTAAGTAGACATACTTCAAATGGTCTGGAAGAGGTTTAAGCTCAAGTTCTGGGGCCTGGACCACTGAAGGTAAAGTCTTGTTAGTAGATAACTGAATGGACAAAGGAGAATTAGACTTACCTATATAAGGGGATGCTTCAAGGAAGGAGACGTTTTCAATTATCTTTCCTTCACAAGTGTCCTTCAATTCCTCCTTTGAGATAATGGCACCACCTTTTGTGTACCCTACTCCTTGTTCGAGGGTTGTGGCTAGGGTATCCTCATTCATGGCCTCAAACATTTTCTGGGCAAGGTCATCCAAAATATCAATAGAATAACAGTCATTTATATCAAGAGGATACCTCATGGCTTCAAAAATGTTGAAGCCAATAACGTCACCATCAAACTCCATGGTGAGAGAACCTGCATACACATCTATCTTTGTCCTAGCTGTCCTTAAGAAAGGACGTCCCAAAAGCAAAGGAGTGGAACTCACAGGGGAATCCTCCATTTCTAACACATAAAAATCAGCTGGGAAGATAAGATGGTTAACCTGCACAAGCACATCCTCCAACAAACCTTTAGGGTATGCATTGGATCTGTCAGCTAACTGAATGATAACATTATCAGATTTAAGTTCCCCTAGACCTAGGGTTTCATAAACAGAGTAGGGCATAACATTAACAGATGCACCTAGATCTAGCATGGCATTCTTAAATCTGGAGTTACCAATAGTACATGGAATAGTAAAGCTTCCAGGATCCTTACACTTTGGAGGAATCTTCCTCTGAATCAAGGCAGAAACGTTCTCACTTACCTTTACCACCTCCTTTTCACGGTTCACTCTCCTAGTAGTGCAAAGCTCTTTAAGGAACTTGGCATACTTAGGGACTTGCTTGATGGCCTCTAGGAGGGGTAAGTTCACTTGTACCTTCTTGAAAGTTTCCAAGATAGCTTGGTCACTTTCATCCTTCTTGGATTTAGCAAATCTGCGTGGAAAGGGCATGCAAGAAGAAGAAGGGTTAGTGATAACCGAATTGGATAAGTTAGAATTAATACCTTGAATATCCGGTTTTGCCTTTGGTGGTGAGGACGCCTTGAGTTCTTCCTTGGACGTTGCAGGGTCCTTTTCAATACCCAACTTTGTGGGTTCATGGCCTTCCTCAATCTCTATGCTTACTTGGGCCTTTTTGGGTTGCTTGGGTTGATCCAGAAATGGCCTTCCACTCCTTGTAGTCACAACTGATGCATTCTCCACATTACCCTTAGGATTAGGTATTGTGACACTAGGGAGCTTCCCATTCTCATGAATCTTGCTCATGAAATCCACAACTTGGCCCATCTGCTTCTTGAGTTCTGCAATGTCCTTAGTATGGGTCTGTTGCCCTTGGATCAAAGCCTGAGTAGAGTTTGTCAAGGCTTGTGTAGAAGCAGTCAAGGCTTCCAACGTCTTATCATAATGGGAATTGGAATTCCCAGAGTTCTGTTGAGGAGGAGGCATGTAAGGAGCTTGAGGACGTTGAAAAGTAGGCCCTTGAGGACGTTGAAAGTTCCCACCAAGAGGATTCTGAACATTGTCATTGTTGGTCCACTTGAAGTTGGGATGGTCCCTCCATCCTGGGTTATAAGTATTGGAATAAGGGTCATGTCTAGGACGTTGAGGTCCTCCCTGATATCCTCCTTGATATCCTCCAATAGCATTAGCAGATTCCCATCCTCCATGTTCATTGAGTTGAGGGCATTGATCAGTAACATGCCCTTGCATAGAGCATACCCCACAAGCTATGGATGCACCAGGTCCCTTGGAACTTATGACTTGGTTCATGAGCAAGGTGAGCTTATTCAGTTGATCCTCAATGGCATTGTTCCTACCCACTTCATGTACCTTTCGAATGGAGTGCCCTACACCCTCGTATTGTTGACTGTTGAGGGCACGATTCTCAATAAGTTCCTTTCCCTCTGCAGGTGACTTGTCCACAAAAGCTCCTCCAGCTGCAGCATCAAGCATTTGCCTCTCTAAGGGTAAGAGTCCCTCATAGAAGCATGTCAGTAGGGTCTCATCCTTCATCTGATGTTGAGGACATTGAGCAAGTAAGGAGTTGAACCTCTCATAATAGGCAGAATAGGACTCATCTGGAGCTTGTTCAATTCCACTAAGCTTCTTCCTGAGTGTGATGACCTTGGAAGCTGGGAAGTATCGTTCCAAGAAGGCCTTCCTCATAGTGTCCCAAGAGGTGATACGTCCAGCAGGAATCTCATATAGCCAATCTTTGGCTCTGTCAGCTAAGGAAAATGGAAATGCTTTCATCCTTAGAATGTTCTCATCTGCTCCTTGTGGTTGCATATTAGAACACACAACCTGAAATGCCCTAAGATGCTTGTTGGCGTCCTCCATAGGAAGCCCATGAAACTTAGGGAGTTGGTGCAATAATCCACTCTTCAGCTCAAACTCTGCATTCCTTCCTGCAGCAGGGGCAGGGTACACAATACCTATAGGGGGTCCTCCCTCAACTGTTGCTGTGGATAGTTCCCTAATGGATGCCATTCTCTCTTCTTGAACTTCTTCAGGTGGTGGTGTAGGTGGTGGTGTAGAGTTAGACGAAATCACAGGTGACGGTGAACGTGAAGGAGGAGATGGGGTAGGTGTAGGTGATGTAGATTCCTCAGAAGGATAGATTCTCTTCCCTTGCTCGTTAAACTTGTACTCTTTGAATTGCAAGGAAGAAGGTCTTCTGTACTCAAGTGTAGGAGGATTTTTCAAACGAGCGAGCCTTTCTTCAATCTCTCGTATGGTAGGGAGTTTAGAGGACTCGGACATTCATGGAATTCCTGAACAACATTAAGATGTACAGAAGTGAGTAACTTACGAAAACAAACAAAATACAAGTTAATATTTTCATACAAAAACGTCACTATTCACAATGCAACAAAAGAGACTTACATTTTGTACAAGTAAGAGAAGTAAAAACAAAACACTTTACACGTGAAGGGTATGTACAAGTATTTTATTACTATTTTTTTTAGAACTTATAAACATCGTTAATAACTCAATTGATTCCAAGTTGTAAGTCGAGCCCAATAGAAACCACTACTATTGGTGAGCTACGATATAGGGATAGTCGCCTAGACATAAGTCTCTTTCCGTGGTTTCAGAAGGCCAGATAGCCAGATTAAGAGGTAAGTGAGAGGGAGGACTCATTTTGGTGATACTACGGAGGCTACTCCCTCATTGAGGTTTACGCCCCTATTGGCTACTTCCACATTGTGGTTTACGCACAGTCTATAGTATCTCTGAGATCCAATTGAACCCATCACCCAGGGTCTCAACCTAAGACACCATCTGTAATGCCCCTTACTCAGTTTGGAAAGTACTCATGTGTTAGACTGTTCTCCTAATGCTAATAAAGGCCGCCCTCAACCTCATAAAACCTTAGAAAGGTACCAATGAAGGGTTAAGGCCAATATTAACAAAAGGGCCCTTGTCTACTCATACGATTTTACACACTTATAACAATCAAATAATTAACAACATTTATAAATCAATTTTTTTACTTTTTCATTCTTTTCCTTTACAAGTATATTAGACAAATTACACACAAAACTTTCACACAAAACACATGTACAAAACGTCACTATTCACAACTAGTTTATTTTTTTTATTTTTATTTTTTCTGATTTTTTTTTTTTTTTTTTTTTTTTTTTTTTTTTTTTTTTTTTTTTTTTTTTATTTACTTACAATTATTTTCAACACTTAGGTACGGGAACAGGGAATCTCGTTGTGCAATGGGGCTGAAACAGCTACCCTTCCAAGATTATGTTTAATCCAATATACCTTAAGTGCCACAACAATTTCTTACATTTTCTTTTTGCTATAAATACTATTGATATCGAATTTAATTCCAAGCGGTAAATCAAGTGGACGTGCGGCCCAAGTATAATCGTCTAGACACAAAGTCCCTCCTACATCCGTTGGGCAACCTTACTGAAATGGCCAGGTAGGGGAGGGCGAACACAAGAGGTAGGATCCATTTTGGCATAGGCTACTCCCTCATTGAGGTTTACGCCCATTTGTAAGCACTTCTGAATCCAGAACCCGTCATGAACGTTGTCCCCTTCCTAGACACCATCTCACATAGGATATTCTTACTAGGATGTAAAAGGTCCTAAGTGTGTTAGACAGTTCAATGAATGTTAATAAAGGCCGCCCTCAACCTTAAGGGACCTGAACTAGGTACCAATAAGGGGTTTAGGCCAATATTAATAAACACGACTTCACCTATTCCTTCTTTAATTTACAACTCACAATTAAACTAGTATTCAACAATATAAATAACAACCTAAGTAATTAATTATCTAATTTTCGACAATTACAAAATTAACAAGCAAAAATTTTTTTTTTTTTTTTTTTTTTTTTTTTCGGTCACAATATAAACAAAACATTTAACAATATAACAAATGATTTTTCAATCCCCGGCAACGGCGCCAAAAATTAATGCGCTCAAAGCAAGCGCATAATTTAACCCTGAAATGTCATTAGTAGCATAGAATAAATAGGGATCGTTCTATTCCGGGGATTGAGGGTACACCTGTCATTGTCAAACAATTAAACAATTAAAATTAAAACAAAGTATAATATTTACACATATGCACATTATTTACGAATTAAAAGGGGGTTTTTGATTTTGGTTTTTCTGAAAATTAAACTAAGTTAACAAAATAATTAAAATGCTAAAACATAAAAATACAAATGGAATGCAAGAACAAAGATCAAATCGAAACCCATGATTAAAGTTGATTCAAGTTCATCATTGTTCATCATAGTCATGCAAGAGGAATTGATCATGTGAAACGTTCAAAGCAAACAATTTCCCATATTTTACTTTCAACGCTAATTAATCTAAGTGAAAGCACATAGACTAATCCTATCAAACATGCATTCAAGCCCTAGAAAGCTAGTCAATCATACATGTTTAACGCATTAAGCATCTAGAAAGGCTATCAATTCAAATGTGCAACTTAGTATGAAAAAGTCCACCTAATTGCAATCTTCTTTGATTAAATTCGGTTTTTGTACAAAACCTTTACTACTTATTGATTCAAGAACACAAAACCAAAAAGTTGATTCATGTTCTTAAATTCGTAGCACCAATTATATAAAAACCCTAAAAGTTTCGAACCCTTTAAGATTAACATACAAAAGATTTCTATCATGCAAATTTAATCAAACACTCACACATAAGCAACCATAATTCGCAAAGTATGAATCTGAAAATTAACTATTAATCATAAAATTTCAGAAAACAATACTTGTTCAAACATATGTGTCAACTAAGGCATAACCAACGAAAATACAAACAAAGTTACAAGGAAGAATCGAATTACACCAAGAGATGGAGATGGTGATGAACGAAAAGGTGATGTGATCTCTTGAATTTCGAAAGCAATCTTCAAGGTGGAGGATGGATGGTGTTCACGGCTTGTCTTCTTCTTCCTTGGCCTTGCTTGCACTTCGTGGTTGCCTTAGAGGGTGGAGAAGAGCACGGCTAGGCTAGAGAGCTTTTCTGAATTTTTTCTAAAGTTGTAAAAACACAAAGGAAAGGAACCCTTGACGTTGAGAATGTGTGAGAATATATAGTGGACGCCTCCTTGCTTTCCAAGCCGTGTAAACCTCTAAATATCCCAAGGAATTAATCTGAAAATGCCACATAATTTCCTCCAATAATAGCTAGCCAAATAAGCCCTATGACATGGTTCAACCAATCACAAAACTCCATTTTAATTCCCTAATATTTTTGGCCGAAATATATAAAGATATATTCTGATTTTGTAGTTCAATTTCGGCCAAACTTCCTTAGAGAATATAGGGAACGAACCTAGACTCCTTTTTGGCCGTTTCTTGGTCTCCACACTTTGGCTTTCCTTAAAACTCTCCCCTAGAATCTCTCCTTGCCGAATTCTCTAGGGTTTCTTCATGAATATCACGGCAATTCCTTCTTTTCCTCTTGGCTTGGACGGCAAAAGATCTTCTAGGGTTTATCTCTTGATGTATTTCCATAAAAATAGCCCTAGAAAATCTCCCTAGAATATCTCCTTTTAATTTCTGATTTTTGGACGCCAACTCCTTGTTTCTCTCTTCATTTTGGACGGCAAAACTCTCCTAGGGTTTCTTCATGCGTCACAAACCCTAATCTCTTGGGCCATGATGGGCCATGATCCATTTTGCCGAAAATTCAAAGTGCTCTTGGGCTTCGTTGCTTCATCTTCAAGCCTTCTTATTTTCCAACGCAAAACACTTCATTTTCTTCATTTCTTTTCATAGTTGCGTTGGAAACTTCATTGGTAAGCTCTCCTCCATTTCGCAGGGTTTCCTGGTTGCACTAGGAAAGCTTGTTTCTTCATTTCTGCTCAAATGTGTGGACCGTTATCTCTCATATTTGTTCGTCTTGATGTTCGCAGGCTCCTCTTTCCATTCGTGCGTTCATTTCCACTTTTTAGCTCGGAGGTCCTGAAAATAGAAACTAGTATGAGAAATAGAAACTTTCCTAATTTGAAAAATAGAAACTTACTAAAAATGAAAAATAGAAAGTTACTAAAAATGAAAAATAGAAACTTGCCAGAAATGAGAAATGAAAACTACAAGAATAGAAACTTTCTAAAAATGGAAAATAGAAACTAAGAAAAATGGAAACTTTCTACAAATAGGAACTTTCCCAATCAAAGAATGGAAACTTTCCTAAACAGAGTTTTACTAAGGAAATGACGCAAGAAATGTAAGGAAATGCAGTTAAAACGTCGCATTAAAATGCTCCTATCAGGTCCCGAAGCGTTTTACCTAATTACTAGCTCCAATTACATGCAATCACTCTAAGTTTGCAACCAAAGAACAAGAACATGCAAAAGTTATCTATAAAGCAAAACCAGATTATCAATCCATATTTCGGCAATTAATCAAGATCAAGAACACACAAACACATCAAACATAGAAAAGCATATCAAAATCGCATCCAAAAATCAGAAAGTTAACTCATGGTTTCGGTTTTACACATAAAGAAATCAAAACAAAAAATACAAATACAAAAACACTAAACCGTGAAGAAAACATAGGGAAGATGGTATGAACAACCCTTGACTACGTCCTAAGGTCCAAAGCAGATCCAAGGCAGCAACACAAGGTAGAATTCACGGCTAGGATGGAGGATGGCACGGCTAGGAACTTGTAGATGCAAAAACCTGAAACTCAAGAGCAAACCGGTGAGAAACGAATTTGTGGAGAAAGATTGTTACCCCTGAACGTCTAATACAAAAGGTATATATAGTAGAACGTCCCAAGGCACTCCCAATTCGTTTCTACTTGGTTTCTCCAAATTTGTGTTGATCTAGGACTTGTTTGGCACAAAGCAGATTCCCGGCAGGATTGACCTCAGCGCACTAAAACGGCCATAACTTCCTCTAGAAAATAGATATTGACGAGCTGTAAAAAGCTCTGGAAACTAGACATCTGTAGCTTTCCAACCATATAAAGATCATAATTTTCTGAGCTCTGAGCAATTTTCTATGCTCCGTTGAAGTTGACTGATCTGCACAGACAGTAATCCGAATCTGTAATGGATTTGACTTTTAAAGCACAACTTAAGTCCAACTCGGTTTTCCTTCACATCACATGCCTCTCACATGTCTTCCACGCCTTATTGAAGAATGAAACGTCAAGAACTCCCTAGAACCTTCAAGAATCTCACGGCAATTCCAATCCATACTCAACTAGAAATTCAAACTCCACATTGCTTTGAAATCCGAATTCCTTGTTGCTTTCTCTTCCATGTGCACGGCATATGATCTTCTTGAGACTTCTAGATTCTTCATGAACGTTCCAAGGCTCTCCTAGTATGAGTAGAACTGGGTTTCCTTGTCCAAGTAGAACTCCTAGTCCAAGTCAGCTTCAGACTCCTACTCCAAATGGGATTCCTTTTCCTAGTCAAACTGGGAGAACTTTCATTTCTTCATTTCTTTCCATTTCTGCGCCACTTGTGCCTTCCTTAGCCATTTTTGGACTTTGAGACTCCATTTTACCTGTAAAAACACTAACTAAGTTAAATTGATCAAGATAGAGGAAATAACTTAGCAAAATATAGGGTTTAAACATTATAAACATCGCATTTTATGCTCCTATCATGACTCTTGAGACGTCTAATACACTAGGTATATATAGGAGAACGTCTTAAAGCACTCCCAATTCGTTTCTACTTGACTTCTCCAAGTTTGTGTTGATTTAGAACTTGTTTGGCACAAAACAGATTTCCGGCAGTCTTGACCTCTGTGCACTAAAACGGCCATAACTTCTTCTAGAAAATAGATATCGCCGAGCTGTAAAAATTTCTGGAAACTAGACATCTGTAGCTTTCCAACCATATAAAGATCATAATTTTCTGAGCTCTGAGCGATTTTCTATGCTCCGTTGAAGTTGACTGATCTGCACAGGCAGTAATCCGAATCTGTAATGGATTTGACTTTTAAAGCACAACTTAAGTCCAACTCGGTTTTCCTTGCCATCACATGCCTCTCACATGTCTTCCACGCCTTATTGAAGAATGAAACGTCAAGAACTCCCTAGAACCTTCAAGAATCTCATGGCAATTCCAATCCGTACTCAACTAGAAATCCAAACTCCACATTGCTTTGAAATCCGAATTCCTTGTTGCTTTCTCTTCCATGTGCATGGCATATGATCATTCTTGAGACTTCTAGATACTTCATGAACGTTCCAAGGCTTTCCTAGTATGAGTAGAACTCCATATGCAAGTAGGTTTCCTAGCTGAATACTGCTTTCTTTTCCGAGATGCTTCTACACTCTTCCGGAACCTTCTTGAGTAATCCTTATCCAACAGGGACTCCTTGTCATACTAGTATTCCTTATCTGAGTAGAATTGGGTTTCCTTGTCCAAGTAGAACTCATAGTCCAAGTCAGCTTCAGACTCCTGCTTCAACTGGGATTCCTTTTCCTAGTCAAACTGGGAAAACTTCCATTTCTTCATTTCTTTCCATTTCTGCGCCACTTGTGCCTTCCTTAGCCATTTTTGGACTTTGAGACTCCATTTACAACTGTAAAACACTAACTAAGTTAAATTGATCAAGTTAAAAGAAATAACTTAGCAAAATATAGGGTTGAAACATTATAAACGTCGCATTTTATGCTCGTATCAAATTCCCCCACACTTAGCTTTTGCTAGTCCCTTAGCAAAATCAACATAACAAACCAAAAAGACTAAGAAACAAAACAAAGAAACTAACGAAAATACTAAGTATGGAAACGAAAAACACAAGGACTCAAAACCAAAAGAAAACGCAAAAGACACTTAGACAAAAATCAAGACTCAAACAAAAATTAAAACCAAAAACAAAGATGCAAACGTCACAAACACAATGACTTCTAAGCCCTTTAACATATTGTCTCAGCAATCTCATACTTTCAAGTCACCAAGATTAGCACTTAACCAAGCATCACATCTTCAAGATATTCAAGAGCTAATTACAAAATATAATCCACATATAAGCATGTAAGACTTGGGAGTAAACAATGGTGATGGTTTAGCTCAACACATTTCAAACAAGTAATGATTCAACCTCACTTGGATATATCACTCTTTCTTCTCTCAGATTCAAGGCTCATGCTTAAAAGCTTATCACTCAATGTTATGTGAAAGATTACGAAGTAGATCACATACATAAGAAACGAAAGCACACATATATTTTTTAAAAGATCTCTTGAAAGGTATCAACCACATGCACGAATGAACCCAAGCCATAAGTTCAACAGTTATAACTCATCTCCACATCAAAGGCTGTCCCATCTTAAGGATCAACGAGGTCTTACAATTAAGGGTTGTAATGGGGCCAAGGCTTAAGGTTTAAAAGAAACGAAGGGATAG
Source organism: Rosa rugosa (assembly GCF_958449725.1). Classification (NCBI taxonomy): domain Eukaryota; kingdom Viridiplantae; phylum Streptophyta; class Magnoliopsida; order Rosales; family Rosaceae; genus Rosa; species Rosa rugosa. Next base: position 23,951,374 of record NC_084823.1, read on the forward strand.
GAAAATCACAAAGTATCCTAAAAACCTAGCAGAGCACTTGCTGATGTAGAGAGACTATCTTCAAAATCCACCATGCTTAGCAAAACGTCATGTATCCTTCTTGGGCTTATAAAAGGGCCAAGTGTCATCATGTTGGGCCCAAACTTCATTCTAACCTTCTTTTGAACAAGTGTGAATAGGACAAAGACCAAATTCTTCAACAATGGGCCTTCAATTCAAAACAAACTCCAAATCCACTAAGTATAGGGGACTAAAATCCATAAACATAACACAATAATACACATTTTTTCTTTAATTGCCGAAAACATATTCTTTTTTTTTTTTTTTTTTTTTTACGATTTCAATTTTTTTTATTATTTTTTTTTCTTTCGGCAATTACATATACTTTCTCTTATGGACAAGTCTACCCCCACACTTGAACTTCTTCATGTCTTCAAAAATGCATCCTTGACGCCAAAACTCCAAGCAAAGTCTCAAAGTATGGTCCACTAAGTCTTTAGAACAAAGGGTATGGATATAACTACACTAAGGTTAAGGGTTAAGGAATTTTGAGGGTGAGAAAAGGTTCAATGTAGGCTCAAAGGGGCTAAACTAGGGGGGTCCCACGACGGGCACAAATAGGGACACAGGCTATATTTGGCAATGGTGGTAAAATCCTAAGTAAGTACCTTTATCCTTTCCAGAATCAGGGCCATGTATTGATTATAAACATCTCAACAAGCATAACAGTGAATTCTAGCATTCTCTAGTCCATTAAACTTAATCTATGGCATGTAATCAATCAAGATGAAAGAATAATGAGATCAACAAAATCATCGCCAAGAAAATAAGAGTATAATCATTTTTTTCGTTAATCACTCACAAAGAAAGGGCACATGGCTCAAATTCTCACTTAGGGTTATTATGAATCACAACTTATCTTCCACATGTTCATATTCTGTACCAAAGTTACGCATGCACCATATCTACTACACATTCATATGCTTTTCATAAATCATAATTAACCAAAGAATATCATCAAACATTATCTCAATCTTGTGATCCTCTTTTAGCCTTAATTTCAGAGATATAAGCACATCCTAGACAGTTAAAAGGGGCATCCTAAGACTCGATCACAAAACAAAACAAAAACAACACATAAATGACGCAACAAACGAGATATATAACTTCAATAAGACATTATGAATCATGTTTTGGACGTGCGGCCCAAGTCCTTGTCTCCACACTTAGTCCTTCTCAAATCCTTTGGGCAACCTTACTAGAATGGCCAGGTGGGGGAGGACGAGCACGAGAGGCAGAACCCATTTTGGCACAAGCTACTCCAACATAGTGGTTTACGCTCGTTTGATTGCACTTCTGGATTCAAAACCCGTCATGAACGTTGTCCCCTTTTCTAGACACCATCCTACATAGGCTATACTTACTTAGATAAGAAAAGTCCTAATTGCAAGACATTGTTCGATTGTTAAAAGAAGCCGCCCTCAACCTTAAGAGACCTGAATCAGGTACTAATAAGGGGTTTAGGCAAAAATTAACAAAGGGACTTCACCTATTCCATATAATTCACGATCCCTTACCAAAATCATACATACAATAAACCTAGCAACGAAAAATAAGAAATAATAAACACACAAAACACAAAACCTAAAACAAGTTAACACAAATTTTTTTTTTTTTTATTTTCTGATTTTTCCGATTTTTTTTATTTTCTTTTTATAACCACAAAAACTAGCTAAGTGAAACATTAAACCCTTCCCCCACACTTAAATCATGCATTGTCCTCAATGTATAAACAAGTATAAAGCATACAAAGCATCAATCAAGCATGGCATAAGAGTTAACGCAACAAATCCTAAAATAAAAACAAAGTGTACGAAATTAAAAGAGAAGGGAAGAGGTCAAGAAAGCAAATCTGCGTTGATAGCTCCTCCACAGCTACGGTTGAAATGGGTTGCCTCCCATGCAGCGCTTAATGTTTAAAGTCTTTCAGCCTAGACTTGCACCTTCAATTATCCTCAGTTGGTGGCGCATCTTGGAGGGGTACATCCTCCACATTGTGCTCCACAAAAGCCTCAAAGTAAGGCTTAAGACGATGGCCATTCACCTTGAACTCACTTCCCGTTTCTGGGCTTCTTATCTGTATAGCACCATGAGAAAAAACATTAGTAACAATAAAAGGACCAACCCATCTAGAACGCAACTTACCAGGAAAAAGTCTTAATCTAGAATGAAATAAAATAACTTTTTGACCAACTACAAAGGTCTTTCCACGAATTATCTTATCATGAAAAGCCTTTGTCTTTTCCTTGTAAAGCCGTGCACTATCATAGGCATCATTTCGAATTTCCTCAAGTTCATTGAGTTGCAACTTCCTATGAACTCCAGCTGCATCCAAGTCCATGTTGAAATTCCTCACGGCCCACCAAGCTTTGTGCTCCAACTCCACAGGTAAGTGGCACGGCTTCCCATACACTAACCGGAATGGTGACATCCCAATTGGTGTCTTGTAAGCCGTCCTATATGCCCACAATGCATCCTCTAAACGTTGACTCCAATCTTTCCTTGAAGGCCCCACGGTTTTCTCAAGTATCCTCTTGATCTCCCTATTCGAAACTTCTGCTTGTCCACTCGTTTGAGGATGATAAGACGTCGAAACCTTATGAGTGACGTTGTACTTCCTAAGCAAAGCCTCAGTGGTCTTGTTGCAAAAGTGAGAACCTCCATCACTAATGATAGCTCTTGGCATTCCATACCTACTAAAAATGTTAGATCTTATAAACTCTGCAACAACTTTAGAATCATTAGTCCTGGTGGCTTTCGCTTCCACCCACTTAGAAACATAATCAACAGCTAAGAGAATATAAAGAAAGCCATGAGATGAAGGAAAAGGTCCCATAAAATCAATACCCCAAACATCAAAGATTTTGACAACTATTATAGAATTTAAGGGCATTTGATCCTTAGGTCCTAAATTTCCAGTTCTTTGGCATCTATCACATGTCATACAAAATTCATATGCATCTTTAAACAAAGTAGGCCAATAAAAACCAGATTCGAACACCTTCCTAGCAGTTCTATCCGAGCCAAAATGACCACCACAATGTTTTGAATGACAAAACGCAAGTATAGCTCTATGTTCATTATTAGGCACACATCTCCTTATTAATTGATCAGAACAATATTTCCACAAGTAAGGATCATCCCAAACATAGTCTCTAGCTAAAGATTTAAGTCTAGCACGTTTTCCACTTGGCATATCACTAGGGAACGTTTTAGAGACTAAATGATTTACAATATCAGCATACCAAGGCTCACTTACCTGGATTCCGAAGAGTTGTTCATCCGAAAACATCTCCACTATAGGTATGGCGTCCTCCTCACTTACTAGCCTACTCAAGTGGTCGGCCACAACGTTGTCAGAGCCCTTTTTGTCCTTGATCTCCACATCAAACTCTTGAAGCAAGAGGATCCAACGAATTAGCCTTGGTTTTGCCTCCTTCTTTGACATAAGGTACCTTAAAGCTGCATGATCAGAATAAACAATGACTTTAGTACCCAACAAATAAGATCTAAATTTTTCTAAGGCAAAAACAACAGCTAAGAGTTCTTTTTCAGTTGTAGAGTAATTGAGTTGAGCATCATTGAGGGTCCGAGATGCATAGTAGATGGCATAAGGCTTTTTGTCCTTCCTTTGGCCTAGCACGGCCCCAATAGCATAATCTGAGGCGTCACACATGATCTCAAAGGGAATAGACCAATCTGGAGGAAGCATGATGGGTGCAGACGTCAGAAGCTCCTTTAAAGCATTGAATGCATCCATGCAATCCGCCTTGAACTCAAACGTCACTTCCTTTTGTAGAAGACGACATAGAGGCCTAGAAATCTTGGAGAAGTCCTTGATGAAGCGCCTGTAGAAACCTGCATGTCCAAGAAAAGAGCGGACCTCCCTCACACTTGTGGGGTATGGTAAGTACTTAACAAGATCTACTTTAGCTTTATCAACTTCTATTCCACGTTTAGAAACAATATGTCCTAAGACTATCCCTTGTTTCACCATAAAGTGACATTTTTCCCAATTAAGCACAAGATTAGTCTCTTCACAACGCCTAAGTATTAATTCTAAATTATTTAAGCAATCATCAAAGTCTTTACCAAAAACCGAAAAATGATCCATAAATACTTCAATAATTTTCTCAATAAAATCAGAAAAGATACTTACCATGCACCTGGAGCATTGCAAAGTCCGAAAGGCATCCTTCTGTAGGCAAACGTCCCAAATGGACATGTGAATGTCGTTTTCTCTTGATCCTCATTAGCAATGGCGATTTGGTTGTACCCAGAATACCCATCCAAGAAACAATAGAACTCATGACCAGCTAACCTCTCAAGCATTTGATCAATGAATGGCAAAGGGAAGTGATCCTTCCTAGTGGTGGCGTTTAGCTTCCTATAGTCTATGCAAACTCGATGTCCAGTCACAGTCCTCTGAGGCACTAATTCATTCTCTGCATTCTTCACAACAGTTATTCCAGATTTCTTAGGCACTACTTGAACTGGTGAAACCCACTTAGAATCCGAGATAGGGTAGATGACGCCACAATCAAGAAGCTTGATGACTTCCTTCTTCACAACTTCCATCATAGGTGGGTTCAAACGTCTTTGAGCCTCCCTAGTTAGCTTAGCTCCTTCCTCAAGCAAAATTCGATGCACACAAGTGGTAGGGCTAATTCCTCTGATATCCGCTAAAGTCCAACCAATTGCAGTCTTGTGTTGCTTAAGCATCTCCACTAATCTATCCTCTTGAGATGACGTCAAAGATGATGAAATGATGACAGGTAATGTTTCGTTTTCTCCCAAGTAAGCATACTTCAAGTGATCCGGTAATTGCTTAAGTTCCAAGGTAGGTGCCTGAATCACTGAAGGTAAAGGTTTATTAGTAGAGGGAGAAATAAACACAGAAGAAACATTACCTAGCTCGAATGGTGTTGCCTCAAGAAAAGCAACATGTTCCATTATGGAATCACTATGAATGGCCGTGAGCTCCTTGATACGCTCAAAGCAAGCGCATAATTTAACCCTGAAATGTCATTAGTAGTATAAAGTAAATAGGGATCGTTCTATTCCGGGGATTGAGGGTACACCTGTCATTGTCAAACAATTTAAACAATTAAAATTAAAACAAAGTATATTATTCACACATGTACACTATTTAAGAAAAAAGGGGGGTATTTTTGATGCGCTAAAAGCAAGCGCATAATTTAACCCTGAAATGTCATTAGTAGTATAAAGTAAATAGGGATCGTTCTATTCCGGGGATTGAGGGTACACCTGTCATTGTAAAACAATTAAACAATTAAAATTAAAACAAAGTATAATATTCACAAATATAATTATTTACGAAAAGGGGGGATTTTGTTTTTGGTTTTCGAAAATAAAACTAAGTTAACAAAACAATTAAAATGCAAAAACATAAAAACACAAATGGAATGAGAGAACAAAGATCAAAAACCGAAACATATGATTAAAATCGATTCAAACCCTAATATTGTTCATCTAAGTCATGAGAAAGGAGTTGATCATGTGAAATGTTAGAAAGCAAACAATTTCCCATATTTTACTTTTCAATGCTAATTAATCTAAGTGAAAGCACAAAGACTAATCCTATCAAACATGCATTCAATCCCTAGAAAGCTAGTAAATCATGACATGCTTAACGCATGAAACACATAGAAAGGCTATCAACTCAAGTGTGCAACTTAGTATGGAAAAGTCCACCTAATTGCAGTTCTCTTTAATTAAATTCGGTTTTTGCACAAAACCTTTACTACTTTTCGATTCAAGAACACAAAACCAAAAAGTTGATTCATGTTCTTAAATTGTAGCACCATTCATACAAAAACCCTAAGTGTTTGCAACCACATAAGATTAAAATACAAAAGATATCTATAAAGCAAATTTAATTAACCAAACTCACATAAGCAACTTTCGAAGAACAATAATATGAATCTGAAAATTTCTCAATTAATCATAAAATTCCAGAAATTAATAATTGTTCAAACACATATGTCAACTAGTTCATAACCAACGAAATTCAAAGCAAAGGTTACAAAGAAGAGGTCGAATTACAACGTGAGATGAAGATGGTGATGAACGAATGATGTGGTGATCTCTTGAATCTCGAAAGCAAGCTTCAAGGATGGTGGTTGATAGGAGCATTTTAATGTGGTATTTTAATAGTTAATTCCTCACATTTTGCTTAGTTAATTCCTTAACGAATCGATTTTTAATTCAATTTTTATTTTTAGGTACATTGGAGTAGATGATGATGAAATAAGTGTTAGGTCCATAAAATGATGGAGAAAAATGGAAATGCACTAAAAAGGTCAACTTTACACATTTTCCTACTCCGGCTAGGAGAAACCAAGCCAAGCAAGGAAGAAGGAGCGACCACCTGACCAAATGAACTTCAAATGAGCTGAAACCTTCCAGATCCATTCTAGACATCCTAAGAAACATTTCTTATGAAGAGTGCAAGAGCCAAAAAGAAGTGGAAGGCCTTCAAACAGTCAGCCCAATTTTCTGCAGAAGCAAAACTGGAAAACTGGACCTGTAAGGAGTCCAGCAGAAATTCCGGCCCAAACACATGGAGATAAATTCTGAAAATTTTACAGAATGATCTACACTCATGATGGATCATTTCATATGAAGAAGTCACGGGCAAAATCTGAAGTCTTGGTGGAGAATTAATTGAAGGAAAAATGAGTAGAAAGTGACTCAAACCTAACAAATTCCATTAGTGTTTAAATATTCAAACCTAACAAATTCCATTAGTGTTCAAATATTCAAACCTAATAAATTCCATTAATGTTTAAATGCTCAAACCTAACATATCATCATTTGTTTAAATCCAAATAGTTTTGCTTGGTAGCCAATAAATAGAGGCTACAACAAAGAAGAAAGGACATTCCTTCATCCATTCCATCTTCTTTGTCTCTCCATTTCCTTTCCATTTTCCTTTCCATCCTCTAGTTTCAAGTTTAGTCATCTCCACGAGTTCAAGCAAGGCCAAAGAAGAAGAAGAGAAGCCGTGAGCACTTCCATCCATAGCCATCCTTGAAGCTTGCTTTCGAGTTTCAAGAATCCACAACGTGAATCATCCATCTCATCTTCATCCACGGTGTAATTCGATTCTCCTTTGTAACCTTTGCTTTGAATTTCGTTGGTTATGAACTAGTTGACATATATGTTTGAACAAAGTATTATTTCTGGAATTTTTATGATTAATTGAGAATTTTCAGATTCATATATTGTGATTCGAGAGTTGCTTATGTGGGTTTGTTTAATTAAATTTGCGTTATAGATAACTTTTGTATTTTAATCTTATGTGGTTGCAAACACTTAGGGTTTCGATATGAATGGTGCTAGGTTTAAGAACATGAAATCGACTTTTCGTTTTGTGTAAACTTGAATCAAAGTAGTAAAGGTTTTGTACAAAGATCGAATTTAATTAAAGAGAATTGCAATTAGGTGGACTTTTCCATACTAAGTTGTACACTTGAGTTGATAGCCTTTCTCTATGTGTAATGCGTTAAACATGACATGATTGACTAGCTTTCTAGGGTTTGATTGCATGTTTGATAGGATTAATCTAGGTGCTTTCGCTTAGGTTAATTAGCATTGAAAAGTAAAAAATGGGAATTCATTTGCTTTCGAATGTTTCACATGATCAACTCCTTTCTCATGACTTAGATGAACAATATTAGGGTTTGAATCAATTTTAATCATAAGTTTCGGTTTTGATCTTTGTTCCTTCATTCCATTCGTATTTTTATGTTTTTTCATTTTAATTGTTTTTGTTAACTTAGTTTCATTTTCGAAAAAACCAAAAACAAAATCCCCCCTTTTCGTGTAAAATGTTTATATTTTGTGAATACATTTGTGAATATTATACTTTGTTTTAATTTTAATTGTTTAATTGTTTGACAATGACAGGTGTACCCTCAATCCCCGGAATAGAACGATCCCTATTTGCTTATACTACTAACGATGTTTTCAGGGTTAAATTATGCGCTTGCTTTGAGCGTATCAATTTTTGGCGCCGTTGCCGGGGAATTGAAAAATCACTTGTTTTTGTTTATAATTGTTGTATATAAACTGTTTGATACTTAGTTTAAATTAACTAGGTTGTTTTTTTTTATTGTTGAATACGAGTTTAATTGTGAGTTGTAAATTAAAGAAGGAATAGGTGAAGTCGTGTTTATTAATATTGGCCTAAACCCCTTATTGGTACCTAGTTCAGGTCCCTTATGGTTGAGGGCGGCCTTTATTAACATTCATTGAACTGTCTAACACACTTAGGACCTTTTACATCCTAGTAAGAATATCCTATGTGAGATGGTGTCTAGGAAGGGGACAACGTTCATGACGGGTTTTTGAATCCAGAAGTGCTTATAAATGGGCTTAGCTCATGCCAAAATGGATTTTTCCTCTCGTGTTCACCCTCCCCTACTTGGCCATTTCAGTAAGGTTGCCCAACGGATGTAGGAGGGACTTTGTGTCTAGACGACTATACTTGGGCCGCACGTCCACTTGATTTACCGCTTGGAATTAGATTTGATATCAATAATGTTTATAACAAAAGAAATACTTGTGCGTATTCTTTACGTGTAAATTATTTTGTTGTTTCACACTTTATACTTGTAAAAATACTTTTTACGTTTTATACTCACTTGTGTACTTAACTTGTGTCTTATGTACAAAATACTTGTTAATTATACTTGTAGTTTGTAATTCATAGTTACTTGTTTATTTTTTTTGTATTTCTTTGTTAATATTAAGTTACTAACTTTATTTAATGTAGGTACCGTCTGGCTGCAAGACGTAAAATACAAGCGCTGCTTGGGAGGCAACCCAATTCAGAATATAATCAGATTTGCTTTCTCTTCCCCTTTTACTCCTCCATTTTCTTTTTGTTTTAGTAGTTATTTTCGTAAATTCCATCCCTATATGCTTACTTATTTCATTGCATGCTTTTAATTGATTACATTGAGGATAATGCAATATTTAAGTGTGGGGGAAGGGATTTATATTTTTGTCTTTCATTTTGAATCCTATAAATATTTTTGTCTTTCATTTTGAGTCCTATATTTTAAAAAAAAATAATAATAATAATAAAAAAATAAAAAATAAAAAAAAATAAAAAATAAAAAATAAAAAAATAATAAAATAAAATGCATTCATTCAGTCTTATTAAATTCAGCTTTTTACAAAAAAAAAAAAAAAAAAACAAAAATAAATAAATAAAAAAATAATAATAAAAATAATAAAAAAAAAAATATCTCCCAAATTGTATATTTTGTATTTCTTAGTTAATTATAGTTACTAACTTTCTAATTTCTATTCTGTCTGGCTGAAAGACGTTAAACTCAAGCGCTGCTTGGGAGGCAACCCAATTCAGAAGTAGCTGTGAAGGAGTCTACCTACACAGATTTGCTTTCTCTTTCCCTATCTCTTTTTATTTTTTATTTTTTTTCTCTTTTGTTTTTATTTTAGGATTTATTTTCATAAATGTCTTCTATCTATGCTTATTTGTTTCATTGCATGCTTATGATTGATTACATTGAGGACAATGCAATATTTAAGTGTGGGGGAAGGGATTTATATTTGAGTCTTTTATTTTGAGTCAGATATATTGGAAAATACAAAAAAATCGAAAAATGTCAAAAATTAAAAAAATTTCGTTGATTTTATTTATTGAGTCTTAGTCCTTTGTTTTTATTTTTGAGTCATAGGATGCCCTTTTAACTGTCTAGGATGAGCTTATATCTCTGAAATTAAGGCTAAAAGAGGATCACAAGATTGGGATAATATTTGATGAGATTCTTTGGTTAATTATGATTTATGAAAAGCATATGAATGTGTAGTAGATATGGTGCATGCGTAACTTTGGTACAGAATATGAACATGTGGATGATAAGTTATGATTCATAATAACCCTTGTGAGAATTTGAGCCATGTGCCCTTTCTTTGTTGAGTGATTAATGGAAAAAAAAAATGAATTATACTCTTATTTTCTTGGCGATGATTCTGTTGATCTCATTATTCTTTCATCTTGATTGATTACATGCCATAGATTAAGTTTAATGGACTAGAGAATGCTAGAATTCGCTCTTGTGCTTGTTAAGACGTTTTGTCAATACATGGCCCTGATTCTGGAAAGGATAGAGGCACCTAGGAACTACCACCATTGCCAAATAAGCCTGTGTCCCTATTTGTGCCCGTCGTGGGACCCCCTTAGATAAACCCCTTTGAGCCTACATTAAGCCTTTTCTTTCATCACCCTAAAAATCCTTAACCCCTGAACCTTAGTATAGTTATAATCCTACCCTTTGTTCTAAAAACTTAGTGGAGCTATCTTTTGAGACTTACTACATGATGGTGACAAGGATTAAGAAGAGGTGAAAATTCAAGTGTGGGGGTAGACTTGTCCATAAAAAAATTAAAAAAAATAAAAATAAAAAAATATAAAAAAAAAAAGAATGTTTATGGATTTTAGTCCCCCATACTTGGTGAGTTTGGAGATTGTTTTGAATTGAAGGCCCACTATCGAAAAATTTGGTCTTTGTCCAATTCACTAGAATCAAAGGGAGTTTAGAATAAAGATGAAGACATTAAGCCCTTTTATAAAGCCTCATGAGTATGACGTTATGCCTTGGTGGATTTCTAGAAGTCTCTCTACATCAACATGAGCTCTGCTAGGTTTTTAGGATACTTTGTTAAAATTCCTTACCCTTTCATTTCTTAAAACCTTGAGCCTTAGCCCCATTACAACCTTTGAGAAGACCTTCTTGATCCTTAAGATGGGACAGCCTTTGATGTGGAGATGAGTTACAAGAGTTGAACATATGGCTTGGGTCCATTCGTGCAAGTAGTTGATATCTTTCATGAGATCTTTTAAAAAAAAAAAAAAAATTATATTCACAAAGTGCTTTTTGTTTCTTATATATGTGAGCTATTTGATTGCCTCAAAATATTTTCTCTCACATATAATTGAGTGATTATAAGCTTTTAAGCATGAGCCTTGAATCTTAGAGAAGAAAGAGTGATATATCCATGTGAGGTTTGAATCATGACTTGTTTGAAATATGTTGAGCTCCACTCACCACCATTGTTTACTCCCAAGTCTTACATGCTTATATGTGGATTATATTTTGTAATTACCTCTTGAATATCTTGATGATGTGATTCTTGGTTAAGTGCTAATCTTGGTGTCTTGAAAGTATGAGATTTCTGAGACAATATGTTAAAGGGCAATAGAGGTCTTTGTGATGTCAACATCATGGTCTTTGTCTTTGAATTTACTCTTTTATGTGTGACGTTTTTTTTTTTTTTTTTTTTTTTTTTTTTTTTTTTTTTTTTCTTTGTGTTTTGCTTTGTGTTTTACGTTTTTGGTTTCTTTGAGTCTTTGTGTTTTTGTTTCCATACTTAGTCAATTTTTTCGTTGGTTTCTTTGTTTTGTGTCATAGTCTTTTTGGTTTGTTAGTTTTTGATTTTGCTAAGGGACTAGCAAAAGCTAAGTGTGGGGGAATTTGATAGGAGCATTTTAATGTGGTATTTTAATAGTTAATTCCTCACATTTTGCTTAGTTAATTCCTTAACGAATCGATTTTTAATTCAATTTTTATTTTTAGGTACATTGGAGTAATGATGATGAAATAAGTGTTAGGTCCATAAAATGATGGAGAAAAATGGAAATGCACTAAAAAGGTCAACTTTACACATTTTCCTACTCCGGCTAGGAGAAACCAAGCCAAGCAAGGAAGAAGGAGCGACCACCTGACCAAATGAACTTCAAATGAGCTGAAACCTTCCAGATCCATTCTAGACATCCTAAGAAACATTTCTTATGAAGAGTGCAAGAGCCAAAAAGAAGTGGAAGGCCTTCAAACAGTCAGCCCAATTTTCTGCAGAAGCAAAACTGGAAAACTGGACCTGTAAGGAGTCCAGCAGAAATTCCGGCCCAAACACATGGAGATAAATTCTGAAAATTTTACAGAATGATCTACACTCATGATGGATCATTTCATATGAAGAAGTCACGGGCAAAATCTGAAGTCTTGGTGGAGAATTAATTGAAGGAAAAATGAGTAGAAAGTGACTCAAACCTAACAAATTCCATTAGTGTTTAAATATTCAAACCTAACAAATTCCATTAGTGTTTAAATATTCAAACCTAATAAATTCCATTAATGTTTAAATGCTCAAACCTAACATATCATCATTTGTTTAAATCCAAAAAGTTTTGCTTGGTAGCCTATAAATAGAGGCTACAACAAAGAAGAAAGGACATTCCTTCATCCATTCCATCTTCTTTGTCTCTCCATTTCCTTTCCATTTTCCTTTCCATCCTCTAGTTTCAAGTTTAGTCATCTCCACGAGTTCAAGCAAGGCCAAAGAAGAAGAAGAGAAGCCGTGAGCACTTCCATCCATAGCCATCCTTGAAGCTTGCTTTCGAGTTTCAAGAATCCACAACGTGAATCATCCATCTCATCTTCATCCACGGTGTAATTCGATTCTCCTTTGTAACCTTTGCTTTGAATTTCGTTGGTTATGAACTAGTTGACATATATGTTTGAACAAAGTATTATTTCTGGAATTTTTATGATTAATTGAGAATTTTCAGATTCATATATTGTGATTCGAGAGTTGCTTATGTGGGTTTGTTTAATTAAATTTGCGTTATAGATAACTTTTGTATTTTAATCTTATGTGGTTGCAAACACTTAGGGTTTCGATATGAATGGTGCTAGGTTTAAGAACATGAAATCGACTTTTCGTTTTGTGTAAACTTGAATCAAAGTAGTAAAGGTTTTGTACAAAGATCGAATTTAATTAAAGAGAATTGCAATTAGGTGGACTTTTCCATACTAAGTTGTACACTTGAGTTGATAGCCTTTCTCTATGTGTAATGCGTTAAACATGACATGATTGACTAGCTTTCTAGGGTTTGATTGCATGTTTGATAGGATTAATCTAGGTGCTTTCGCTTAGGTTAATTAGCATTGAAAAGTAAAAAATGGGAATTCATTTGCTTTCGAATGTTTCACATGATCAACTCCTTTCTCATGACTTAGATGAACAATATTAGGGTTTGAATCAATTTTAATCATAAGTTTCGGTTTTGATCTTTGTTCCTTCATTCCATTCGTATTTTTATGTTTTTTCATTTTAATTGTTTTTGTTAACTTAGTTTCATTTTCGAAAAAACCAAAAACAAAATCCCCCCTTTTCGTGTAAAATGTTTATATTTTGTGAATACATTTGTGAATATTATACTTTGTTTTAATTTTAATTGTTTAATTGTTTGACAATGACAGGTGTACCCTCAATCCCCGGAATAGAACGATCCCTATTTGCTTATACTACTAACGATGTTTTCAGGGTTAAATTATGCGCTTGCTTTGAGCGTATCAGTGGTGGATAATGATGCTCACGGCAATTCTTCTTCTCCCTTGGCCTTGCTTGAATTCCGTGGAGATGACTAGAGGATGGAGAAACTCACAGCTATTCTAGAGAACTTTTCTGATTTTTTTCTAAAGTGTAAATTGTATGGAGAGAGGAACCCTTGACGTTGTGAATAAAGGAGTATATATAGGAGCACGGCAAACTTGGTCCCCAAGCACATATTTTCTGATTTATTTTCCAAGGAATTAAGTTAATAATTCCACATAGCTTCCACCAATGAGAAATTGCCAAATAAGCCCTCGTGTGTCATCCAACCAATCACAAAACTCCATGGAGATTCCCTAATATATTCTTGCCGAATTCCCTTGATTATTTTCTGATTTTCTTCTTGCAATTTCGGCCAAAATATACTTAGGGTTTCTAGGAATGAATCTAGACGCCTTTTGGTGCTTTTCTTGATGTCCACACTTTTTTCTTTCCATAAAACTCTCCCTAGAATATCTTTTTGCCGAATTCTCTAGGGTTTCTTCATGAATATCACGGCAACTTCCTCCTTTTCCTCTTGGCTAGGACGGCAAGAGTCTCCTAGGGTTTATCTTTCCATTAAAATTACCCTAGAAAATCTCTTGCGTAATCTTCTTTTAATTTCTGATTTTCACGCCATCTCCCTTGTTTCTCTCTTTGGTTTTCACGGCAAAACATCTCTAGGGTTAGGGTTTTGCGTCACAAACCCTAATCCCTTGGGCCTTGATGGGCCTTGATCCAGTTTGCCGAAAATTCAAATTGTTCTTGGGCTTCGTTGCTTCATCTTCAAGCCTTCTTATTTTCCAACGTAAAACACTTCATTTCTTTCATTTATTTTCATAGTTGCGTTGGAAACTTCATTGGTAAGCTCTCCTCCATTTCGCAGGGTTTCCTGGTTGCACTAGGAAAGCTTGTTTCTTCATTTCTGCTCAAATGTGTGGCCCGTTTTCTCTCATATTTGTTCGTCTTGATGTTCGCAAGCTCCTCTTTCCATTCGTGCATTCATTTCCACTTTTTAGCTCGGAAGTCCTGAAAATAGAAACTCGTATGAAAAATAGAAACTTACCTAATTTGAAAAATAGAAACTTACTAAAAATGAAAAATAGAAAGTTACTAAAAATGAAAAATAGAAACTTGCCAGAAATGAGAAATGAAAACTACAAAAATAGAAACTTCCTAAAAATGGAAAATAGAAACTAAGAAAAATGGAAACTTTCTACAAATAGGAACTTTCCCAATCAAAGAATGGAAACTTTCCTAAACAGAGTTTTACTAAGGAAATGACGCAAGAAATGTAAGGAAATGCAGTTAAAACGTCGCATTAAAATGCTCCTATCAATTTTTGATTTTGGTTTTTCGAAAATAAAACTAAGTTAACAAAACAATTAAAATGCAAAAACATAAAAATACAAATGGAATGCAAGAACAAAGATCAAAGTCGAAACTCATGATTAAAATTAATTCAAGTTCATCATTGTTCATCATAGTCATGCAAGAGGAGTTGATCATGTGAAACGTTAGAAAGCAAACAATTTCCCATATTTTACTTTTCAATGCTAATTAACCTAAGTGAAAGCACATAGACTAATCCTATCAAACATGCATTCAAGCCCTAGAAAGCTAGTCAATCATACATGTTTAACGCAATAAGCACCTAGAAAGGCTATCAACTCAAATGTGCAACTTAGTATGAAAAAGTCCACCTAATTGCAATCTTCTTTGATTAAACTCGGTTTTTGTACAAAACCTTTACTACTTATTGATTCAAGAACACAAAACCAAAAAGTTGATTCATGTTCTCAAATTCGTAGCAACATTCACATAAAAACCCTAAATGTTTCGAACCATTCAAGATTATCATACAAAAGATTTCTATCATGCAAATTTAATCAAACACTCACACAAAAGCAACCATAAATCGCAATATATGAATCTGAAAATTAACAATTAATCATAAAATTTCAGAAACCAAAACTTGTTCAAACATATGTGTCAACTAAGGCAAAACCAACGAAAATACAAACAAAGTTACAAGGAGAATCGGATTACACCGTGATGAAGGTGAGATGAATGAAGTGATGATGTGGTCTCTTGAATTTCGAAAGCAATCTTCAAGGTGGAGGGTGGAGGTGTTCACGGCTTGTCTTCTTCTTCCTTGGCCTTGCTTGCACTTCGTGGTTGCCCTAGAGGATGGAGAGGAGCACGGCTAGGCTAAGAAGATTTTCTGATTTTTTTCTAAGTTGTAACTTGTTTGGAGAGAGGGCCCTTTTGCGTTGAGAAGAGGGGAGAATATATAGGGAACGGCCCCTAGGTCTCCAAACCGTGCAAACCCTAAGAATCCTCACGGCAACAATGTGCTAACTTCACATAATTTCCTCCAATAGAATCTTGCCAAGTAAGCCCTATGAGGTGTTCCAACCAATCACAAAATTCTCCTTTAATTCTCTAAATAATCTTGGCCGAAATCCTTGAGATAATTTCTGATTTTCTGCTTTTAAATTCGGCCAAAACTCTTTAGGGAATGTAGGAATGTATCTAGACTTCTTTTGAGCTTTTCTTTGTCTCCACACATACTTTCTTTCCTTAAAACTCTCTAGAGGATGACATCTTGCCGAAATCTCTAGGGTTTCTTCTTTAATTCACGGCTCATTCCTTCTTTTCCTCTTGGCTTGGACGGCAAAAGATATTCTAGGGTTTATCTCTTGATGTATTTCCATAAAAATGCCCTAGAAAATCTCCCTAGAAAATCTCTTTTTAATTTCTGATTTTTGGACACCACTTCCTTGTTTCTCTCTTCATTTTGGACGGCAAAACTCCCCTAGGGTTTATTCATGCGTCATAAACCCTAATTTCATGGGCCTTGATGGGCCTTGATCCATTTTGCCGAAATTCAAATCAATCCATAGAGTTCTTGGGCTTTGTTGCTTCATCTTCAAGCCTTCTTATTTTCCAACGCAAAACACTTCATTTCTTTCATTTCTTTTCATAGTTGGGTTGGAAACTTCATTGGTAAGCTCTCTTCCATTTCGCAGGGTTTCCTGGTTGCACTAGGAAAGCTTGTTTCTTCATTTCTGCTCAAATGTGTGGACCGTTTTCTCTCATATTCGTTCGTCTTGATGTTCGCAAGCTCCTCTTTCCATTTGTGCGTTCATTTCCACTTTTTAGCTCGGAGGTCCTGAAAATAGAAACTAGTATGAAAAATAGAAACTTACCTAATTTGAAAATAGAAACTTACTAAAAATGAAAAATAGAAACTTGCCAGAAATGAGAAATGAAAACTACAAAAATAGAAACTTTCTAAAAATAGAAAATAGAAACTAAGAAAAATGGAAACTTTCTACAAATAGGAACTTTCCCAATTAAAGAATGGAAACTTTCCTAAACAGAGTTTTACTAAGGAAATGACGCAAGAAATGTAAGGAAATGCAGTTAAAACGTCGCATTAAAATGCTCCTATCAAATTCCCCCACACTTAGCTTTTGCTGGTCCCTTAGCAAAATCAAACAAAGACACACACTAAGACTCAACGAAAATTAAAGACTCAAACAAACAAAGACTCTATTGCCCTTCAACTATTTGTCTCAGCAATCTCTTACTTTCACAACACCAAGATTAGCACTTCACCAAGAATCAATGTTTAGACATTCGAGAGTTAATTAAAACACATAATTCACATATACACAAGTAGGACATGGTTGTAACAATGCTGATGGTTTTAAGCTTAGCATGCTTCAGACAAGTATGATTCAAATCTCACAAGTATATCCCTCTTTCTTCTCTCAGATCATGGCAATGCTTAAAAGCTTATACACTCAAGTATATGTGAAAGATAGCAAGTATATCACATAATGCAAGAAACGAAAGCACAAGTATAATTTTCTTTAAAGATCTCATGAAGGATATCAACTACTTGCACGAATGGACTGCCATAGGTTCAGCTCTTGTAACTCATCTCCACATCAAAGGCTGTCCCATCTTAAGGATCAAGAAGGTCTTCTCAAGGGCTGTAATGGGGCCAAGGCTCAAGGTTTAAAGAAACGAAAGGTAAGGATTTATCAAAGTGTCCTACAAACCTAGCAGAGCACATGTAAATGTAGAGACCTCGAAATATTCCACCAAGGCATTGCAAAAACGTCACTTTCCCCTAGAGGTAACATAAAAGGGCCAAATGTCTTCATGTTGGGCCCAATCTTCAATGTAAACTTCCCTTGAACTCTAGTGAAATGGACAAAGGCCAAATTTTTCTGTAGTGGGCCTTCAATTTAAAGTAAACTCCGAAATCACTAAGTATGGGGGACTAAATCCATAAACATTTCTTTCTTTTCTTTTCTAGCCGTATACATTTTTTCTTTTCATTTTTCACAGCTTTCTCACAATTTTTTTTTTTTTTTTTCCATGGACAAGTCTACCCCCACACTTGAACTTTCACCTCTTCTCAATCTTCATCCTTAGCGCCAAACCCATGTAGTATGTCTCAAAAGATAGTTCCACTAAGTTCTTAGAACAAAGGGTAAGGTTGTAACTATACTAAGCTTCATGGTTAAGGATATTAAGGGTGATGAATGAATAGGCTTAATGTAAGCTCAAATGGTCTTATCTAGGGGAGTCCCACGACGGGCACAAATAGGGACACAAGTTTATATGGCAATGGTGGTAATTCCTAGGGTGCCTCTATCCCTTCCAGAATCAGGGCCATGTATTGATATACGTCTCAACAAGCACAAGAGCGAATTCTAGCATTCTCTAGTCTATTAAACTTAATCTATGGCAAGCAGTCAATCAAGATGAAAGAATAATGAGATCATCAAAATGATGCGGCTGAAATAGCCTCACAATTTAACCCTGCAAAATGTAGTTGTCAGTATAGGATAAGCAGGGATCGTTCAGTCCGGGGATTGTAGGGTACACCTACACAAAAAGGTCAATTAACAAATAAAAGAATAAAATGGGGGTTTTGAAATTTGGTTCCTAATCTACTTAAAATAAAAACAAAACAAATAAAACTATATACAATGATCGACTTCCCTAACCTAGACCAATACCACTCAGAAATTCATTTCAACATGCTACAAAACTGTGCCCATCTTAAATGCATAGATAAGAGCCCAAATGAAAAGCCTCAGCGGATCAATCCATTTATCTGATTCGTTCTAATGTAGGCTTGGATCGGAAAAGTCCTTACCAAGCCTAATACTACTAATTTTCGAAAACAGTCAGCGTAATTCTCTTAACTAGTAGTATTATCTAACCCTCGAATCAACTCACACGTGCAAATTAACCATTACACATAGAATTTAACACATAATTTCCAGAATCGTTTAATCATTAAAGCATGATTTTTACCACTTTTTAGAACTAATTGCTACTTGTTTAACTCAGCGCCTTAACAAATAACAATTACCCTTGGCAAATTAAGCAAACACACAAGAACTCTCACCATTATTCTTGCATGCAAACTTATGAACCTAACTCTGAAAATTACCTAAACACATAAAAGGGCACAAGATTGTGACATGCATCATCAAAGAATTCTCGAAATTAACTCAATAATAAACTGAAAATCTCAAAAATATTAATAAAAATATTCTGAAAATTTCATGTCTCCAATTACACAACTCGCAAATCCAAACACACAAAACCGAAATAAAAATTGTAAGTAGAGTCATAGTTACACTTTGAAGCTTTCCTCAGCGGCTTGGCAACAAGGTGATGAACTCGTCTCTGCTATGGTGGTGGAGCGTCCTTGACTCAGCGCCTAAGAACTTCGTAGAATGATGGATGGATGGTGGTCACGGTCTTGTAAGTGATGGAAGTTTGAGAAGTGAATTGGGCAAAGTCTTGGAATAGCTTTTGGCCAGGAAGTGATAGGCCGGGAAGTGATAGAAATTCTGTTCTGGACGTTGCCTATTTATAGGGGAGCATTGGTTGGCTTTTGTCGATCATACCCTTCATCATTGGACGGATGGGATTGCATCATAATTCCTTTAATTTTCCAACTGAAAACGTCTCCTTTATGGCCTTAACTCCTCTCATAATGGGGTCTTTTAACAGCTGAAACGTCTTTCTCCTTTATTCCCGAACTGAAAACGTCTTTCTCCTTTATTTATTTTCCAGCTGAAACGTCTTTCTCCTTTATTTCCCTTCTTCATTGCTTGGTCAAACGTCTTAAATTTCCTACAAAAACGTGGAGAATATCAGATTTTTTTAAGAGAAAATAAAGGGAATTAATGTAAAGACCGCAAAAACGTCGACTGTAAGGAATCCTGATCCCGTTAGGATTTTTTTCATAAATTTCGCATTTTGCGCCTATTTTACGCCAAACACTGTACAAGACTCTTAAACTGACTCGATGACTCAAAACACGAAACTTAAGGGAGAAACAAGTCTAAAATGGGGCATATACTCAATAATATCGTCGCACTTTATGCTCCTATCACAAAACAACGCCAAGAAATTAAGAATATATTTTTCATTCACTCCAAGAAAAGGGACATGGGCACAAGTATCTCACATGGGTTTATTAAATCAAAACTCATCTTAACATGCTCATATTCTGTACCAAGGTCATGCAATCCATATCCACTACAAGGCATATATTTTTCATATATCTCAATTAACCAAAGAATACCATTTTAAGTCATCTCAATTTCGTGATCCTCTTTTAGTCATGATTTCAGAGATATAGAATCATTCTAGACAGTTGAAAGGGCATCCTAAGACTCAAAACAGAAACAAAAGCAACGAAATTTTTTTTATTTTTATGACATTTTTCGATTTTTTTGTATTTTTCAATATATGACTTCAAAATATAAATCCCTTCCCCCACACTTAAATATTGCATTGTCCTCAATGTAATCAATCCTAAGCATGCAATGAAACACTTAAGCATAGAGGGATGAAATTTACGAAAATAAAGTTCAAAGAAAAACAAAAGGCATACAATAACGAAGTAGGGAGGAAAAAGAGCAAATTTGCGTTGAAGGCTCCTCCACAGCTACTTCTGAATTGGGTTGCCTCCCAAGCAGCGCTTAATGTTTATAGTCTTTCAGCCTAGACTTGTACCTCCTTTTAATCCTCAAGAGGTGGGACGTTTTGGAGGGGTACTTCCTCCACTTCGTGTTCCACAAATGCCTTATAGTAAGGCTTCAAGGGATGGCCATTCACTTTGAACTCGTTACCTCTTTGTTCACTCTTTATCTGCACAGCTCCATGAGAAAACACATTAGTGATAACAAAAGGTCCAATCCAACGAGAACGAAGTTTACCTGGGAAGAGTTTGAGACGAGAATGGAAGAGAAGAACTTTTTGACCCACAACAAAAGTCTTCCTTCGAATCATTTTATCATGGAATGCCTTAGTCTTGTCTTTATAAATGTTGGCACTTTCGAAAGCATCATTCCTAATCTCCTCTAACTCTTGCAACTGCAGCTTCCTATGAAGCCCAGCTTCATCAAGATCCATGTTGAACTGCTTCACAGCCCACCAAGCTTTGTGCTCTAACTCCACAGGTAAATGGCAAGGTTTGCCATAGACAATTCGATATGGGGACATACCTATGGGAGTCTTATATGCAGTTCTGTAGGCCCACAAAGCATCCTCCAAGCGTAGGGACCAATCCTTCCTGTTAGGGTTCACAGTCTTTTCCAATATCCCCTTGATCTGACGATTTGAGACTTCAGCTTGCCCACTAGTTTGGGGGTGATAAGGTGTAGAAACCTTATGTGTAACATCATATTTCTTCAACAAGGCCTCAATCGTCCGATTGCAAAAGTGGGATCCACCATCACTAATGAGAACTCTAGGCATTCCAAACCTGCTAAAGATGTTAGACTTGATAAAATCTGCAACAACCTTAGAGTCATTAGTTCGAGTGGCCTTTGCTTCCACCCATTTGGAAACATAGTCCACTGCAAGTAAGATATATAAACACCCAAAAGATGAAGGGAAAGGTCCCATGAAATCTATACCCCAGACATCAAATATTTCAACAGTTATGATATTAGACAATGGCATTTGATCTCTAGAACTTAGATTCCCGGTTCTTTGGCATCGATCACAAGTCAAACAATAAGCATGTGCATCCTTAAATAACGTTGGCCAAAAGAACCCAGACTCTAGCACCTTAAACGCAGTCTTTTTAGACCCAAAGTGACCCCCACATGCTTTAGAATGGCAAAAAGAAAGTATGGCATTATGTTCATGTTCAGGCACACATCTCCTAATCAGTTGATCAGAGCAATATTTCCACAAATAAGGTTCATCCCAAACATATTGCTTAACAGTTTTCTTAAGCCTATCTCTATGAGCACGTGACATGGTATCAGGAATCTTCCTAGAAACAATATAGTTCACAATATCAGCATACCATGGTTCACTTACCTGAAGTCCAAAGAGCTGCTCATCTGGAAACGTCTCCACCAGAGGGAGAGGGTCTTCTGCATGGACCAAACGACTCAAGTGGTCAGCTACCACGTTTTCACTACCCTTCTTGTCCTTGATTTCAACGTCAAACTCTTGTAAGAGTAGGACCCATCTGATAAGCCTTGGTTTCGCCTCCTTCTTGGTCATCAAGTACTTCAAAGCTGCATGGTCAGTATAAATAATCACCTTGGTACCAAGTAAGTAGGAACGAAACTTTTCAAGGGCAAAGACAACTGCAAGGAGCTCTTTCTCTGTGGTGGAGTAATTCATTTGTGCATCATTCAGAGTCCTTGAGGCGTAGTAGATGGCATAGGGTCGTTTGTCCTTCCTTTGCCCCAAAACAGCTCCAACTGCATAGTCAGAGGCATCACACATCAACTCAAAGGGCAAGGACCAATCTGGAGGTAGCATGATGGGGGCTGACGTCAACAACTCCTTAAGCTTGTCAAAAGCATCTTGACATTCCTTGTCAAAGTGAAACGGGACATCCTTCTGGAGTAGTTGGCATAGAGGTCTCGAAATCTTGGAGAAGTCCTTGATAAACCTCCTATAAAAACCTGCATGGCCAAGGAAAGAACGAATCTCTCTCACAGAAGTGGGAGAGGGTAAGTAACGCACAATATCCACCTTGGCCTTATCAACCTCTATTCCCCTAGCAGAGACAATATGTCCTAGAACTATTCCTTGTTTAACCATAAAATGGCATTTCTCCCAATTAAGTACAAGGTTAGTTTCCATGCAACGTTTTAGAATTATTTCCAGATTATTAAGACAATCATCAAAATTCTTTCCAAAAACTGAAAAGTCATCCATGAATACCTTTATGATTTTCTCAATATAATCTGAAAAAATACTTACTGATAGGAGCATTTTAATGCGACGTTTTAACTGTTATTTCCTCATATTTACTTAGTTATTTCCTTAAATAAAACCTTCTTGATTAGGAAAGTTTCCATCTTTAGAAAGTTTCTATTTTTAGTAATTTTAATAAAAGTTTCTATTTTCTAGGTACATTGGAATAAATGACAAGGAAATAAAGCTGAAATGAAGAAATGGAGTTTTCCTGGTCCGACTAGGAATCCCAGTCAACGCAGGAATCCTGATGATGCTAGGAAACCTGAAGGCATTAGGAGACCACATGGCTTGAAGATGACGTGGGAGATATTATGGGAGATTAAATCTGATTTTTGCATGGGAAATCAAGGAGATTACGTTGAGAAAATCAAGGGAGAATTTCAAGGGATTGTGCAACAAGAAAAGGCTCAAAACAAGTCCAGATTCGTTCCTTAATTCCCTCAAGATATGTTGGCTGAAATTAGAGAATAAAATCTGCAATTTTAATGTGAAAATCAGGAGAAAATCAAGGGGAGGATGTTAAGGATAAAGCCATGGAGAGATTTAAGGGAGAAAAGGTCCAAAATGAGTCCGGATACATTGTCTAGGTTCATGCCTAGATATTTGGCCGAAAATTAAGAGAAAAATCAGAAATAATCCTGGGAAAATCAGCAACAATATATTAGGGATTGATTTTGGAGGTTTTTGATTGGTTGGATGACACACAGAGCTGACGTGGCGCTACGTGATTGGTCGAAGCTGTGTGGCAAAGCTTGGCCGTTCCCCTATATAAACCCCCCTATGCTAGACGTTTAAGACACACCTTTCATTCAGAAAATCCTCCATAACGTCATAAGCTCTCTCTCTCTCTCCATTCTCTAGTTGCAAAGTTCTGCGTTTTCAAGCAAGGAGAGGAAGAAGAAGAAGGAGCCGTGAAGATCACATCCTCCATCATCCACCTTGAAGGCTTGCTTCCAAGATTCAAGATCCAACCATCTAGCTCTCCATCTCCATCTCCACTCACGGTGTAATTCGTTCCTTTTCCTTGTAACCTTTTTGGTTTCCTTGTTTGATTTCGTATGAACTTGTTTCTAGTTAACAATAACGTTTAGGGCGAAGTTTAAGCCCAATTTCCATGTTTAAATAAAGTTTTCAAATTCTATAATTGTGATTCTAAGTTGCTTATGTGAGTTTGTTCGATTGAATTTGCATGTAATTGGTGCTAGGTTTAAGAACATGAATCAACTTTTTGCTTTGTGTAACTTGAATCAAAAGTAGTAAAGGCTTTGGACAAAGGTCGAGTTCAATTGAAGAGGATTGCAAATAGGTGAACTTATTCATAACTAGGTTGTACACTTGAGTTGATAGCCTTTCTCTATGTGTAATGCGTTAAACATGTTATGATTAACTAGCTTTCTAGTGCTTGAATGCATGTTTGATAGGATTGATCTAGGTGCTTTCGCTTAGGTTAATTAGCATTGAAAAGTAAAAAATGGGAAATTATTTGCTTTCGAATATTTCACATGATCAACTCCTTTCTCATGACTTAGATGAACAATTATAGGGTTTGAATCGAATTTGATTACATGGAATTGGTTTTGATCTTTGTTCCTTGCGTTCCACCCTTGTACATGTGTTTTTACATTTTCTTTATTTTATTTATTTTAATTTTCAATTTATTAATCCTAAACCCCCCTCTTTATGTTTACTTGTATATATTTTTATTTCTTTGTTTTATTTTTGTAAATAATACTTTTTACTTTTACTAATTAATTAATTGTTTTTGCAATTACTGGTGTACCCTCAATCCCCGGAATAGAACGATCCCTATTTACTATATACTAACGATGACATCTTATAGGGTTAAATTATGCGCTTACTTTTAGCGTATCACTTACCATACACCTCTGAAAGGTACCTGGGGCGTTGCAAAGTCCAAAGGGCATACGTCGATAGGCAAACGTCCCAAAGGGGCAAGTGAAGGTTGTCTTCTCTTGGTCTTCATTGGCTATGGCAATCTGATTGTAGCCTGAGTAGCCATCCAAGAAGCAGTAGTAATCATGGCCAGCCAAACGCTCAAGCATCTGATCAATGAATGGAAGAGGAAAGTGATCTTTCCTTGTTGTTGCGTTGAGCTTCCTATAATCAATGCAAACTCTGTGGCCTGTGACTGTCCTTTGGGGCACCAGTTCGTTCTCAGCATTCTTCACCACAGTTACCCCAGATTTCTTGGGCACAACCTGAACTGGAGAGACCCACTTGGAGTCTGAAATAGGGTAGATCACCCCACAATCAAGGAGCTTGATGACCTCCTTCTTCACAACTTCCATCATAGGAGGGTTGAGACGACGTTGAGCCTCTCTAGTGGGTTTTGTCCCCTCCTCAAGAAGTATTCTATGGACGCAAGTAGTAGGGCTTATTCCCTTGATATCCGCCAATGTCCATCCTATGGCGGTCTTGTGTTGCTTCAACATCTCCACCAATCTCTCCTCTTGAGACGAAGTAAGAGAGGAGGACACAATCACTGGTAAAGTCTTCTTGTCTCCTAAGTAGACATACTTCAAGTGGTTTGGTAGAGGTTTAAGTTCGAGTTCTGGTGCCTGAACCACTGAAGGTAAAGTCTTATTAGCAGATAACTGAATGGACAAGGGTGAAGTAGACTTACCTACATAGGGTGAGGCTTCAAGGAATGAGACGTTTTCAATGATCTTTCCTTCACAAGTGTCCTTCAATTCTTCCTCTGAGATAAGGGCACCACCTTTCGTGTACCCTACTCCTTGTTCGAGTGTTGTGGCTAGGGTATCCTCATTCATGGCATCAAACATTTTCTGGGCAAGATCATCCAAAATGTCAATAGAATAACAATCATTTATATCAATCATTTATATCAATAGAATAACATACATTTTCTATGCATTGGATCTGTCAGCTAACTGAATGATAACATTATCAGATTTAAGTTCCCCTAGACCTAGGGTTTCATACACAGAATAGGGCATAACATTAACAGATGCACCTAGGTCTAGCATGGCATTCTTAAAGCGAGAGTTACCAATAGTACATGGAATAGTAAAGCTTCCAGGATCCTTACACTTTGGAGGAATTTTCCTCTGAATCAAGGCAGAGACATTTTCACTTACCTTTACCACCTCCTTTTCACGGTTTACTCTCCTAGTAGTGCAAAGCTCTTTGAGGAACTTGGCATACTTAGGGACTTGCTTGATGGCCTCTAGGAGGGGTAGGTTCACTTGCACCTTCTTGAAAGTTTCCAAGATAGCTTGGTCACTCTCATCCTTCTTAGATTTGGCAAACCTGCGTGGGAAGGGTATGCAAGAAGAAGAGGGGTTAGCAATAACCGAATTTGATAAGTTAGAATGAATACCTTTAATTTCCGGTTTTGCCTTTGGTGAGGACGCCTTGGTTTCTTCTTTGGACGTTGCAGGGTCCTTCTCAATACCCAACTTGGTGGGTTCTTGGTCTTCCTCAATCTCTATGCTCACTTGGGCCTTCTTGGGTGGCTCAGGTTGATCCACAAATGGCCGTCCACTCCTTGTGGTCACAACTGATGCATTCTCCACATTACCCTTTGGGTTAGGTATTGTGACACTAGGGAGCTTCCCAGTTTCATGGATCTTGCTCATGAAGTCCACAACTTGGCCCATCTGCTTCTTAAGGTCTGCAATGTCCTTGGTATGGGTCTGTTGTCCTTGAATCAAAGCCTGAGTAGAGTTTGTCAAGGCTTGTGTAGAGCTAGTCAAGGCCTCCAACGTTTTATCATAGTGAGAGTGGGAACTCCCTGAATGCTGTTGAGGAGGCATGTAGGGCCTTTGAAAAGAAGATCCTTGAAATGAAGGCCCTTGAGGACGTTGGAAGTTCCCACCAAGAGGATTCTGAACGTTTTCATTGTTGGTCCACTTGAAGTTGGGATGGTCCCTCCATCCTGGGTTATACGTATTTGAATAAGGGTCATGCCTAGGACGTGAAGGTCCTCCTTGATATCCCCCTTGATATCCTCCAATAGCATTTGCAGATTCTGATGCGCTCAAAACAAGCGCATAATTTAACCCTGAAATGTCATTAGTAGTATAAGTAAGTAGGGATCGTTCTATTCCGGGGATTGAGGGTACACCTGTCATTGTCAAACAATTAAACAATTAAAATTAAAACAAAGTATAATATTTACACATATGCACATTATTTACGAATTAAAAGGGGGTTTTTGATTTTGGTTTTTCTGAAAATTAAACTAAGCTAACAAAATACTTAAAATGCTAAAACATAAAAATATAAATGGAATGCAAGAACAAAGATTAAAATCGAAACATATGATTAAAATTAATCCAAGTTCATCATTGTTCATCATAGTCATGCAAGAGGAATTGATCATGTGAAATGTTCAAAGCAAACAATTTCCCATATTTTACTTTCAACGCTAATTAATCTAAGTGAAAGCACATAGACTAATCCTATCAAACATGCAATCAAGCCCTAGAAAGCTAGTCAATCATACATGTTTAACGCATTAAGCATTTAGAAAGGCTATCAATTCAAATGTGCAACTTAGTATGAAAAAGTCCACCTAATTGCAATATTCTTTGATTAAATTCGGTTTTTGTACAAAACCTTTACTACTTATTGATTTAAGAACACAAAACCAAAAAGTTGATTCATGTTCTTAAATTCGTAGCACCAATTATATAAAAACCCTAAAAGTTTCGAACCCTTTAAGATTAACATACAAAAGATTTCTATCATGCAAATTTAATCAAACACTCACACATAAGCAACCATAATTCGCAAAACATGAATCTGAAAATTAACTATTAATCATAAAATTTCAGAAAACAATACTTGTTCAAACATATGTGTCAACTAAGGCATAACCAACGAAAATACAAACAAAGTTACAAGGAAGAATCGAATTACACCAAGAGATGGAGATGGTGATGAACGAAAAGGTGATGTGGTCTCTTGAATTTCGAAAGCAATCTTCAAGGATGGTGATGGATGATGTGCACGGCTTGTCCTCTTCTTCCTTGGCCTTGCTTGCACTTCGTGGTTGCCTTAGAGGATGGAGAAGAGCACGGCTAGGCTAGAGAGCTTTTCTGAATTTTTCTAAAGTTGTAAAACACAAAGGAAGGGAACCTTTGACGTTGAGAAGAGGGGAGACTATATAGGGGACGGCTTCTTGGTCTCCAAGGCCGTGTAAAACCCTAAGAAACCTCACGGCATGTGATGCTTGCTCCACATAATTTCCTCCAATGCTTGCTTGCCACATAAGCCCTATGAGGTGGTTCAACCAATCACAAAATTCCAATATTAATTCCCTAAATAATCTTGGTCAAAATCCTTGAGATAATTTCTGATTTTTCTTTCTTTTATTTCGGCCAAAACTCCCTTAGAGATTCTAGGAATGTATCTAGACGCCATGTAGCCCTTTTCTTGGTCTCCACACATATTTTCTTTCCTTAAAACTCTCTAGAGAATAACATCTTGCCGAAATCTCTAGGGTTTCTTCTTTAATTCGCGGCTCATTCCTTCTTTTCCTCTTGGCTTGGACGGCAAAAGATATTCTAGGGTTTATCTCTTGATGTATTTCCATAAAAATAGCCCTAGAAAATCTCCCTAGAAAATCTCCTTTTAATTTCTGATTTTTGGACGCCACTTCCTTGTTTCTCTCTTCATTTTGGACGGCAAAACTCCTCTAGGGTTTCTCACATGCGTCACAAACCCTAATCCCTTGGACCTTGATGGGCCATGATCCATTTTGCCGAAAATCCACTTCATTCTTGAGAGTTCTTGGGCCACGTTGCTTCATCTTCAAGTCTTCATATGTTCCAACGCAAAACACTTCATTTCTTTCATTTCTTTTCATAGTTGCGTTGGAAACTTCATTGGTAAGCTCTCCTCCAGTTCGCAGGGTTTCCTGGTTGCACTAGGAAAGCTTGTTTCTTCATTTCTGCTCAAATGTGTGGTCCAATGTTCTTCATTTTTGTTCCCCTTGACGTTCGCAAGCTCCTCTTTCCATTCGTGTGTTCATTTCCACTTTTTAGCTCGGAGGTCCTGAAAATAGAAACTAGTAAGAAAAATAGAAACTTTCCTAATTTGAAAAATAGAAACTTACTAAAAATGAAAAATAGAAAGTTACTAAAAATGAAAAATAGAAACTTTCCTAAACTGAAAATGGAAACTTGCCAGAAATGAGAAATGAAAACTACGAAAATAGAAACTTTACACAAATAGGAACTTTCCCAATCAAAGAATGGAAACTTTCCTAAACAAGGATTTTTCAAGGAAATGGCGCAGAAAATGTAGGGAAAAACAAGTAAAACGTCGCATTAAAATGCTCCTATCAGATTCCCATCCTCCATTTTCATTGAGTTGAGGGCACTGATCTGTAACATGCCCTTGCATAGAGCATACCCCACAAGCAATGGTGGCACTTGGTCCCTTGGAAGTGACGACTTGGTTCATTAGGAAGGTGAGCTTATTCAGTTGGTCCTCAATGGCAGTATTCTTTCCCACCTCATGCACAAAGCGAATGGAGTGTCCTATACCCTCATATTGTTGATTGTTTAGGGCACGATTCTCAATAAGTTCCCTTCCAGCTGCAGGTGACTTGTCCACAAAAGCTCCTCCAGCTGCAGCATCAAGCATTTGCCTCTCTAAGGGTAAGAGTCCCTCATAAAAACATGTAAGCAGGGTTTCATTCTTCATCTGATGTTGAGGGCATTGGGCAAGTAAGGAGTTGAACCTTTCATAGTAGGCACCATAGGACTCATCATGGGCTTGCTCAATTCCACTGAGTTTCTTCCTGAGTGTGATGACCTTTGAAGCTGGGAAGTATTTTTCCAAAAAGGCTTTCTTCATTGTTTCCCATGAAGTGATACGTCCAACAGGTATCTCATATAGCCAATCTTTGGCTCTGTTAGCTAAGGAGAATGGAAATGCCTTCATTTTCAGAATGTTTTCATCTGCTCCTTGTGGTTGCATGTTAGAACAAACAGCCTGGAATGTTCTAAGATGCTTATTGGCGTCCTCCATATTAAGCCCATGGAAGATAGGGAGTTGGTGTAATAGTCCACTCTTCAGTTCAAACTCTGCTTGTCTTCCTGCTGCAGGGGCAGGGTACACAATGCCTGTAGGGGGTCCTCCCTCGACTGTTGCTGTGGATAGTTCCCTAATGGATGCCATTCTTTCTTCCCTTACTTCTTCAGGTGGTGGTGAAGGTGGTGGAGTAGAGTTGGATGAAACCACAGGTGAAGGTGAGCGTGAAGGAGGAGATGGAGTAGGAGTAGGTGGAGTAGATTCCTCAGAAGAATAGACCCTCTTCCCTTGCTCGTTAATTGTGTACTCTTTGAATGTCAAGGAAGATGGTCTTCTGTACTCAAGTGTAGGAGGATTTTTCAAACGAGCGAGCCTTTCTTCAATCTCTTTCTTGCTAGGAAGTTTAGAAGGCTCGGACATACATGGAGATTCTGAACAACATTAAGATGTACAAAAGTTAGTAACTTACAAAAGACAAGAAATACAAGTTAATCTTTATACAAAAACGTCACTATTCACAAGCAACAAAAGAAACTTACAAATTTTGTACAAGTAAGAGAAGTAAGAAAACAAACCAATTTACATGTGAAGGGTATGTACAAGTATTTTATTTTTACATGGAAACGCTATAAACAAAGTTAATAACGCAATTGATTCCGAATTGTAAGTCGAGCCCAATAGAAACCACTACTATTGGTGAGCTACGATATAGGGATAGTCGCTTAGACATAAGTCACTTTCCTTTGTTTCAGAAGGCCAGATAGCCAGATTAAGAGGTAAGTGAGAGGGAGGACTCATTTTGGTGATACTACGGAGGCTACTTCCTCATTGAGGTTTACGCCCCTATTGGCTACTTCCACATTGTGGTTTACGCACAGTCTATAGTATCTCTGAGATCCAATTGAACCCATCACCCAGGGTCTCAACCTAAGACACCATCTGTAATGCCCCTTACTCAGCTGGGAAATTACTCATGTGTTAAACTGTTCTCCAAGTGCTAATGAAGGCCGCCCTCAACCTCATAAGACCTTAGAAAGGTACGAATGAAGGGTTAAGGACAATATTAACAAAAGGGCCCTTGTCTACTCAGACGATTTTACACACTCGCAACAATTAAGTATTTAACAAAA
Organism: Rosa rugosa; assembly: GCF_958449725.1. Taxonomy (NCBI): domain Eukaryota; kingdom Viridiplantae; phylum Streptophyta; class Magnoliopsida; order Rosales; family Rosaceae; genus Rosa; species Rosa rugosa. The sequence continues at coordinate 23,982,294 of NC_084823.1, forward strand.
TTCATAACTCCAATTTTTATTTTCTTTAATTCTAATTCTTTACAAGTATAATTAGACACAAAACTTTCACACAAAACACATATACAAAACGTCACTATTCACAATTTTTTTTTTTTTTCTTCTTTTTTTTTTTTTTTTTTTTTTTATATTTATATTTATTTACAATTATTTTCAACACTTAGGTACGGGAACAGGGAATCTTGTTGTGCAATGGGACTGAAACAGCTACCCTTCCAAGATTATGTTTAATCCAATATACCTTAAGTGTCACAACATTTTCTTTTGTTATAAATACTATTGATATCAAATTTAATTCCAAGCGGTAAATCAAGTGGACATGCGGCCCAAGTATAATCGTCTAGACACAAAGTCCTTCCTACATCCGTTGGGCAACCTTACTGAAATGGGCTACTCCCTCATTGAGGTTTACGCCCATTTGTAAGCACTTCTGAATCCAAAACCCGTCATGAACGTTGTCCCCTTCCTAGACACCATCTCACATAGGATATTCTTACTAGGATGTAAAAGGTCCTAAGTGTGTTAGACAGTTCAATGAATGTTAATAGAGGCCGCCCTCAACCTTAAGGGACCTGAACTAGGTACCAATAAGGGGTTTAGGCCAATATTAATAAACACGACTTCACCTATTCCTTCTTTAATTTACAACTAACAATTAAACTCGTGTTCAATAATACAAATAACAACCTAAGTAATTAAACTAAGTAAATTTTTTTTTTTTTTTTTTCTTTTTTTTCGGTCACAATATAAACAAAACATTTAACAATATAACAAATGATTTTTCAATCCCCGGCAACGGCGCCAAAAATTGATACGCTCAAAGCAAGCGCATAATTTAACCCTGAAATGTCATTAGTAGTATAAAGTAAATAGGGATCGTTCTATTCCGGGGATTGAGGGTACACCTGTCATTGTCAAACAATTTAAACAATTAAAATTAAAACAAAGTATATTATTCACACATGTACACTATTTACGAAAAAAGGGGGGTATTTTTGATTTTGGTTTTTCGAAAATAAAACTAAGTTAACAAGACAATTAAAATGCAAAAACATAAAAATACAAATGGAATGCAAGAACAAAGATCAAAGTCGAAACTCATGATTAAAATTAATTCAAGTTCATCATTGTTCATCATAGTCATGCAAGAGAAGTTGATCATGTGAAACGTTAGAAAGCAAACAATTTCCCATATTTTACTTTTCAATGCTAATTAACCTAAGTGAAAGCACATAGACTAATCCTATCAAACATGCATTCAAGCCCTATAAAGCTAGTCAATCATACATGTTTAACGCAATAAGCACCTAGAAAGGCTATCAACTCAAATGCGCAACTTAGTATGAAAAAGTCCACCTAATTGCAATCTTCTTTGATTAAACTCGGTTTTTGTACAAAACCTTTACTACTTATTGATTCAAGAACACAAAACCAAAAAGTTGATTCATGTTCTCAAATTCGTAGCAACATTTACATAAAAACCCTAAATGTTTCGAACCATTCAAGATTATCATACAAAAGATTTCTATCATGCAAATTTAATCAAACACTCACACAAAAGCAACCATAAATCGCAATATATGAATCTGAAAATTAACAATTAATCATAAAATTTCAGAAACCAAAACTTGTTCAAACATATGTGTCAACTAAGGCAAAACCAACGAAAATACAAACAAAGTTACAAGGAGAATCGGATTACACCTTGGCCTTGCTTGCACTTCGTGGTTGCCCTAGAGGATGGAGAGGAGCACGGCTAGGCTAAGAAGATTTTCTGATTTTTTTCTAAGTTGTAACTTGTATGGAGAGAGGGCCCTTTTGCGTTGAGAAGAGGGGAGAATATATAGGGAACGGCCCCTAGGTCTCCAAACCGTGCAAACCCTAAGAATCCTCACGGCAACAATGTGCTAACTTCACATAATTTCCTCCAATAGAAACTTGCCAAGTAAGCCCTATGAGGTGTTCCAACCAATCACAAAATTCTCCTTTAATTCTCTAAATAATCTTGGCCGAAATCCTTGAGATAATTTCTGATTTTCTGCTTTTAAATTCGGCCAAAACTCTTTAGGGAATGTAGGAATGTATCTAGACTTCTTTTGAGCTTTTCTTGGTCTCCACACATACTTTCTTTCCTTAAAACTCTCTAGAGGATGACATCTTGCCGAAATCTCTAGGGTTTCTTCTTTAATTCACGGCTCAATCCTTCTTTTCCTCTTGGCTTGGACGGCAAAAGATATTCTAGGGTTTATCTCTTGATGTATTTCCATAAAAATGCCCTAGAAAATCTCCCTAGAAAATCTCTTTTTAATTTCTGATTTTTGGACGCCACTTCCTTGTTTCTCTCTTCATTTTGGACGGCAAAACTCCCCTAGGGTTTATTCATGCGTCATAAACCCTAATTTCATGGGCCTTGATGGGCCTTGATCCATTTTGCCGAAATTCAAATCAATCCATAGAGTTCTTGGGCTTTGTTGCTTCATCTTCAAGCCTTCTTATTTTCCAACGCAAAACACTTCATTTCTTTCATTTCTTTTCATAGTTGCGTTGGAAACTTCATTGGTAAGCTGTCTTCCATTTCGCAGGGTTTCCTGGTTGCACTAGGAAAGCTTGTTTCTTCATTTCTGCTCAAATGTGTGGACCGTTTTCTCTCATATTCGTTCGTCTTGATGTTCGCAAGCTCCTCTTTCCATTTGTGCGTTCATTTCCACTTTTTAGCTCGGAGGTCCTGAAAATAGAAACTAGTATGAAAAATAGAAACTTACCTAATTTGAAAAATAGAAACTTACTAAAAATGAAAAATAGAAACTTGCCAGAAATGAGAAATGAAAACTACAAAAATAGAAACTTTCTAAAAATAGAAAATAGAAACTAAGAAAAATGGAAACTTTCTACAAATAGGAACTTTCCCAATCAAAGAATGAAAACTTTCCTAAACAGAGTTTTACTAAGGAAATGACGCAAGAAATGTAAGGAAATGCAGTTAAAACGTCGCATTAAAATGCTCCTATCAGTCCTCGTTAGGGATGGTAGTGTCATCCTTCATTTTTCCAACGCCATTGGCAATGGTTGAAACCAAAGTATCCTCGTTCATCATCTCCATGAATTTCTGCGCAAGTTCATCAAGTATATCAATAGAGAAACAGGATGAAAAATCAACCAAAGGATACCTCATTGCTTCAAAGATGTTGAAGCCAACAATTTCACCATCGAACTCCATTGTTAATGAGCCAGAATAAACATCAATTTTAGTCCTGGCCGTCCTCATGAAGGGGCGGCCTAGTAACAATGGCGTTCCACTCTTGGAGGACTCCTCCATCTCAAGGACATAGAAGTCAGCTGGAAAGATTAGCTCTCCAACCTGCACAAGTACATCCTCAACTAACCCCTTAGGGTATGCATTAGATCGATCAGCCAATTGAATAATAACATTATCATGTTTAAGTTCACCTAGACCTAAAGCTTCATAAACAGAATAAGGCATGACATTAATAGAAGCTCCTAAGTCTAGCATGGCATTTTCGATTCTAGTTGTTCCAATAACACAAGGGATAGAAAAACTCCCTGGATCCCTACACTTTTCAGGCATTCTGCGTTGAAGCACAGCTGAGACTTTCTCACTTACCTTAACCACTTCTTTCTCACGGTTTTGTCTCCTTGTGGTACAAAGTTCCTTCAAAAATTTGGCAAACTTAGGAATTTGCTTGATGGCCTCAAGGAGAGGGATGTTGATTTGCACCTTCTTAAAAGTTTCCAAGATGGCCTTTTCGGCCTCATCCTTCTTGGACTTAGCAAATCTGCTTGGGAAAGGCAAAGGAGAAGAAGATGGATTAGCAATAACCGAATTGAAAGAGTTAGAAAATTGTCCTTGAGGTTTCGGTTTTGCATTTGAAGGTGGAGACGTCACTTGAGCCTTAGACGTTGCAGGGTCATCCTCCTCCTCTATTATGGACGTTGAGACCTTCTTGGGAGGCTTTGGAGGATCGACAAGGGTCTTACCACTCCTTGTAGTGACGAATTTGGCTTGCTCAAAGTGAGGATTTGGGATGGTACCACTTGGTAGCTTTCCTTGCTCATGAAACTTACCCATAAACTCCACAACTTGACTCATCTGCTTCTTCATCTCATTGACATCCGTAGATATTGCATTAATTTGATTCCCATGGTGAGTTTGACCTGCAATCAAAGCTTGAGTAGATTTAGTTAGGGTTCGAATCAACTCATCATTAGAAGAAGAAGAAGCATTGGAATTAAAGTTCGAATTAAAAGGAGTAGGGTTAGGAGGTTGAGGCTTTTGATAAAAGCCTTGAGGACGTGGTTGGAATCCTTGAGGTGCACTTTGAACATTCTCATTGTCCTTCCAACGAAAATTAGGGTGATCCCTCCATCCAGGATTGTAAGTATTCGAGTATGGATCATTCCTAGGACGTTGGTACCCTTGTTGCCCTTGTTGAAACCCTATGGCGTTGACACCTTCTTGTCCTCCACTTTCCATGAGTTGAGGGCATTGATCAGAAACATGCCCTTGCATAGAGCATACTCCGCACACCATGACTTGTCCATGTGATCCCTGAGACACAAGAGAAGTAAGTTTGTTAATTTTCTCTTCCAATTGAGCTAAAGTACTTACCTCATGGACCTTTTCACGATTTGTGGTGGTGGTTTTGGACCTAGAGTTCCCATATTGTTGTTGATTCAAGGCCCTATTCTCAATAAGGATCATTCCAGCTGCAGGCTCCTTGTCAACAAACGATCCACCAGAAGCTGCATCTAGCATGTCTCGTTCCAAGCTTGTGAGCCCATCATAAAAACAAGTGAGCAAGGTCTCAGTCTTCAAGCCATGTTGAGGGCATTGAGTGGTGAGAGACTTGAACCTCTCATAGTAATCTGCGTAGGACTCATCTTGCCCTTGTTGGATGCCACTTATCTTCTTCCTTAACATGATGATGCGAGATGTAGGAAAGTACTTCTCAAGAAACGCCTTCATCATGTCTCCCCAAGATGTAATCCGTGATAGGAGCATTTTAATGCGACGTTTTAACTGCATTTCCCTACATTTCTTGCGTCATTTCCTTAGTAAAACTCTGTTTAGGAAAGTTTCCATTCTTTGATTGGGAAAGTTCCTATTTGTAGAAAGTTTCTATTTTTGTAGTTTCTATTTATCATTTTTAGTAAGTTTCCATTTTTGGTAGTTTCTATTTTTCATTTTTAGAAAGTTTCCCATTTTCAGTTTAGGAAAGTTGCCATTTTTCATTTTAGGCAAGTTTCTATTTTTCTTATTAGTTTCTATTTTCAGGACCTCCGAGCTAAAAAGTGGAAATGAACTCACGAATGGAAAGAGGAGCTTGCGAACGTCAAGGCGAGCGAATATGAGAGAAAATGGGCCACACATTTGAGCAGAAATGAAGAAATAAGCTTTCCTAGTCCAACCAGGAAATCCTACGAAAAGGAGGAAGGCTTCCCGAGCAAGATTCCAACGCAACCATGAAAAAGAAATGGAAAAATAATGTGTTTGCGTTGGAAGGTGACAAGGCTTGAAGTTGAAGCAACGAGGCCCAAGAACTCTATGGATTTTCGGCAAATTGGACCAAGGCCCATCAAAGCCCATGACATTAGGGTTTGTGACGCAAAACCCTAACCCTAGAGATGTTTTGCCGTGAAAACCAAAGAGAGAAACAAGGGAGATGGCGTGAAAATCAGAAATTAAAAGAAGATTACGCAAGAGATTTTCTAGGGTAATTTTAATGGAAAGATAAACCCTAGGAGACTCTTGCCGTCCAAGCCAAGAGGAAAAGGAGGAAGTTGCCGTGATATTCATGAAGAAACCCTAGAGAATTCGGCAAAAAGATATTCTAGGGAGAGTTTTATGGAAAGAAAAAGTGTGGACATCAAGAAAAGCACCAAAAGGCGTCTAGATTCATTCCTAGAAACCCTAAGTATATTTTGGCCGAAATTGCAAGAAGAAAATCAGAAAATAATCAAGGGAATTCGGCAAGAATATATTAGGGAATCTCCATGGAGTTTTGTGATTGGTTGGATGACACACTAGGGCTTACTTGGCAATTTCTCATTGGTTGAAGCTATGTGGAATTATTAACTTAATTCCTTGGAAAATAAATCAGAAAATATGTGCTTGGGGACCAAGTTTGCCGTGCTCCTATATATACTCCTTTATTCACAACGTCAAGCTCTCTCTCTCTCCATACAATTTACACTTTAGAAAAAAAATCAGAAAAGTTCTCTAGAATAGCTGTGAGTTTCTCCATCCTCTAGTCATCTCCACGAAATTCAAGCAAGGCCAAGGGAGTAGAAGAATTGCCGTGAGCATCATCATCCACCACCATCCTTGAAGCTTGCTTTCGAGATTCAAGAGACCACCACATCATTCGTTCATCACCATCTTCATCTCACGTTGTAATTCGACCTCTTCTTTGTAACCTTTGCTTTGAATTTCGTTGGTTATGAACTAGTTGACATATGTGTTTGAACAATTATTAATTTCTGGAATTTTATGATTAATTGAGAAATTTTCAGATTCATATATTGTTCTTCGAAAGTTGCTTATGTGGGTTTGTTTAATTAAATTTGCGTTATAGATAACTTTTGTATTTTAATCTTATGTGGTTGCAAACACTTAGGGTTTCGATATGAATGGTGCTACAATTTAAGAACATGAATCAACTTTTTGGTTTTGTGTTCTTGAATCGAAAAGTAGTAAAGGTTTTGTACAAAAACCGAATTTAATTAAAGAGAATTGCAATTAGGTGGACTTTTTCATACTAAGTTGCACACTTGAGTTGATAGCCTTTCTAGGTGCTTATTGCGTTGAACATGTCATGATTGACTAGCTTTCTAGGGCTTGAATGCATGTTTGATAGGATTAGTCTTTGTGCTTTCACTTAGATTAATTAGCATTGAAAAGTAAAATATGAGAAATTGTTTGCTTTTAACGTTTCACATGATCAACTCCTCTCTCATGACTTTGATGAATAATATTAGGGTTTGAATCAATTTTAATCATAGTTTTCGGTTTTGATCTTTGTTCTCTCATTCCATTTGTATTTTTATGTTTTTGCATTTTAATTGGTTTGTTTACTTTATTTATTTTCGAAAAACCAAAAACAAAATCCCCCCTTTTTCGTGTACAATGTTTATATTTGTGAATATCTTTGTGAATACTATACTTTGTTTTAATTTTAATTGTTTAATTGTTTGATAATGACAGGTGTACCCTCAATCCCCGGAATAGAACGATCCCTATTTACTTATACTACTAATGACATTTCAGGGTTAAATTATGCGCTTGCTTTGAGCGTGTCAATCCGTCCACTAGGCAACTCGTAGAGCCATTGCTTTGCCTTGTCAGCCAAAGAAAATGGGAAGGCCTTCAACTTCAAAATATGCTCATCAGCTCCTTGAGGCTTCATGCTAGTACAGATGAACTGAAATTCCATCAAGTGGTTGTTGGGATCTTCCATAGGGAGTCCATGGAATGTAGGAAGACGATGAAGCAACCCAGACTTCAACTCGAAATCAGCTGTTAATCCCTCAGCTGCAGCAGGGTAGGTTATGCAGGTTGGCACTCCCCCAGGTGGGATGACAGATGTAGAGAGTTGCCTTGTGGTGAGAGCCATTGGTGGTGGTGGTGGTAAAAGCAAAGGTAGTGGGGCGTTGGGTGGTTCTTGATGTGGTGAATTTGGTGTATGTGGTGGTGATTGATCAGATGAAGTGGTTGAAGCTTCTAATCCTCCCTCTATTCTGTTCCCTTCACTATCCAATTCAAGCTCACGAATTTGAAGTGGAGTAGAGACTTGAACGTCAAAGATGTCCGAGTTCTGCTTTAGCTTTGCAATTCGTTCTTGGATGACGTGAAGGGGCGTTTTGGTGTACTTGGGTGGTTCAGACGATCCAGACATTCATTGATCTGTAGTGAAACAAAAGAAAATAGTTAGTAAGGTATAAACAAGACGTGGACCAAGGTACACACATTAAAAACGTCACATATATGCAAGTACACACAAGGCCAACGAAAATTTTAGTGGTTAGGTACAATCTTTTACAACTTTCGAATTAATCAACTTTGATAAGAGAATTGTAAGTCAAGGTGTAGACGTGCGGCCCAGAGATTCTAATGTTAATACAAGTCTCCCCTCCTAAATCTTTTGGTAACTCTTTTCACACAGAGCCAGGTAGTAGAGGAACGATTTTGGCGGGGCTACTCCCACATAGTGGTTTACGCCCTCTTGTATGCACTTCTCTTATCCAATCAACCTAGACACCCTGTGTTACTAAGGTGCGCCTACTTGATAAAGAAGGTTGCTTGACAAGTATTAATAAAAGAACTCTCACCTATTCCGTTATGACTTACTTTCTTCTTACCAAAACCAATTATCTCGAAAATTGTCTAAGTATATGATTTTAATAAAACATCATGGACTATTGTTTTGGACGTGCGGCCCAAGTCCTTGTCTCCACACATATTTCTTCGCAAATCCTTTGGGCAACCTTACTGAAATGGCCAGTGCGGGGGAGGACGAGCACGAGAGGTAGAAACCATTTTGGCACAAGCTACTCCCACATAGTGGTTTACGCTCGTTTGATTGCCTTTCTGATAGGAGCATTTTAATGCTACGTTTTAACTGCTATTTTCCTACATTTCCTGCGTTATTTCCTTAATAAAACTCTGTTTAGGAAAGTTTTCATTCTTTGATTGGGAAAGTTCCTAATTGTAGAAAGTTTCCGTTTTGTAGTTTCTATTTTCCATTTTTAGAAAGTTTCCATTTTAGTTTAGGAAAGTTTCCATTTCTTATTTTAGAAAGCTTCTATTTTCAGGTCTTTGGAATAAATAAGCTGAATTGAGTTCATAAATGGAAAGAGAAGCTTGATGAAGATGACATGGCAAGGAAATGACGTGGAAAATCAGAAAATATAATGCCAAGAGGAAATCAAGGAAGAGTTTTTAAAAAGGAAAATATATTTTCCTTGGGGATTAAATTTGCCGTGTAATACATAAGGAAAAACAAGGTGACAACATGGGAATTAAAGATGATTGATTGAGGATTTCAAGGAGAGATTTTCTTGGGAGACTTTTATGGGAAGGAAATATTGTTGGAGGAATAATTTGGTGTGATTGCCAACGTGAAAATCAGAAATAATCAAGGAGATGACGCCAAGAGAGATTCAAGGGAGAAATAAAAGGAAAGAGAAAAAGGTGGAGACCAAGAAAAACTGAAAACGTGTCTAGGTGCATCCCTAAATTCCCTAAAGGAATATTAGCCGAAATTCATGAAGAAAATCAGAATAATTCCAAGGAAATTCGGCAATTAAATATTAGGGAGGTATTTTAGAGAATTTTGATTGGTTGGAACACATCACACGGATTACTTGGCATTCTATGATTGGTTGGACTACATCACAAAGCTTACTTGGCGAATTCTCATTGGTGGAAGCTATGTGGAAATTTCTGATTGCTTTGTGAACCCTAGCCGTGCTCCTATATATACCCACCTCTTTGACGTTGAAAAAGGTTCCACATCCCTTAGAAAAATTCAGAAAAATTATATTGTTGCCGTGAGCTTCTCTCATTTTCTCTCCATCCTCTACAGCAAGCCACGGAGTTCAAGCAAGGCCGAAGGGAGAAGAAGGAGCCGTGACTATTCCTCCACCATCCACCATTGAAGACTTGCTTTCAAGCTTCAAGGATCACAACAAAACTCATCCATCCTCATCTTCCATCCACGGTGTAATTCGACCTCTACTTTGTAACCTTTGTTTGAATTTCGTTGGTTTGCTTTAGTTGACATTCATGATTGAACAAAGTTATTATTTCTGGAATTTTTATGATTAAATGAGAATTTTCAGATTCTATTATTGTAATTCGAGAGTTGCTTATGTGGGTTTGTTTAATTAAATTTGCGTTATAGATAACTTTTGTATTTTAATCTTATGTGGTTCGAAACACGGGTTTCGATATAATTGGTGCTAGGTTTAAGAACATGAAATCGACTTTTCGTTTTGTGTAAACTTGAATCAAAGTAGTAAAGGTTTTGTACAAAGATCGAATTTAATTAACGAGGATTGCAATTAGCTGGACTTTTCCATACTAAGTTGTACACTTGAGTTGATAGCCTTTCTCTATGTGTAATGCGTTAAACATGACATGATTGACTAGCTTTCTAGGGTTTGATTGCATGTTTGATAGGATTAATCTAGGTGCTTTCGCTTAGGTTAATTAGCATTGAAAAGTAAAAAATGGGAATTCATTTGCTTTCGAATGTTTCACATGATCAACTCCTTTCTCATGACTTAGATGAACAATATTAGGGTTTGAATCAATTTTAATCATAAGTTTCGGTTTTGATCTTTGTTCTCTCATTCCATTCTTATTTTTATGTTTTTGCATTTTAATTGTTTTGTTAACCTAGTTTTATTTTAGAAAAACCAAAATCAAAATCCCCCCTTTTCGTGTAAAATGTTTATAGTTGTGAATATATTTGTGAATATTATACTTTGTTTTAATTTTAATTGTTTAATTGTTTGACAATGACAGGTGTACCCTCAATCCCCGGAATAGAACGATCCCTATTTGCTTATACTACTAACGATCTTTTCAGGGTTAAATTGCGCGCTTACTTTTAGCGTATCAATTTTTGGCGCCGTTGCCGGGGATTGAAAAATCACTTGTTTTTGTTTATAATTTTTGTATATAAATTGTTTGAATTTAGTATAAATTAACTAGGATGTTTTTTTATATTGTTGAACACGAATTTTAATTGTAAGTTGTAAATTGAATGGAATAGGTGAAGTCTCTTTTGTTAATATTGGCCTAAACCCCTTATTGGTACCCCTTAAGGTTGAGGGCGGCTTTTATTAACATTTGTTGAACTGTCTTCACACTTATGATCTTTTTCATCCTAGTAAGTATAGCCTATGTGGAATGGTGTCTAGGAAGGGGACAACGTTCATAACGGGTTTTGAATCCAGAAGTGCTTACAAATGGGCTTAGCTCATGCCAAAATGGATTCTGCCTCTTGTGGTCGTCCTCCCCTACCTGGCCATTTCAGTAAGGTTGCCCAAAGGATGTAGGAGGGACTTTGTGTCTAGGCGACTATACTTGGGCCGCACGTCCACTTGATTTACCGCTTGGAATTAGATTTGATATCAATAATATTTATGACAAAAGAAAATGTAACAAAATGTTGTGATGCACTAAGGTAAAAAAAGAAACATTTGTGTAAATATTTTTCATGTTTTTTTTTTTTTACTCACTTGTGTACCTAACTTGTGTCTTGTGTACAATGTACTTGTTAATTGTTTGTAGTTTGTAATTCATAGTTAAACTTGTTTGTATATTTTGTATTTCTTAGTTAATTATAGTCACTAACTTTATTTAATGGAGGTACTGTCTGGCTGAAAGACGTTAAATTCAAGCGCTGCTTGGGAGGCAACCCAATTCAGAAGTAGCTGTGAATGAGTCTACCTACACAGATTTGCTTTCTCTTTCCCTATTTCTTTTTATTTTTCAATTTTTTCTCTTTTGTTTTTATTTTAGGATTTGTTTTCATAAATGCCTTCTATCTATGCTTACTTGTTTCATTGCATGCTTATGATTGATTACATTGAGGACAATGCAATATTTAAGTGTGGGGGAAGGGATTTATACTTTTATCTTGAGTCATATATATTGAAAAATACAAAAAAATTGAAAAATGTCAAAAATTAAAAAATTTAGTTGCTTTTGTTTTTGTTTTGAGTCTTAGGATGCCCCTTCAACTGTCTAGGATGATTCTATATCTCTGAAATTATGGCTAAAAGAGGATCACAATGTTGAGATGATTTTAACATGGTATTCTTTGGTTAATTGAGATATATGAAAAATGTATGCATGTGTAGTGGATATGGATTTCGTGACCTTGGTACAGAATATGAGCATGTTAGGATGAATTGTGATTCATAAAGCCCATGTGAGATAATTGAGCCCATGTTCCTTTTTCTTGGAGTGAAAAAAAATATATATTCTTAATTTCTTGGCGATGTTTTGATGATCTCATTATTCTTTCATCTTGATTGATTGCTTGCCATAGATTAAGTTTAATGGACTAGAGAATGCTAGAATTCGCTCTTGTGCTTGTTGAGACATTTTATCAATACATGGCCCTGATTCTGGAAAGGATAGAGGCACCCTAGGAATTACCACCATTGCCAAATGAGCTTGTGTCCCCATTTGTGCCCGTCGTGGGACTCCCTTAGATAAGCCCCTTTGAGCCTACATTAAGCCTTTTCATTCATCACCCTTAAAATCCTTAACCATGAAGCTTAGTATAGTTACAACCCTACCCTTTGTTCTAAGAACTTAGTGGAGCTATCTTTTGAGACATACTACATGGGTTTGGTGCTAAGGATGAAGATTGAGAAGAGGTGAAAGTTCAAGTGTGGGGGTAGACTTGTCCATGAAAAGAAAGATTATGTGATAGGCGTGAAAAATGAAAAAAAAAGAAAATGAAAAGAATGTGTACGGCTAGAAAAAAAATATATGTCCATGGATTTTAGTTCCCCATACTTAGTGATTTTGGAGTTTGCTTTGAATTGAAGGCCCACTATTGAAAAATTTGGTCTTTGTCCATTTCACTATAGTTCAAAGGAAGTTTAGAATGAAGATTGGGCCCAACATGAAGACATTAGGCCCTTTGATGTTACCTCTATGGGATTATGACGTTTTTGCAATGCCTTGGTGGATTTCTAGAAGTCTCTATATCTACATGAGCTCTGCTAGGTTTTTAGGACACTTTGTTAAATTCCTTACCTTTCGTTTCTTAAAACCTTGAGCCTTGGCCCCATTACAACCTTTGAGAGGACCTTCTTGATCCTTAAGATGGGACAGCCTTTGATGTGGAGATGAGTCACAAGAGTTGAACCTATGGCAGTCCATTCGTGCAAGTAGTTGATATCCTTCATGAGATCTTTAAAAGAAAAATTATATGTGCTTTCGTTTCTTCATACGTGATATATTTGTTTATCTTTCACATATACTTGAGTGATATAAGCTTTTAAGCATTGCCATGATCTGAGAGAAGAAAGAGTGGATATACCTTGTGAGGATATGAATCATACTTGTCTGAAGCATGCTAAGCCCAACCCATCACCATTGTTACAACCAAGTCCTACTTGTGTATGTGTGGATTACATGTTTTAATTAACTCTCGAATGCTTAACATTGATTCTTGGTTGAGTGCTAATCTTGGTGTTGTGAAAGTAAGAGATTGCTGAGACAAAAAGTTGAAGGGAAATAGAGTCATTGTTTGTGTAGAGTCTTTAAATTTTCGTTGAGTCTTTGTGTGATTTTGCTAAGGGACTAGCAAAAGCTAAGTGTGGGGGAATTTGATAGGAGCATTTTAATGCTACGTTTTAACTGCTATTTTCCTACATTTCCTGCGTTATTTCCTTAATAAAACTCTGTTTAGGAAAGTTTTCATTCTTTGATTGGGAAAGTTCCTAATTGTAGAAAGTTTCCGTTTTGTAGTTTCTATTTTCCATTTTTAGAAAGTTTCCATTTTAGTTTAGGAAAGTTTCCATTTCTTATTTTAGAAAGCTTCTATTTTCAGGTCTTTGGAATAAATAAGCTGAATTGAGTTCATAAATGGAAAGAGAAGCTTCATGAAGATGACATGGCAAGGAAATGACGTGGAAAATCAGAAAATATAATGCCAAGAGGAAATCAAGGAAGAGTTTTTAAAAAGGAAAATATATTTTCCTTGGGGATTAAATTTGCCGTGTAATACTTAAGGAAAAACAAGGTGACAACATGGGAATTAAAGATGATTGATTGAGGATTTCAAGGAGAGATTTTCTTGGGAGACTTTTATGGGAAGGAAATATTGTTGGAGGAATAATTTGGTGTGATTGCCAACGTGAAAATCAGAAATAATCAAGGAGATGACGCCAAGAGAGATTCAAGGGAGAAATAAAAGGAAAGAGAAAAAGGTGGAGACCAAGAAAAGCTGAAAACGTGTCTAGGTGCATCCCTAAATTCCCTAAAGGAATATTAGCCGAAATTCATGAAGAAAATCAGAATAATTCCAAGGAAATTCGGCAATTAAATATTAGGGAGGTATTTTAGAGAATTTTGATTGGTTGGAACACATCACACGGATTACTTGGCATTCTATGATTGGTTGGACTACATCACAAAGCTTACTTGGCGAATTCTCATTGGTGGAAGCTATGTGGAAATTTCTGATTGCTTTGTGAACCCTAGCCGTGCTCCTATATATACCCACCTCTTTGACGTTGAAAAAGGTTCCACATCCCTTAGAAAAATTCAGAAAAATTATATTGTTGCCGTGAGCTTCTCTCATTTTCTCTCCATCCTCTAAAGCAAGCCACGGAGTTCAAGCAAGGCCGAAGGGAGAAGAAGGAGCCGTGACTATTCCTCCACCATCCACCATTGAAGACTTGCTTTCAAGCTTCAAGGATCACAACAAAAATCATCCATCCTCATCTTCCATCCACGGTGTAATTCGACCTCTACTTTGTAACCTTTGTTTGAATTTCGTTGGTTTGCTTTAGTTGACATTCATGATTGAACAAATTTATTATTTCTGGAATTTTTATGATTAAATGAGAATTTTCAGATTCTATTATTGTAATTCGAGAGTTGCTTATGTGGGTTTGTTTAATTAAATTTGCGTTATAGATAACTTTTGTATTTTAATCTTATGTGGTTCGAAACACTTAGGGTTTCGATATAATTGGTGCTAGGTTTAAGAACATGAAATCGACTTTTCGTTTTGTGTAAACTTGAATCAAAGTAGTAAAGGTTTTGTACAAAGATCGAATTTAATTAACGAGGATTGCAATTAGGTGGACTTTTCCATACTAAGTTGTACACTTGAGTTGATAGCCTTTCTCTATGTGTAATGCGTTAAACATGACATGATTGACTAGCTTTCTAGGGTTTGATTGCATGTTTGATAGGATTAATCTAGGTGCTTTCCCTTAGGTTAATTAGCATTGAAAAGTAAAAAATGGGAATTCATTTGCTTTCGAATGTTTCACATGATCAACTCCTTTCTCATGACTTAGATGAACAATATTAGGGTTTGAATCAATTTTAATCATAAGTTTCGGTTTTGATCTTTGTTCTCTCATTCCATTCTTATTTTTATGTTTTTGCATTTTAATTGTTTTGTTAACCTAGTTTTATTTTTGAAAAACCAAAAACAAAATCCCCCCTTTTCGTGTAAAATGTTTATAGTTGTGAATATATTTGTGAATATTATACTTTGTTTTAATTTTAATTGTTTAATTGTTTGACAATGACAGGTGTACCCTCAATCCCCGGAATAGAACGATCCCTATTTGCTTATACTACTAACGATCTTTTCAGGGTTAAATTGCGCGCTTACTTTTAGCGTATCACTTTCTGATTTCAAAACCCGTCATGAACGTTGTCCCCTTCCTAGTCACCATCTCACATAGGCTATACTTACTAGGATAAGGGAAAAATTAAGTGCAAGACATTTTTCAAGTGTTGACAAAAACCGCCCACAACCTTAAGAGACCTAAATTAGGTGCTAATAAGGGGTTAAGGTTAATGTCAACAAAAGAGACTTCACCTATTCCATAATAGTTCATAATCCCTTACCAAAATCATACCTTAGTGGCGTTTTCATCACATGAAGACTTTTCAATCCCCGGCAACGGCGCCAAAAAATTGATACGCGCAAAAGCATCGTCAATTTAAACCCTGAAAAATATCATCGTTAGTATAGAGCAAATAGGGTATCGTTCAAAACCGGGGATTGAGGGTGCTAACATGTGAGAACAAATTAAAAGAAACATAGAATATACAAGTTACGAAAATAACAAGAACATTTACAAGTTACACAAAGTTAGAAGTTTACAAAGAAGAATTATGAAACAACAAAGAGTTAGAGAGCACACATACATGTTCACACGAATTAGAGAGCAAAGGAATGAGAGAAAGAAACGAAAATATACAAGTATATATATAGGCAATGCCGAAATTAGAGAGAAAACAAATTAGAAAAGGTTTTGGAAATCCCACTCCTATTTATACACAATTTACAAATCCATATCACATAGGGAATCCATATACAACAAGGATACATATTATTGACCAAGTCAAACAAGAAATCCTAAGTCAAAACTGATAGGAGCATTTTAAAGTGGTATTTTAATAGTTAATTCCTCACATTTTGCTTAGTTAATTCCTTAACGAATCGATTTTTAACTCAATTTCTATTTTCTTAGGTACATTGGAGTAAATGATGGTGAAATGAGCATTAGGTCCACACTTACCTATAAATGGTGGAGAAAAATGGAAATGTACTAAAATGTCAATTTTACACATTTTCCTACTCCGGCTAGGAGAAACCAAGCCAAGCAAGGAAGAAGGAGCGGCCGCCGGACCAAATGAACTTCAAATGAGCTGAAACTTTCCAGATCCATTCTACACATCCTAAGGATCATTTCTTATGAAGAGTGCCAGAGCTATAATTGAGTGGAAGGCCTTCAAACAGTCAGCCCAATTTCCTGCAGAAGCAAAACTGGAAAACTGGACCTGTAAGAGGTCCAGCAGCATTTCCAGCCCAAAGGCATGGAAATAAATTCTGAAATTTTACCAAAATGATCTACACTCATGGTAGATCATTTCATATGAAGAAGTCACGAGCCAAATCTGAAGTCCTGTTGGAGAAATAATTGAAGGAATAAAGGGGCAGAAACTGATCTAAAAACAGCTCAACACCACATGTTCAAGTTTCCTACCCACATGAAGAAAGCTAGATGCTTTTCTCTTTTTCCTTGGATATATTTTTCTGCTCCAATAGATCATCATCACTTCCATACTTCTGCACCTTCATGCCTTGCTTTCATTTCATCATTACTCCATCTTTTCCATATTTTACAAACCACTTTCATTATTTTTCTTCCATTTATCATTTCACTCTTCTTTTTCTTCCCTATATAAACACATTCTCCTCTCACTCTAAACCATTCCTTCATCCATTCCATCTTCTTTGTCTCTCCATTTCCTTTCCATTTTCCTTTCCAACATCCTCTAGGGCAAGCCACGAAGTTCAAGCAAGGCCAAGGAAGAGAAGAACCAAGCCGTGAGCATCATCATCCATCCTCCACCTTTGAAGCTTGCTTTCGAGTCTCAAAGGATTCAACGTTATTCACCCATCTTCATCTTCCATCCACGGTGTAATTCGACCTCTACTTTGTAACATTTGCTTTGTATTTCGTTGGTTTTGCCTTAGTTGACATATATGTTTGAACAATTGTTAATTTCTGGAATTTTATGATTAATTGAGAATTTTCAGATTCATATATTGTGATTCAAGAGTTGCTTATGTGGGTTTGTTTAATTAAATTTGCATTATGGATAACTTTTGTATTTTAATCTTATGTGGTTGCAAACACTTAGGGTTTCGATATAATTGGTGCTAGGTTTAAGAACATGAAATCGACTTTTCGTTTTGTGTAAACTTGAATCAAAGTAGTAAAGGTTTTGTACAAAGATCGAATTTAATTAAAGAGAATTGCAATTAGGTGGACTTTTCCATACTAAGTTGTACACTTGAGTTGATAGCCTTTCTCTATGTGTAATGCGTTAAACATGACATGATTGACTAGCTTTCTAGGGTTTGATTGCATGTTTGATAGGATTAATCTAGGTGCTTTCGCTTAGGTTAATTAGCATTGAAAAGTAAAAAATGGGAATTCATTTGCTTTCGAATGTTTCACATGATCAACTCCTTTCTCATGACTTAGATGAACAATATTAGGGTTTGAATCAATTTTAATCATAAGTTTCGGTTTTGATCTTTGTTCCTTCATTCCATTCGTATTTTTATGTTTTTGCATTTTTATTTGTTTTCTTAACTTAGTTTATTTTCGAATCCAAAATCCAAAATTCCCCCTTTTTCGTAAATATGTTTATACTTGTGAATATCTTTGTGTTTATATTACTTTGTTTTAATTTTAATTGTTTAATTGTTTGACAATGACAGGTGTACCCTCAATCCCCGGAATAGAACGATCCCTACTTGCTTATACTACTAATGATATTTATAGGGTTAAATTATGCGCTTGC
This sequence comes from Rosa rugosa, assembly GCF_958449725.1. Classification (NCBI taxonomy): domain Eukaryota; kingdom Viridiplantae; phylum Streptophyta; class Magnoliopsida; order Rosales; family Rosaceae; genus Rosa; species Rosa rugosa. The sequence goes on from NC_084823.1 coordinate 24,000,427, forward strand.
TTTGAGCGTATCAATTTTTTGGCGCCGTTGCCGGGGAATTGAAAAATCACTTGTTTTTGTTTATAATTATTGTATATAAACTGTTTGAAACTTAGTTAATTAATTAACTAGGTTGTTTTTTTTTTTTTATTGTTGAATACGATTTTAATTGTAAGTTGTAAATTGAATGGAATAGGTGAAGTCGTGTTTATTAATATTGGCCTAAACCCCTTATTGGTACCTAGTTCAGGTCCCTTAAGGTTGAGGGCGGCCTTTATTAACATTCATTGAACTGTCTAACACACTTAGGACCTTTTACATCCTAGTAAGAATATCCTATGTGAGATGGTGTCTAGGAAGGGGACAACGTTCATGACGGGTTTTTGAATCCAGAAGTGCTTATAAATGGGCCTAGCTCATGCCAAAATGGATTTTTCCTCTTGTGTTCGCCCTCCCCTACCTGGCCATTTCAGTAAGGTTGCCCAACGGATGTAGGAGGGACTTTGTGTCTAGACGACTATACTTGGGCCGCACGTCCACTTGATTTACCGCTTGGAATTAGATTTGATATCAATAATGTTTATAACAAAAGAAATACTTGTGCATACTCTTTACGTGTAAATTATTTTGTTGTTTCACACTTTATACTTGTAAAAATACTTTTTTTACGTTTTATACTCACTTGTATACTTAACTTGTGTCTTATGTACAAAATACTTGTTAATTATACTTGTAGTTTGTAATTCATAGTTACTTGTTTATTTTTTTTTGTATTTCTTTGTTAATATTAAGTTACTAACTTTATTTAATGTAGGTACCGTCTGGCTGCAAGACGTAAAATACAAGCGCTGCTTGGGAGGCAACCCAATTCAAAATATAATCAGATTTGCTTTCTCTTCCCCTTTTACTCCTCCATTTTCTTTTTGTTTTAGTAGTTATTTTCGTAAATTCCATCCCTATATGCTTACTTATTTCATTGCATGCTTTTAATTGATTACATTGAGGATAATGCAATATTTAAGTGTGGGGGAAGGGATTTATATTTTTGTCTTTCATTTTGAATCCTATAAATATTTTTGTCTTTCATTTTGAGTCCTATAAATATTTTTGAGTCCTATATTTTAAAAAAAAATAAAAATAAAAATAATAATAAAAAATAAAAAATAAAAAATAAAAAAATAATAATAAAAAAATAAAAATAAAATAAAATGCATTCATTCAGTCTTATTAAATTCAGCTTTTTACAAAAAAAAAAATAAATAAATAAATAAATAATAATAAAATAATAAAAAAAAAATATCTCCCAAATTGTATATTTTGTATTTCTTAGTTAATTATAGTTACTAACTTTCTAATTTCTATTCTGTCTGGCTGAAAGACGTTAAACTCAAGCGCTGCTTGGGAGGCAACCCAATTCAGAAGTAGCTGTGAAGGAGTCTACCTACACAGATTTGCTTTCTCTTTCCCTATCTCTTTTTATTTTTTAATTTTTTCTCTTTTGTTTTTATTTTAGGATTTATTTTCATAAATGTCTTCTATCTATGCTTATTTGTTTCATTGCATGCTTATGATTGATTACATTGAGGACAATGCAATATTTAAGTGTGGGGGAAGGGATTTATATTTGAGTCTTTTATTTTGAGTCATATATATTGGAAAATACAAAAAAATCGAAAAATGTCAAAAATTAAAAAAATTTCGTTGATTTTATTTATTGAGTCTTAGTCCTTTGTTTTTATTTTTGAGTCATAGGATGCCCTTTTAACTGTCTAGGATGAGCTTATATCTCTGAAATTAAGGCTAAAAGAGGATCACAACATTGAGATGATTTTAACATGGTATTCTTTGGTTAATTGAGATATATGAAAAATGTATGCACTTGTAGTGGATATGGATTGCATGACCTTGGTACAGAATATGAGCATGTTAAGATGAGTTGTGATTCATAAAATCCATGTGAGATAATTGAACCATGTCCCTTTTTCTTGGAGTGAAATGAAAAATATATTCTTAATTTCTTGGCGATGTTTTGATGATCTCATTATTCTTTCATCTTGATTGACTGCTTGCCATAGATTAAGTTTAATTGACTAGAGAATGCTAGAATTCGCTCTTGTGCTTGTTGAGACGTGATATCAATACATGGCCCTGATTCTGGAAGGGATAGAGGTTCTCTAGGAATTACCACCATTGCTAAATAAACTTGTGTCCCCATTTGTGCCCGTCGTGGGACCCCCCTAGATAAACCCCTTTGAGCCTACATTAAGCCTTTTCTTTCATCACCCTAAAAATCCTTAACCCCTGAACCTTAGTATAGTGATAATCCTACCCTTTGTTCTAAAAACTTAGTGGAGCTATCTTTTGAGACATACTACATGGGTTTGGTGCTAAGGACGAAGATTGAGAAGAGGTGAAAGTTCAAGTGTGGGGATAGACTTGTCCATAAAGAAAAAGATATGTTGAAGCCGTGAAAAAATGAAAAGAAAAGAGAAAAATTGTGTACGGCTAAAAAGAAAAAGAAAGAAAAAAAATATATATGTTTATGGACTTTCATCCCCCATACTTAGTGATTTTGGAGTTTGCTTTGAATTGAAGGCCCACTACAGAAAAATTTGACCTTTGTCCATTTCACTAGAGTTCAAAGGAAGTTTAGAAGGAAGGTTGGGCCCAACATGAAGACATTAGCCCTTTTATTTTACCTCTATGGGTGTGGCGTTTTGAGTTGGTGGATTTCTAGAAGTCTCTCTACATCTGCATGAGCTCTGCTAGGTTTTTAGGATACTTTGACATTCCATACCTTTCATTTCTGAAAACTTTGAGCCTTAGCCCCATTACAACCCTTTGAGAAGACCTTCTTGATCCTTAAGATGGGACAGCCTTTGATGTGGAGATGAGTTACAAGAGTTGAACCTATGGCTTGGGTCCATTCGTGCAAGTAGTTGATATCCTTCATGAGATCTTTTGAAAAAAAAAAATTATATTCACAAAGTGCTTTTCGTTTCTTATATATGTGAGCTATTTGACTGCCTTAAAATATGTTCTCTCACATATAAATGAGTGATTATAAGCTTTTAAGCATTGCCTTGATCTGAGAGAAGAAAGAGTGGATATACCTTGTGAGGATATGAATCATACTTGTCTGAAGCATGCTAAGCTAAACCCCATCACCATTGTTACAACCAAGTCCTACTTGTGTATGTGTGGATCATATGTTTTAATTAACTCTCGAATGCTTAACATTGATTCTTGGTTGAGTGCTAATCTTGGTGTTGTGAAAGTAAGAGATTTCTGAGACAATATGTTAAAGGGCAATAGAGGTCTTTGTGATGTCAACATCTTGGTCTTTGTCTTTGAATTTACTCTTTTATGTGTGACATTTTTTTCTTTGTGTTTTGCTTTGTGTTTTACGTTTTTGGTTTCTTTGAGTCTTTGTGTTTTTGTTTCCATACTTAGTCATTTTTTTTCGTTGGTTTCTTTGTTTTGTGTCATAGTCTTTTTGGTTTGTTAGTTTTTGATTTTGCTAAGGGACTAGCAAAAGCTAAGTGTGGGGGAATTTGATAGGAGCATTTTAAAGTGGTATTTTAATAGTTAATTCCTCACATTTTGCTTAGTTAATTCCTTAACGAATCGATTTTTAACTCAATTTCTATTTTCTTAGGTACATTGGAGTAAATGATGGTGAAATGAGCATTAGGTCCACACTTACCTATAAATGGTGGAGAAAAATGGAAATGTACTAAAATGTCAATTTTACACATTTTCCTACTCCGGCTAGGAGAAACCAAGCCAAGCAAGGAAGAAGGAGCGGCCGCCGGACCAAATGAACTTCAAATGAGCTGAAACTTTCCAGATCCATTCTACACATCCTAAGGATCATTTCTTATGAAGAGTGCCAGAGCTATAATTGAGTGGAAGGCCTTCAAACAGTCAGCCCAATTTCCTGCAGAAGCAAAACTGGAAAACTGGACCTGTAAGAGGTCCAGCAGCATTTCCAGCCCAAAGGCATGGAAATAAATTCTGAAATTTTACCAAAATGATCTACACTCATGGTAGATCATTTCATATGAAGAAGTCACGAGCCAAATCTGAAGTCCTGTTGGAGAAATAATTGAAGGAATAAAGGGGCAGAAACTGATCTAAAAACAGCTCAACACCACATGTTCAAGTTTCCTACCCACATGAAGAAAGCTAGATGCTTTTCTCTTTTTCCTTGGATATATTTTTCTGCTCCAATAGATCATCATCACTTCCATACTTCTGCACCTTCATGCCTTGCTTTCATTTCATCATTACTCCATCTTTTCCATATTTTACAAACCACTTTCATTATTTTTCTTCCATTTATCATTTCACTCTTCTTTTTCTTCCCTATATAAACACATTCTCCTCTCACTCTAAACCATTCCTTCATCCATTCCATCTTCTTTGTCTCTCCATTTCCTTTCCATTTTCCTTTCCAACATCCTCTAGGGCAAGCCACGAAGTTCAAGCAAGGCCAAGGAAGAGAAGAACCAAGCCGTGAGCATCATCATCCATCCTCCACCTTTGAAGCTTGCTTTCGAGTCTCAAAGGATTCAACGTTATTCACCCATCTTCATCTTCCATCCACGGTGTAATTCGACCTCTACTTTGTAACATTTGCTTTGTATTTCGTTGGTTTTGCCTTAGTTGACATATATGTTTGAACAATTGTTAATTTCTGGAATTTTATGATTAATTGAGAATTTTCAGATTCATATATTGTGATTCAAGAGTTGCTTATGTGGGTTTGTTTAATTAAATTTGCATTATGGATAACTTTTGTATTTTAATCTTATGTGGTTGCAAACACTTAGGGTTTCGATATAATTGGTGCTAGGTTTAAGAACATGAAATCGACTTTTCGTTTTGTGTAAACTTGAATCAAAGTAGTAAAGGTTTTGTACAAAGATCGAATTTAATTAAAGAGAATTGCAATTAGGTGGACTTTTCCATACTAAGTTGTACACTTGAGTTGATAGCCTTTCTCTATGTGTAATGCGTTAAACATGACATGATTGACTAGCTTTCTAGGGTTTGATTGCATGTTTGATAGGATTAATCTAGGTGCTTTCGCTTAGGTTAATTAGCATTGAAAAGTAAAAAATGGGAATTCATTTGCTTTCGAATGTTTCACATGATCAACTCCTTTCTCATGACTTAGATGAACAATATTAGGGTTTGAATCAATTTTAATCATAAGTTTCGGTTTTGATCTTTGTTCCTTCATTCCATTCGTATTTTTATGTTTTTGCATTTTTATTTGTTTTCTTAACTTAGTTTATTTTCGAATCCAAAATCCAAAATTCCCCCTTTTTCGTAAATATGTTTATACTTGTGAATATCTTTGTGTTTATATTACTTTGTTTTAATTTTAATTGTTTAATTGTTTGACAATGACAGGTGTACCCTCAATCCCCGGAATAGAACGATCCCTACTTGCTTATACTACTAATGATATTTATAGGGTTAAATTATGCGCTTGCTTTGAGCGTATCAAAAACTAACTCTAACTACTTTTCCTAAAAAACACCAAAGCATCCCTAAAATTTAGGAACTCCAAAAAAACACAAAACAAAATCCTAAAAACCTCTAAATTAATTCCTAGAAAACACTAACACATATTTACTATTCACGGAGACACTATTCAAGAATTTTAAAAACATTTTTTTATTTTATTTTTTATATGAACATGCTACCTAAAAACTCTAAGTTAATTTTAATTATTTACAATTATACAAAAACACATAACATAAAAGATAGGGGGGTTTTTGAAGATTGAAAAACATAAATTTTCGAAAACAAATAAAAGATTAAAATCGTTTCTATACAAATGGTGGGAAAAGAAGAACTTTCGAAAACAATTCATCAAGAACAATCAAGATCAATTCATTCATGCATCCCTTAATCTTTATTAGTTATCATGAAATAATATCAACCAAGACACAAAGATCAACGCAACCAATGTCCCTTTTAACTTTCTTTCTTAGGTCAAATCGAAATAGCAACGCACCAAGACAATTTTATTTTGAAAAGTCGACATCACACAATCAAAGCAACTGCGTTGAAAATCCGTTTTCAAATCATTAAGTTCAAGAAAGAATTGATAAACATGCAAATCCAAGCACGTCACAACTTATCATTACATGCATAATTTGATTTCGACTCAAAGCAAGCCTTTACTACTTATTCGAATTAGGTTTCACAAAGCATCAAACCTAATTACTAGCTCATAACATGCAAGTATTCCTTTATTGGCCATTAAGACAACAGTTACATGCGTTTACCACAAAATCAGATTATTATTCCATTAAGTTGACAACTAACAAGACTCAAGAACACACAAACAAATCAAACATTGAAAATCATATCAAAATTGAATTCAAAAATCAGAAAGTTAACTCATGGTTTCGGTTTTTACACAAAGAAAATCAAAACAGAAATTCTATCTAACAAGTTACAAAACCGAGAAGAAAACATAGGTGAAGATGGTATGAACAACCCTTATACACGTCCCAAGGTCCAACGCAGATCCAAGGCGGCGGCACAAGATGAAGATCACGGCAAAGGATGGAGGATGGCACGGCTAGAACTTCCAAGATGCGAAAACCTGAAACTCAAGAGCAATCCGGTGAGAAACGAAATTGTGGAGAATAATGTGTGACTCTTGAGACGTCTAATACACTAGGTATATATAGGAGAACGTCTCAAAGCACTCCCAATTCGTTTCTACTTGACTTCTCCAAGTTTGTGTTGATTTAGAACTTGTTTGGCACAAAGCAGATTTCCGGCAGTCTTGACCTCAGTGCACTAAAACGACCATAACTTCTTCTAGAAAATAGATATCTCCGAGCTGTAAAAAGTTCTGGAAACTAGACATCTGTAGCTTTCCAACCATATAAAGATCATAATTGTCTGAGCTCTGAGCGATTTTCTATACTCTGTTGAAGTTGACTGATCTGCACAGGCAGTAATCCGAATCTGTAATGGATTTGACTTTTAAAGCACAACTTAAGTCCAACTCGGTTTTCCTTGCCATCACATGCCTCTCACATGTCTTCCACGCCTTATTGAAGAATGAAACGTCAAGAACTCCCTAGCACCTTCAAGAATCTCATGGCAATTCCAATCCGTACTCAACTAGAAATCCAAACTCCACATTGCTTTGAAATCCGAATTCCTTGTTGCTTTCTCTTCCATGTGCACGGCATATGATCATTCTTGAGACTTCTAGATACTTCATGAACGTTCCAAGGCTTTCCTAGTATGAGTAGAACTCCATATGCAAGTAGGTTTCCTAGCTGAATACTGCTTTCTTTTCCGAGATGCTTCTACACTCTTCCGGAACCTTCTTGAGTAATCCTTATCCAACAGGGACTCCTTGTCATACTAGTATTCCTTATCTGAGTAGAATTGGGTTTCCTTGTCCAAGTAGAACTCATAGTCCAAGTCAGCTTCAGACTCCTGCTTCAACTAGGATTCCTTTTCCTAGTCAAACTAGGAAAACTTCCATTTCTTCATTTCTTTCCATTTCTGCGCCACTTGTGCCTTCCTTAGCCATTTTTGGACTTTGAGACTCCATTTACACTTGTAAAACACTAACTAAGTTAAATTGATCAAGTTAAAAGAAATAACTTAGCAAAATATAGGGTTGAAACATTATAAACGTCGCATTTTATGCTCCTATCATGGTCTCTTGAAACTCGAAAGCAAGCTTCAAGGTTGGAGATGGATGATGGATGCTCACGGCTATGCTTCTTCTCCCTTGGCCTTGCTTGAACTCGTGGAGATGACTAGAGCATGGAGAAAGGACTTCAAAAGCTCACGGCAAAGAGAAGTATTTTCTGATTTTTCTAAGTTGTAGAACGTAAAAGAGAGGAGGGAACCTTGACGTCTAGAGGAGGTGAGTATATAGGGAACGGCCAAACTTGGTCTCCAAGCCGTGTAAACCTCATGGAATTAATCTGAAAATTCCACATAATTTCCTCCAATAATATCTTGCCAAATAAGCCCTATGACATGGTGCAACCAATCACAAAATTCCAATTTAATTTCCAATTAATCTTGGCCGAAATACCTTGAGAGAATTTCTGATTTTGTAGTTCAATTTCGGCCAACTTCCTTTAGAGAAAATAGGGAACGAATCTAGACGTCTTTTGAGAGCTTTTTGTGTTCAACACATATTCTCTTTCCTTTTATTTCTCCCTTGAATATCTCTTTGCCGAATTCTCTAGGGTTTTCCTTTGATTCAGACGGCAAATCCCTTCTTTTCCTCTTGGCTTGGACGGCAAGGAGTCTCCTAGGGTTTATCTTTCCATAAAAATTACCCTAGAAAATCTCAACCGAAATTCTCTTTGATAATTTCTGATTTTCACGCCACTTTCTTGTTTCTCTCTTAGGATTTCACGGCAACAACATCTCTAGGGTTTCATCCTTGCGTCACAAACCCTAATTCCATGGGCTTTCATGGGCCTTGATCCATTTTGCCGAAAATCCACTTCATTCTTGAGAGTTCTTGGGCCTTGTTGCTTCTTATTCAAGCCTTGTCACCTTCCAACGTCATGACACTTCATTTTTCTATTTCTTTTTCATAGTAACGTTGGAAACTTCATTGGTAAGCTTTCCTCCTTTTCGCAGGGTTTCCTGGTTGAAATAGGAGAACTTCTTTTCTTCATTTCTGCTCATTTCTGTGGTCCATTGTTTCTCATTTTTGCTCCCCTTGGTGTTCGCAAGCTCCTCTTTCCATTTGTGAGTTCATTTCCCCTTTTTAGGTCGGAGGTCCTGAAAATAGAAACTAGTAAGAAAAATAGAAATTTTCCTAAAATGAAAAATGGCAACTTTCCTAAACTGAAAATGGGAAACTTTCTAAAAATGAAAAATAGAAACTACCGAAAATGGAAACTTACTAAAAATGATAAATAGAAACTACAAAAATAGAAACTTTCCTAAACAGAGTTTTACTAAGGAAATGACGCAAGAAATGTAGGAAAAAGCAAGTAAAACGTCGCATTAAAATGCTCCTATCACCTAGGGTGCCTCTATCCTTTCCAGAATCAGGGCCATGTATTGATATAACGTCTCAATAAGCACAAGAGCGAATTCTAGCATTCTCTAGTCCATTAAACTTAATCTATGGCAAGCAATCAATCAAATGAAAGAATAATGAGATCATCAAATTATCGCCAAGAAAATAAGAGTATTTTTTTTTTTTCATTTTCACTCCAAGAAAAAGGAACATGGCTCAAATATCTCACATGGGCTTTATGAATCAAAACTCATCTTAACATGCTCATATTCTGTACCAAGGTCACAAATCCATATCCACTACTCATGCATATGCTTTTCATATATCTCAATTAACCAAAGAATACCATGTTAAAATCATCTCAATATTGTGATCCTCTTTTAGCCATAATTTCAGAGATATAGAATCATGCTAGACAGTTGAAAGGACATCCTATGACTCAAAACAAAAACAAAAGCAACGAAATTTTTTTTATTTTTGACATTTTTCGATTTTTTTGGTAGTTTTCAATATATAGGACTCAAAATAAAAGTATAAATCCCTTCCCCCACACTTAAATATTGCATTGTCCTCAATGTAATCAATCATAAGCATACAATGAAACAAATAAGCATATAGGGATGGAATTTACGAAACCAAAAACAAAAGAGAAAAATTGAAAAATAAAAAGAAATAGGGAAGGAGAAAGCAAATCTGTGTTTGTAGACTCCCTCACAGCTTCTTCTGAATTGGGTTGCCTCCCAAGCAGCGCTTGAGTTTAACGTCTTTCAGCCAGACGGAATAGAAATTAGAAAGTTAGTAACTATAATTAACTAAGAAATACAAAATATACAAACAAGTTTAACTGTGAATTACAAACTACAAGTAAAATTAGCAAGTACATTGTACACAAGACACAAGTTACCTACACAAGTGAGTAAAAAAAAAAACATGAAAAATATTTACACAAATGTTTTTTTTTTTTTTTTTAGTGTATCACAACATTTTGTTACATTTTCTTTTGTCATAAATATTATTGATATCAAATCTAATTCCAAGCGGTAAATCAAGTGGACGTGCGGCCCAAGTATAGTCGCCTAGACACAAAGTCCCTCCTACATCCTTTGGGCAACCTTACTGAAATGGCCAGGTAGGGGAGGATGACCACAAGAGGCAGAATCCATTTTGGCATGAGCTAAGCCCATTTGTAAGTACTTCTGGATTCAAAAACCGTTATGAACGTTATCCCCTTCCTAGACACCATTCCACATAGGCTATACTTACTAGGATGAAAAAGATCATAAGTGTGAAGACAGTTCAACAAGTGTTAATAAAGGCCGCCCTCAACCTTAAGGGACCTGAACTAGGTACCAATAAGTGGTTTAGGCCAATATTAACAAAAGAGACTTCACCTATTCCATTCAATTTACAACTTAAAATTAAAACTCATATTCAACAATATAAAAAACAACCTGATAGGAGCATTTTAATGCGACGTTTTACTTGCTTTTTCCTACATTTCTTGCGTTATTTCCTTATTAAAACTCTGTTTAGGAAAGTTTCCATTCTTTGATTGGGAAAGTTCCTATTTGTAGAAAGTTTCTATTTTTGTAGTTTCTATTTATCATTTTTAGTAAGTTTCCATTTTCGGTAGTTTCTATTTTTCATTTTTAGAAAGTTTCCCATTTTCAGTTTAGGAAAGTTGCCCTTTTTCATTTTAGGAAAGTTTCTATTTTTCTTATTAGTTTCTATTTTCAGGACCTCCGAGCTAAAAAGTGGAAATGAACTCACAAATGGAAAGAGGAGCTTGTGAACACCAAGGGGAGCAAAAATGAGATGCAAAGGACCACACAATTGAGCAGAAATGAAGAAATGAAGCTTTCCTGGTCCAACCAGGAAATCCTGTTCGAAAGAGGAAATTGTGTGAAGCAAAACTCTGAAGCCCATTGAGATGTTGATAGGAGCATTTTAAAGTGGTATTTTAATAGTTAATTCCTCACATTTTGCTTAGTTAATTCCTTAACGAATCGATTTTTAACTCAATTTCTATTTTCTTAGGTACATTGGAGTAAATGATGGTGAAATGAGCATTAGGTCCACACTTACCTATAAATGGTGGAGAAAAATGGAAATGTACTAAAATGTCAATTTTACACATTTTCCTACTCCGGCTAGGAGAAACCAAGCCAAGCAAGGAAGAAGGAGCGGCCGCCTGACCAAATGAACTCTAAATGAGCTGAAACTTTCCAGATCCATTCTAGACATCCTAAGGATCATTTCTTATGAAGAGTGCCAGAGCTAGTTTTGAGTGGAAGGCCTTCAAACAGTCAGCCCAATTTCCTGCAGAAGCAAAACTGGAAAACTGGACCCGTAAGGAGTCCAGCAGAGATTCTGGCCCAAAGGCATGGAAATAAATTCTGAAATTTTACCAAAATGATCTACACTCATGGTAGATCATTTCATATGAAGAAGTCACGAGCCAAATCTGAAGTCCTGTTGGAGAAGTAATTGAAGGAATAAAGGTGCAGAAACTGATCTAAAAACAGCTCAACACCACATGTTCAAGTTTCCTACCCACATGAAGAAAGCTAGATGCTTTTCTCTTTTTCCTTGGATATATTTTTCTGCTCCAATAGATCATCATCACTTCCATACTTCTGCACCTTCATGCCTTGCTTTCATTTCATCATTACTCCATCTTTTCCATATTTTACAAACCACTTTCATTATTTTTCTTCCATTTATCATTTCACTCTTCTTTTTCTTCCCTATATAAACACCTTCTCCTCTCATTCTAAGGACATTCCTTCATCCATTCCATCTTCTTTGTCTCTCCATTTCCTTTCCATTTTCCTTTCCAACATCCTCTAGGGCAAGCCACGAAGTTCAAGCAAGGCCAAGGAAGAGAAGAACCAAGCCGTGAGCATCATCATCCATCCTCCACCTTTGAAGCTTGCTTTCGAGTCTCAAAGGATTCAACGTTATTCACCCATCTTCATCTTCCATCCACGGTGTAATTCGACCTCTACTTTGTAACCTTTGCTTTGTATTTCGTTGGTTTTGCCTTAGTTGACATATATGTTTGAACAATTGTTAATTTCTGGAATTTTATGATTAATTGAGAATTTTCAGATTCATATATTGTGATTCGAGAGTTGCTTATGTGGGTTTGTTTAATTAAATTTGCATTATGGATAACTTTTGTATTTTAATCTTATGTGGTTGCAAACACTTAGGGTTTCGATATAATTGGTGCTAGGTTTAAGAACATGAAATCGACTTTTCGTTTTGTGTAAACTTGAATCAAAGTAGTAAAGGTTTTGTACAAAGATCGAATTTAATTAAAGAGAATTGCAATTAGGTGGACTTTTCCATACTAAGTTGTACACTTGAGTTGATAGCCTTTCTCTATGTGTAATGCGTTAAACATGACATGATTGACTAGCTTTCTAGGGTTTGATTGCATGTTTGATAGGATTAATCTAGGTGCTTTCGCTTAGGTTAATTAGCATTGAAAAGTAAAAAATGGGAATTCATTTGCTTTCGAATGTTTCACATGATCAACTCCTTTCTCATGACTTAGATGAACAATATTAGGGTTTGAATCAATTTTAATCATAAGTTTCGGTTTTGATCTTTGTTCCTTCATTCCATTCGTATTTTTATGTTTTTGCATTTTTATTTGTTTTCTTAACTTAGTTTATTTTCGAATCCAAAATCCAAAATTCTCCCTTTTTCGTAAATATGTTTATACTTGTGAATATCTTTGTGTTTATATTACTTTGTTTTAATTTTAATTGTTTGACAATGACAGGTGTACCCTCAATCCCCGGAATAGAACGATCCCTACTTGCTTATACTACTAATGATATTTATAGGGTTAAATTATGCGCTTGCTTTGAGCGTATCAGATGTGTGACCGAAATTATGATGGACATGACGTTGGAGACATCAAGGCTTGAAGAGGACGCAAGAAGGCCCAAGAATTATCAAGCAAGATGGACTTTCGGCAAAAGTGGATAAAGCCCATGTAAACTAGGGTTTTTGTGACGTCAAAGAGACAGAGTTGATGTTAAACCCTAATGTGCCGTTCAAAGAGAGAGAGTTGCCGTCCAATACTAAGAGATAAACAAGGAGTTGGCGTGAAAAATCAGAAATATAAAAGAAGATTTCGGTGGAGATTTTCTAGGGCAATTTTTATGGAAGGATAATATTCTTGGAGAGTTATTTTGTGACTATGCCGTGAGAAATTAAGAGAGATGATAGGAGCATTTTAATGCGACGTTTTAACTGCATTTCCTTACATTTCTTGCGCCATTTCCTTAGTAAAACTCTGTTTAGGAAAGTTTCCATTCTTTGATTGGGAAAGTTCCTATTTGTAGAAAGTTTCCATTTTTCTTAGTTTCTATTTTCCATTTTTAGAAAGTTTCTATTCTTGTAGTTTTCATTTCTCATTTCTGGCAAGTTTCTATTTTTCATTTTTAGTAACTTTCTATTTTTCATTTTTTAGTAAGTTTCTATTTTTCAAATTAGGAAAGTTTCTATTTCTCATACTAGTTTCTATTTTCAGGACCTCCGAGCTAAAAAGTGGAAATGAACACACGAATGGAAAGAGGAGCTTGCGAACGTCAAGGGGAACAAAAATGAAGAACATTGAACCACACATTTGAGCAGAAATGAAGAAACAAGCTTTTGATGCGCTCAGAGCAAGCGCATAATTTAACCCTGAAATGTCATTAGTAGTATAGAATAAATAGGGATCGTTCTATTCCGGGGATTGAGGGTACACCTGTCATTGTCAAACAATTAAACAATTAAAATTAAAACAAAGTATAATATTCACACACATATACACTATTTACGAAAAAGGGGGGTTTTTGATTTTGGTTTTTCTGAAAATTAAACTAAGTTAACAAAATAATTAAAATGCTAAAACATAAAAATATAAATGGAATGCAAGAACAAAGATCAAAATCGAAACATATGATTAAAATTAATCCAAGTTCATCATTGTTCATCATAGTCATGCAAGAGGAATTGATCATGTGAAACGTTCAAAGCAAACAATTTCCCATATTTTACTTTCAACGCTAATTAATCTAAGTGAAAGCACATAGACTAATCCTATCAAACATGCATTCAAACCCTAGAAAGCTAGTCAATCATACATGTCTAACGCATTAAGCATCTAGAAAGGCTATCAATTCAAATGTGCAACTTAGTATGAAAAAGTCCACCTAATTGCAATCTTCTTTGATTAAATTCGGTTTTTGTACAAAACCTTTACTACTTATTGATTCAAGAACACAAAACCAAAAAGTTGATTCATGTTCTTAAATTCGTAGCACCAATTATATAAAAACCCTAGGTGTTTGCAACCACATAAGATTAAAATACAAAAGTTATCTATCATGCAAATTTAATCAAACACTCACACATAAGCAACCATAAATCGCAAAACATGAATCTGAAAATTAACAATTAATCATAGAATTTCAGAATTCGAAACTTGTTCAAACACATGTGTCAACTAGGGCATAACCAACGAAAATACAAACAAAGTTACAAGGAGAATCGGATTACACCAAGAGATGGAGATGGGATGAATGGTCTCTTGAATTTCGAAAGCAATCTTCAAGGTGGAGGATGGATGGTGTTCACGGCTTGTCTTCTTCTTCCTTGGCCTTGCTTGCACTTCGTGGTTGCCCTAGAGGATGGAGAAGAGCACGGCTAGGCTAGAGAGTTTTCTGAATTTTTCTCAAAGTGTAAATTGTATGGGGAGGGGCACCTTGACGTTGAGAAGAGGGGAGACTATATAGGGAACGGCAACTTGGTCTCCAAGGCCGTGCAAAACCCTAGAGAAACTCACGGCAACAATGTCTAACTCCACATAATTTCCTCCAATAGAATCTTGCCAAGTAAGCCCTATGACATGTATCAACCAATCACATAATTTTCTAGAATATTTCCCTTGATTTTCTTGCCGAAATACCATGATAATATTCTGATTTTATCTCTTGAAATTCGGCAACAACTCCTTTAGAGAATATAGGAATGTATCTAGACTTCCTTTGAGAGCTCTTTGTCTTCAACACATATTCTCTTCCCTTAAAAGTCTCCCAATAAAATCTCCACGAAATCTTCTTATTATTTTCTGATTTTCACGGCAAGACTCCTTCTTTCTCTCTTGCTTTGGACGGCAAACCTTTCTAGGGTTTCTTCCATGCATCACAAACCCTAATTGCTTGGGCCTTGATGGGCCTTGATCCATTTTGCCGAAAATTCAAAGTATTCTTGGGCTTCGTTGCTTCATCTTCAAGCCTTCTTATTTTCCAACGCAAAACACTTCATTTCTTTCATTTCTTTTCATAGTTGCGTTGGAAACTTCATTGGTAAGCTCTCCTCCAGTTCGCAGGATTTCCTGGTTGCACTAGGAAAGCTTGTTTCTTCATTTCTGCTCAAATGTGTGGTTCAATGTTCTTCATTTTTGTTCCCCTTGACATTCGCAAGCTCCTCTTTCCATTCGTGTGTTCATTTCCACTTTTTTAGCTCGGAGGTCCTGAAAATAGAAACTAGTATGAGAAATAGAAACTTTCCTAATTTGAAAAATAGAAACTTACTAAAAAATGAAAAATAGAAAGTTACTAAAAATGAAAAATAGAAACTTGCCAGAAATGAGAAATGAAAACTATAAGAATAGAAACTTTCTAAAAATGGAAAATAGAAACTAAGAAAAATGGAAACTTTCTACAAATAGGAACTTTCCCAATCAAAGAATGGAAACTTTCCTAAACAGAGTTTTACTAAGGAAATGGCGCAAGAAATGTAAGGAAATGCAGTTAAAACGTCGCATTAAAATGCTCCTATCAGCTTTCCTAGTGCAACCAGGAAATCCTGCGAACTGGAGGAGAGCTTACCAATGAAGTTTCCAACGCAACTATGAAAAGAAATGAAAGAAATGAAGTGTTTTGCGTTGGAAAATATGAAGGCTTGAAGATGAAGCAACGTGGCCCAAGAACTCTCAAGAATGAAGTGGATTTTCGGCAAAATGGACCAAGGCCCACCAAAGCCCATGACATTAGGGTTTGTGACGCAAAACCCTAAACCTAAAGTTGTTTTGCCGTGAAAACCAAAGGGAGGAGAGAGAAGTGGCGTGAAAATCAAGCAAGGATAAAGAAGATTTCGGCAAAGAGATTTCTTAGGGAGATTTTAAAGGAAAGAGAATATGTGTTGAACTCGAAAACCTCTCAAAAGAAGTCTAGATACATTCCTTGAAACCCTAAAGGAAGTTTGGCCGAATTGGAAGTGCAAAAATCAGAAAATTCTCAAGGTATTTCGGCAAGAAAATCAAGGGAAATATTCTAGGAAATTATGTGTTTGGTTGAGACACATCATAGGGCTTACTTGGCAAGATTTCATTGGAGGGAATTATGTGGAGTTAACAAGTCTTTGCCGTGAGTTTCTCTAGGGTTTTGCACGGCCTTGGAGACCAAGTTGCCGTTCCCTATAGTCTCCCCTCTTCTCAACGTCAGGGGTTCCTCTCCGCATACAATTTACACTTTGAGAAAAATTCAGAAAACTCTCTAGCCTAGCCGTGCTCTTCTCCATCCTCTAGGGCAACCACGAAGTGCAAGCAAGGCCAAGGAAGAAGAAGACAAGCCGTGAACACCATCCATCCTCCACCTTGAAGATTGCTTTCGAAATTCAAGAGACCACATCACCTTTTCGTTCATCACCATCTCCATCTCTTGGTGTAATCCGATTCTCCTTGTAACTTTGTTTGTATTTTCGTTGGTTATGCCTTAGTTGACACATATGTTTGAACAAGTATTGTTTTCTGAAATTTTATGATTAATTGTTAATTTTCAGATTCATGTTTTGCGATTTATGGTTGCTTATGTGTGAGTGTTTGATTAAATTTGCATGATAGAAATCTTTTGTATGATAATCTTGAATGGTTCGAAACATTTAGGGTTTTTATGTGAATGTTGCTATGAATTTAAGAACATGAATCAACTTTTTGGTTTTGTGTTCTTGAATCAATAAGTAGTAAAGGTTTTGTACAAAAACCGAGTTTAATCAAAGAAGATTGCAATTAGGTGGACTTTTTCATACTAAGTTGCACATTTGAGTTGATAGCCTTTCTAGGTGCTTATTGCGTTAAACATGTATGATTGACTAGCTTTCTAGGGCTTGAATGCATGTTTGATAGGATTAGTCTTTGTGCTTTCACTTAGATTAATTTAGCATTGAAAAGTAAAAGATGGGAATTGTTTGCATTCTAACAATTTACATGATCAACTCCTCTTGCATGACTATGATGAACAATGATGAACTTGAATCAATTTTAATCATGAGTTTCGACTTTGATCTTTGTTCTTGCATTCCATTTGTATTTTTATGTTTTTGCATTTTAATTAGTTTGTTTACTTTATTTATTTTCGAAAGAAACCAAAATCAAAAATACCCCCCTATTTAGTGAATAGTGTATATGTGTGAATATTATACTTTGTTTTAATTTTAATTGTTTAATTGTTTGACAATGACAGGTGTACCCTCAATCCCCGGAATAGAACGATCCCTATTTACTTATACTACTAATGACATTTCAGGGTTAAATTATGCGCTTGCTTTGAGCGTATCAATTTTTGGCGCCGTTGCCGGGGATTGAAAAATCATTTGTCATATTGTGAATATTTGTTTTATGTATATTGCGATTTAAAAAAAAAAAAAATTTACTTGTTAATTATTTTGTAATTGTCGAAAATTAGTTAAAAAACTACTTAGGTTGTTATTTGTATTATTGAACACGAGTTTAATTGTGGGTTGTAAATTAAAGAAGGAATAGGTGAAGTCGTGTTTATTAATATTGGCCTAAACCCCTTATTGGTACCTAGTTCAGGTCCCTTAAGGTTGAGGGCGGCCTCTATTAACATTCATTGAACTGTCTAACACACTTAGGACCTTTTACATCCTAGTAAGAATATCCTATGTGAGATGGTGTCTAGGAAGGGGACAACGTTCATGACGGGTTCTGGATTCAGAAGTGCTTACAAATGGGCGTAAACCTCAATGAGGGAGTAGCCTATGCCAAAATGGATCCTACCTCTTGTGTTCGCCCTCCCCTACCTGGCCATTTCAGTAAGGTTGCCCAACGGATGTAGGAGGGACTTTGTGTCTAGACGATTATACTTGGGCCGCATGTCCACTTGATTTACCGCTTGGAATTAAATTTGATATCAATAGTATTCATAACAAAAGAAAATGTTGTGACACTTAAGGTATATTGGATTAAACATAATCTTGGAAGGGTAGCTGTTTCAGTCCCATTGCACAACAAGATTCCCTGTTCCCGTACCTAAGTGTTGAAAGTAATTAAAAAAAAAAAAAAAAAAAAAAAAAAAAAAGATTTGTGAATAGTGACGTTTTGTTTATGTGTTTTGTGTGAAAGTTTTGTGTCTAACTATACTTGTAAAGAATTAGAATTAAAGAAAATAAAAAATGGAGTTATAAATTTTGTTAATTACTTAATTGTTGTGAGTGTGTAAAATCGTATGAGTAGACAAGGGCCCTTTTGTTAATATTGGCCTTAACCCTTCATTCGTACCTTTCTAAGGTCTTATGAGGTTGAGGGCGGCCTTTATTAGCACTTGGAGAACAGTTTAACACATGAGTAATTTCCCAGCTGAGTAAGGGGCATTACAGATGGTGTCTTAGGTTGAGACCCTGGGTGATGGGTTCAAATTGGATCTCAGAGATACTACAGACTGTGCGTGTTCCACAATGTGGAAGTAGCCAATAGGGGCGTAAACCTCAATGAGGGAGTAGCCTCCGTAGTATCACCAAAATGAGTCCTCCCTCTCACTTACTTCTTAATCTGGCTATCTGGCCTTCTGAAACAAAGGAAAGTGACTTATGTCTAAGCGACTATCCCTATATCGTATCTCACCCATAGTAGTGGTTTCTATTGGGCTCGACTTACAACTTGGAATCAATTGAGTTATTAACTTTATTTATGATAGTTCCATGACAAAAATAAAATACTTGTACATAACCTTCAATTGTAAATTGGTCTGTTTTCTTACTTCTCTTACTTGTACAAAATTTGGAAGTCTCTTTTGTTGCATTGTGAATAGTGACGTTTTTGTATAAAGATTAACTTGTATTTCTTGTCTTTTGTAAGTTACTAACTTTTGTAAATCATAATGTTGTTCAGACTCTCCATGAATGTCCGAGCCTTCTAAACTCCTTAGCAGGAAAGAGATTGAAGAAAGGCTCGCTCGTTTGAAAAATCCTCCTACACTTGAGTACAGAAGACCATCTTCCTTGACATTCAAAGAGTACACAATTAACGAGCAAGGGAAGAGGGTCTATTCTTCTGAGGAATCTACTCCACCTACTCCTACTCCATCTCCTCCTTCACGCTCACCTTCACCTGTGGTTTCATCCAACTCTACTCCACCACCTTCACCACCACCTGAAGAAGTAAGGGAAGAAAGAATGGCATCCATTAGGGAACTATCCACAGCAACAGTCGAGGGAGGACCCCCTATAGGCATTGTGTACCCTGCCCCTGCTGCAGGAAGAAATGCAGAGTTTGAGCTGAAGAGTGGATTATTGCACCAACTCCCTAAGTTTCATGGGCTTCCTATGGAGGACGCCAACAAGCATCTTAGAGCATTCCAGGTTGTGTGTTCTAACATGCAACCACAAGGAGCAGATGAGAACATTCTAAAGATGAAGGCATTTCCATTCTCCTTAGCTGACAGAGCCAAAGATTGGCTATATGAGATTCCTGTTGGACGTATCACCTCTTGGGACACAATGAGGAAGGCCTTCTTGGAAAAATACTTTCCAGCTTCAAAGGTCATCACACTCAGGAAGAAGCTCAGTGGAATTGAACAAGCCTCAGATGAGTCCTATTCTGCCTATTTTGAGAGGTTCAATTCCTTACTTGCCCAATGTCCTCAACATCAGATGAAGGATGAGACCCTACTTACATGCTTTTATGAGGGACTCTTACCCTTAGAGAGGCAAATGCTTGATGCTGCAGCTGGAGGAGCTTTTGTGGACAAGTCACCTGCAGCTGGAAAGGAACTTATTGAAAATCCTGCCCTAAACACTCAACAGTATGTGATGCGCTTTTTGCAAGCGCATAATTTAACCCTGAAATGTCATTAGTAGTA
Source organism: Rosa rugosa (assembly GCF_958449725.1). Taxonomy (NCBI): domain Eukaryota; kingdom Viridiplantae; phylum Streptophyta; class Magnoliopsida; order Rosales; family Rosaceae; genus Rosa; species Rosa rugosa. The sequence continues at coordinate 24,020,614 of NC_084823.1, forward strand.
TAGAATAAATAGGGATCGTTCTATTCCGGGGATTGAGGGTACACCTGTCATTGTTAAACAATTAAACAATTAAAATCAAAACAAAGTATAATATTCACACATATGCACATTATTTACGAATTAAAAGGGGGTTTTTGATTTTGGTTTTTCTGAAAATAAAACTAAGTTAATAAAACAATTAAAATGCAAAAACATAAAATTATAAATGGAATGCAAGAACAAAGATCAAAATCGAAACATATGATTAAAATTAATTCAAGTTCATCATTGTTCATCATAGTCATGCAAGAGGAATTGATCATGTGAAACGTTCAAAGCAAACAATTTCCCATATTTTACTTTCAACGCTAATTAATCTAAGTGAAAGCACATAGACTAATCCTATCAAACATGCATTCAAGCCCTAGAAAGCTAGTCAATCATACATGTCTAACGCATTAAGCATCTAGAAAGGCTATCAATTCAAATGTGCAACTTAGTATGAAAAAGTCCACCTAATTGCAATCTTCTTTGATTAAATTCGGTTTTTGTACAAAACCTTTACTACTTATTGATTCAAGAACACAAAACCAAAAAGTTGATTCATGTTCTTAAATTCGTAGCACCAATTATATAAAAACCCTAGGTGTTTGCAACCACATAAGATTAAAATACAAAAGTTATCTATCATGCAAATTTAATCAAACACTCACACATAAGCAACCATAAATCGCAAAACATGAATCTGAAAATTAACAATTAATCATAGAATTTCAGAATTCGAAACTTGTTCAAACACATGTGTCAACTAGGGCATAACCAACGAAAATTACAAAGCAAAGGTTACAAGGAGAATCGGATTACACCAAGATGGAGATGGGGTGAATGGTCTCTTGAATTTCGAAAGCAATCTTCAAGGATGGTGATGGATGATGTGCACGGCTTGTCCTCTTCTTCCTTGGCCTTGCTTGAACTTCGTGGTTGCCCTAGAGGATGGAGAAGAACACGGCTAGGCTAGAGAGAGTTTTCTGATTTTTTCTAAAGTTTAAATTGTATGGAGAGAGGGGAACCCAAAACGTCACAATGGAGAGGGAATATATAGGGGACGGCAAACTTGGTCTCCAAGCCGTGTATTTCTTCTTTATTTTCCATGGAATTAATCTGAAAATGCCACATAGTTTCCTCCAATGATAGCTTGCCAAATAAGCCCTATGATGTGGTCCAACCAATCATATAATTCCAATTTAATTCCCTAAATAATCTTGCCGAAATTCCATGGATATATTCTGATTTTATACTTTAAATTCGGCCAAAACTCCTTTAGGGAATATAGGGATGAACCTAGACACGTTTTGAACCTTTTCTTGATGTCCACACTTCTTCTTTCCTTAAAACTCTCCCTATTTCTTCTCCCAACGTTTTCTTCTTGATTTTTCTTGATTCTCACGTTGTTCTCTCTCTCTTTGCACGGCAAAGACTCTTAAGTCTCCCAAAAATATTTTCTTTCCATAAAAATTTGCCCTAGAAAATCTCAACCGAAATCTTCTTTTATTTTCTGATTTTTCTCACGGCAAACTCCTTGTTTCTCTCTTGATTTTCACGGCAAACTCTCCTAGGGTTTGTTCCATGAGTCACAAACCCTAATTGCATGGGTTTGTGGGCCTTGTAACCATTTTGCCGAAAATCCAATAAGTCTTGAGAGTTTTTGGGCCTTGTTGCTTCAACTTCAAGCCTTTATACATTCCAACGGCATAACACTTCATTCTTCCATTTCTCTTTCATGGTAACGTTGGAAACTTCATTGGTAAGCTTTCCTCCCTTTCGCAGGGTTTCCTGGTTGAAGCAGGAAAACTTCTTTTCTTCATTTCTGCTCATTTCTGTGGTCCATTGTTCCTCATTTTTGCTCCCCTTAACGTTCGCAAGCTCCTCTTTCCATTTGTGAGTTCATTTCCACTTTTTAGCTCGGAGGTCCTGAAAATAGAAACTAGTAAGAAAAAATAGAAACTTTCCTAAAATGAAAAATAGCAACTTTCCTAAACTGAAAATGGGAAACTTTCTAAAAATGAAAAATAGAAACTACCGAAAATGGAAACTTACTAAAAATGATAAATAGAAACTACAAAAATAGAAACTTTCTACAAATAGGAACTTTCCCAATCAAAGAATGGAAACTTTCCTAAACAGAGTTTTACTAAGGAAATGGCGCAAGAAATGTAAGGAAATGCAGTTAAAACGTCGCATTAAAATGCTCCTATCAAATTCCCCCACACTTAGCTTTTGCTAGTCCCTTAGCAAAATCAAACAAAGACACACACTAAGACTAACGAAAATTAAAGACTCAAACAAACAAAGACTCTATTGCCCTTCAACTATTTGTCTCAGCAATCTCTTACTTTCACAACACCAAGATTAGCACTTCACCAAGAATCAATGTTTTAGGCATTCGAGAGTTAATTAAAACACATAATTCACATATACACAAGTAGGACTTGGTTGGAACAATGGTGATGGTTTCTGTTAAGCATGCTTCAAACAAGTTTGATTCAGTTCCTCACAAGGTATATCCACTCTTTCTTTTCTCAGATCATGGCAATGCTTAAAAGCTTATACACTCAATCATATGTGAAGGATAGCAAGTATATCACATAATGTAAGAGACGAAAGCACAAGTATAATTTTCTTTAAAGATCTCATGAAGGATATCAACTACTTGCACAGATGGACCCAAGCCATAGGTTCAACTCTTGCAACTCATCTCCACATCAAGGGTTGTCCCATCTTAAGGATCAAGAAGGTCTTCTCAAGGTCTGTAATCGGGCCATGGCTCAAGGTTTAAAGAAACGAAGGGTAAGGAATTTAACAAAGTGTCCTAAAAACCTAGTAGAGCTCATATGAATGTAGAGATCTCGAAAAATCCACCAAGGCATTTCAAAAACGTCACTTCCCCATATAGGTCACATAAAAGGGCCAAATGTCTTCATGTTGGGCCCAATCTTCAATGTAAACTTCCCTTGACTCTAGTGAAATGGACAAAGGCCAAATTTTTCTGTAGTGGGCCTTCAATTCAAAGTAAACTCCAAGATCACTAAGTATGGGGGACTAAAGTCCATAAACATATTCTCTTTTCTTTTTATTTCTTTTTAGCCGTATATATTTTTTTCTTTCTTTTCATTTTTCACGGCTTTTTCATACATTTTTCATTCATGGACAAGTTTACCCCCACACTTGAACTTTCACCTCTTCTTATCCTTCAAAATTGACGTCAAAAATCTTCAAGTAAAGTCTCAATTTAGCTCCACTAAGTCCTTAGGACAAAGGGTGGGGTTATAGCTATACTAAGGCTTAGGTTAAAGATTTTAAGGGTGATGAAAGAAAAGGCTTAACGTAGGCTCAAAGGGGTTTATCTAGGGGAGTCCCACGACGGGCACAATTAGGGACACAGGTTCATTTGGCAATGGTGGTAATTCCTAGGGTGCCTCTATCCTTTCCAGAATCAGGGCCATGTATTGATATAACGTCTCAACAAGCACAAGAGCGAATTCTAGCATTCTCTAGTCCATCAAATTTAATCTATGGCAAGTAGTCAATCAAGATGAAAGAATAATGAGATCATCAAAACATCGCCAAGAAATTAAGAATATATTTTTCATTTCACTCCAAGAAAAAGGAACATGGTTCAATTATCTCACATGGGTTTATATGAATCAAAACTCATCTTAACATGCTTATATTCTGTACCAAGTTACGAGATCCATATCCACTACAAGGCATATATTTTTCATATATCTCAATTAACCAAAGAATACCATTTTAAGTCATCTCAATTTTTGTGATTTCAGAGATATAGAATCATCCTAGACAGTTGAAAGGGCATCCTAAGACTCAAAACAAAAACAAAAGCAACGAAATTTTTATTTTTATGACATTTTTTCGATTTTTTTGTATTTTCCAATATATATGACTCAAAACAAAAATGTAAATCCCTTAAATTCCCCCACACTTAAATATTGCATTGTCCTCAATGTAATCAATCATAAGCATGCAATGAAACACTTAAGCATATAGGGATGAAATTTACGAAAAGAAAGTTCAAAGAAAAACAAAAAGCATATAATAAAGAAGTAGGGAGGAAAAAGAGCAAATCTGCGTTGAAGGCTCCTCCACAGCTACTTCTGAATTGGGTTGCCTCCCAAGCAGCGCTTAATGTTTATAGTCTTTCAGCCTAGACTTGGTTTCCTCTCGTCCTCAGTTGGGTGGGCCTTCAGAGCCTCCTTTTGGGTTTGGAATTGTGTTGCTCGGAAGCCTACCAGTTTCATGAAACTTGGTCATGAAGTCCACCACTTGTCCCATCTGCTTTTTGAGTTCAGCAATGTCCTTGGTGTGGGTCTGTTGTCCTTGCATCAAAGTCTGTGTGGCACTAGTCAATGCCTGAGTGGAATTAGTCAATGCCTCAATAGTCTTATCATAGTGGGAATTTGAATTCCCTGAGTTGTGTTGAGGAGGCATGTAAGGCCTTTGAAAAGAAGGTCCTTGAAATGAAGGTCCTTGAGGACGTTGGAAACTCCCACCAAGAGGATTCTGAACATTCTCATTGTTGGTCCACTTGAAGTTGGGGTGATCCCTCCATCCAGGGTTATAGGTATTCGAATATGGATCATACCTTGGACGTTGGGGACCCCCTTGGTTCCCTTGATAGCCTCCTATGGCATTCACAGACTCCCAACCACCATTCTCACTTAGTTGAGGACATTGATCCGTAGGATGTCCTTGGGTAAAGCATACCCCACAAGCAGAAGATCCTCCATGGCCTTGAGTAGTCGCTACCTTGTTCACAAGAAGGGTGAGTTTGCTCAATTGGTCCGCAATGGCAGGACTGGTGCTCACCTCATTGACCCTACGAGTGGTCTGTCTCACACCCTCATACTGTTGAGTGTTGAGGGCACGATTTTCAATAAGTTCTTTCCCAGCAGCAGGTGACTTATCCACAAAAGCTCCTCCAGCTGCAGCATCAAGCATTTGCCTTTCCAAAGGTAGGAGTCCTTCATAAAAGCAAGTAAGGAGGGTCTCATCCTTCATCTGATGTTGAGGACATTGCGCAAGTAAGGAATTGAACCTCTCAAAATAGGCAGAATAGGACTCATCTGGGGCTTGTTCAATTCCACTGAGCTTCTTCCTAAGTGTGATGACCTTTGAAGCTGGGAAGTATTTTTCCAAGAAGGCCTTCCTCATTGTTTCCCAAGAGGTGATACGTCCAGCAGGAATCTCATATAGCCAATCTTTGGCTCTGTCAGCTAAGGAAAATGGAAATGCCTTCATCTTCAGAATGTTCTCATCTGCTCCTTGTGGTTTCATGTTAGAACACACAACCTGGAATGCCCTAAGGTGCTTGTGGGCGTCCTCCATAGGAAGTCCATGGAAAATAGGGAGTTGGTGCAATAGTCCACTCTTCAGTTCAAACTCTGCTTGTCTTCCTGCTGCAGGGGTAGGGTACACAAAGCCTGTAGGGGGTCCTCCCTCGACTGTTGCTGTGGATAGTTCCCTAATGGATGCCATTCTCTCTTCTTGAACTTCTTCAGGTGGTGGTGTAAGCGGTGGTGAAGGTGAAAGAGGGGAAGTAATTTGTGGTGATGGTAAGTTAGGCGAAATCAAAGGTGATGGTGAAAGTGGTGGAGATGGAGTTGGTGTAGGTGATGTGGATTCCTCTGAAGGATCTAAGATTCTTTTCCCTTGCTCGTTGAATGTATATGGCTTGAATTGCAAGGGAGAAGGTCTTCTGTACTCAAGTTGTGGAGGATTCTTCAAACGAGCAAGTCTTTCTTCAATCTCTCGTATGGTAGGGAGTTTAGAGGACTCGGACATTCATGGAATTCCTGAACAACATTAAGATGTACAAAAGTGAGTAACTTACGAAAACAAACAAAATACAAGTTAATATTTTCATACAAAAACGTCACTATTCACAATGCAACAAAAGAGACTTACATTTTGTACAAGTAAGAGAAGTAAAAACAAAACCAAACAATTTACATGTGAAGGGTATGTACAAGTATTTTATTACTATTTTTTTTAGAACTTATAAACATCGTTAATAACTCAATTGATTCCAAGTTGTAAGTCGAGCCCAATAGAAACCACTACTATTGGTGAGCTACGATATAGGGATAGTCGCCTAGACATAAGTCTCTTTCCGTGGTTTCAGAAGGCCAGATAGCCAGATTAAGAGGTAAGTGAGAGGGAGGACTCATTTTGGTGATACTACGGAGGCTACTCCCTCATTGAGGTTTACACCCCTATTGGCTACTTCCACATTGTGGTTTACGCACAGTCTATAGTATCTCTGAGATCCAATTGAACCCATCACCCAGGGTCTCAACCTAAGACACCATCTGTAATGCCCCTTACTCAGTTTGGAAAGTACTCATGTGTTAGACTGTTCTCCTAATGCTAATAAAGGCCGCCCTCAACCTCATAAGACCTTAGAAGGGTACCAATGAAGGGTTAAGGCCAATATTAACAAAAGGGCCCTTGTCTACTCATACGATTTTACACACTCACAACAATTAAATAATTAACAATATTCATAATTCAATTTTCATTACTTTTCACTTCTTTTTCTTTACAAGTAAAATTAGACAAAACTTTCACACCAAACACAAACAAAACGTCACTATTCACATCTAAAATAACTTCCTTTTTTTTTTTTTTTTTCTTTTTTTCTTTTTTCTTTCTCTTTTTTTTTTTTTTTTTTTTTTTTTTTTTTTTTACAATTATTTTCAACACTTAGGTACGGGAACAGGGAATCTCGTTGTGCAATGGGGCTGAAACAGCTACCCTTCCAAGATTATGTTTAATCCAATATACCTTAAGTGTCACAACATTTTCTTTTGTTTTCTTTTGTTATAAATACTATTGATATCAAATTTAATTCCAAGCGGTAAATCAAGTGGACGTGCGGCCCAAGTATAATCGTCTAGACACAAAGTCCCTCCTACATCCGTTGGGCAACCTTACTGAAATGGCCAGGTAGGGGAGGGCGAACACAAGAGGTAGGATCCATTTTGGCATAGGCTACTCCCTCATTGAGGTTTACGCCCATTTGTAGCACTTCTGAATCCAGAACCCGTTATGAACGTTGTCCCCTTCCTAGACACCATCTCAAATAGGATATTCTTACTAGGATGTAAAAGGTCCTAAGTGTGTTAGACAGTTCAATGAATGTTAATAAAGGCCGCCCTCAACCTTAAGGGACCTGAACTAGGTACCAATAAGGGGTTTAGGCCATTATTAATAAACACGACTTCACCTATTCCTTCTTTAATTTACAACTCACAATTAAACTAGTATTCAACAATATAAATAACAACCTAAATAATTAATTAACTAATTTTCGAGACTTACAAAATAATTAACAAGTAATATTTTTTTTTTTTTTTTTTTTTTTTTCGGTCAAAATATAAACAAAACAATTTAACAAAATAACAAATGATTTTTCAATCCCCGGCAACGGCGCCAAAAATTGATGCGCTTTTTGCAAGCGCATAATTTAACCCTGAAATGTCATTAGTAGTATAGAATAAATAGGGATCGTTCTATTCCGGGGATTGAGGGTACACCTGTCATTGTTAAACAATTAAACAATTAAAATCAAAACAAAGTATAATATTCACACATATGCACATTATTTACGAATTAAAAGGGGGTTTTTGATTTTGGTTTTTCTGAAAATAAAACTAAGTTAATAAAACAATTAAAATGCAAAAACATAAAATTATAAATGGAATGCAAGAACAAAGATCAAAATCGAAACATATGATTAAAATTAATTCAAGTTCATCATTGTTCATCATAGTCATGCAAGAGGAATTGATCATGTGAAACGTTCAAAGCAAACAATTTCCCATATTTTACTTTCAACGCTAATTAATCTAAGTGAAAGCACATAGACTAATCCTATCAAACATGCATTCAAGCCCTAGAAAGCTAGTCAATCATACATGTCTAACGCATTAAGCATCTAGAAAGGCTATCAATTCAAATGTGCAACTTAGTATGAAAAAGTCCACCTAATTGCAATCTTCTTTGATTAAATTCGGTTTTTGTACAAAACCTTTACTACTTATTGATTCAAGAACACAAAACCAAAAAGTTGATTCATGTTCTTAAATTCGTAGCACCAATTATATAAAAACCCTAGGTGTTTGCAACCACATAAGATTAAAATACAAAAGTTATCTATCATGCAAATTTAATCAAACACTCACACATAAGCAACCATAAATCGCAAAACATGAATCTGAAAATTAACAATTAATCATAGAATTTCAGAATTCGAAACTTGTTCAAACACATGTGTCAACTAGGGCATAACCAACGAAAATTACAAAGCAAAGGTTACAAGGAGAATCGGATTACACCAAGATGGAGATGGGGTGAATGGTCTCTTGAATTTCGAAAGCAATCTTCAAGGATGGTGATGGATGATGTGCACGGCTTGTCCTCTTCTTCCTTGGCCTTGCTTGAACTTCGTGGTTGCCCTAGAGGATGGAGAAGAACACGGCTAGGCTAGAGAGAGTTTTCTGATTTTTTCTAAAGTTTAAATTGTATGGAGAGAGGGGAACCCAAAACGTCACAATGGAGAGGGAATATATAGGGGACGGCAAACTTGGTCTCCAAGCCGTGTATTTCTTCTTTATTTTCCATGGAATTAATCTGAAAATGCCACATAGTTTCCTCCAATGATAGCTTGCCAAATAAGCCCTATGATGTGGTCCAACCAATCATATAATTCCAATTTAATTCCCTAAATAATCTTGCCGAAATTCCATGGATATATTCTGATTTTATACTTTAAATTCGGCCAAAACTCCTTTAGGGAATATAGGGATGAACCTAGACACGTTTTGAACCTTTTCTTGATGTCCACACTTCTTCTTTCCTTAAAACTCTCCCTATTTCTTCTCCCAACGTTTTCTTCTTGATTTTTCTTGATTCTCACGTTGTTCTCTCTCTCTTTGCACGGCAAAGACTCTTAAGTCTCCCAAAAATATTTTCTTTCCATAAAAATTTGCCCTAGAAAATCTCAACCGAAATCTTCTTTTATTTTCTGATTTTTCTCACGGCAAACTCCTTGTTTCTCTCTTGATTTTCACGGCAAACTCTCCTAGGGTTTGTTCCATGAGTCACAAACCCTAATTGCATGGGCTTTGTGGGCCTTGTAACCATTTTGCCGAAAATCCAATAAGTCTTGAGAGTTTTTGGGCCTTGTTGCTTCAACTTCAAGCCTTTATACATTCCAACGGCATAACACTTCATTCTTCCATTTCTCTTTCATGGTAACGTTGGAAACTTCATTGGTAAGCTTTCCTCCCTTTCGCAGGGTTTCCTGGTTGAAGCAGGAAAACTTCTTTTCTTCATTTCTGCTCATTTCTGTGGTCCATTGTTCCTCATTTTTGCTCCCCTTAACGTTCGCAAGCTCCTCTTTCCATTTGTGAGTTCATTTCCACTTTTTAGCTCGGAGGTCCTGAAAATAGAAACTAGTAAGAAAAAATAGAAACTTTCCTAAAATGAAAAATAGCAACTTTCCTAAACTGAAAATGGGAAACTTTCTAAAAATGAAAAATAGAAACTACCGAAAATGGAAACTTACTAAAAATGATAAATAGAAACTACAAAAATAGAAACTTTCTACAAATAGGAACTTTCCCAATCAAAGAATGGAAACTTTCCTAAACAGAGTTTTACTAAGGAAATGGCGCAAGAAATGTAAGGAAATGCAGTTAAAACGTCGCATTAAAATGCTCCTATCAGTATGAGGGTGTACGACAGACCACTCGTAGGGTCAATGAGGTGAGCACTAGTCCTGCCATTGCGGATCAATTGAGCAAACTCACCCTTCTTGTGAACAAGGTAGCGACTACTCACGGCCATGGAGGACCTTCTGCTTGTGGGGTATGCTTTACCCAAGGACATCCTACGGATCAATGTCCTCAACTAAGTGAGAATGGTGGTTGGGAATCTGTGAATGCCATAGGAGGCTATCAAGGGAACCAAGGGGGTCCCCAACGTCCAAGGTATGATCCATATTCGAATACCTATAACCCTGGATGGAGGGACCACCCCAACTTCAAGTGGACCAACAATGAGAATGTTCAGAACCCTCTTGGTGGGAGTTTCCAACGTCCTCAAGGACCTTCATTCCAAGGACCTTCTTTGCAAAGGCCTTACATGCCTCCTTAACACAACGTAGGGAATTCAAATTCCTACTATGATAAGACAATTGAGGCATTGACTAATTCCACTCAGGCATTGACTAGTGCCACACAGACTTTGCTACAAGGACAACAGAACCACACCAAGGACATTGCTGACCTTAAGAAGCAGATGGGACAAGTGGTGGACTTCATGACCAAGTTTCATGAAACTGGTAGGCTTCCGAGCAACACAATTCCAAACCCAAAAGGAGGCTTTGAAGGCCCAACCAGCTGAGGACGAGAGGAAACCAAGTCTAGGCTGAAAGACTATAAACATTAAGCGCTGCTTGGGAGGCAACCCAATTCAGAAGTAGCTGTGGAGGAGCCTTCAACGCAGATTTGCTCTTTTTCCTCCCTACTTCTTTATTATATGCTTTTTGTTTTTCTTTGAACTTTCTTTTCGTAAATTTCATCCCTATATGCTTAAGTGTTTCATTGCATGCTTATGATTGATTACATTGAGGACAATGCAATATTTAAGTGTGGGGGAAGGGATTTACATTTTTGTTTGGAGTCATATATATTGGAAAATACAAAAAAATCGAAAAATGTCAAAAATAACAAAAATTTTCGTTGCTTTTATTGAGTCTTAGCCTTTTGTTTTTGTTTTCGAGTCTTAGGATGCCCTTTCAACTGTCTAGGATGATTCTATATCTCTGAAATTATGGCTAAAAGAGGATCAGGAAATTGAGATGATTTTAACATGGTATTCTTTGGTTAATTGAGATATATGAAAAATATGTGCCTTGTAGTGGATATGAATTTCGTAACTTTGGTACAGAATATGAGCATGTTAAGATGAGTTTTGATTCATATAAACCCATGTGAGATAATTGAACCATGTTCCTTTTTCTTGGAGTGAAATGAAAAATATATTCTTAATTTCTTGGCGATGTTTTGATGATCTCATTATTCTTTCATCTTGATTGACTACTTGCCATAGATTAAGTTTGATGGACTAGAGAATGCTAGAATTCGCTCTTGTACTTGTTGAGACGTGATATCAATATATGGCCCTGATTCTGGAAAGGATAGAGGCACCCTAGGAATTACCACCATTGCCAAATGAACCTGTGTCCCTAATTGTGCCCGTCGTGGGACTCCCCTAGATAAACCCCTTTGAGCCTACGTTAAGCCTTTTCTTTCATCACCCTTAAAATCTTTAACCTAAGCCTTAGTATAGCTATAACCCTACCCTTTGTCCTAAGGACTTAGTGGAGCTAAATTGAGACTCTACTTGAAGATTTTTGGCGTTAACACTGAAGGATAAGAAGAGGTAAAAGTTCAAGTGTGGGGGATTTTGTCCATAAAGAAAAAAAATATGTGAGCCGTGAAAAAAAATGAAAAATGAAAAAGAAAAAGAAAAATGTGTACGGCTAAAAAAAAAAAAAAGGAAAGAAAAGAAAAATATATGTTTATGGATTCTAGTCCCCCATACTTAGTGATCTTGGAGTTTGCTTTGAATTGAAGGCCCACTACAGAAAAATTTGGCCTTTGTCCATTTCACTAGAGATCAAGGGAAGTTTACATTGAAGATTGGGCCCAACATGAAGACATTTGGCCCTCTTATATTACCTCCATAGGGAAGTGACGTTTTTGCAATGCATTGGTGGGATATTTCGATGTCTCTACACTTATATGAGCTCTACTAGGTTTTTAGGACACTTTGTTAATTTCCTTACCCTTCGTTTCTTTAAACCTTGAACCATGGCCCCATTACAACCTTTGAGAAGACCTTCTTGATCCTTAAGATGGGACAACCCTTGATGTGGAGATGAGTTGCAAGAGTTGAACCTATGGCTTGGGTCCATCTGTGCAAGTAGTTGATATCCTTCATGAGATCTTTAAAGAAAATTATACTTGTGCTTTCGTTTCTTACATTATGTGATATACTTGCTATCCTTCACATATGATTGAGTGTATAAGCTTTTAAGCATTGCCATGATCTGAGAAAAGAAAGAGTGGATATACCTTGTGAGGAATTGAATCAAACTTGTTTGAAGCATGCTTAACAGAAACCATCACCATTGTTCCAACCAAGTCCTACTTGTGTATATGTGAATTATGTGTTTTAATTAACTCTCGAATGCCTAAACATTGATTCTTGGTGAAGTGCTAATCTTGGTGTTGTGAAAGTAAGAGATTGCTGAGACAAATAGTTGAAGGGCAATAGAGTCTTTGTTTGTTTGAGTCTTTAATTTTCGTTGAGTCTTAGTGTGTGTCTTTGTTTGATTTTGCTAAGGGACTAGCAAAAGCTAAGTGTGGGGGAATTTGATAGGAGCATTTTAATGCGACGTTTTAACTGCATTTCCTTACATTTCTTGCGCCATTTCCTTAGTAAAACTCTGTTTAGGAAAGTTTCCATTCTTTGATTGGGAAAGTTCCTATTTGTAGAAAGTTTCCATTTTTCTTAGTTTCTATTTTCCATTTTTAGAAAGTTTCTATTCTTGTAGTTTTCATTTCTCATTTCTGGCAAGTTTCTATTTTTCATTTTTAGTAACTTTCTATTTTTCATTTTTTAGTAAGTTTCTATTTTTCAAATTAGGAAAGTTTCTATTTCTCATACTAGTTTCTATTTTCAGGACCTCCGAGCTAAAAAGTGGAAACGAACACACGAATGGAAAGAGGAGCTTGCGAACGTCAAGGGGAACAAAAATGAAGAACATTGAACCACACATTTGAGCAGAAATGAAGAAACAAGCTTTCCTAGTGCAACCAGGAAATCCTGCGAACTGGAGGAGAGCTTACCAATGAAGTTTCCAACGCAACTATGAAAAGAAATGAAAGAAATGAAGTGTTTTGCGTTGGAAAATATGAAGGCTTCAGATGAAGCAACGTGGCCCAAGAACTCTCAAGAATGAAGTGGATTTTCGGCAAAATGGACTGATGCGCTCAAAGCAAGCGCATAATTTAACCCTGAAATGTCGTTAGTAGTATAAAGTAAATAGGGATCGTTCTATTCCGGGGATTGAGGGTACACCTGTCATTGTCAAACAATTAAACAATTAAAATTAAAACAAAGTATAATATTCACACATATACATTATTTACGAAAAAGGGGGTGTTTTTGATTTTGGTTTTCTTCGAAAATAAAACTAAGTTAACAAAACAATTAAAATGCAAAAACATAAAAATAAAGATGGAATGAGAGAACAAAGATCAAAACCCGAAACATATGATTAAAATTGATTCAAACCCTAATATTGTTCATCTAAGTCATGAGAAAGGAGTTGATCATGTGAAATGTTAGAAAGCAAACAATTTCCCATATTTTACTTTTCAATGCTAATTAATCTAAGTGAAAGCACAAAGACTAATCCTATCAAACATGCATTCAATCCCTTGAAAGCTAGTAAATCATGACATGTTCAACGCAATAAACACCTAGAAAGGCTATCAACTCAAGTGTGCAACTTAGTATGGAAAAGTCCACCTAATTGCAATTCTCTTTTATTAAATTCGGTTTTTGTACAAAACCTTTACTACTTTTCGATTCAAGAACACAAAACCAAAAAGTTGATTCATGTTCTTAAATTGTAGCACCATTCATATCAAAACCCTAAGTGTTTGCAACCACATAAGATTAAAACACAAAAGTTATCTATAATGCAAATTTAATTAAACAAACCCACATAAGCAACTTTCGAAGAACAATATATGAATCTGAAAATTCTGATTCAACCATAAAATTCCAGAAATTAATTATTCATTCAAACATATATGTCAACTAGAGCAAAACCAACGAAATCAAAGCAAAGGTTACAAAGGAGAATCAGATTACAACGTGAGATGGAGATGGTGATGAACGATTGATGTGGTGGTCTCTTGAATCTCGAAAGCAAGCTTCAAGGATGGTGGTGGATGATGATGCTCATGGCAATTCTTCTTCTCCCTTGGCCTTGCTTGAACTCGTGGCTTGCTCTAGAGGATGGAAGAACTCACGGCTATTCTAGAGAGCTTTTCTGATTTTTTCTAAAGTGTAAATTGTATGGAAGAGAGGAGAGAGCAAAACGTCACAATGGAGAGGGAATATATAGGGGACGGCAAACTTGGTCTCCAAGCCGTGTATTTCTTCTTTATTTTCCATGGAATTAATCTGAAAATGCCACATAGTTTCCTCCAATGATAGCTTGCCAAATAAGCCCTATGATGTGGTCCAACCAATCATATAATTCCAATTTAATTCCCTAAATAATCTTGCCGAAATTCCATGGATATATTCTGATTTTATACTTTAAATTCGGCCAAAACTCCTTTAGGGAATATAGGGATGAACCTAGACACGTTTTGAACCTTTTCTTGATGTCCACACTTCTTCTTTCCTTAAAACTCTCCCTATTTCTTCTCCCAACGTTTTCTTCTTGATTTTTCTTGATTCTCACGTTGTTCTCTCTCTCTTTGCACGGCAAAGACTCTTAAGTCTCCCAAAAATATTTTCTTTCCATAAAAATTTGCCCTAGAAAATCTCAACCGAAATCTTCTTTTATTTTTCTGATTTTTCACGCCATTCCTTGTTTCTCTCTTGATATTCACGGCAAACTCTCCTAGGGTTTGTTCCATGATAGGAGCATAAAGTGCGACGATATTATTGAGTATATGCCCCATTTTAGACTTGTTTCTCCCTTAAGTTTCGTGTTTTGAGTTATCGAGTCAGTTTAAGAGTCTTGTACAGTGTTTGGCGTAAAATAGGCGCAAAATGCGAAATTTATGAAAAAAAAATCCTAACGGGATCAGGATTCCTTACCGTCGACGTTTTTGCGGTCTTTACATTAATTCCCTTTATTTTCTCTTAAAAAAATCTGATATTCTCCACCTTTTTGTAGGAAATTTAAGACGTTTGACCAAGCAATGAAGAAGGGAAATAAAGGAGAAAGACGTTTCAGCTGGAAAATAAATAAAGGAGAAAGACGTTTTTAGTTCGGGAATAAAGGAGAAAGACGTTTCAGCTGTTAAAAGACCCCATTATGAGAGGAGTTAAGGCCATAAAGGAGACGTTTTCAGTTGGAAAATTAAAGGAATTATGATGCAATCCCATCCGTCCAATGATGAAGGGTATGATCGACAAAAGCCAACCAATGCTCCCCTATAAATAGGCAACGTCCAGAACAGAATTTCCATCACTTCCTGGCCAAAAACTATTCCAAGACTCTGCCCAATTCACTCCTTAAACTTCCATCACCTACAAGACCGTGACCACCATCCATCCATCAATCTACGAAGTTCTTAGGCGCTGAGTCAAGGACGCTCCACCACCATAGCAGAGACGAGTTCATCACCTTGTTGCTAAGCCGCTGAGGAAAGCTTCAAAGTGTAACTATGACTCTACTTACAATTTTTGTTTCGGTTTTGTGTGTTTGGATTTGCGAGTTGTGTAATTGGAGACATGAAATTTTCAGAATATTTGTATTAATATTTTTGAGATTTTCAGTTTATTATTGAGTTAATTTCGAGAATTCTTTTATGATGCATGTTACAATCTTGTGCCCTTTTATGTGTTTAGGTAATTTTCAGAGTTAGGTTAATAAGTTTGCATGCTAGAATCACGCTGAGTATTCTTGTGTGTATGCTTAATTTGCCAAGGGTAATTGTTATTTGTTAAGGCGCTGAGTTAAACAAGTAGCAATTAGTTCTAAAAAGTGGTAAAAATCATGCTTTAATGATTAAACGATTCTGGAAATTACGTGTTAAATTCTATGTGTAATGGTTAATTTGCACGTGTGAGTTGATTCGAGGGTTAGATAATACTACTAGTTAAGAGAATTACGCTGAGTGTTTTCGAAAATTAGTAGTATTAGGCTTGGTAAGGACTTTTCCGATCCAAACCTACATTAGAACGAATCAGATAAATGGATTGATCCGCTGAGGCTTTTCATTTGGGCTCTTATCTAAGCGTTTAAGATGGGCACATTTTTGTAGCATGTTGAAATGGATTTTCTGTTTTTACACTTAGTAATTTCTGAGTGGTATTGGTCTAGGTTAGGGAAGTCGATCATTGTATATAGTTTTATTTGTTTTGTTTTTATTTTAAATAGATTAGGAACCAAATCTCAAAAACCCCATTTTATTCTTTTATTTGTTAATTGACCTTTTTGTGTAGGTGTACCCTACAATCCCCGGACTGAACGATCCCTGCTTATCCTATACTGACAACTACATTTTTGCAGGGTTAAATTGTGAGGCTATTTTAGCCGCATCAATTTTTGGCGCCGTTGCCGGGGATTGTTAAAATCTCCAATGTTTAAAGTGTCATCGATTTTGTTGTATATAGACTGCATGCTCAATTTTTGTTCTACACTTGTGGAATGGTGACAAATTGCAATTTATGTTTGGCCAAGCTATAATTGTGATTTAGTTTAAGTTTTATGAGTGTTACGAAATTAAGCATGTCTTTTATAATTGTTGTACAATTTGTAGAAGTTTTTAAGCATGTTGTAAATTGTAGAATGAGTTTTTTTTTTTTTTTTTTTTTTTTTAAGCATGTTGTAAATTGTATGTGTTTCACTTAGATTAATATACTTAATTGTTGTAAATTGTATGTTGTCATGAATTTAGTTAAATACTTAATTGTTGTCAGTGTGTAAAATCGTATGAGTAGACAAGGGCCCTTTTGTTAATATTGACCTAAACCCTTCATTAGTACCTTGCTAAGGTCTCTTGAGGTTGAGGGCGGCCTTTATTAGCACTTGGAGAACGGTCTAACACATAAGTTAATTTCCCAGCTGAGTAAGGGGCATTACAGATGGTGTCTTAGGTTGAGACCCTGGGTGATGGGTTCAATTGGATCTCAGAGATACTATAGAATGAGCGTAAACCACTATGTGGGAGTAGCCGAAAGGGGCGTAAACCTCAATGAGGGAGTAGCCTCCGTAGTATCACCAAAATGAGTCCTCCCTCTCACTTAACTCTTAATCTGGCCATCCGGCCTTCTGAAACAAAGGAAAGAGACTTATGTCTAGGCGACTATCCCTATATCGTATCTCACCAATAGTAGTGGTTTCTATTGGGCTCGACTTACAACTTGGAATCAATTGAGATATTAACTAAGTTTATAACAAACTTAAAAAAAAAAAAAAAAAAAGATAAAAAAAAAATAAAAAATGTTATGTGACATGCTTAAGGTATATTGGATTAAACATGACCTTGTCGAGGGTAGCTGTTCTATAGTCCCATTGCACAAACGAGGTCCTCTGTTCCAATACCTAAGTATGTAAATGTAAAAGTAACTTAGAAAGTAGGAAAGACATAATGTTTGTATTTCGAACCTTGTATATGTTACTAACACTTGATTTGGTCTTAAAGGTCCATGAATGTCCACTGTCTCTGATAAGACTAAGGAGCTCTTTGAGAAATTGGAACGTGCTAAGCAAAGGGCAGAACTCACTTTTTCAGACCGCCCTCTTCTAGAAAGGAGGGATTCTCAGGACTCTAACTATTCAGGTTATAACTCCTCAACTAGATCAACCGAGGAGATCAACAAACCTGACCATTCTGAAGAAGGAGAAGAACAAGTCTTTGAAGAGGAGGAAGAGGAGGTCACTGAAGAGGACGTTGCGAATACAGAAGAGTGATAGGAGCATTTTAATGCGACGTTTTAACTGCATT
This sequence comes from Rosa rugosa, assembly GCF_958449725.1. Classification (NCBI taxonomy): domain Eukaryota; kingdom Viridiplantae; phylum Streptophyta; class Magnoliopsida; order Rosales; family Rosaceae; genus Rosa; species Rosa rugosa. Next base: position 24,038,445 of record NC_084823.1, read on the forward strand.
TCCTTACATTTCTTGCGCCATTTCCTTAGTAAAACTCTGTTTAGGAAAGTTTCCATTCTTTGATTGGGAAAGTTCCTATTTGTAGAAAGTTTCCATTTTTCTTAGTTTCTATTTTCCATTTTTAGAAAGTTTCTATTCTTATAGTTTTCATTTCTCATTTCTGGCAAGTTTCTATTTTTCATTTTTAGTAACTTTCTATTTTTCATTTTTAGTAAGTTTCTATTTTTCAAATTAGGAAAGTTTCTATTTCTCATACTAGTTTCTATTTTCAGGACCTCCGAGCTAAAAAGTGGAAATGAACGCACGAATGGAAAGAGGAGCCTGCGAACATCAAGACGAACAAATATGAGAGATAACGGCCCACACATTTGAGCAGAAATGAAGAAACAAGCTTTCCTAGTGCAACCAGGAAACCCTGCGAAATGGAGGAGAGCTTACCAATGAAGTTTCCAACGCAACTATGAAAAGAAATGAAAGAAATGAAGTGTTTTGCGTTGGAAAATAAGAAGGCTTGAAGATGAAGCAACGAAGCCCAAGAATACTTTGAATTTTCGGCAAAATGGATCAAGGCCCATCAAGGCCCAAGCAATTAGGGTTTGTGACGCATGGAAGAAACCCTAGAAAGGTTTGCCGTCCAAAGCAAGAGAGAAAGAAGGAGTCTTGCCGTGAAAATCAGAAAATAATAAGAAGATTTCGTGGAGATTTTATTGGGAGACTTTTAAGGGAAGAGAATATGTGTTGAACACAAAGAGCTCTCAAAGGAAGTCTAGATACATTCCTATATTCTCTAAAGGAGTTGTTGCCGAATTTCAAGAGATAAAATCAGAATATTATCATGGTATTTCGGCAAGAAAATCAAGGGAAATATTCTAGAAAATTATGTGATTGGTTGATACATGTCATAGGGCTTACTTGGCAAGATTCTATTGGAGGAAATTATGTGGAGTTAGACATTGTTGCCGTGAGTTTCTCTAGGGTTTTGCACGGCCTTGGAGACCAAGTTGCCGTTCCCTATATAGTCTCCCCTCTTCTCAACGTCAAGGGGCCGTCCCCCTTCCATTGTGTTTTACAACTTTAGAAAAAATCAGAAAACTCTCTCTAGCTTAGCCGTGTTCTTCTCCATCCTCTAGGGCAACCACGAAGTTCAAGCAAGGCCAAGGAAGAAGAGGACAAGCCGTGCACATCATCCATCACCATCCTTGAAGATTGCTTTCGAAATTCAAGAGACCATTCATCCCATCTCCATCTCTTGGTGTAATCCGATTCTCCTTGTAACCTTTGCTTTGTAATTTTCGTTGGTTATGCCCTAGTTGACACATGTGTTTGAACAAGTTTCGAATTCTGAAATTCTATGATTAATTGTTAATTTTCAGATTCATGTTTTGCGATTTATGGTTGCTTATGTGTGAGTGTTTGATTAAATTTGCATGATAGATAACTTTTGTATTTTAATCTTATGTGGTTGCAAACACCTAGGGTTTTTATATAATTGGTGCTACGAATTTAAGAACATGAATCAACTTTTTGGTTTTGTGTTCTTGAATCAATAAGTAGTAAAGGTTTTGTACAAAAACCGAATTTAATCAAAGAAGATTGCAATTAGGTGGACTTTTTCATACTAAGTTGCACATTTGAATTGATAGCCTTTCTAGATGCTTAATGCGTTAGACATGTATGATTGACTAGCTTTCTAGGGCTTGAATGCATGTTTGATAGGATTAGTCTATGTGCTTTTACTTAGATTAATTAGCGTTGAAAGTAAAATATGGGAAATTGTTTGCTTTGAACGTTTCACATGATCAATTCCTCTTGCATGACTATGATGAACAATGATGAACTTGAATTAATTTTAATCATATGTTTCGATTTTGATCTTTGTTCTTGCATTCCATTTATAATTTTATGTTTTTGCATTTTAATTGTTTTATTAACTTAGTTTTAATTTCAGAAAAACCAAAAATCAAAAACCCCCTTTTAATTCGTAAATAATGTGCATATGTGTGAATATTATACTTTGTTTTGATTTTAATTGTTTAATTGTTTGACAATGACAGGTGTACCCTCAATCCCCGGAATAGAACGATCCCTATTTATTCTATACTACTAATGACATTTCAGGGTTAAATTATGCGCTTGCTTTGAGCGCATCAATTTTTGGCGCCGTTGCCGGGGATTGAAAAATCATTTGTTATATTGTTAAATGTTTTGTTTATATTGTGACCGAAAAAAAAAAAAAAAAAAATATATTACTTGTTAATTATTTTAATTGTCGAAAATTAGTTAATTAATTACTTAGGTTGTTATTTTTATTGTTGAACACGAGTTTAATTGTAGGTTGTAAATTAAAGAAGGAATAGGTGAAGTCGTGTTTATTAATATTGGCCTAAACCCCTTATTGGTACCTAGTTCAGGTCCCTTAAGGTTGAGGGCGGCCTTTATTAACATTCATTGAACTGTCTAACACACTTAGGACCTTTTACATCCTAGTAAGAATATCCTATGTGAGATGGTGTCTAGGCTGGGGACAACGTTCATGACGGGTTCTGGATTCAGAAGTGCTACAAATGGGCGTAAACCTCAATGAGGGAGTAGCCTATGCCAAAATGGATCCTACCTCTTGTGTTCGCCCTCCCCTACCTGGCCATTTCAGTAAGGTTGCCCAACGGATGTAGGAGGGACTTTGTGTCTAGACGATTATACTTGGGCCGCACGTCCACTTGATTTACCGCTTGGAATTAAATTCGATATCAATAGTATTTATAGCAAAAAGAAAATGTAAGAAATTGTTGTGGCACTTAAGGTATATTGGATTAAACATAATCTTGGAAGGGTAGCTGTTTCAGCCCCATTGCACAACGAGATTCCCTGTTCCCGTACCTAAGTGTTGAAAATAATTGTAAATAAAAATAAAAAAAAAAAATCGGAAAAAGAAAAAAAAAAAGAAAAAAAAAAAAAAAAAATATGATTGTGAATAGTGACGTTTTGTACATGTGTTTTGTGTGAAAGTTTTGTGTGTAATTTGTCTAATATACTCGTAAAGGGAAAGAAAGAAAAAGTAAAAAAAAAAAAAAAAAAAAAAAAATTGATTTATAAATGTTGTTAATTATTTGATTGTTATAAGTGTGTAAAATCGTATGAGTAGACAAGGGCCCTTTTGTTAATATTGGCCTTAACCCTTCATTGGTACCTTTCTAAGGTCTTATGAGGTTGAGGGCGGCCTTTATTAGCATTAGGAGAACAGTCTAACACATGAGTACTTTCCAAACTGAGTAAGGGGCATTACAGATGGTGTCTTAGGTTGAGACCCTGGGTGATGGGTTCAAATTGGATCTCAGAGATACTATAGACTGTGCGTAAACCACAATGTGGAAGTAGCCAATAGGGGCGTAAACCTCAATGAGGGAGTAGCCTCCGTAGTATCACCAAAATGAGTCCTCCCTCTCACTTACCTCTTAATCTGGCTATCTGGGCTTCTGAAACCACGGAAAGAGACTTATGTCTAGGCGACTATCCCTATATCGTAGCTCACCAATAGTAGTGGTTTCTATTGGGCTCGACTTACAACTTGGAATCAATTGAGTTATTAACGATGTTTATAAGTTCTAAAAAAAATAGTAATAAAATACTTGTACATACCCTTCACATGTAAATTGTTTGGTTTTGTTTTTACTTCTCTTACTTGTACAAAATGTAAGTCTCTTTTGTTGCATTGTGAATAGTGACGTTTTTGTATGAAAATATTAACTTGTATTTTGTTTGTTTTCGTAAGTTACTCACTTTTGTACATCTTAATGTTGTTCAGGAATTCCATGAATGTCCGAGTCCTCTAAACTCCCTACCATACGAGAGATTGAAGAAAGACTTGCTCGTTTGAAGAATCCTCCACAACTTGAGTACAGAAGACCTTCTCCCTTGCAATTCAAGCCATATACATTCAACGAGCAAGGGAAAAGAATCTTAGATCCTTCAGAGGAATCCACATCACCTACACCAACTCCATCTCCACCACTTTCACCATCACCTTTGATTTCGCCTAACTTACCATCACCACAAATTACTTCCCCTCTTTCACCTTCACCACCACTTACACCACCACCTGAAGAAGTTCAAGAAGAGAGAATGGCATCCATTAGGGAACTATCCACAGCAACAGTCGAGGGAGGACCCCCTACAGGCATTGTGTACCCTGCCCCTGCAGCAGGAAGACAAGCAGAGTTTGAACTGAAGAGTGGACTATTGCACCAACTCCCTATTTTCCATGGACTTCCTATGGAGGACGCCCACAAGCACCTTAGGGCATTCCAGGTTGTGTGTTCTAACATGAAACCACAAGGAGCAGATGAGAACATTCTGAAGATGAAGGCATTTCCATTTTCCTTAGCTGACAGAGCCAAAGATTGGCTATATGAGATTCCTGCTGGACGTATCACCTCTTGGGAAACAATGAGGAAGGCCTTCTTGGAAAAATACTTCCCAGCTTCAAAGGTCATCACACTTAGGAAGAAGCTCAGTGGAATTGAACAAGCCCCAGATGAGTCCTATTCTGCCTATTTTGAGAGGTTCAATTCCTTACTTGCGCAATGTCCTCAACATCAGATGAAGGATGAGACCCTCCTTACTTGCTTTTATGAAGGACTCCTACCTTTGGAAAGGCAAATGCTTGATGCTGCAGCTGGAGGAGCTTTTGTGGATAAGTCACCTGCTGCTGGGAAAGAACTTATTGAAAATCGTGCCCTCAACACTCAACAGTATGAGGGTGTGAGACAGACCACTCGTAGGGTCAATGAGGTGAGCACCAGTCCTGCCATTGCGGATCAATTGAGCAAACTCACCCTTCTTGTGAACAAGGTAGCGACTACTCAAGGCCATGGAGGATCTTCTGCTTGTGGGGTATGCTTTACCCAAGGACATCCTACGGATCAATGTCCTCAACTAAGTGAGAATGGTGGTTGGGAGTCTGTGAATGCCATAGGAGGCTATCAAGGGAACCAAGGGGGTCCCCAACGTCCAAGGTATGATCCATATTCGAATACCTATAACCCTGGATGGAGGGACCACCCCAACTTCAAGTGGACCAACAATGAGAATGTTCAGAACCCTCTTGGTGGGAGTTTCCAACGTCCTCAAGGACCTTCATTCCAAGGACCTTCTTTTCAAAGGCCTTACATGCCTCCTCAACAGAACGTAGGGAATTCAAATTCCCACTATGATAAGACGATTGAGGCATTGACTAATTCCACTCAGGCATTGACTAGTGCCACACAGACTTTGCTACAAGGACAACAGAACCACACCAAGGACATTGCTGAACTCAAAAAGCAGATGGGACAAGTGGTGGACTTCATGACCAAGTTTCATGAAACTGGTAGGCTTCCGAGCAACACAATTCCAAACCCAAAAGGAGGCTCTGAAGGCCCACCCAACTGAGGACGAGAGGAAACCAAGTCTAGGCTGAAAGACTATAAACATTAAGCGCTGCTTGGGAGGCAACCCAATTCAGAAGTAGCTGTGGAGGAGCCTTCAACGCAGATTTTCTTCTTCTTCCCTACTTCTTTATTTTTGTAACTTCTGTTTTTCTTTGCACTTTACTTTCGTAAATTCCATCTCTATATGCTTAAGTGTTTCATTGCATGCTTATAATTGATTACATTGAGGACAATGCAATATTTAAGTGTGGGGGAAGGGATTTACATTTTTGTCTTTTATTTTGAGTCATATATATTGAAAAATACAAAAAAATCGAAAAAAGTCATAAAAATAACAAAAAAATTTCGTTGCTTTTGTTTTTGTTTTGAGTCTTAGGATGCCCTTTCAACTGTCTAGGATGATTCTGTATCTCTGAAATTATGGCTAAAAGAGGATCACAATATTGAGATGATTTTAACATGGTATTCTTTGGTTAATTGAGATATATGAAAAATGTATGCATGTGTAGTGGATATGGATCTCGTGACCTTGGTACAGAATATGAGCATGTTAAGATGAGTTTTGATTCATAAAGCCTATGTGAGATACTTGTGCCCATGTCCCTTTTCTTGGAGTGAATGAAAAATATATTCTTAATTTCTTGGCGATGTTTTGATGATCTCATTATTCTTTCATCTTGATTGACTACTTGCCATAGATTAAGTTTAATGGACTAGAGAATGCTAGAATTCGCTCTTGTGCTTGTTAAGACGTAATATCAATACATGGCCCTGATTCTGGAAGGGATAGAGGTTCTCTAGGAATTACCACCATTGCCAAATAAACTTGTGTCCCTAATTGTGCCCGTCGTGGGACTCCCCTAGATAAACCCCTTTGAGCCTACGTTAAGCCTTTTCTTTCATCACCCTTAAAAGTCTTTAACCTAAGCCTTAGTATAGCTATAACCCTACCCTTTGTCCTAAGGACTTAGTGGAGCTAAATTGAGACTTTATTTGAAGATTTTTGGCGTTAACAATGAAAGATAAGAAGAGGTGAAAGTTCAAGTGTGGGGGAATCTTGTCCATAAAAAAAAAAAAAATATGTGAAAGCCGTGAAAAAATGAAAAATGAAAAAGGAAAAGAAAAATGTATACGGCTAAAAAGAAAGGAAAGAAAGAAAAATATATGTTTATGGATTCTAGTCCCCTATACTTAGTGATCTTGGAGTTCTGCTTTAAATTGAAGGCCCACTACAGAAAAATTTGGCCTTTGTCCATTTCACTAGAGTCAAGGGAAGTTTACATTGAAGATTGGGCCCAACATGAAGACATTTGGCCCTTTTATGTGACCTATATGGGGAAGTGACGTTTTTGAAATGCCTTGGTGGAATTTTCGAGATCTCTACATTCATATGAGCTCTACTAGGTTTTTAGGACACTTTGATAAATCCTTACCTTTCGTTTCTTTAAACCTTGAGCCTGAGCCCCATTACAACCCTTGAGAGAGAGGACCTTCTTGATCCTTAAGATGGGACAGCCCTTGATGTGGAGATGAGTTACAAGAGTTGAACCTATGGCAGTCCATTCGTGGAAGTAGTTGATATCCTTCATGAGATCTTTAAAAGAATATTTATGTGCTTTCGTTTCTTTATATGTGATACACTTTGTTTATCTTTCACATATACATGAGTGAATAAGCTTTTAAGCATTGCCATAATCTGAGAGAAGAAAGAGGGATATACTTGTGAGATTTGAATCATACTTGTCTGAAGCATGCTAAGCTTAAACCCATCACCATTGTTACAACCGAGTCCTACTTGTGTATGTGTGGATTACATGCTTTAATTAACTCTCGAATGCTTCACATTGATTCTTGGTTGAGTGCTAATCTTGGTGTTGTGAAAGTAAGAGATTGCTGAGACAAAAAGTTGAAGGGCAATAGAGTCATTGTATGTGTTTGAGTCTTTAAATTTTCGTTGAGTCTGTGTGTGATTTTGCTAAGGGACTAGCAAAAGGTAAGTGTGGGGGAATTTGATAGGAGCATTTTAATGCGACGTTTTAACTGCATTTCCTTACATTTCTTGCGCCATTTCCTTAGTAAAACTCTGTTTAGGAAAGTTTCCATTCTTTGATTGGGAAAGTTCCTATTTGTAGAAAGTTTCCATTTTTCTTAGTTTCTATTTTCCATTTTTAGAAAGTTTCTATTCTTATAGTTTTCATTTCTCATTTCTGGCAAGTTTCTATTTTTCATTTTTAGTAACTTTCTATTTTTCATTTTTAGTAAGTTTCTATTTTTCAAATTAGGAAAGTTTCTATTTCTCATACTAGTTTCTATTTTCAGGACCTCCGAGCTAAAAAGTGGAAATGAACGCACGAATGGAAAGAGGAGCCTGCGAACATCAAGACGAACAAATATGAGAGATAACGGCCCACACATTTGAGCAGAAATGAAGAAACAAGCTTTCCTAGTGCAACCAGGAAACCCTGCGAAATGGAGGAGAGCTTACCAATGAAGTTTCCAACGCAACTATGAAAAGAAATGAAAGAAATGAAGTGTTTTGCGTTGGAAAATAAGAAGGCTTGAAGATGAAGCAACGAAGCCCAAGAATACTTTGAATTTTCGGCAAAATGGATCAAGGCCCATCAAGGCCCAAGCAATTAGGGTTTGTGACGCATGGAAGAAACCCTAGAAAGGTTTGCCGTCCAAAGCAAGAGAGAAAGAAGGAGTCTTGCCGTGAAAATCAGAAAATAATAAGAAGATTTCGTGGAGATTTTATTGGGAGACTTTTAAGGGAAGAGAATATGTGTTGAACACAAAGAGCTCTCAAAGGAAGTCTAGATACATTCCTATATTCTCTAAAGGAGTTGTTGCCGAATTTCAAGAGATAAAATCAGAATATTATCATGGTATTTCGGCAAGAAAATCAAGGGAAATATTCTAGAAAATTATGTGATTGGTTGATACATGTCATAGGGCTTACTTGGCAAGATTCTATTGGAGGAAATTATGTGGAGTTAGACATTGTTGCCGTGAGTTTCTCTAGGGTTTTGCACGGCCTTGGAGACCAAGTTGCCGTTCCCTATATAGTCTCCCCTCTTCTCAACGTCAAGGGGCCGTCCCCCTTCCATTGTGTTTTACAACTTTAGAAAAAATCAGAAAACTCTCTCTAGCTTAGCCGTGTTCTTCTCCATCCTCTAGGGCAACCACGAAGTTCAAGCAAGGCCAAGGAAGAAGAGGACAAGCCGTGCACATCATCCATCACCATCCTTGAAGATTGCTTTCGAAATTCAAGAGACCATTCATCCCATCTCCATCTCTTGGTGTAATCCGATTCTCCTTGTAACCTTTGCTTTGTAATTTTCGTTGGTTATGCCCTAGTTGACACATGTGTTTGAACAAGTTTCGAATTCTGAAATTCTATGATTAATTGTTAATTTTCAGATTCATGTTTTGCGATTTATGGTTGCTTATGTGTGAGTGTTTGATTAAATTTGCATGATAGATAACTTTTGTATTTTAATCTTATGTGGTTGCAAACACCTAGGGTTTTTATATAATTGGTGCTACGAATTTAAGAACATGAATCAACTTTTTGGTTTTGTGTTCTTGAATCAATAAGTAGTAAAGGTTTTGTACAAAAACCGAATTTAATCAAAGAAGATTGCAATTAGGTGGACTTTTTCATACTAAGTTGCACATTTGAATTGATAGCCTTTCTAGATGCTTAATGCGTTAGACATGTATGATTGACTAGCTTTCTAGGGCTTGAATGCATGTTTGATAGGATTAGTCTATGTGCTTTTACTTAGATTAATTAGCGTTGAAAGTAAAATATGGGAAATTGTTTGCTTTGAACGTTTCACATGATCAATTCCTCTTGCATGACTATGATGAACAATGATGAACTTGAATTAATTTTAATCATATGTTTCGATTTTGATCTTTGTTCTTGCATTCCATTTATAATTTTATGTTTTTGCATTTTAATTGTTTTATTAACTTAGTTTTAATTTCAGAAAAACCAAAAATCAAAAACCCCCTTTTAATTCGTAAATAATGTGCATATGTGTGAATATTATACTTTGTTTTGATTTTAATTGTTTAATTGTTTGACAATGACAGGTGTACCCTCAATCCCCGGAATAGAACGATCCCTATTTATTCTATACTACTAATGACATTTCAGGGTTAAATTATGCGCTTGCTTTGAGCGCATCAAAGAGGAAGAAGAGGAAGAGCACGCCCGTGTTGAGCAAGTACAAGCACCAATGGCTGAGACTATTAGGCAACTGTCTAATCCTACAGGTGGGGGTGCTGCGCCCTTATGCATTGCCTATCCAGAACCAGGAGAGGGGCTTAATGATGATTTTGAGTTAAAGAGTGGGTTTCTGCATCACCTACCCAAGTTTCATGGGATGAGTAGTGAAGACACCAATAAGCATCTCAAGGAGTTCGAGTTTGTCTGTGGGAGTATGTGCCCTAAAGGAGCTGATATCAATATCTTGAAGATGAAGGCATTCCCCTTTACTTTGGAGGACAAGGCCAAGACTTGGCTATTTGAGCTGCCTGCTGGGACTATCAACACTTGGGATAGGATGAAGGGCGAGTTCCTTACGAAGTACTTTCCTGCCTCAAAGGTCACTGTTTTGAGGAAGCAGATTAGTGGAATCACGCAAGGACATGAGGAGAATTTCTGCAATTATTGGGACAGGTTTAAGAGCCTTGTAGCATCATGCCCTAACCATGGGATGAGTGAGGGGTCCCTCCTTACCTATTTTTATGAAGGACTCACCGCTAATGAGCGTGGTCTGTTAGATGCTGCTGCTGGAGGGTCCTTTATGGATAAGACACCTGCTGATGCAAGGGAGCTACTTACTAATCGTGCACTAAACTATCAGCAATATGAGGGGGTGCTTTCCACTCAACGGAGGGTACATGAGGTGTCCACTAACTCTGCTCTTGAAGACAAGGTCAACAAGATGTCTACTCTGCTGTCTCAAGTCTTAAACGGTAATGGAGGAGGAGCAATGGCTCAAGTGTGTGGGATGTGCTCGACTCAAGGGCACCCCACTGATAAATGTCCCCAGCTTGCCTCTCCAGAAGGATGGGAATCTGTTAACGCCCTAGGGTATCATGGAGGTCAAGGCGGCCCGAGGTACAACCCTTACTCCAATACGTACAATCCTGGGCTCAGAGATCACCCCAACTTTCGTTGGGCCAACAATGATAACACCTTGAGACCACCTCAAGGCCCAGGTCAGAATTCTCAGCGCCCACCAGGTTTGTTTTTGAGGCCTCAGGTACCTCAAACTTTTGGTATTCCCAATTCTGTCCCTCCACCTCCTGTTTCTAATACTTTGAGTGCCCCTAATTATGATGAACTGTTGAAGTCCCTTGCTGTGGGGCAACAACAACTTAACACGGCTACTCAAGCTTTGGTTGTAGGACAGGCGACCCATTCAAAGGATATTGCAGAGCTCAAGAATCAAATGGGCCAAGTGGTGGATTTCATGGGTCGAATTGCTGAAACAGGGAAGCTACCGAGCAACACAGTGCCTAACCCAAGGAATGAGCACGCCCAAGCCATCATCACTAGGAGTGGACGCGTACTAGTTGACCCTCCCAGAGCCCACAAGAAGATCCAAGCGGCCCATAATGAAGAAGAAGACGTTGTGGAGGTGTCTAAGGAGGATGTTGAGAAGGACCTAGCTACATCAAGGGTGGAAGTTAACGTGCCCCAAGCTGAGGCACCCAAAGGTACAATTCCTAACTCTAGTGGTTTAATTAAGACTAACCCAGTTGTTTCTATACCTTTCCCAAGCAGGTTTGCCAAGACGAAGAAAGATAAATCTGATCAAGAGATCTTGGAAATCTTCAAGAAGGTTCAAGTGAATATGCCCCTGATTGAGTGCATCAAACAAGTGCCTAAATACGCCAAGTTCTTGAAGGAGCTTTGCACCACAAGGAGGCAGACAAGATTGAAGGAGGTGGTGAAAATGAGCGAGACGGTATCAGCCGTTATCCAGAGGAAACTACCCCCAAAGTTGAAGGACCCAGGGAGTTTTTCTGTTCCCTGTATCATTGGTGACACCAGGTTTGAAAATGTGATGTTAGACTTAGGGGCATCCATAAATGTTATGCCTTATAATTTGTATGTGTCCCTAGGTCTAGGCCCTCTTAAAAGGGATAATGTTGTCATTCAACTTGCTGATAGGTCTAACAAATACCCTCAAGGGTATGTTGAGGATGTTCTTGTGCAGGTAAACCATCTGATATTCCCTGCGGATTTCTACGTATTGGACATGGAGGAATCACCCCTAAATACCACTCCATTACTTTTAGGGCGTCCCTTTATGAGGACTGCAAGAACGAAGATCGACGTGTACAAAGGGACTCTCACCATGGAGTTTGATGGTGATGTTATACGCTTCAACATTCTTGAAGCCATGAGGTACCCTGTTTCTGACTTGAAACCTTGCTTTGCTATTGATGTAGTTGATTCACTCGCGCAGGTTTTCTCTGAAGTAATGGTTGAGGATGAATTGGCTCTGACCCTAGAGGAGGTTGTCGGATATGATGCAAATGGGGAACCTATCCCCAAGGTTGAGTGGGACGTTGAGGAGCCTAGAGTGATCAAGACTGTGGCCTCACTGGAGGCTCAGCCTATAAAGAGGTCAATTTCCTATTTGTCAATTCCGGTTTCTACTAATAAAATGCTACGCTCTATTGTTCAGGCACCCAAGTTGGAATTGAAGGTACTCCCTGAGCATTTGAAGTACGCGTACCTAGGAGAAAAGGAGACCCTCCCAGTGATCATATCGTCAACGCTGGAGGTAGAGCAAGAAAGGAAGTTGGTGGACGTGTTGAAGAAGCACAAGACTGCCATTGGTTGGACTCTAGCAGATATCAAGGGGATCAGCCCAACCACGTGTGTCCACCGGATCCTGTTAGAAGATGGCGCCAAGCCCACAAGAGAAGCCCAAAGGCGTCTACATCCGCCCATGATGAAGGTGGTCCAAGACGAGGTGATCAAGTTGCTAGATTGTGGGGTGATCTACCCCATTTCTGATAGTAAGTGGGTCTCTCCAGTGCAAGTGGTGCCCAAGAAGTCTGGGGTGACAGTGGTACAGAACGAGGATAATGAGCTAGTGCCCCAGAGATTAGTGACTGGTCATAGGGTATGTATCGACTACCGGAAGCTGAATGCCACAACGAGGAAGGATCATATGCCCTTGCCTTTTATTGACCAGATGTTGGAGCGCTTAGCGGGCCATTCCTACTATTGCTTCTTGGACGGATATAGTGGGTACAACCAGATCTGCATAGCCCACGAGGATCAGGAGAAGACGACCTTCACGTGCCCCTTTGGGACCTTTGCTTATAGGCGCATGCCCTTCGGCTTATGCAACGCACCAGGTACTTTCCAAAGATGTATGCTTTCCATTTTCTCAGAATACATTGAAAATATTATTGAAGTCTTTATGGACGACTTTAGTGTCTTCGGTAAAGATTTTGATACTTGTTTAGAGAATCTAGGATTGATACTTGAGAGGTGTGTAGAAACTAACCTTGTGCTGAATTGGGAGAAGTGTCACTTCATGGTGACACAAGGGATAGTGTTAGGACACATAATATCTGCTAGGGGCATTGAGGTAGATAAGGCTAAGGTTGATCTTGTACGTCACTTACCCTCCCCCACAACTGTGAGGGAGGTACGCTCTTTTCTTGGCCATGCAGGATTTTACAGGCGGTTCATCAAAGACTTCTCCAAGGTGGCGAGACCTATGTGTGCCCTATTGCAAAAGGACGTGCCCTTTGTGTTCAATGAGGATTGCAAGAAGGCGTTTGAAAAGCTCAAGGAGTTGTTGACCACGGCCCCCATTATCTGTCCTCCGGATTGGAGTCTACCCTTCGAGCTTATGTGTGATGCATCAGACTATGCTGTTGGAGCTGTGTTGGGCCAGAGGAAGGATAAGAAGCCCTATGCTATTTACTATGCTTCTCGGACCCTCAACGACGCCCAGCTCAACTACTCCACCACTGAAAAAGAACTCTTGGCTGTAGTCTTTGCTTTAGATAAGTTTCGTTCTTATTTATTGCACTCTAAAGTAATTGTTTACTCTGACCATGCAGCCTTGAGATATCTGATGATCAAGAAGGAGGCCAAGCCCAGATTGATTAGATGGATCTTGCTGCTGCAGGAGTTTGACCTAGCGATCAAGGACAAGAAGGGAAGCGAGAATGTGGTGGCGGACCATTTGAGCAGGATAGTACATGAGGAGGACATCCAGCCCCTACAGGAAACTTTCCCAGATGAGCAGCTCTTTGGGATAGAGGTTAGTGTGCCCTGGTATGCGGATATAGTTAACTATTTAGTCACTAGGACATTTCCTGACACACTTTCCAAAGCTAGTAAGGATAAATTGAAGAAAATGGCTAGGCACTTTATTTGGGATGAGCCCTATTTATGGAAACATTGTAGTGACCAAGTCATTAGGAGATGTGTCCCAGAGTCTGAGCATAGGTCAATTCTGTCATTTTGCCATAGTGAGGCTTGTGGAGGCCACTTTGGGCCTCGTAGAACGGCCTTGAAGGTCTTAGACTGTGGATTTTATTGGCCCACTATCTTCAAGGATGCAAACTTGTTTTGTATTTCTTGTGATAGATGCCAACGGACTGGTAATCTTGGCCCAAAAGATCAAATGCCCATGAGCCCAATAATAACTGTAGAAATTTTCGATGTTTGGGGCATTGACTTTATGGGCCCATTTCCTTCGTCTAATGGCTGTTTATATATACTATTGGCTGTGGACTATGTATCAAAGTGGGTGGAAGCAAAAGCCACCAGGACTAACGATTCAAAAGTGGTTGCAGGTTTCTTGAAAACTAACATATTTTCCAGGTTTGGTGTGCCACGTGTGCTGATCAGTGATGGAGGTTCTCATTTTTGCAACCGGACAATCGAGGCTTTGCTGAAGAAGTATGGGGTAACCCATAAGGTGTCCACGCCCTACCACCCTCAGACCAGTGGCCAAGCAGAGGTGTCCAACAGGGAGATCAAGAGGATACTCGAAAAGACAGTGGGCCCAACAAGGAAGGATTGGAGCCAGAGATTAGATGATGCATTGTGGGCCTACAGAACAGCCTACAAGACGCCTATTGGGATGTCTCCCTTTAGGTTGGCCTACGGAAAGGCATGCCACCTTCCAGTGGAGCTAGAGCACAAGGCTTGGTGGGCTGTCCAGAAGTTCAACATGGATTATGATGAAGCGGGCCTACATAGGAAGCTACAGCTAAATGAGCTTGAGGAGATAAGGAATGAGGCCTACGATGCTTCATGGATCTACAAGGAGAAGACAAAGGCCTACCATGACAAAATGATCCGCGGAAAAAGCTTCCAAGTGGGCCAGAAAGTTCTGTTATTCCATTCCAGACTTAAGCTATTCCCTGGTAAACTTCGTTCTCGTTGGGTTGGCCCATTTATAGTTACAAATGTGTTTGCTCATGGTGCTGTAGAGATCAAGAGTGAGAAGACGGGGAAGGAGTTCAAGGTAAATGGGCATCGTCTCAAGCCCTACTATGAGTCCTTCATGGGGCACACATTGGAAGAGATACCCCTCCAGGAGGCACCCCATGACGTGTGAACAAGGAGAAGAGTCCCGGCTGAAGGACTATAAATATTAAGCGCTGCATGGGAGGCAACCCATTTCAACAGAAGCTGTGGAGGAGCCATCAACGAGAGTTTGACATTTCTATCACTTCACTTGCTTAGGTTGAATTGTACTTGTGTCTTTGTTTGTTTGTTTGTTTATTTTACCCTTCCCATATTTAGGGTCTATATACCATATTTTATTATTATTATTATTATTTTTTTGCCTACATTGAGGACAATGTAGATTCTAAGTATGGGGTGGGTTTACACCTTTATTTTCAGAATTTTTTCAGTTTAAAAAAAAAAAAAATAATAATAATTATTTTGTTGGTTTTATAGTCTTTTTGTTTGTTTGAGTCTTAGGATGCTCCTAACGTCTAGGATGAACATGTCTCTGAATTCATGGCTGAAGGTTTTCACAATCGAAATAGGACTTAATTGAATTCTGTGGTTAATCGACGTTGTGATACTTGTATGAAGATTTGAGATAGGATTGTAACTTGGTTCATTAAGCATGCTAGGATTAAGTCTGATTCATTTGACCCTAAGTGAGCTTTTGAGCTAAAAGACTTTCTTTTCGAGTGCTTAATTGATAATTCTAGAATTTCGTGGCTGTATTTGCAAAACCTCATCATTCTTTGAAAATCCAATGATCATGTGCCATAGATTTTAATGGACTAGAGAGTACTAGAACTCGGCTGTTGTGACTGTCAAAACTTGTATGCCATAATATGCACTGATCCTGGATAGGATAGAAGGCATTAGGGTAACCACCATAGCCAAACAAGCATGTGTCCCCAATTGTACCCGTCGTGGGACTCCTTAGAGTGAACCCCTTTGAGCCTACGTTTAAAACCTTTGTTTCATCACCCTCACTACCCTACCTTGAGCTTAGTACAGGATATCTCTACCCTTGTCCTAGGGACTTAGTAGAGCATGACATAATGTGTAGGGGTGACGATGAAAGACAAGTGTGGGGTGGGGAAAATCCAAGAAAAAAAAGAAGAGAAAAAAAAATTTTCCATAAAAAAAAATTGAAAGAAAATGAAAATGAAAAAGAAAGAAAGAAAGAAAAGTGGCAAAAGAGAAGAAAAATTGAAAAGAAAACTCTTGGGAAATTGTTGAAGTGTGGTTTTGGACTTTCATATTTGTAGAAGGCTCAAAGTTGAAAATTAGGCCTTTGTCCGTTTCCATGTTGGTTAGAGTGAAGGTTGGGTTCAAAACAATGATAATTGGCCCACAAAAATGGTGACATAAGGTGGTCCATATATGCTCTGCTAGGTCCTTAGGATTTTTGTATCCTTAATCTTCATTTCAAAAACCCTAGCTTAGCCCCATTGCAACCAGTTTTAAGTCCTTACTTGATCCTTGAGATGGGCAGTCTTTGGTTAGTGGAGTCAGGTACGCAGTCGAGCTTATGGTTTAGGTCCATTTGTGCACTTAGTCATTTCTTGAGGTCTTTAATAATTCTTCACAAAATGCGTTTATTGATGAAATATGCAAGTTGTTTGTTGCCTTACAATTTGTTCTCTTGCATATACTTGAGTGTGAAGCTTTTAAGCATAGCCATTTCTGAGAGAAAAATTGAGAGTATGCCTTGTGAGTTTGGATTGGACTTGTTCGAAACATGCTATCATTCACTGTATAACTTAAGTTCTCCACATCTTACTTAGTCATATGAGCGTTACATGTTTATTAACCATGGAATTATCTATGCGATTTTGATTAAGTGTTTAACGTGAAAGCCATGAGTTTGGAGTCTCTGAGACAACAGTTAGGGGTAGTAGAGTCATTTACTTGCTTTTTGTCGAGTCTTTGTTTTGTTTTGTATTTCTGTTTTGCTAAGGGACTAGCAAAAGTTAAGTGTGGGGTATTTGATAGGAGCATAAAGTGCGACGATATTATTGAGTATATGCCCCATTTTAGACTTGTTTCTCCCTTAAGTTTCGTGTTTTGAGTTATCGAGTCAGTTTAAGAGTCTTGTACAGTGTTTGGCGTAAAATAGGCGCAAAATGCGAAATTTATGAAAAAAAAATTCTAACGGGATCAGGATTCCTTACCGTCGACGTTTTTGCGGTCTTTACATTAATTCCCTTTATTTTCTCTTAAAAAAATCTGATATTCTCCACCTTTTTGTAGGAAATTTAAGACGTTTGACCAAGCAATGAAGAAGGGAAATAAAGGAGAAAGACGTTTCAGCTGGAAAATAAATAAAGGAGAAAGACGTTTTTAGTTCGGGAATAAAGGAGAAAGACGTTTCAGCTGTTAAAAGACCCCATTATGAGAGGAGTTAAGGCCATAAAGGAGACGTTTTCAGTTGGAAAATTAAAGGAATTATGATGCAATCCCATCCGTCCAATGATGAAGGGTATGATCGACAAAAGCCAACCAATGCTCCCCTATAAATAGGCAACGTCCAGAACAGAATTTCCATCACTTCCTGGCCAAAAACTATTCCAAGACTCTGCCCAATTCACTCCTTAAACTTCCATCACCTACAAGACCGTGACCACCATCCATCCATCAATCTACGAAGTTCTTAGGCGCTGAGTCAAGGACGCTCCACCACCATAGCAGAGACGAGTTCATCACCTTGTTGCTAAGCCGCTGAGGAAAGCTTCAAAGTGTAACTATGACTCTACTTACAATTTTTGTTTCGGTTTTGTGTGTTTGGATTTGCGAGTTGTGTAATTGGAGACATGAAATTTTCAGAATATTTGTATTAATATTTTTGAGATTTTCAGTTTATTATTGAGTTAATTTCGAGAATTCTTTTATGATGCATGTTACAATCTTGTGCCCTTTTATGTGTTTAGGTAATTTTCAGAGTTAGGTTAATAAGTTTGCATGCTAGAATCACGCTGAGTATTCTTGTGTGTATGCTTAATTTGCCAAGGGTAATTGTTATTTGTTAAGGCGCTGAGTTAAACAAGTAGCAATTAGTTCTAAAAAGTGGTAAAAATCATGCTTTAATGATTAAACGATTCTGGAAATTACGTGTTAAATTCTATGTGTAATGGTTAATTTGCACGTGTGAGTTGATTCGAGGGTTAGATAATACTACTAGTTAAGAGAATTACGCTGAGTGTTTTCGAAAATTAGTAGTATTAGGCTTGGTAAGGACTTTTCCGATCCAAACCTACATTAGAACGAATCAGATAAATGGATTGATCCGCTGAGGCTTTTCATTTGGGCTCTTATCTAAGCGTTTAAGATGGGCACATTTTTGTAGCATGTTGAAATGGATTTTCTGTTTTTACACTTAGTAATTTCTGAGTGGTATTGGTCTAGGTTAGGGAAGTCGATCATTGTATATAGTTTTATTTGTTTTGTTTTTATTTTAAATAGATTAGGAACCAAATCTCAAAAACCCCATTTTATTCTTTTATTTGTTAATTGACCTTTTTGTGTAGGTGTACCCTACAATCCCCGGACTGAACGATCCCTGCTTATCCTATACTGACAACTACATTTTTGCAGGGTTAAATTGTGAGGCTATTTTAGCCGCATCAATTTTTGGCGCCGTTGCCGGGGATTGTTAAAATCTCCAATGTTTAAAGTGTCATCGATTTTGTTGTATATAGACTGCATGCTCAATTTTTGTTCTACACTTGTGGAATGGTGACAAATTGCAATTTATGTTTGGCCAAGCTATAATTGTGATTTAGTTTAAGTTTTATGAGTGTTACGAAATTAAGCATGTCTTTTATAATTGTTGTACAATTTGTAGAAGTTTTTAAGCATGTTGTAAATTGTAGAATGAGTTTTTTTTTTTTTTTTTTTTTTTTTTAAGCATGTTGTAAATTGTATGTGTTTCACTTAGATTAATATACTTAATTGTTGTAAATTGTATGTTGTCATGAATTTAGTTAAATACTTAATTGTTGTCAGTGTGTAAAATCGTATGAGTAGACAAGGGCCCTTTTGTTAATATTGACCTAAACCCTTCATTAGTACCTTGCTAAGGTCTCTTGAGGTTGAGGGCGGCCTTTATTAGCACTTGGAGAACGGTCTAACACATAAGTTAATTTCCCAGCTGAGTAAGGGGCATTACAGATGGTGTCTTAGGTTGAGACCCTGGGTGATGGGTTCAATTGGATCTCAGAGATACTATAGAATGAGCGTAAACCACTATGTGGGAGTAGCCGAAAGGGGCGTAAACCTCAATGAGGGAGTAGCCTCCGTAGTATCACCAAAATGAGTCCTCCCTCTCACTTAACTCTTAATCTGGCCATCCGGCCTTCTGAAACAAAGGAAAGAGACTTATGTCTAGGCGACTATCCCTATATCGTATCTCACCAATAGTAGTGGTTTCTATTGGGCTCGACTTACAACTTGGAATCAATTGAGATATTAACTAAGTTTATAACAAACTTAAAAAAAAAAAAAAAAAAGATAAAAAAAAAATAAAAAATGTTATGTGACATGCTTAAGGTATATTGGATTAAACATGACCTTGTCGAGGGTAGCTGTTCTATAGTCCCATTGCACAAACGAGGTCCTCTGTTCCAATACCTAAGTATGTAAATGTAAAAGTAACTTAGAAAGTAGGAAAGACATAATGTTTGTATTTCGAACCTTGTATATGTTACTAACACTTGATTTGGTCTTAAAGGTCCATGAATGTCCACTGTCTCTGATAAGACTAAGGAGCTCTTTGAGAAATTGGAACGTGCTAAGCAAAGGGCAGAACTCACTTTTTCAGACCGCCCTCTTCTAGAAAGGAGGGATTCTCAGGACTCTAACTATTCAGGTTATAACTCCTCAACTAGATCAACCGAGGAGATCAACAAACCTGACCATTCTGAAGAAGGAGAAGAACAAGTCTTTGAAGAGGAGGAAGAGGAGGTCACTGAAGAGGACGTTGCGAATACAGAAGAGGAAGAAGAGGAAGAGCACGCCCGTGTTGAGCAAGTACAAGCACCAATGGCTGAGACTATTAGGCAACTGTCTAATCCTACAGGTGGGGGTGCTGCGCCCTTATGCATTGCCTATCCAGAACCAGGAGAGGGGCTTAATGATGATTTTGAGTTAAAGAGTGGGTTTCTGCATCACCTACCCAAGTTTCATGGGATGAGTAGTGAAGACACCAATAAGCATCTCAAGGAGTTCGAGTTTGTCTGTGGGAGTATGTGCCCTAAAGGAGCTGATATCAATATCTTGAAGATGAAGGCATTCCCCTTTACTTTGGAGGACAAGGCCAAGACTTGGCTATTTGAGCTGCCTGCTGGGACTATCAACACTTGGGATAGGATGAAGGGCGAGTTCCTTACGAAGTACTTTCCTGCCTCAAAGGTCACTGTTTTGAGGAAGCAGATTAGTGGAATCACGCAAGGACATGAGGAGAATTTCTGCAATTATTGGGACAGGTTTAAGAGCCTTGTAGCATCATGCCCTAACCATGGGATGAGTGAGGGGTCCCTCCTTACCTATTTTTATGAAGGACTCACCGCTAATGAGCGTGGTCTGTTAGATGCTGCTGCTGGAGGGTCCTTTATGGATAAGACACCTGCTGATGCAAGGGAGCTACTTACTAATCGTGCACTAAACTATCAGCAATATGAGGGGGTGCTTTCCACTCAACGGAGGGTACATGAGGTGTCCACTAACTCTGCTCTTGAAGACAAGGTCAACAAGATGTCTACTCTGCTGTCTCAAGTCTTAAACGGTAATGGAGGAGGAGCAATGGCTCAAGTGTGTGGGATGTGCTCGACTCAAGGGCACCCCACTGATAAATGTCCCCAGCTTGCCTCTCCAGAAGGATGGGAATCTGTTAACGCCCTAGGGTATCATGGAGGTCAAGGCGGCCCGAGGTACAACCCTTACTCCAATACGTACAATCCTGGGCTCAGAGATCACCCCAACTTTCGTTGGGCCAACAATGATAACACCTTGAGACCACCTCAAGGCCCAGGTCAGAATTCTCAGCGCCCACCAGGTTTGTTTTTGAGGCCTCAGGTACCTCAAACTTTTGGTATTCCCAATTCTGTCCCTCCACCTCCTGTTTCTAATACTTTGAGTGCCCCTAATTATGATGAACTGTTGAAGTCCCTTGCTGCGGGGCAACAACAACTTAACACGGCTACTCAAGCTTTGGTTGTAGGACAGGCGACCCATTCAAAGGATATTGCAGAGCTCAAGAATCAAATGGGCCAAGTGGTGGATTTCATGGGTCGAATTGCTGAAACAGGGAAGCTACCGAGCAACACAGTGCCTAACCCAAGGAATGAGC
The DNA here is from genome assembly GCF_958449725.1 of Rosa rugosa. Lineage (NCBI taxonomy): Eukaryota > Viridiplantae > Streptophyta > Magnoliopsida > Rosales > Rosaceae > Rosa > Rosa rugosa. The sequence goes on from NC_084823.1 coordinate 24,059,734, forward strand.
ACGCCCAAGCCATCATCACTAGGAGTGGACGCGTACTAGTTGACCCTCCCAGAGCCCACAAGAAGATCCAAGCGGCCCATAATGAAGAAGAAGACGTTGTGGAGGTGTCTAAGGAGGATGTTGAGAAGGACCTAGCTACATCAAGGGTGGAAGTTAACGTGCCCCAAGCTGAGGCACCCAAAGGTACAATTCCTAACTCTAGTGGTTTAATTAAGACTAACCCAGTTGTTTCTATACCTTTCCCAAGCAGGTTTGCCAAGACGAAGAAAGATAAATCTGATCAAGAGATCTTGGAAATCTTCAAGAAGGTTCAAGTGAATATGCCCCTGATTGAGTGCATCAAACAAGTGCCTAAATACGCCAAGTTCTTGAAGGAGCTTTGCACCACAAGGAGGCAGACAAGATTGAAGGAGGTGGTGAAAATGAGCGAGACGGTATCAGCCGTTATCCAGAGGAAACTACCCCCAAAGTTGAAGGACCCAGGGAGTTTTTCTGTTCCCTGTATCATTGGTGACACCAGGTTTGAAAATGTGATGTTAGACTTAGGGGCATCCATAAATGTTATGCCTTATAATTTGTATGTGTCCCTAGGTCTAGGCCCTCTTAAAAGGGATAATGTTGTCATTCAACTTGCTGATAGGTCTAACAAATACCCTCAAGGGTATGTTGAGGATGTTCTTGTGCAGGTAAACCATCTGATATTCCCTGCGGATTTCTACGTATTGGACATGGAGGAATCACCCCTAAATACCACTCCATTACTTTTAGGGCGTCCCTTTATGAGGACTGCAAGAACGAAGATCGACGTGTACAAAGGGACTCTCACCATGGAGTTTGATGGTGATGTTATACGCTTCAACATTCTTGAAGCCATGAGGTACCCTGTTTCTGACTTGAAACCTTGCTTTGCTATTGATGTAGTTGATTCACTCGCGCAGGTTTTCTCTGAAGTAATGGTTGAGGATGAATTGGCTCTGACCCTAGAGGAGGTTGTCGGATATGATGCAAATGGGGAACCTATCCCCAAGGTTGAGTGGGACGTTGAGGAGCCTAGAGTGATCAAGACTGTGGCCTCACTGGAGGCTCAGCCTATAAAGAGGTCAATTTCCTATTTGTCAATTCCGGTTTCTACTAATAAAATGCTACGCTCTATTGTTCAGGCACCCAAGTTGGAATTGAAGGTACTCCCTGAGCATTTGAAGTACGCGTACCTAGGAGAAAAGGAGACCCTCCCAGTGATCATATCGTCAACGCTGGAGGTAGAGCAAGAAAGGAAGTTGGTGGACGTGTTGAAGAAGCACAAGACTGCCATTGGTTGGACTCTAGCAGATATCAAGGGGATCAGCCCAACCACGTGTGTCCACCGGATCCTGTTAGAAGATGGCGCCAAGCCCACAAGAGAAGCCCAAAGGCGTCTACATCCGCCCATGATGAAGGTGGTCCAAGACGAGGTGATCAAGTTGCTAGATTGTGGGGTGATCTACCCCATTTCTGATAGTAAGTGGGTCTCTCCAGTGCAAGTGGTGCCCAAGAAGTCTGGGGTGACAGTGGTACAGAACGAGGATAATGAGCTAGTGCCCCAGAGATTAGTGACTGGTCATAGGGTATGTATCGACTACCGGAAGCTGAATGCCACAACGAGGAAGGATCATATGCCCTTGCCTTTTATTGACCAGATGTTGGAGCGCTTAGCGGGCCATTCCTACTATTGCTTCTTGGACGGATATAGTGGGTACAACCAGATCTGCATAGCCCACGAGGATCAGGAGAAGACGACCTTCACGTGCCCCTTTGGGACCTTTGCTTATAGGCGCATGCCCTTCGGCTTATGCAACGCACCAGGTACTTTCCAAAGATGTATGCTTTCCATTTTCTCAGAATACATTGAAAATATTATTGAAGTCTTTATGGACGACTTTAGTGTCTTCGGTAAAGATTTTGATACTTGTTTAGAGAATCTAGGATTGATACTTGAGAGGTGTGTAGAAACTAACCTTGTGCTGAATTGGGAGAAGTGTCACTTCATGGTGACACAAGGGATAGTGTTAGGACACATAATATCTGCTAGGGGCATTGAGGTAGATAAGGCTAAGGTTGATCTTGTACGTCACTTACCCTCCCCCACAACTGTGAGGGAGGTACGCTCTTTTCTTGGCCATGCAGGATTTTACAGGCGGTTCATCAAAGACTTCTCCAAGGTGGCGAGACCTATGTGTGCCCTATTGCAAAAGGACGTGCCCTTTGTGTTCAATGAGGATTGCAAGAAGGCGTTTGAAAAGCTCAAGGAGTTGTTGACCACGGCCCCCATTATCTGTCCTCCGGATTGGAGTCTACCCTTCGAGCTTATGTGTGATGCATCAGACTATGCTGTTGGAGCTGTGTTGGGCCAGAGGAAGGATAAGAAGCCCTATGCTATTTACTATGCTTCTCGGACCCTCAACGACGCCCAGCTCAACTACTCCACCACTGAAAAAGAACTCTTGGCTGTAGTCTTTGCTTTAGATAAGTTTCGTTCTTATTTATTGCACTCTAAAGTAATTGTTTACTCTGACCATGCAGCCTTGAGATATCTGATGATCAAGAAGGAGGCCAAGCCCAGATTGATTAGATGGATCTTGCTGCTGCAGGAGTTTGACCTAGCGATCAAGGACAAGAAGGGAAGCGAGAATGTGGTGGCGGACCATTTGAGCAGGATAGTACATGAGGAGGACATCCAGCCCCTACAGGAAACTTTCCCAGATGAGCAGCTCTTTGGGATAGAGGTTAGTGTGCCCTGGTATGCGGATATAGTTAACTATTTAGTCACTAGGACATTTCCTGACACACTTTCCAAAGCTAGTAAGGATAAATTGAAGAAAATGGCTAGGCACTTTATTTGGGATGAGCCCTATTTATGGAAACATTGTAGTGACCAAGTCATTAGGAGATGTGTCCCAGAGTCTGAGCATAGGTCAATTCTGTCATTTTGCCATAGTGAGGCTTGTGGAGGCCACTTTGGGCCTCGTAGAACGGCCTTGAAGGTCTTAGACTGTGGATTTTATTGGCCCACTATCTTCAAGGATGCAAACTTGTTTTGTATTTCTTGTGATAGATGCCAACGGACTGGTAATCTTGGCCCAAAAGATCAAATGCCCATGAGCCCAATAATAACTGTAGAAATTTTCGATGTTTGGGGCATTGACTTTATGGGCCCATTTCCTTCGTCTAATGGCTGTTTATATATACTATTGGCTGTGGACTATGTATCAAAGTGGGTGGAAGCAAAAGCCACCAGGACTAACGATTCAAAAGTGGTTGCAGGTTTCTTGAAAACTAACATATTTTCCAGGTTTGGTGTGCCACGTGTGCTGATCAGTGATGGAGGTTCTCATTTTTGCAACCGGACAATCGAGGCTTTGCTGAAGAAGTATGGGGTAACCCATAAGGTGTCCACGCCCTACCACCCTCAGACCAGTGGCCAAGCAGAGGTGTCCAACAGGGAGATCAAGAGGATACTCGAAAAGACAGTGGGCCCAACAAGGAAGGATTGGAGCCAGAGATTAGATGATGCATTGTGGGCCTACAGAACAGCCTACAAGACGCCTATTGGGATGTCTCCCTTTAGGTTGGCCTACGGAAAGGCATGCCACCTTCCAGTGGAGCTAGAGCACAAGGCTTGGTGGGCTGTCCAGAAGTTCAACATGGATTATGATGAAGCGGGCCTACATAGGAAGCTACAGCTAAATGAGCTTGAGGAGATAAGGAATGAGGCCTACGATGCTTCATGGATCTACAAGGAGAAGACAAAGGCCTACCATGACAAAATGATCCGCGGAAAAAGCTTCCAAGTGGGCCAGAAAGTTCTGTTATTCCATTCCAGACTTAAGCTATTCCCTGGTAAACTTCGTTCTCGTTGGGTTGGCCCATTTATAGTTACAAATGTGTTTGCTCATGGTGCTGTAGAGATCAAGAGTGAGAAGACGGGGAAGGAGTTCAAGGTAAATGGGCATCGTCTCAAGCCCTACTATGAGTCCTTCGTGGGGCACACATTGGAAGAGATACCCCTCCAGGAGGCACCCCATGACGTGTGAACAAGGAGAAGAGTCCCGGCTGAAGGACTATAAATATTAAGCGCTGCATGGGAGGCAACCCATTTCAACAGAAGCTGTGGAGGAGCCATCAACGAGAGTTTGACATTTCTATCACTTCACTTGCTTAGGTTGAATTGTACTTGTGTCTTTGTTTGTTTGTTTGTTTATTTTACCCTTCCCATATTTAGGGTCTATATACCATATTTTATTATTATTATTATTATTATTTTGCCTACATTGAGGACAATGTAGATTCTAAGTATGGGGTGGGTTTACACCTTTATTTTCAGAATTTTTTCAGTTTAAAAAAAAAAAAAATAATAATAATTATTTTGTTGGTTTTATAGTCTTTTTGTTTGTTTGAGTCTTAGGATGCTCCTAACGTCTAGGATGAACATGTCTCTGAATTCATGGCTGAAGGTTTTCACAATCGAAATAGGACTTAATTGAATTCTGTGGTTAATCGACGTTGTGATACTTGTATGAAGATTTGAGATAGGATTGTAACTTGGTTCATTAAGCATGCTAGGATTAAGTCTGATTCATTTGACCCTAAGTGAGCTTTTGAGCTAAAAGACTTTCTTTTCGAGTGCTTAATTGATAATTCTAGAATTTCGTGGCTGTATTTGCAAAACCTCATCATTCTTTGAAAATCCAATGATCATGTGCCATAGATTTTAATGGACTAGAGAGTACTAGAACTCGGCTGTTGTGACTGTCAAAACTTGTATGCCATAATATGCACTGATCCTGGATAGGATAGAAGGCATTAGGGTAACCACCATAGCCAAACAAGCATGTGTCCCCAATTGTACCCGTCGTGGGACTCCTTAGAGTGAACCCCTTTGAGCCTACGTTTAAAACCTTTGTTTCATCACCCTCACTACCCTACCTTGAGCTTAGTACAGGATATCTCTACCCTTGTCCTAGGGACTTAGTAGAGCATGACATAATGTGTAGGGGTGACGATGAAAGACAAGTGTGGGGTGGGGAAAATCCAAGAAAAAAAAGAAGAGAAAAAAAAATTTTCCATAAAAAAAAATTGAAAGAAAATGAAAATGAAAAAGAAAGAAAGAAAGAAAAGTGGCAAAAGAGAAGAAAAATTGAAAAGAAAACTCTTGGGAAATTGTTGAAGTGTGGTTTTGGACTTTCATATTTGTAGAAGGCTCAAAGTTGAAAATTAGGCCTTTGTCCGTTTCCATGTTGGTTAGAGTGAAGGTTGGGTTCAAAACAATGATAATTGGCCCACAAAAATGGTGACATAAGGTGGTCCATATATGCTCTGCTAGGTCCTTAGGATTTTTGTATCCTTAATCTTCATTTCAAAAACCCTAGCTTAGCCCCATTGCAACCAGTTTTAAGTCCTTACTTGATCCTTGAGATGGGCAGTCTTTGGTTAGTGGAGTCAGGTACGCAGTCGAGCTTATGGTTTAGGTCCATTTGTGCACTTAGTCATTTCTTGAGGTCTTTAATAATTCTTCACAAAATGCGTTTATTGATGAAATATGCAAGTTGTTTGTTGCCTTACAATTTGTTCTCTTGCATATACTTGAGTGTGAAGCTTTTAAGCATAGCCATTTCTGAGAGAAAAATTGAGAGTATGCCTTGTGAGTTTGGATTGGACTTGTTCGAAACATGCTATCATTCACTGTATAACTTAAGTTCTCCACATCTTACTTAGTCATATGAGCGTTACATGTTTATTAACCATGGAATTATCTATGCGATTTTGATTAAGTGTTTAACGTGAAAGCCATGAGTTTGGAGTCTCTGAGACAACAGTTAGGGGTAGTAGAGTCATTTACTTGCTTTTTGTCGAGTCTTTGTTTTGTTTTGTATTTCTGTTTTGCTAAGGGACTAGCAAAAGTTAAGTGTGGGGTATTTGATAGGAGCATAAAGTGCGACGATATTATTGAGTATATGCCCCATTTTAGACTTGTTTCTCCCTTAAGTTTCGTGTTTTGAGTTATCGAGTCAGTTTAAGAGTCTTGTACAGTGTTTGGCGTAAAATAGGCGCAAAATGCGAAATTTATGAAAAAAAAATTCTAACGGGATCAGGATTCCTTACCGTCGACGTTTTTGCGGTCTTTACATTAATTCCCTTTATTTTCTCTTAAAAAAATCTGATATTCTCCACCTTTTTGTAGGAAATTTAAGACGTTTGACCAAGCAATGAAGAAGGGAAATAAAGGAGAAAGACGTTTCAGCTGGAAAATAAATAAAGGAGAAAGACGTTTTTAGTTCGGGAATAAAGGAGAAAGACGTTTCAGCTGTTAAAAGACCCCATTATGAGAGGAGTTAAGGCCATAAAGGAGACGTTTTCAGTTGGAAAATTAAAGGAATTATGATGCAATCCCATCCGTCCAATGATGAAGGGTATGATCGACAAAAGCCAACCAATGCTCCCCTATAAATAGGCAACGTCCAGAACAGAATTTCCATCACTTCCTGGCCAAAAACTATTCCAAGACTCTGCCCAATTCACTCCTTAAACTTCCATCACCTACAAGACCGTGACCACCATCCATCCATCAATCTACGAAGTTCTTAGGCGCTGAGTCAAGGACGCTCCACCACCATAGCAGAGACGAGTTCATCACCTTGTTGCTAAGCCGCTGAGGAAAGCTTCAAAGTGTAACTATGACTCTACTTACAATTTTTGTTTCGGTTTTGTGTGTTTGGATTTGCGAGTTGTGTAATTGGAGACATGAAATTTTCAGAATATTTGTATTAATATTTTTGAGATTTTCAGTTTATTATTGAGTTAATTTCGAGAATTCTTTTATGATGCATGTTACAATCTTGTGCCCTTTTATGTGTTTAGGTAATTTTCAGAGTTAGGTTAATAAGTTTGCATGCTAGAATCACGCTGAGTATTCTTGTGTGTATGCTTAATTTGCCAAGGGTAATTGTTATTTGTTAAGGCGCTGAGTTAAACAAGTAGCAATTAGTTCTAAAAAGTGGTAAAAATCATGCTTTAATGATTAAACGATTCTGGAAATTACGTGTTAAATTCTATGTGTAATGGTTAATTTGCACGTGTGAGTTGATTCGAGGGTTAGATAATACTACTAGTTAAGAGAATTACGCTGAGTGTTTTCGAAAATTAGTAGTATTAGGCTTGGTAAGGACTTTTCCGATCCAAACCTACATTAGAACGAATCAGATAAATGGATTGATCCGCTGAGGCTTTTCATTTGGGCTCTTATCTAAGCGTTTAAGATGGGCACATTTTTGTAGCATGTTGAAATGGATTTTCTGTTTTTACACTTAGTAATTTCTGAGTGGTATTGGTCTAGGTTAGGGAAGTCGATCATTGTATATAGTTTTATTTGTTTTGTTTTTATTTTAAATAGATTAGGAACCAAATCTCAAAAACCCCATTTTATTCTTTTATTTGTTAATTGACCTTTTTGTGTAGGTGTACCCTACAATCCCCGGACTGAACGATCCCTGCTTATCCTATACTGACAACTACATTTTTGCAGGGTTAAATTGTGAGGCTATTTTAGCCGCATCATTCCATGCGTCACAAACCCTAATTGCATGGGCTTTGTGGGCCTTGTATCCATTTTGCCGAAAATCCAATAAGTCTTGAGGGTTTTTGGGCCTTGTTGCTTCAACTTCAAGCCTTTATACATTCCAACGCCATAACACTTCATTCTTCCATTTCTCTTTCATGGTAACGTTGGAAACATCAGTGGTAAGCTTTCCTCCCTTTCGCAGGGTTTCCTGGTTGAAGCAGGAAAACTTCTTTTCTTCATTTCTGCTCATTTCTGTGGTCCATTGTTCCTCATTTTTGCTCCCCTTAACGTTTGCAAGCTCCTCTTTCCATTTGTGAGTTCATTTCCACTTTTTAGCTCGGAGGTCCTGAAAATAGAAACTAGTAAGAAAAATAGAAACTTTCCTAAAATGAAAAATGGCAACTTTCCTAAACTGAAAATGGGAAACTTTCTAAAAATGAAAAATAGAAACTACCAAAATAGAAACTTTCTACAAATAGGAACTTTCCCAATCAAAGAATGGAAACTTTCCTAAACAGAGTTTTATTAAGGAAATAACGCAGAAAATGTAGGGAAATACAGTTAAAACGTCGCATTAAAATGCTCCTATCATGGACCAAGGCCCACCAAAGCCCATGACATTAGGGTTTGTGACGCAAAACCCAAAACCTAAAGTTGTTTTACCGTGAAAACCAAAGGGAGGAGAGAGAAGTGGCGTGAAAATCAAGCAAGGATAAAGAAGATTTCGGCAAAGAGATTTCTTAGGGAGATTTTAAAGGAAAGAGAATATGTGTTGAACTCGAAAACCTCTCAAAAGAAGTCTAGATACATTCCTTGAAACCCTAAAGGAAGTTTGGCCGAATTGGAAGTGCAAAAATCAGAAAATTCTCAAGGTATTTCGGCAAGAAAATCAAGGGAAATATTCTAGGAAATTATGTGATTGGTTGAGACACATCATAGGGCTTACTTGGCAAGATTTCATTGGAGGGAATTATGTGGAGTTAACAAGTCTTTGCCGTGAGTTTCTCTAGGGTTTTGCACGGCCTTGGAGACCAAGTTGCCGTTCCCTATATAGTCTCCCCTCTTCTCAACGTCAGGGGTTCCTCTCCGCATACAATTTACACTTTGAGAAAAATTCAGAAAACTCTCTAGCCTAGCCGTGCTCTTCTCCATCCTCTAGGGCAACCACGAAGTGCAAGCAAGGCCAAGGAAGAAGAAGACAAGCCGTGAACACCATCCATCCTCCACCTTGAAGATTGCTTTCGAAATTCAAGAGACCACATCACCTTTTCGTTCATCACCATCTCCATCTCTTGGTGTAATCCGATTCTCCTTGTAACTTTGTTTGTATTTTCGTTGGTTATGCCTTAGTTGACACATATGTTTGAACAAGTATTGTTTTCTGAAATTTTATGATTAATTGTTAATTTTCAGATTCATGTTTTGCGATTTATGGTTGCTTATGTGTGAGTGTTTGATTAAATTTGCATGATAGAAATCTTTTGTATGATAATCTTGAATGGTTCGAAACATTTAGGGTTTTTATGTGAATGTTGCTATGAATTTAAGAACATGAATCAACTTTTTGGTTTTGTGTTCTTGAATCAATAAGTAGTAAAGGTTTTGTACAAAAACCGAGTTTAATCAAAGAAGATTGCAATTAGGTGGACTTTTTCATACTAAGTTGCACATTTGAGTTGATAGCCTTTCTAGGTGCTTATTGCGTTAAACATGTATGATTGACTAGCTTTCTAGGGCTTGAATGCATGTTTGATAGGATTAGTCTTTGTGCTTTCACTTAGATTAATTTAGCATTGAAAAGTAAAAGATGGGAATTGTTTGCTTTCTAACAATTTACATGATCAACTCCTCTTGCATGACTATGATGAACAATGATGAACTTGAATCAATTTTAATCATGAGTTTCGACTTTGATCTTTGTTCTTGCATTCCATTTGTATTTTTATGTTTTTGCATTTTAATTAGTTTGTTTACTTTATTTATTTTCGAAAGAAACCAAAATCAAAAATACCCCCCTATTTCGTGAATAGTGTATATGTGTGAATATTATACTTTGTTTTAATTTTAATTGTTTAATTGTTTGACAATGACAGGTGTACCCTCAATCCCCGGAATAGAACGATCCCTATTTACTTATACTACTAATGACATTTCAGGGTTAAATTATGCGCTTGCTTTGAGCGTATCAAGAGAAAAGAGGAAGCAACGTGCCAACCAAGCAAAGATGACGCAAGGAGAGATTCAAGGGAGAAATAAAAGGAAAGAGAATATGTGTTGAACACAAAAAGCTCTCAAAAGACGTCTAGATTCATTCCTAGAAGTTCTAAAGGAAGTTTGGCCGAAATTGAAGTAGAAAATCAGAATATTATCAAAGTATTTCGGCAACTAAATAATAGGGAGATATTCTAGAGAATTATGTGATTGGTTGGACCACATCATAGGGCTTATGTGGCAAGCTTGCATTGGAGGAAGATATGTGGAATTATCATGTTAGTTCCGTGGGAATTAAAGAAGATTACACGGCTTGGAGAGCAAGGAGGCCGAGCTCCTATATATACTCCCTTAATGAAGACGTTGGGGGTTCCTCTCCATACAATTTACAACTTAGAAAAATCAGAAAATCCCTTTAGCATAGCCGTGAGTTTCTCCATCCTCTAGAGCAAGCCACGAGTTCAAGCAAGGCCAAGGAAGAGAAGAAGAAGCCGTGACCTATTCCTCCACCATCCACCATTGAAGACTTGCTTTCAAGCTTCAAGGATCACAACGAAAATCATTCATCTTCATCTTCCATTGATACGTGCAAAAGCATTCGCCAATTTAAACCCTGAAAATGTCGAGCGTTAGTATAGAGCAAATAGGGTATCGAACAAACCGGGGATTGAGGGTGCTAACATGTGAGAACAAATTAATAAAACAAAGAATATACAAGTCACGAAACCAAAGAACAATCATATACAAATTCACGAAAATATTTTACAAGTTTACAAATATACACACAATTTTCAAACAAACAAAGAAACAACAAAGAGTTAGAGAGCACATACATGTCACACGAATTTGAGAGCAAAAGAATGAGAGAAACAACAAAGATATACAAGTATATATAGGCAAGGACGAAATTAAGAGAGAAAACTAAGTTAGAAAAGGTTTTGGAATCCCACTCCTATTTATACACAATTTACAAATCCATATCACGTAGGGAATCCATATACAACAAGGATTACTAATTATTATTTAATTTGAAGACTTAATCTCTAAGAAAACAAAATCCCTAAAAAACACCAAGAGAATCCCTAAATTTTAGCAATCCCTAAAAAACACAAAACAAATCCCTAAAAACCACTAAATTAATTCCTAGAAAACACTAACACATATTTACTATTCACGGAGACACTATTCACGAATTTAAAAACATTTTTTAAATTATTTTATTTATTATTTATATGAACATGCTACCTAAAAACTCTAAGTTAATTTTAATTATTTACACAAACAAGAAAACATAAAGATGGGGGGTTTTTGAAGATTTAAAACTAGAATTTTCGAAAACATTAAAAGAATTAAAAACAAGAAAACGTTTTATTTACAAAGGTGGGAAAAGAAGGATTTTTGGAAAACAATTCATCAAGAACCTTTCAAGAACAACATATTCATGCATCCCTTAATCTTGTTAATTACCATGGAACATCATCAACCAAGAAACAAAGATCAACGCAACCAATGTCCCTTATTTTACTTCCCTTTACTTAGTCAATTAAGCAACGCACTTAATCCAACATATTTCAAACGCAGGTATCACACAATCAACGCAACTCATGATCTCATGCATTCAAATCATTAAGAACAAGTGAAAGTTTGGTCAATGAACATGCAAATCCAAGTACTCAACGCAAGTCAATTCATCACATGCATAATCTGATTTCGACCTTTGTCCAAAGCCTTTACTACTTAAGTGAATCAGGGTTACAACGCATAAACCTAATTACTAGCTCCAATTACATGCAATCACTCTAAGTTTCGAACCAAAGAACAAGAACATGCAAGAGTTTTCCATAAAACAAAATCAGATCATCATTCCATAAAATCGGCATTTCACAAGAATCAAACACACATAAACACATCAAACATTGAAAAGACTATCCAAATCGCATCCAAAAATCAAAGTATCAAATCATTGTTTCGGTTTTACACAAAGAAAATCAAAAACAGAAAATCTAACTACAAGAACACTAAACCGTGAAGAATACATATGGAAGGTGGTATGAACAACCCTTAGAAACGTCCCAAGGTCCAACGCAGATCCAAGGCAGCGGCACAAAGTGAAGATCACGGCAAAAGTGGAGGATGGCACGGCTAGGAACTTGTAGTAGCGAAAACCTGAAACTCAAGAGCACCCAAGTGAGAAATCGAAATTGTGGAGAAAATTGTTAACCTTGAGACGTCTAATACACAAGGTATATATAGGTGAACGTCTCAAAGCACTCCCAATTCGTTTCTACTTGACTTCTCCAAGTTCTTGTTGATCTAGGACTTGTTTGGCACAAAACAGATTTCCGGCAGTCTTGACCTCAGTGTACTAAAACAGCCTTAACTTCCTCTAGAAAATAGCTATTGACAAGCTGTAAAAAGCTCTGGAAACTAGACATCTGTAGCTTTCCAACCATATAAGGATCATAATTTTCTGAGCTCTGAGTGATTTTCTATGCTCCGTTGAAGTTGACTGTTCTGCACAGGCAGTAATCCGAATCTGTAATGGATTTGACTTTTAAAGCTTAACTTGAGTCCAATTCGATTTTCCTTCACATCACATGCCTTTCACATGTCTTTCACGCCTTATTGAAGAATGAAACGTCAAGAACTTCCTAGAACCTTCAAGAATCTCACGGCAATTCCAATCCATACTCAACTAGAAATCCAAACTCCACATTGCTTTGAAATCCGAATTCCTTGTTGCTTTCTCTTCCATGTGCACGGCATATGATCTTCTTGAGACTTCTAGATACTTCATGAACGTTCCAAGGCTCTCCTAGTATGAGTAGAACTCCTTATGCAAGTAGGTTTCCTAGTTGAATACTGCTTTCTTTTCTGCGATGCTTCTACACTCTTCTGGAACCTTCTTGAGTAATCCTTATCCAACAGGGACTCCTTGTCATACTAGTATTCCTTATCTGAGTAGAATTGGGTTTCCTTGTCCAAGTAGAACTCCTAATCCAAGTCAGCTTCAGACTCCTATTTCAACTGGGATTCCTTTTCCTAGTCAAACTGGGAAAACTTCCATTTCTTCATTTTTCTTCATTTCTGCGCCACTTGTGCCTTCCTTAGCCATTTTTGGACTTTGAGACTCCATTTTACCTGTAAAAACACTAACTAAGTTAAATTGATCAAGATAAAGGAAATAACTTAGCAAAATATAGGGTTTAAACATTATAAACGTCGCATTTTATGCTCCTATCAAATTCCCCCACACTTAGCTTTTGCTAGTCCCTTAGCAAAATCAACATAACAAACCAAAAAGACTAAGAAACAAAAACAAAGACTAACGAAAATAAACTAAGTATGGAAAACGAAAACACAAGGACACAAAGACTCAAAACACTTAAACATGAACAAAGACAAAACGTTGACAAACACAATGACTACAACGTTGACTCACAAAATGACTTCTAAGCCCTTTAACATATTGTCTCAGCAATCTCATACTTTCAAGTCACCAAGATTAGCACTTAACCAAGCATCACATCTTCAAGATATTCGAGAGTTAATTACAAAATATAATCCACATATAAGCATGTAAGACTTGGGAGTAAACAATGGTGATGGTTTATCTCAACACATTTCAAACAAGTCATGATTCAACCTCACATAGATATATCACTCTTTCTTCTCTCAGATTCAAAGCTCATGCTTAAAAGCTTATCACCCAATGTTATGTGAAAGATTACGAAGTAGATCACATACTTAAGAAACAAAAGCACATATATTTTTCTTTTAAAGATCTCATGAAAGATATCAACTACATGCACGAATGAACCCAAGCCATAAGTTCAACAGTTATAACTCATCTCCACATCAAAGGCTGTCCCATCTTAAGGATCAAAGAGGTCTTACAATTAAGGGTGTAATGGGGCCAAGGCTTAAGGTTAAAAGAAACGAAGGGATAGGAAAATCACAAAGTATCCTAAAAACCTAGCAGAGCACTTGTTGATGTAGAGAGACCACTTCGAAATCCACCAAGTTTACAAAACGTCATGTCCTCCATATGAGCTTATAAAAGGGCCAAGTGTCATCATGTTGGGCCCAAACTTCATTCTAACCTTCTTTTTGAACAAGTGTGAATATGACAAAGACCAAATTTTCCAACAATGGGCCTTCAATTCAAAGCAAACTCCAAATCCACTAAGTATAGGGGACTAAAATCCATAAAACTTAAACAATAATACACATTTTTTTTTCTTTTAATTGCCGAAAATATATTCTTTCTTTCTTTTTTTTTACGATTTCTTTCTGCAATTACATACATTTTTCACTTATGGACAAGTCTACCCCCACACTTGAACTTCTTCATGTCTTCAAAATTCTTCCTTGACGCGAAAACTCCAAGCAAAGGCTCAAAAATATGCTCCACTAAGTCTTTAGAACAAAGGGTAAGGATATAACTATACTAAGGTTAAGGGTTTAGGAATTTTGAGGGTGATGAAAGAAAAGGCTTAATGTAGGCTCAAAGGGGTGAAACTAGGGGGGTCCCGCGACGGGCACAAATAGGGACACAGGCTATATTTGGCAATGGTGGTGAACATCCTAAGTAAGTTACCTTTATCCTTTCCAGAATCAGGGACATGTATTGATAAAAGTCTCAACAAGCATAACAGTGAATTCTAGCATTCTCTAGTCCATTAAACTTAATCTATGGCATGTAATCAATCAAGATGAAAGAATAATGAGATCAACAAAATCATCGCCAAGAAGATAAGAGTATAATTCATTTTTCGTTAATCACTCACAAAGAAAGGGCACATGGCTCAAATTCTCACTTAGGGTTATTTTGAATCATAACTTATCTTCCACATGTTCATATTCTGTACCAAAGTTACGCATGCACCATATCTACTACACATTCATATGCTTTTCATACGTCATAATTAACCAAAGAATAACATCAAACATTATCTCAATCTTGTGATCCTCTTTTAGCCTTAATTTCAGAGATATAAGTACATCCTAGACAGTTAAAAGGGCATCCTAAGACTTCGATCACAAAACATAAACAAAAACACACAAAAGTGACGCAACAAACATGACAAAAACGTTTGGACTTAGGGTTATTTCCCTTCTCCTTTCGGTAACTCCTTTGGAACATGACCAGGTGAAGAGAGGAACGATTTTGGCGGAGCTCAGCTCACTTGATTGACAGGGGACGAGACCCTTTGTCAGCTCTTCTCATATCCAAACTAGACCTTAGACATCACATCCCATTGGATGCGCCTACGATGAAGAAGATATTTACCCAAAATTTATTTTGACTCTAACAATAAATAAACAAAACAAAACAAACAAACAACACATAGAACAAAACCTAAAACAAAGTTAACGCAAATTTTTTTTTATTTTCTGATTTTTCCGATTTTTTATTTTGTTTTCTTTTTATAACCACAAAAACTAGCTAAGTGAAACGTTATACCCTTCCCCCACACTTAAATCATGCATTGTCCTCAATGTATAAACAAGTATAAAGCATACAAAGCATCAAGCAAGCATGGCATAAGAGATAACGCAACAAATCCTAAAACAAAAACAAAGTGTACGAAATTAAAAGAGAAGGGAAGAGTTCAAGAAAGCAAATCTGCGTTGATGGCTCCTCCACAGCTACGGATGAAATGGGTTGCCTCCCATGCAGCGCTTAATGTTTAAAGTCTTTCAGCCTAGACTTGCACCTTCATTTAATCCTCAGTTGGTGGCGCCTCTTGGAGGGGTACATCCTCCACATTGTGCTCCACAAATGCCTCATAGTAAGGCTTGAGACGATGGCCATTCACCTTGAACTCACTTCCAGTTGCAGGGCTCCTTATCTGTATAGCACCATGAGAAAAAACTTTAGTAACAAGAAAAGGACCAACCCATCTAGAACGCAACTTACCAGGAAAAAGTCTTAATCTAGAATGAAATAAAAGAACTTTTTGACCAACTACAAAGGTCTTTCCACGAATCATCTTATCATGAAAAGCCTTTGTCTTTTCCTTGTAAATCCGTGCACTATCATAGGCCTCATTTCGAATTTCCTCAAGCTCATTGAGTTGCAACTTTCTGTGGAGTCCAGCTTCGTCCAGATCCAAGTTGAATGTCTTAACTGCCCACCAAGCTTTATGCTCCAACTCCACAGGCAAGTGACAAGGCTTTCCATACACCAAACGAAATGGTGACATCCCAATTGGTGTCTTGTAGGCCGTCCTATAGGCCCAAAGAGCATCATCCAAACGTTGGCTCCAATCCATCCTTGAAGGTCCCACGGTTTTCTAAAGTATCCTCTTGATCTCCCTATTCGAAACTTCTGCTTGTCCACTTGTTTGAGGATGATAAGGCGTTGAAACCTTATGTGTCACATGATATTTCCTAAGCAAAGCTTCAATGGTTTTGTTGCAAAAGTGAGAACCTCCATCACTAATGATAGCTCTAGGCATGCCAAACCTATTCAAGATGTTAGACTTTATAAACTCTGCAACAACCTTAGAATCATTAGTCCTGGTGGCTTTCGCTTCCACCCACTTAGAAACATAATCAACAGCCAAGAGAATATAAAGAAAACCATTAGATGAAGGAAAAGGTCCCATAAAATCAATACCCCATATATCAAAAATTTCGACAACAACTATAGAATTCAAAGGCATTTGATCTTTAGGTCCTAAATTACCGGTTCTTTGGCATCTATCACATGTCATACAAAATTCATATGCATCTTTAAACAAAGTAGGCCAATAAAAACCACATTCCAACACCTTCCTAGCAGTTCTATCAGAGCCAAAGTGACCACCACATTGTCTAGAATGGCAAAACTCAAGTATAGCTTTTTGTTCAGTATTAGGCACACATCTCCTTATCAATTGATCAGAACCATATTTCCACAAGTAAGGATCATCCCAAACATATTGCCTAGCTAAATTCTTAAGTCTAGCACGTTGAGCACTTAGCATATTACTAGGAAACGTTTTAGACACCAAGTAGTTAACAATAACAGCATACCAAGGTTCACTTACCTGGATTCCGAAGAGTTGTTCATCCGGAAACATCTCCACTATAGGTATGGCGTCCTCCTCACTCACTAGTCTGCTCAAGTGGTCTGCCACAACGTTGTCAGAGCCCTTCTTGTCCTTGATCTCCACATCAAACTCTTGAAGCAAGAGTATCCAACGAATTAGCCTTGGTTTTGCCTCCTTCTTTGACATTAGGTACCTTAAAGCTGCATGATCAGAATAAATAATAACTTTAGTACCTAATAAATAAGATCGAAATTTTTCTAAGGCAAAAACAACAGCTAAAAGTTCTTTTTCAGTTGTAGAGTAATTGAGTTGAGCATCATTGAGTGTCCTTGACGCATAGTAGATGGCATAAGGCTTCTTGTCCTTCCTTTGGCCTAGCACGGCCCCAATAGCATAGTCTGAGGCGTCACACATGATCTCAAAGGGAAGAGACCAATCTGGAGGAAGCATGATGGGAGCAGACGTCAGAAGCTTCTTTAAAGCATTGAATGCATCCTTGCAATCCTCCTTGAACTCAAACGCCACTTCCTTTTGGAGAAGACGACATAGAGGCCTAGAAATCTTGGAGAAGTCCTTGATGAAGCGCCTGTAGAAACCTGCATGTCCAAGAAAAGAGCGGACCTCCCTCACACTTGTGGGGTATGGTAAGTACTTAACAAGATCTACTTTAGCTTTATCAACTTCTATTCCACGTTTTGAAACAATATGCCCTAAGACTATTCCTTGTTTCACCATAAAGTGACACTTTTCCCAATTAAGCACAAGATTAGTCTCTTCACAACGCCTAAGTATTAATTCTAAGTTATTTAAGCAATCATCAAAGTTTTTTCCAAAAACCGAAAAGTCATCCATAAACACTTCAATGATTTTCTCAATAAAATCAGAAAATATACTTACCATGCACCTTTGAAACGTACCTGGAGCATTGCAAAGTCCGAAGGGCATCCTTCTGTAGGCAAACGTCCCAAATGGACATGTGAATGTCGTTTTCTCTTGATCCTCATTAGCAATGGCGATTTGGTTGTACCCAGAATACCCATCCAAGAAGCAATAGAACTCATGGCCAGCTAACCTTTCAAGCATCTGATCAATGAATGGCAAGGGGAAGTGATCCTTCCTAGTAGTGGCGTTGAGCTTCCTATAGTCTATGCAAACTCTATGTCCAGTCACAGTCCTCTGAGGCACTAACTCATTCTCTGCATTCTTCACAACAGTGATCCCAGACTTCTTTGGCACAACTTGAACTGGTGAAACCCACTTGGAGTCTGAGATAGGGTAAATGACGCCACAATCAAGGAGTTTGATGACCTCCTTCTTCACAACCTCCATCATAGGTGGATTCAAGCGTCTCTGAGCTTCCCTAGTTGGCTTAGCTCCCTCCTCAAGCAAAATTCGATGCACACAAGTGGTAGGGCTAATTCCTCTGATATCCGCTAAAGTCCAACCAATTGCAGACTTGTGTTCTTTAAGCATCTCCACTAATCTATCCTCTTGAGTAGACGTTAATGATGAAGAAATGATCACAGGTAACGTCTCCTTGTCTCCCAAGTAGGCATACTTCAAGTGATCCGGTAATTGCTTAAGTTCTAGAGTAGGTGCCTGAATCACTGAAGGTAAAGGTTTATTAGTAGATGGGGAGATAAACAAAGAAGGACTTGACCTACTCACAAAGGGTGTTGCCTCAAGGGAGGCAACGTTTTCAAGGTGAATTTTCCCATAAGAAACCGTGAGCTCCTCCATAGGTATGGTGGCGCCATTCTCCATGTAGCCAACGCCATTTGCAATGGTAGAATCCATGGCATCCTCGTCCATAATCTCCATGAATTTCTGCGCAAGTTCATCAAGTATATCAATAGAGAAACATGATGAAAAATCAACCAAAGGATACCTCATTGCTTCAAAGATGTTGAAGCCAACAATTTCACCATCGAACTCCATTGTTAATGAGCCAGAATAAACATCAATTTTTGTCCTGGCCGTCCTCATGAAGGGGCGGCCTAGTAACAATGGCGTTCCACTCTTGGGGGACTCCTCCATCTCAAGGACATAGAAGTCAGCTGGAAAGATTAGCTCACCAACCTGCACAAGTACATCTTCAACTAACCCCTTAGGGTATGCATTAGATCGATCTGCCAATTGAATAATAACATTATCATGTTTAAGTTCACCTAGACCTAGAGATGCATAAACAGAATATGGCATAACATTTATAGAAGCACCTAAGTCTAGCATGGCATTTTCGAATCTAGTAGTTCCAATGACACAAGGGACAGAAAAACTCCCTGGATCCTTACACTTTTCTGGCATTCTGCGTTGAAGCACAGCTGAGACATTCTCACTTACCTTCACCACTTCTTTTTCACGGTTTTGTCTCCTTGTGGTGCAAAGTTCCTTCAAGAATTTGGCATACTTAGGAATTTGCTTGATGGCCTCAAGGAGAGGGATGTTGATTTGCACCTTCTTAAAGGTTTCTAAGATGGCCTTTTCGGCCTCATCCTTCTTGGACTTAGCATATCTGCTTGGGAAGGGCAAAGGAGAAGAAGATGGATTAGCAATAACCGAATTGAAAGAGTTAGAAATATGTCCTTGAATATTCGGTTTTGCATTGGAAGGTGGAGACGTCATTTGAGCCTTTGACGTTGCAGGGTCCTCCTCCTCTTCTAATATTGACGTTGAGATCTTCTTGGGAGGCTTAGGGAGGTCTACAAGGGTCTTACCACTCCTTGTAGTGACGACTTTGGCTTGCTCAAAGTGAGGATTTGGGATGGTACCACTTGGTAGCTTTCCTTGCTCATGAAACTTACCCATAAACTCCACAACTTGACTCATTTGCTTCTTCATCTCATTGACATCCGTAGATATAGCATTGATTTGATTCCCATGATGAGTTTGACCTGCAATCAGAGCTTGAGTAGATTTAGTTAGAGTTCGGATCAATTCATCATTAGAAGAAGAAGAAGCATTTGAATTAAAATTTGAATTAAAAGGAGTAGGGTTAGGAGGTTGAGGCTTTTGATAAAAGCCTTGAGTACGTGGTTGGAACCCTTGAGGTGCATTTTGAACATTCTCATTGTCCTTCCAACGGAAATTAGGGTGGTCCTTCCATCCAGGATTGTAAGTATTCGAGAATGGATCATTCCTAGGACGTTGGAACCCTTGTTGAAAACCTATGGCGTTGACACCTTCTTGTCCTCCACTTTCCATGAGTTGAGGGCATTGGTCAGACACATGCCCTTGCATAGAACATACTCCACACACCATGACTTGTCCTTGTGCTCCCTGAGACACAAGAGAAGTAAGTTTGTTAATTTTCTCTTCCAATTGAGCTAAAGTACTTACCTCATGGACCTTTTCACGATTTGTGGTGGTGATTTTGGACCTAGAGTTCCCATATTGTTGTTGATTCAAGGCCCTATTCTCAATAAGGATCATTCCAGCTGCAGGCTCCTTGTCAACAAACGATCCACCAGAAGCTGCATCAAGCATGTCTCGTTCCAAGCTTGTGAGCCCATCATAAAAACAAGTGAGCAAGGTCTCAGTCTTCAAGCCATGTTGAGGGCATTGAGTGGTGAGAGACTTGAACCTCTCATAGTAATCTGCGTAGGACTCATCTTGCCCTTGTTGGATGCCACTTATCTTCTTCCTTAACATGATGATGCGAGATGTAGGAAAGTACTTCTCAAGAAACGCCTTCATCATGTCTCCCCAAGATGTAATTCGTCCACTAGGCAACTCGTAGAGCCACTGTTTTGCCTTGTCAGCCAACGAAAATGGGAAGGCCTTCAACTTCAAAATATGCTCATCAGCTCCTTGAGGCTTCATGCTAGTGCAGATGAACTGAAATTCCATCAAGTGGTTGTTGGGATCTTCCATAGGGAGTCCATGGAACGTAGGAAGACGATGAAGCAACCCAGACTTCAACTCAAAATCAGCTGTTAATCCCTCAGCTGCAGCAGGGTAGGTTATGCAGGTTGGCACTCCCCCAGGTGGGATGACGGATGTAGAGAGTTGCCTTATGGTGAGAGCCATTGGTGGTGGTGGTGGTAAAAGTAAAGGTAATGGAGCGTTGGGTGGTTCTTGATGTGGTGAATGTGGGGTATGTGGTGGTGATTGATCCGATGAAGTGGTTGAAGCTTCTAATCCTCCCTCTATTCTGTTCCCTTCACTATCCAATTCAAGCTCACGAATTTGAAGTGGAGTAGAGACTTGAACGTCAAAGATGTCCGAGTTCTGCTTTAGCCTTGCAATTCGTTCTTGAATGACGTGAAGGGGCGTTTTGGTGTACTTGGGTGGTTCAGACGATCCAGACATTCATTGATCTGTAGTAAAACAAAAGAATAAAGTTAGTAAGGTATAAACAAGACGTGGACCAAGGTATACACATTAAAACGTCACATATATGCAAGTACACACAAGGCCAACGAAAATTATATAGTGGTTAGTTACAATCTTTTACAGCTTTCGAAATAATCAACTTCAATAAGAGAATTGTAAGTCAAAGTTTAGACGTGCGGCCCAGAGATTCTAATGTTAATACAAGTCTCCCCTCCTTAATCTTTTGGTAACTCTTTTCACACAGAGCCAGGTAGTAGAGGAACGATTTTGGCGGAGCTCAGCTCACTTGATTGACAGGGGACGAGACCCTTTGTCAGCACTTCTCGTATCCAATCAACCTAGACACTCTATGCTACTAAGGTGCGCCTACTTGATAAAGGAGGTTGCTTGACAAGTATTAATAAAAGAACTCTCACCTATTCCGTTATGACTTACTTTCTTCTTACCAAAACCAATTTTCTCGAAAATTGTCTAAGTATATGATTTTAATAAAACATCATGGACTATTGTTTTGGACGTGCGGCCCAAGTCCTTGTCTTCACACATAGTTCTTCGCAAATCCGTTGGGCAACCTTACTGAAATGGCCAGGTGGGGGAGGACGAGCACGAGAGGTAGAAACCATTTTGGCATTGCCTTTCTGATTTCAAAACCCGTCATGAACGTTGTCCCCTTTCTAGACACCATCTCACATAGGCTATGCTTACTAAGATAAGGGAAAAATTAAGTGCAAGACATTTTTCAAGTGTTAACAAAAGCCGCCCACAACCTTAAGAGACCTAAATTAGGCGCTAATAAGGGGTTAAGGCTAATGTCAACAAAAGAGACTTCACCTATTCCATAATAGTTCATAATCCCTTACCAAAATCATACCTTAGTGGCGTTTTCATCACATGAAGACTTTTCAATCCCCGGCAACGGCGCCAAAAATTGATACGTGCAAAAGCATTCGCCAATTTAAACCCTGAAAATGTCGAGCGTTAGTATAGAGCAAATAGGGTATCGAACAAACCGGGGATTGAGGGTGCTAACATGTGAGAACAAATTAATAAAACAAAGAATATACAAGTCACGAAACCAAAGAACAATCATATACAAATTCACGAAAATATTTTACAAGTTTACAAATATACACACAATTTTCAAACAAACAAAGAAACAACAAAGAGTTAGAGAGCACATACATGTCACACGAATTTGAGAGCAAAAGAATGAGAGAAACAACAAAGATATACAAGTATATTTAGGCAAGGACGAAATTAAGAGAGAAAACTAAGTTAGAAAAGGTTTTGGAATCCCACTCCTATTTATACACAATTTACAAATCCATATCACGTAGGGAATCCATATACAACAAGGATTACTAATTATTATTTAATTTGAAGACTTAATCTCTAAGAAAACAAAATCCCTAAAAAACACCAAGAGAATCCCTAAATTTTAGCAATCCCTAAAAAACACAAAACAAATCCCTAAAAACCACTAAATTAATTCCTAGAAAACACCAACACATATTTACTATTCACGGAGACACTATTCACGAATTTAAAAACATTTTTTAAATTATTTTATTTATTATTTATATGAACATGCTACCTAAAAACTCTAAGTTAATTTTAATTATTTACACAAACAAGAAAACATAAAGATGGGGGGTTTTTGAAGATTTAAAACTAGAATTTTCGAAAACATTAAAAGAATTAAAAACAAGAAAACGTTTTATTTACAAAGGTGGGAAAAGAAGGATTTTTGGAAAACAATTCATCAAGAACCTTTCAAGAACAACATATTCATGCATCCCTTAATCTTGTTAATTACCATGGAACATCATCAACCAAGAAACAAAGATCAACACAACCAATGTCCCTTATTTTACTTCCCTTTACTTAGTCAATTAAGCAACGCACTTAATCCAACATATTTCAAACGCAGGTATCACACAATCAACGCAACTCATGATCTCATGCATTCAAATCATTAAGAACAAGTGAAAGTTTGGTCAATGAACATGCAAATCCAAGTACTCAACGCAAGTCAATTCATCACATGCATAATCTGATTTCGACCTTTGTCCAAAGCCTTTACTACTTAAGTGAATCAGGGTTACAACGCATAAACCTAATTACTAGCTCCAATTACATGCAATCACTCTAAGTTTCGAACCAAAGAACAAGAACATGCAAGAGTTTTCCATAAAACAAAATCAGATCATCATTCCATAAAATCGGCATTTCACAAGAATCAAACACACATAAACACATCAAACATTGAAAAGACTATCCAAATCGCATCCAAAAATCAAAGTATCAAATCATTGTTTCGGTTTTACACAAAGAAAATCAAAAACAGAAAATCTAACTACAAGAACACTAAACCGTGAAGAATACATATGGAAGGTGGTATGAACAACCCTTAGAAACGTCCCAAGGTCCAACGCAGATCCAAGGCAGCGGCACAAAGTGAAGATCACGGCAAAAGTGGAGGATGGCACGGCTAGGAACTTGTAGTAGCGAAAACCTGAAACTCAAGAGCACCCAAGTGAGAAATCGAAATTGTGGAGAAAATTGTTAACCTTGAGACGTCTAATACACAAGGTATACCTGTAAAAACACTAACTAAGTTAAATTGATCAAGATAAAGGAAATAACTTAGCAAAATATAGGGTTTAAACATTATAAACGTCGCATTTTATGCTCCTATCATCCATCCACGGTGTAATTCGACCTCTACTTTGTAACCTTTGTTTGAATTTCGTTGGTTTTGTTCTAGTTGACATATGTGTTTGAATGAATATTAATTTCTGGAATTTTATATGATTGAATGAAATTTTCAGATTCATATTATTGTTCTTCGAGAGTTGCTTATGTGGGTTTGTTTAATTAAATTTGCGTTATAGATAACTTGTGTATTTTAATCTTATGTGGTTGCAAACACTTAGGGTTTCGATATAATTGGTGCTAGGTTTAAGAACATAAAATCAACTTTTTGTTTTGTGTAAACTTGAATCAAAGTAGTAAAGGTTTTGTACAAGGATCGAATTTAATTAAAGAGAATTGCAATTAGGTGGACTTTTCCATACTAAGTTGTACACTTGAGTTGATAGCCTTTCTCTATGTCTAATGCGTTGAACATGACATGATTGACTAGCTTTCTAGGGTTTGATTGCATGTTTAATAGGATTGATCTAGGTGCTTTCGCTTAGGTTAATTAGCATTGAAAAGTAAAATATGGGAAATCATTTGCTTTCGAATATTTCACATGATCAACTCCTTTCTCATGACTTAGATGAACAATATTAGGGTTTGAATCGATTTTAATCATATGTTTCGGTTTTTGATCTTTGTTCTCTCATTCCATTTGTAATTTTATGTTTTTGCATTTTAATTGTTTTATTAGCTTAGTTTTATTTTCGAAAAACCAAAAACAAAATCCCCCCTTTTCGTAAATAATTGTTTATACTTGTGAATATCTTTGTGAATATTATACATTGTTTTAATTTTAATTGTTTAATTGTTTGACAATGACAGGTGTACCCTCAATCCCCGGAATAGAACGATCCCTACTTACTTATACTACTAATGACATTTCAGGGTTAAATTATGCGCTTGCTTAGAGCGTATCAATTTTTGGCGCCGTTGCCGGGGATTGAAAAACCATTTGTTATATTGTTAATATTTGTTCTGTTTATATTGTGACCGAAAAAAAAAAAATTACTTGTTAATTATTTTGTAATTGTCGAAAATTAGTAGATTAATTACTTAGGTTGTTATTTTTATTGTTGAACACAAGTTTAATTGTGAGTTGTAAATTAAAGAAGGAATAGGTGAAGTCGTGTTTATTAATATTGGCCTAAACCCCTTATTGGTACCTAGTTCAGGTCCCTTAAGGTTGAGGGCGGCCTTTATTAACATTCATTGAACTGTCTTCACACTTAGGACCTTTTATATCCAAGTAAGTATAGCCTATGTGAGATGGTGTCTAGGAAGGGGACAACGTTCATAACAGGTTTTGGATTCAGAAGTGCTTACAAATGGGCGTAAACCTCAATGAGGGAGTAGCCTATGCCAAAATGGATCCTACCTCTTGTGTTCGTCCTCCCCTACCTAGCCATTTCAGTAAGGTTGCCCAAAGGATGTAGGAGGGACTTAGTGTCTAGACGATTATACTTGGGCCGCACGTCCGCTTGATTTACCGCTTGGAATTAAATTTGATATCAATAATATTTATGACAAACAAAAATGTAAGAATATGTTGTGACACTTAAGGTATATTGGATTAAACATAATCTTGGAAAGGTAGCTGTTACAGCCCATTGCACTCTGAGATTCCCTGTTCCCGTACCTAAGTGTTGAAAATAATTGTAAAAAAAAAAATAATAAAAAAAAAATATATATATATATAAAATAAAAAAAATAAAAAAATTGTGAATAGTGACGTTTTGTACTTGTTTATTTGTGTGAAAGTTTTGTGCATAGCTTGTCTAATTATATTTGTAAAGAATTATACTTAAAGAAAATACAAGTGGAGTTATGAATTTTGTTAAATACTTAATTGTTTTAAGTATGTAAACTCGTATGAGTAGACAAGGGCCCTTTTGTTAATATTGGCCTTAACCCTTCATTCGTACCTTTCTAAGGTCTTATGAGGTTGAGGGCGGCCTTTATTAACATTTGGAGAACAGTCTAACACATGAGTTAATTTCCAAACTGAGTAAGGGGCATATACAGATGGTGTCTTAGGTTAAGACCCTGGGTGATGGGTTCAATTGGATCTCAGAGAAACTATAGACTGTGCGTAAACCACAATGTGGAAGTAGCCAATAGGGGCGTAAACCTCAATGAGGGAGTAGCCTCCGTAGTATCACCAAAATGAGTCCTCCCTCTCACTTACCTCTTAATCTGGCTATCTGGCCTTCTGAAACCACGGAAAGAGACTTATGTCTAGGCGACTATCCCTATATCGTAGCTCACCAATAGTAGTGGTTTCTATTGGGCTCGACTTACAACTTGGAATCAATTGAGTTATTAACTATGTTTATAAGTTCTAAAAAAAAAAAAAAAACTTGTACTTAACCTTCACATGTAAATTGTTTTGTTTTCTTACTTTTCTTACTTGTACAAACTTTTTACGTTTCCCTTTTTTTTGTGTATATAATGAATAGTGATGTTTTTGTGTACATAATGAATAGTGACGTTTTCTTGTATAAAGTATTAACTTGTATTTCTTATACTTTGCAATCTACTAACTTGTGTACTTCTTAATGTTGTTCAGGATATCCATGAATGACCGAGCCTTCTAAAATCCCTAGTGCACGAGAGATTGAAGAAAGACTTGCTAGTTTGAAGAATCCTCCACAACTTGTGTACAGAAGACCTTCCTCTTTGCCATTCAAAGATTACAAATTTAACGAGCAAGGGAAGAGGATCTATTCTTCTGAGGAGTCCACATCACCTACACCTACTCCATCTCCACCTTCACGTACACCTTCACCTTTGGTTTCGTCCAACTCCACACCACCACCTTCACCACCACCTGAAGAAGTCAAGGAAGAGAGAATGGCATCCATTAGGGAACTCTCCACAGCAACAGTCGAAGGAGGACCTCCTTCGAGTATTGTGTACCCTGCCCCTGCTGCAGGAAGACAGGCAGAGTTTGAGCTGAAGAGTGGATTATTGCACCAGCTCCCTATTTTCCATGGCCTCAATATGGAGGACGCCAACAAGCATCTTCGAGCATTCCAGGCTGTGTGTGCAAATATGCAACCACAAGGAGCAGATGAGAACATTCTCAAGATGAAGGCATTCCTTTCTCCTTAGCTGACAGAGCCAAAGATTGGCTCTATGAGCTTCCTGCTGGACGTATCACTTCATGGGACACAATGATGAAGGCCTTCTTGGAAAAGTACTTCCCAGCTTCGAAGGTCATCACACTCAGAAAGAAGCTCAGTGGAATCGAGCAATGATGCGCTGTTTGCAAGCGCATAATTTAACCCTGAAATGTCATTAGTAGTATAGAATAAATAGGGATCGTTCTATTCCGGGGATTGAGGGTACACCTGTCATTGTCAAACAATTAAACAATTAAAATTAAAACAAAGTATAATATTCACACACATATACACTATTTACGAAAAAGGGGGGTATTTTTGATTTTGGTTTTCTTCGAAAATTAAACTAAGTTAACAAAACAATTAAAATGCTAAAACATAAAAATACAAATGGAATGCAAGAACAAAGATCAAAATCGAAACATATGATTAAAATTAATTCAAGTTCATCATTGTTCATCATAGTCATGCAAGAGGAATTGATCATGTGAAACGTTCAAAGCAAACAATTTCCCATATTTTACTTTCAACGCTAATTAATCTAAGTGAAAGCACATAGACTAATCCTATCAAACATGCATTCAAGCCCTAGAAAGCTAGTCAATCATACATGTCTAACGCATTAAGCATCTAGAAAGGCTATCAATTCAAATGTGCAACTTAGTATGAAAAAGTCCACCTAATTGCAATCTTCTTTGATTAAATTCAGTTTTTGTACAAAACCTTTACTACTTATTGATTCAAGAACACAAAACCAAAAAGTTGATTCATGTTCTTAAATTCGTAGCACCAATTATATAAAAACCCTAGGTGTTTGCAACCACATAAGATTAAAATACAAAAGTTATCTATCATGCAAATTTAATCAAACACTCACACATAAGCAACCATAAATCGCAAAACATGAATCTGAAAATTAACAATTAATCATAGAATTTCAGAATTCGAAACTTGTTCAAACACATGTGTCAACTAGGGCATAACCAACGAAAATTACAAAGCAAAGGTTACAAGGAGAATCGGATTACACCAAGAGATGGAGATGGGATGAATGGTCTCTTGAATTTCGAAAGCAATCTTCAAGGATGGTGATGGATGATGTGCACGGCTTGTCCTCTTCTTCCTTGGCCTTGCTTGAACTTCGTGGTTGCCCTAGAGGATGGAGAAGAACACGGCTAGGCTAGAGAGAGTTTTCTGATTTTTTCTAAAGTTGTAAAACGCAAAAGTGGGAACTCTTGACGTTGAGAGAAGAGAGGAATATATAGGGGACGGCTTCTTGGTCTCCAAGGCCGTGTAAAACCCTAGAGAAACTCACGGCAATTCTTGTTAACTCCACATAATTCCCTCCAATGAAATCTTGCCAAGTAAGCCCTATGATGTGTCTCAACCAATCACATAATTTCCTAGAATATTTCCCTTGATTTTCTTGCCGAAATACCATGACAATAATCTGATTTTATCTCTTGTATTTCGGCCAAAACTCCTTTAGAGATTCTAGGAATGAATCTAGTCACCTTTTGGGAGCTTTTTGTGTTCAACACATCTTCTCTTTCCTTTTATTTCTCCCTCAAAAATCTTCATCGAAATCTCTTTTTATTTTCTGATTTTTCCCACGGCAAAACCCTAGTTTCTCTCTTCATTTTGGACGGCAACTCCTCTAGGGTTTCTCTTGACTTGGACGGCAATCTTCTAGGGTTTGTCTCCAAGTAAATCTCTTTCCATAAAAATAGCCCTAGAAAATCTCAACCGAAATCTTCTAGGTTCTTCTTGATTCTCACGCCATCTCCTTGTTTCTCTCTTTGGTTTTCACGGAAAAACATCTCTAGGGTTAGGGTTTTGCGTCACAAACCCTAGTGTCATGGGCTTAGATGGGCCTTGGTCCATTTTGCCGAAAACCCACTTCATTCTTGAGAGTTCTTGGGCCACGTTGCTTCATCTTCAAGTCTTCATATTTTCCAACGCAAAACACTTCATTTCTTTCATTTCTTTTCATAGTTGCGTTGGAAACTTCATTGGTAAGCTCTCCTCCAGTTCGCAGGGTTTCCTGGTTGCACTAGGAAAGCTTGTTTCTTCATTTCTGCTCAAATGTGTGGTCCAATGTTCTTCATTTTTGTTCCCCTTGACGTTCGCAAGCTCCTCTTTCTATTCGTGTGTTCATTTCCACTTTTTAGCTCGGAGGTCCTGAAAATAGAAACTAGTAAGAAAAATAGAAACTTTCCTAATTTGAAAAATAGAAACTTACTAAAAATGAAAAATAGAAAGTTACTAAAAATGAGAAATAGAAACTTTCCTAAACTGAAAATGGAAACTTGCCAGAAATGAGAAATGAAAACTACGAAAATAGAAACTTTACACAAATAGGAACTTTCCCAATCAAAGAATGGAAACTTTCCTAAACAAGGATTTTTCAAGGAAATGGCGCAGAAAATGTAGAGAAAAACAAGTAAAACGTCGCATTAAAATGCTCCTATCAAATTCCCCCACACTTAGCTTTTGCTAGTCCCTTAGCAAAATCACAACACAGACACGACTACGACTCAACGAAAATTAAAAACTCAACACATAACAGACTCTATTGCCCTTCAACTATTTGTCTCAGCAATCTCTTACTTTCACAACACCAAGATTAGCACTTCACCAAGAATCAATGTTTAGGCATTCGAGAGTTAATTAAAACATATAATTCACATATACACAAGTAGGACTTGGTTGGAACAATGGTGATGGTTTCTGTTAAGCATGCTTCAAACAAGTTTGATTCAGTTCCTCACAAGGTATATTCACTCTTTCTTCTCTCAGATCATGGCAATGCTTAAAAGCTTATACACTCAAGTATATGTGAAAGATAGCAAGTATATCACATAGTGCAAGAAACGAAAGCATAAGTATAATTTTCTTTTAAAGATCTCATGAAGGATATCAACTACTTGAACAGATGGACCCAAGCCATAGGTTCAACTCTTGCGACTCATCTCCACATCAAGGGTTGTCCCATCTTAAGGATCAAGAAGGTCTTCTCAAGGTTTGTAATGGGGCCATGGCTCAAGGTTTAAAGAAACGAAGGGTAAGGAATTTAACAAAGTGTCCTAAAAACCTAGTAGAGCTCATATGAATGTAGAGATCTCGAAAAATCCACCAAGGCATTTCAAAAACGTCACTTCCCCATATAGGTCACATAAAAGGGCCAAATGTCTTCATGTTGGGCCCAATCTTCAATGTAAACTTCCCTTGACTCTAGTGAAATGGACAAAGGCCAAATTTTTCTGTAGTGGGCCTTCAATTTAAAGTAAACTCCGAAATCACTAAGTATGGGGGACTAAAATCCATAGATATTTCTTTCTTTTCTTTTCTAGCCGTGTACATTTTTCTTTTCTTTTCATTTTCTCGGCTTTTTCATACATTTTTCGTTCATGGACAAGTTTACCCCCACACTTGAACCTTCACCTCTTCTTATTCTTCAATATTGACGTCAAATCTTCAAGTAAAATCTCAATTTAGCTCCACTAAGTCCTTAGGACAAAGGGTAGGGTTATAGCTATACTAAGGCTTAGGTTAAAGATTTTAAGGGTGATGAAAGAAAAGGTTTAACGTAGGCTCAAAGGGGTTTATCTAGGGGAGTCCCACGACGGGCACAATTAGGGACACAGGTTCATTTGGCAATGGTGGTAATTCCTAGGGTGCCTCTATCCTTTCCAGAATCAGGGCCATGTATTGATATAACGTCTCAACAAGCACAAGAGCGAATTCTAGCATTCTCTAGTCCATCAAACTTAATCTATGGCAAGTAGTCAATCAAGATGAAAGAATAATGAGATCATCAAAACATCGCCAAGAATTTAAGAATATATTTTTCATTTCACTCCAAGAAAAGGGACATGGGCACAATTATCTCACATGGGTTTATATGAATCAAAACTCATCTTAACATGCTCATATTCTGTACCAAAGTTTCGAAATCCATATCCACTACAAGGCACATATTTTTCATATATCTCAATTAACCAAAGAATACCATTTTAAGTCATCTCAATTTCGTGATCCTCTTTTAGTCATGATTTCAGAGATATAGAATCATCCTAGACAGTTGAAAGGGCATCCTAAGACTCAAAACAAAAACAAAACCAACGAAATTTTTATTTTTATGACATTTTTTCGATTTTTTTTTTTTGTATTTTCCAATATATATGACTCAAAACAAAAATGTAAATCCCTGCCCCCACACTTAAATATTGCATTGTCCTCAATGTAATCAATCATAAGCATGCAATGAAACACTTAAGCATATAGGGATGAAATTTACGAAAAGAAAGTTCAAAGAAAAACAAAAAGCATATAATAAAGAAGTAGGGAGGAAAAAGAGCAAATCTGCGTTGAAGGCTCCTCCACAGCTACTTCTGAATTGGGTTGCCTCCCAAGCAGCGCTTAATGTTTATAGTCTTTCAGCCTAGACTTGTACCTCCATTTAATCCTCAAGAGGTGGAACGTTTTGGAGGGGTACTTCCTCCACTTCGTGTTCCACAAACGCCTCATAGTAAGGCTTCAAGCGATGGCCATTCACTTTGAACTCGTTACCTGTTTGTTCACTCTTTATCTGCACAGCTCCATGAGAAAACACATTAGTGATAACAAAAGGTCCAATCCAACGAGAACGAAGTTTACCTGGGTCTTAGTTTGAGACGAGAATGGAAGAGAAGAACTTTTTGACCCACAACAAAAGTCTTCCTTCGAATCATTTTATCATGGAATGCCTTAGTCTTTTCTTTATAAATGTTGGCACTTTCGAAAGCATCATTCCTAATCTCCTCTAACTCTTGCAACTGCAGCTTCCTATGAAGCCCAGCTTCATCAATATCCATGTTAAACTGCTTCACAGCCCACCAAGCTTTGTGCTCTAACTCCACAGGTAAATGGCAAGGTTTGCCATAGACAATACGATATGGGGACATACCTATGGGAGTCTTGTATGCAGTTCTGTAGGCCCACAAAGCATCCTCCAAGCGGAGGGACCAATCCTTCCTGTTGGGGTTCACAGTCTTTTCCAATATCCCCTTGATCTGACGATTTGAGACCTCAGCCTGCCCACTAGTTTGGGGGTGATAAGGTGTAGAAACCTTATGTGTAACATCATATTTCTTCAACAAGGCCTCAATCGTCCGATTGCAAAAATGGGATCCACCATCACTAATGAGAACTCTAGGCATTCCAAACCTGCTAAAGATGTTAGACTTGATAAAATCTGCAACAACCTTAGAGTCATTAGTTCTAGTGGCCTTTGCTTCCACCCATTTGGAAACATAGTCCACTGCAAGTAAGATATATAGAAACCCAAAAGATGAAGGGAAAGGTCCCATGAAATTCCCCAGACATCAAATATTTCAACAGTTATGATATTGGACAATGGCATTTGATCTCTAGAACTTAGATTTCCGGTTCGTTGGCATCTATCACAAGTTAAACAATATGCATGTGCATCCTTAAATAACGTTGGCCAAAAGAACCCAGACTCTAATGATAGGAGCATTTTAATGCGACGTTTTAACTGCATTTCCTTACATTTCTTGCGTCATTTCCTTAGTAAAACTCTGTTTAGGAAAGTTTCCATTCTTTGATTGGGAAAGTTCCTATTTGTAGAAAGTTTCCATTTTTCTTAGTTTCTATTTTCCATTTTTAGAAAGTTTCTATTCTTGTAGTTTTCATTTCTCATTTCTGGCAAGTTTCTATTTTTTTTCATTTTTAGTAACTTTCTATTTTTCATTTTTAGTAAGTTTCTATTTTTCAAATTAGGAAAGTTTCTATTTCTCATACTAGTTTCTATTTTCAGGACCTCCGAGCTAAAAAGTGGAAATGAACGCACGAATGGAAGGAGGAGCCTGCGAACATCAAGACAAACAAATATGAGAGAAAACGGTCCACACATTTGAGCAGAAATGAAGAAACAAGCTTTCCTAGTGCAACCAGGAAACCCTGCGAAATGGAGGAGAGCTTACCAATGAAGTTTCCAACGCAACTATGAAAAGAAATGAAGAAAATGAAGTGTTTTGCGTTGGAAAAGAAGAAGGCTTGAAGATGAAGCAACGAAGCCCAAGAGCACTTTGAATTTTCGGCAAAATGGATCATGGCCCATCATGGCCCAAGAGATTAGGGTTTGTGACGCATGAAGAAACCCTAGGAGAGTTTTGCCGTCCAAAATGAAGAGAGAAACAAGGAGTTGGCGTCCAAAAAACTAGAATATCTTTTGCCGTCCAAGCCAAGAGGAAAAGGAGGAATTGCCGTGATATTCATGAAGAAACCCTAGAGAATTCGGCAAAGAGAGATTCTAGGGGAGAGTTTTAAGGAAAGCCAAAGTGTGGAGACCAAGAAACGGCCAAAAAGGAGTCTAGGTTCGTTCCCTATTTTCTCTAAGGAAGTTTGGCCGAAATTGAACTACAAAATCAGAATATATCTTTATATATTTCGGCCAAAATATTAGGGAATTAAAATGGAGTTTTGTGATTGGTTGAACCATGTCATAGGGCTTATTTGGCAAGCTATTATTGGAGGAAATTATGTGGCATTTTCAGATTAATTCCTTGGGATATTAAGAGGTTTACACGGCTTGGAGAGCAAGGAGGCGTCCAATATATATTCTCACACATTCTCAACGTCAAGGGTTCCTTTGCTTTGTGTTTTACAACTTTAGAAAAAATTCAGAAAAGCTCTCTAGCCTAGCCGTGCTCTTCTCCATCCTCTAAGGCAACCACGAAGTGCAAGCAAGGCCAAGGAAGAAGAAGACAAGCCGTGAACACCATCCATCCTCCACCTTGAAGATTGCTTTCGAAATTCAAGAGATCACATCACCTTTTCGTTCATCACCATCTCCATCTCTTGGTGTAATTCGATTCTTCCTTGTAACTTTGTTTGTATTTTCGTTGGTTATGCCTTAGTTGACACATATGTTTGAACAAGTATTGTTTTCTGAAATTTTATGATTAATAGTTAATTTTCAGATTCATACTTTGCGAATTATGGTTGCTTATGTGTGAGTGTTTGATTAAATTTGCATGATAGAAATCTTTTGTATG
Organism: Rosa rugosa; assembly: GCF_958449725.1. Taxonomy (NCBI): domain Eukaryota; kingdom Viridiplantae; phylum Streptophyta; class Magnoliopsida; order Rosales; family Rosaceae; genus Rosa; species Rosa rugosa. Next base: position 24,093,800 of record NC_084823.1, read on the forward strand.
TTAATCTTAAAGGGTTCGAAACTTTTAGGGTTTTTATATAATTGGTGCTACGAATTTAAGAACATGAATCAACTTTTTGGTTTTGTGTTCTTGAATCAATAAGTAGTAAAGGTTTTGTACAAAAACCGAATTTAATCAAAGAAGATTGCAATTAGGTGGACTTTTTCATACTAAGTTGCACATTTGAATTGATAGCCTTTCTAGATGCTTAATGCGTTAAACATGTATGATTGACTAGCTTTCTAGGGCTTGAATGCATGTTTGATAGGATTAGTCTATGTGCTTTCACTTAGATTAATTAGCATTGAAAGTAAAATATGGGAAATTGTTTGCTTTGAACGTTTCACATGATCAATTCCTCTTGCATGACTATGATGAACAATGATGAACTTGAATCAACTTTAATCATGGGTTTCGATTTGATCTTTGTTCTTGCATTCCATTTGTATTTTTATGTTTTAGCATTTTAATTATTTTGTTAACTTAGTTTAATTTTCAGAAAAACCAAAATCAAAAACCCCCTTTTAATTCGTAAATAATGTGCATATGTGTAAATATTATACTTTGTTTTAATTTTAATTGTTTAATTGTTTGACAATGACAGGTGTACCCTCAATCCCCGGAATAGAACGATCCCTATTTATTCTATGCTACTAATGACATTTCAGGGTTAAATTATGCGCTTGCTTTGAGCGTATCAATTTTTGGCGCCGTTGCCGGGGGATGAAAAATCATTTGTCATATTGTGAATATATTGTTTTGTTTATATTGTTATCGAAAAAAGAAAAAAAAAAAAAAAAAAAAAAAAAAAAAATTTGCTTGTTAATTTTGTAATTGTCGAAAATTAGTAGATTAATTACTTAGGTTGTGATTTTTATTGTTGAACACGAGTTTAATTGTAGGTTGTAAATTAAAGAAGGAATAGGTGAAGTCGTGTTTATTAATATTGGCCTAAACCCCTTATTGGTACCTAGTTCAGGTCCCTTAAGGTTGAGGGCGGCCTTTATTAACATTCATTGAACTGTCTAACACACTTAGGACCTTTTACATCCTAGTAAGAATATCCTATGTGAGATGGTGTCTAGGAAGGGGACAACGTTCATGACGGGTTCTGGATTCAGAAGTGCTTACAAATGGGCGTAAACCTCAATGAGGGAGTAGCCTATGCCAAAATGGATCCTACCTCTTGTGTTCGCCCTCCCCTACCTGGCCATTTCAGTAAGGTTGCCCAACGGATGTAGGAGGGACTTTGTGTCTAGACGATTATACTTGGGCCGCACGTCCACTTGATTTACCGCTTGGAATTAAATTTGATATCAATAGTATTTATAACAAAAAGAAAATGTAAGAAATTGTTGTGGCACTTAAGGTATATTGGATTAAACATAATCTTGGAAGGGTAGCTGTTTCAGCCCCATTGCACAACGAGATTCCCTGTTCCCGTACCTAAGTGTTGAAAATAATTGTAAATAAAAGATTCAAAAAAAAAAAAAAAAAAAAAAAAAAAAAAAAAAAAAAAAAAAAAAAAAAAAATTGTGAATAGTGAATAGTGACGTTTTGTATTTGTTTGGTTTGAAAGTTTTGTCTAATTTTACTTGTAAAGAAGAGGAAAACAATGAAAATTGAATTATGAATATTGTTAATTATTTAATTGTTGTGAGTGTGTAAAATCGTATGAGTAGACAAGGGCCCTTTTGTTAATATTGGCCTTAACCCTTCATTGGTACCCTTCTAAGGTCTTATGAGGTTGAGGGCGGCCTTTATTAGCATTAGGAGAACAGTCTAACACATGAGTACTTTCCAAACTGAGTAAGGGGCATTACAGATGGTGTCTTAGGTTGAGACCCTGGGTGATGGGTTCAATTGGATCTCAGAGATACTATAGACTGTGCGTAAACCACAATGTGGAAGTAGCCAATAGGGGCGTAAACCTCAATGAGGGAGTAGCCTCCGTAGTATCACCAAAATGAGTCCTCCCTCTCACTTACCTCTTAATCTGGCTATCTGGCCTTCTGAAACCACGGAAAGAGACTTATGTCTAGGCGACTATCCCTATATCGTAGCTCACCAATAGTAGTGGTTTCTATTGGGCTCGACTTACAACTTGGAATCAATTGAGTTATTAACGATGTTTATAAGTTCTAAAAAAAAAATAGTAATAAAATACTTGTACATACCCTTCACATGTAAAGTGTTTTGTTTTTACTTCTCTTACTTGTACAAAGTGTAAGTCTCTTTTGTTGCATTGTGAATAGTGACGTTTTTGTATGAAAATATTAACTTGTATTTTGTTTGTTTTCGTAAGTTACTCACTTCTGTACATCTTAATGTTGTTCAGGAATTCCATGAATGTCCGAGTCCTCTAAACTCCCTACCATACGAGAGATTGAAGAAAGGCTCGCTCGTTTGAAAAATCCTCCTACACTTGAGTACAGAAGACCTTCTTCCTTGCAATTCAAAGAGTACAAGTTTAACGAGCAAGGGAAGAGAATCTATCCTTCTGAGGAATCTACATCACCTACACCTACCCAATCTCCTCCTTCACGCTCACCTTCACCTGTGATTTCGTCTAACTCTACACCACCACCTTCACCACCACCTGAAGAAGTTCAAGAAGAGAGAATGGCATCCATTAGGGAACTATCCACAGCAACAGTTGAGGGAGGACCCCCTATAGGTATTGTGTACCCTGCCCCTGCTGCAGGAAGAAATGCAGAGTTTGAGCTGAAGAGTGGATTATTGCACCAACTCCCTAAGTTTCATGGGCTCCCTATGGAGGACGCCAACAAGCATCTTAGGGCATTTCAGGTTGTGTGTTCTAATATGCAACCACAAGGAGCAGATGAGAACATTCTAAGGATGAAAGCATTTCCATTTTCCTTAGCTGACAGAGCCAAAGATTGGCTATATGAGATTCCTGCTGGACGTATCACCTCTTGGGACACTATGAGGAAGGCCTTCTTGGAACGATACTTCCCAGCTTCCAAGGTCATCACACTCAGGAAGAAGCTTAGTGGAATTGAACAAGCTCCAGATGAGTCCTATTCTGCCTATTATGAGAGGTTCAACTCCTTACTTGCTCAATGTCCTCAACATCAGATGAAGGATGAGACCCTACTGACATGCTTCTATGAGGGACTCTTACCCTTAGAGAGGCAAATGCTTGATGCTGCAGCTGGAGGAGCTTTTGTGGACAAGTCACCTGCAGAGGGAAAGGAACTTATTGAGAATCGTGCCCTCAACAGTCAACAATACGAGGGTGTAGGGCACTCCATTCGAAAGGTACATGAAGTGGGTAGGAACAATGCCATTGAGGATCAACTGAATAAGCTCACCTTGCTCATGAACCAAGTCATAAGTTCCAAGGGACCTAGTGCATCCATAGCTTGTGGGGTATGCTCTATGCAAGGGCATGTTACTGATCAATGCCCTCAACTCAATGAACATGGAGGATGGGAATCTGCTAATGCTATTGGAGGATATCAAGGAGGATATCAGGGAGGACCTCAACGTCCTAGACATGACCCTTATTCCAATACTTATAACCCAGGATGGAGGGACCATCCCAACTTCAAGTGGACCAACAATGACAATGTTCAGAATCCTCTTGGTGGGAACTTTCAACGTCCTCAAGGGCCTACCTTTCAACGTCCTCAAGCTCCTTACATGCCTCCTCCTCAACAGAACTCTGGGAATTCCAATTCCCATTATGATAAGACGTTGGAAGCCTTGACTGCTTCTACACAAGCCTTGACAAACTCTACTCAGGCTTTGATCCAAGGGCAACAGACCCATACTAAGGACATTGCAGAACTCAAGAAGCAGATGGGCCAAGTTGTGGATTTCATGAGCAAGATTCATGAGAATGGGAAGCTCCCTAGTGTCACAATACCTAATCCTAAGGGTAATGTGGAGAATGCATCAGTTGTGACTACAAGGAGTGGAAGGCCATTTCTGGATCAACCCAAGCAACCCAAAAAGGCCCAAGTAAGCATAGAGATTGAGGAAGGCCATGAACCCACAAAGTTGGGTATTGAAAAGGACCCTGCAACGTCCAAGGAAGAACTCAAGGCGTCCTCACCACCAAAGGCAAACCCGGATATTCAAGGTATTAATTCTAACTTATCCAATTCGGTTATCACTAACCCTTCTTCTTCTTGCATACCCTTCCCACGCAGGTTTGCCAAATCTAAGAAGGATGAGAGTGACCAAGCTATCTTGGAAACTTTCAAGAAGGTGCAAGTAAACTTACCCCTCCTAGAGGCCATCAAGCAAGTCCCGAAGTATGCCAAGTTCCTTAAAGAGCTTTGCACTACTAGGAGAGTGAACCGTGAAAAGGAGGTGGTAAAGGTAAGTGAGAACGTTTCTGCCTTGATTCAGAGGAAGATTCCTCCAAAGTGTAAGGATCCTGGAAGCTTTACTATTCCATGTACTATTGGTAACTCCAGATTTAAGAATGCCATGCTAGATCTAGGTGCATCTGTTAATGTTATGCCCTACTCTGTTTATGAAACCCTAGGTCTAGGGGAACTTAAATCTGATAATGTTATCATTCAGTTAGCTGACAGATCCAATGCATACCCTAGAGGTTTGTTGGAGGATGTGCTTGTGCAGGTTAACCATCTTATCTTCCCAGCTGATTTTTATGTGTTAGAAATGGAGGATTCCCCTGTGAGTTCCACTCCTTTGCTTTTGGGACGTCCTTTCTTAAGGACAGCTAGGACAAAGATAGATGTGTATGCAGGTTCTCTCACCATGGAGTTTGATGGTGACGTTATTGGCTTCAACATTTTTGAAGCCATGAGGTATCCTCTTGATATAAATGACTGTTATTCTATTGATATTTTGGATGACCTTGCCCAGAAAATGTTTGAGGCCATGAATGAGGATACCCTAGCCACAACCCTCGAACAAGGGGTAGGGTACACAAAAGGTGGTGCCATTATCTCAAAGGAGGAATTGAAGGACACTTGTGAAGGAAAGATAATTGAAAACGTCTCCTTCCTTGAAGCATCCCCTTATATAGGTAAGTCTAATTCTCCTTTGTCCATTCAGTTATCTACTAACAAGACTTTACCTTCAGTGGTCCAGGCCCCAGAACTTGAGCTTAAACCTCTTCCAGACCATTTGAAGTATGTCTACTTAGGAGACAAGGAGACCTTACCAGTGATAGTGTCCTCTGCGCTTACGACTCCACAAGAAGAGAAGTTGGTGGAGATGCTGAAGCAACACAAGACCGCCATAGGATGGACATTGGCGGACATCAAGGGAATTAGTCCTACAACTTGCGTCCATAGGATACTTCTAGAGGAGGGGTCTAAACCCACAAGAGAGGCTCAACGTCGTCTCAACCCTCCAATGATGGAAGTTGTGAAGAAGGAGGTTATCAAACTCCTAGATTGTGGGGTGATCTACCCCATTTCAGACTCCAAGTGGGTCTCTCCAGTTCAGGTTGTGCCCAAGAAATCTGGGGTAACTGTGGTGAAGAATGCTGAGAACGAACTGGTGCCCCAAAGGACAGTCACAGGTCACAGAGTGTGCATTGATTACAGGAAGCTCAACGCAACAACGAGGAAAGATCACTTTCCTCTTCCATTCATTGATCAGATGCTTGAGCGCCTAGCTGGACATGACTACTACTGCTTCTTGGATGGCTACTCAGGCTACAATCAGATTGCCATAGCCAATGAAGATCAAGAGAAGACAACCTTCACTTGCCCCTTTGGGACGTTTGCCTATAGACGCATGCCCTTTGGCCTTTGCAACGCTCCAGGTACCTTTCAGAGGTGTATGGTAAGTATTTTTTCAGATTATATTGAGAAAATCATAGAGGTATTCATGGATGACTTTTCAGTTTTTGGAAAGAATTTTGATGATTGTCTTAATAATCTGGAAATAATTCTAAAACGTTGCATGGAAACTAACCTTGTACTTAATTGGGAGAAATGCCATTTTATGGTTAAACAAGGCATAGTTTTAGGACATATTGTCTCTGCTAGGGGAATAGAGGTCGATAAGGCCAAGGTTGATATTGTGCGTTACTTACCCTCTCCCACTTCTGTGAGAGAGATTCGTTCTTTCCTTGGCCATGCAGGTTTTTATAGGAGGTTTATCAAGGACTTCTCCAAGATTTCGAGACCTCTATGTCAACTGCTCCAGAAGGATGTGCCCTTTCACTTTGACAAGGAATGTCAAGCTGCTTTTGACAAGCTTAAGGAGTTGTTGACGTCAGCCCCCATCATGCTACCTCCAGATTGGTCCTTGCCCTTTGAGTTGATGTGTGATGCCTCTGACTATGCAGTTGGAGCTGTTTTGGGGCAAAGGAAGGACAAACGACCCTATGCCATCTACTACGCCTCAAGGACTCTGAATGATGCACAAATGAATTATTCCACCACAGAGAAAGAGCTCCTTGCAGTTGTTTTTGCCCTTGAAAAGTTTCGTTCCTACTTACTTGGTACCAAGGTAATTATTTATACTGACCATGCAGCTTTGAAGTACTTGATGACCAAGAAGGAGGCGAAACCAAGGCTTATCAGATGGGTCCTACTCTTGCAAGAGTTTGACGTTGACATCAAGGACAAGAAGGGTAGTGAAAACGTGGTAGCTGACCACTTGAGTCGTTTGGTACATGCAGAAGACCCTCTCCCTCTGGTGGAGACGTTTCCAGATGAGCAGCTTTTTGGACTTCAGGTAAGTGAACCATGGTATGCTGATATTGTGAACTATATTGTTTCTAGGAAGATTCCTGATACCATGTCACGTGCTCATAGAGATAGGCTTAAGAAAACTGTTAAGCAATATGTTTGGGATGAACCTTATTTGTGGAAATATTGCTCTGATCAACTGATTAGGAGATGTGTGCCTGAACATGAACATAATGCCATACTTTCGTTTTGCCATTCTAAAGCATGTGGGGGTCACTTTGGGTCTAAAAAGACTGCTTTTAAGGTGTTAGAGTCTGGGTTCTTTTGGCCAACGTTATTTAAGGATGCACATGCATATTGTTTAACTTGTGATAGATGCCAACGAACCGGAAATCTAAGTTCTAGAGATCAAATGCCATTGTCCAATATCATAACTGTTGAAATATTTGATGTCTGGGGCATAGATTTCATGGGACCTTTCCCTTCATCTTTTGGGTTTCTATATATCTTACTTGCAGTGGACTATGTTTCCAAATGGGTGGAAGCAAAGGCCACTAGAACTAATGACTCTAAGGTTGTTGCAGATTTTATCAAGTCTAACATCTTTAGCAGGTTTGGAATGCCTAGAGTTCTCATTAGTGATGGTGGATCCCATTTTTGCAATCGGACGATTGAGGCCTTGTTGAAGAAATATGATGTTACACATAAGGTTTCTACACCTTATCACCCCCAAACTAGTGGGCAGGCTGAGGTCTCAAATCGTCAGATCAAGGGGATATTGGAAAAGACTGTGAACCCCAATAGGAAGGATTGGTCCCTACGCTTGGAGGATGCTTTGTGGGCCTACAGAACTGCCTACAAGACTCCCATAGGTATGTCCCCATATCGCATTGTCTATGGCAAACCTTGCCATTTACCTGTGGAGTTAGAGCACAAAGCTTGGTGGGCTGTGAAGCAGTTTAACATGGATATTGATGAAGCTGGGCTTCATAGGAAGCTGCAATTGCAAGAGTTAGAGGAGATTAGGAATGATGCTTTCGAAAGTGCCAACATCTATAAAGAAAAGACTAAGGCATTCCATGATAAAATAATTCGAAGAAAGACTTTTGTTGTGGGTCAAAAAGTTCTTCTCTTCCATTCTCGTCTAAAACTCTTCCCAGGTAAACTTCGTTCTCGTTGGATTGGACCTTTTGTTATCACTAATGTGTTTTCTCATGGAGCTGTGCAGATAAAGAGTGAACAAACAGGTAACGAGTTCAAAGTGAATGGCCATCGCTTGAAGCCTTACTATGAGGCCTTTGTGGAACACGAAGTGGAGGAAGTACCCCTCCAAAACGTTCCACCTCTTGAGGATTAAATGGAGGTACAAGTCTAGGCTGAAAGACTATAAACATTAAGCGCTGCTTGGGAGGCAACCCAATTCAGAAGTAGCTGTGGAGGAGCCTTCAACGCAGATTTGCTCTTTTTCCTCCCTACTTCTTTATTTTATGCTTTTTGTTTGTCTTTGAACTTTATTTTCGTAAATTCCATCTCTATATGCTTAAGTGTTTCATTGCATGCTTATAATTGCTTACATTGAGGACAATGCAATATTTAAGTGTGGGGGAAGGGATTTACATTTTTGTCTTTTATTTTGAGTCATATATATTGGAAAATACAAAAAAATCGAAAAATGTCAGAAAAGAAAAATGTCAGAAAAATAAAAAAAAATTTCGTTGCTTTTGTTTTTGTTTTGAGTCATAGGATGCCCCTTCAACTGTCTAGGATGATTCTATATCTCTGAAATCATGACTAAAAGAGGATCACAACATTGAGATGATTTTTAACATGGTATTCTTTGGTTAATTGAGATATATGAAAAATGTATGCATGTGTAGTGGATATGGATCTCGTGACCTTGGTACAGAATATGAGCATGTTAGGATGAGTTTTGATTCATAAAACCCATGTGAGATATTTGAGCCATGTTCCTTTTTCTTGGAGTGAAAATGAAAATATATTCTTAATTTCTTGGCGATGTTTTGATGATCTCATTATTCTTTCATCTTGATTGACTGCTTGCCATAGATTAAGTTTAATGGACTAGAGATGCTAGAATTCGCTCTTGTGCTTGTTGAGACGTAATATCAATACATGGCCCTGATTCTGGAAGGGATAGAGGTTCTCTAGGAATTACCACCATTGCCATATAAACTTGTGTCCCTATTTGTGCCCGTCGTGGGACCCCCCTAGATAAGCCCCTTTGAGCCTACATTAAGCCTTTTCGTTCATCACTTTAAAATCCTTAACCATGAAGCTTAGTATAGTTACAACTCTACCCTTTGTTCTAAGAACTTAGTAGAGCTAACTTTTGAGACATATTACATGGGTTTGGTGTTAAAGATGAAGATTGAGAAGAGGTGAAAGTTCAAGTGTAGGGGTAGACTTGTCCATGAAAAGAAAAAAATATGAGAAAGCCGTGAAAAAAATGAAAAGAAAGAAAAAAATATATACGGCTAAAAAGAAATAAAAAGAAAGAAATGTTTATGGATTAAGTCCCCTATACTTAGTGATTTTGGAGTTCTGCTTTAAATTGAAGGCCCACTACAGAAAAATTTGGCCTTTGTCCATTTCACTAGGGTCAAGGGAAGTTTACATTGAAGATTGGGCCCAACATGAAGACATTTGGCCCTTTTATGTGACCTATATGGGGAAGTGACGTTTTTGCAATGCCTTGGTGGAATTTCGAGATCTCTACATTCATATGAGCTCTACTAGGTTTTTAGGACACTTTGATAAATCCTTACCTTTCGTTTCTTTAAACCTTGAGCCTGAGCCCCATTACAACCCTTGAGAGAGAGGACCTTCTTGATCCTTAAGATGGGACAGCCCTTGATGTGGAGATGAGTTACAAGAGTTGAACCTATGGCAGTCCATTCGTGCAAGTAGTTGATATCCTTCATGAGATCTTTAAAAGAATATTTATGTGCTTTCGTTTCTTTATATGTGATACACTTGTTTATCTTTCACATATACTTGAGTGAATAAGCTTTTAAGCATTGCCATGATCTGAGAAAAGAAAGAGGGATATACTTGTGAGATTTGAATCATACTTGTCTGAAGCATGCTAAGCTTAAACCCATCACCATTGTTACAACCAAGTCCTACTTGTGTATGTGTGGATTATATGTTTTAATTAATTCTCGAATGCCTAAACATTGATTCTTGGAGAAATGCTAATCTTGGTGTTGTGAAAGTAAGAGATTGCTGAGACAAATAGTTGAAGGGCAATAGAGTCTTTGTATTTATTTGAGTCTTTAATTTTCGTTGAGTCTTAGTGTGTGTCTTTGTTTGATTTTGCTAAGGGACTAGCAAAAGCTAAGTGTGGGGGAATTTGATAGGAGCATTTTAATGCGACGTTTTAACTGCATTTCCTTACATTTCTTGCGTCATTTCCTTAGTAAAACTCTGTTTAGGAAAGTTTCCATTCTTTGATTGGGAAAGTTCCTATTTGTAGAAAGTTTCCATTTTTCTTAGTTTCTATTTTCCATTTTTAGAAAGTTTCTATTCTTGTAGTTTTCATTTCTCATTTCTGGCAAGTTTCTATTTTTTTTCATTTTTAGTAACTTTCTATTTTTCATTTTTAGTAAGTTTCTATTTTTCAAATTAGGAAAGTTTCTATTTCTCATACTAGTTTCTATTTTCAGGACCTCCGAGCTAAAAAGTGGAAATGAACGCACGAATGGAAGGAGGAGCCTGCGAACATCAAGACAAACAAATATGAGAGAAAACGGTCCACACATTTGAGCAGAAATGAAGAAACAAGCTTTCCTAGTGCAACCAGGAAACCCTGCGAAATGGAGGAGAGCTTACCAATGAAGTTTCCAACGCAACTATGAAAAGAAATGAAGAAAATGAAGTGTTTTGCGTTGGAAAAGAAGAAGGCTTGAAGATGAAGCAACGAAGCCCAAGAGCACTTTGAATTTTCGGCAAAATGGATCATGGCCCATCATGGCCCAAGAGATTAGGGTTTGTGACGCATGAAGAAACCCTAGGAGAGTTTTGCCGTCCAAAATGAAGAGAGAAACAAGGAGTTGGCGTCCAAAAAACTAGAATATCTTTTGCCGTCCAAGCCAAGAGGAAAAGGAGGAATTGCCGTGATATTCATGAAGAAACCCTAGAGAATTCGGCAAAGAGAGATTCTAGGGGAGAGTTTTAAGGAAAGCCAAAGTGTGGAGACCAAGAAACGGCCAAAAAGGAGTCTAGGTTCGTTCCCTATTTTCTCTAAGGAAGTTTGGCCGAAATTGAACTACAAAATCAGAATATATCTTTATATATTTCGGCCAAAATATTAGGGAATTAAAATGGAGTTTTGTGATTGGTTGAACCATGTCATAGGGCTTATTTGGCAAGCTATTATTGGAGGAAATTATGTGGCATTTTCAGATTAATTCCTTGGGATATTAAGAGGTTTACACGGCTTGGAGAGCAAGGAGGCGTCCAATATATATTCTCACACATTCTCAACGTCAAGGGTTCCTTTGCTTTGTGTTTTACAACTTTAGAAAAAATTCAGAAAAGCTCTCTAGCCTAGCCGTGCTCTTCTCCATCCTCTAAGGCAACCACGAAGTGCAAGCAAGGCCAAGGAAGAAGAAGACAAGCCGTGAACACCATCCATCCTCCACCTTGAAGATTGCTTTCGAAATTCAAGAGATCACATCACCTTTTCGTTCATCACCATCTCCATCTCTTGGTGTAATTCGATTCTTCCTTGTAACTTTGTTTGTATTTTCGTTGGTTATGCCTTAGTTGACACATATGTTTGAACAAGTATTGTTTTCTGAAATTTTATGATTAATAGTTAATTTTCAGATTCATACTTTGCGAATTATGGTTGCTTATGTGTGAGTGTTTGATTAAATTTGCATGATAGAAATCTTTTGTATGTTAATCTTAAAGGGTTCGAAACTTTTAGGGTTTTTATATAATTGGTGCTACGAATTTAAGAACATGAATCAACTTTTTGGTTTTGTGTTCTTGAATCAATAAGTAGTAAAGGTTTTGTACAAAAACCGAATTTAATCAAAGAAGATTGCAATTAGGTGGACTTTTTCATACTAAGTTGCACATTTGAATTGATAGCCTTTCTAGATGCTTAATGCGTTAAACATGTATGATTGACTAGCTTTCTAGGGCTTGAATGCATGTTTGATAGGATTAGTCTATGTGCTTTCACTTAGATTAATTAGCATTGAAAGTAAAATATGGGAAATTGTTTGCTTTGAACGTTTCACATGATCAATTCCTCTTGCATGACTATGATGAACAATGATGAACTTGAATCAACTTTAATCATGGGTTTCGATTTGATCTTTGTTCTTGCATTCCATTTGTATTTTTATGTTTTAGCATTTTAATTATTTTGTTAACTTAGTTTAATTTTCAGAAAAACCAAAATCAAAAACCCCCTTTTAATTCGTAAATAATGTGCATATGTGTAAATATTATACTTTGTTTTAATTTTAATTGTTTAATTGTTTGACAATGACAGGTGTACCCTCAATCCCCGGAATAGAACGATCCCTATTTATTCTATGCTACTAATGACATTTCAGGGTTAAATTATGCGCTTGCTTTGAGCGTATCATCTAACACCTTAAAAGCAGTCTTTTTAGACCCAAAGTGACCCCCACATGCTTTAGAATGGCAAAACGAAAGTATGGCATTATGTTCATGTTCAGGCACACATCTCCTAATCAGTTGATCAGAGCAATATTTCCACAAATAAGGTTCATCCCAAACATATTGCTTAACAGTTTTCTTAAGCCTATCTCTATGAGCACGTGACATGGTATCAGGAATCTTCCTAGAAACAATATAGTTCACAATATCAGCATACCATGGTTCACTTACCTGAAGTCCAAAAAGCTGCTCATCTGGAAACGTCTCCACCAGAGGGAGAGGGTCTTCTGCATGTACCAAACGACTCAAGTGGTCAGCTACCACGTTTTCACTACCCTTCTTGTCCTTGATTTCAACGTCAAACTCTTGTAAGAGTAGGACCCATCTGATAAGTCTTGGTTTCGCCTCCTTCTTGGTCATCAAGTACTTCAAAGCTGCATGGTCAGTATAAATAATTACCTTGGTACCAAGTAAGTAGGAACGAAACTTTTCAAGGGCAAAGACAACTGCAAGGAGCTCCTTCTCTGTAGTGGAATAATTCATTTGGGCATCATTTAGAGTCCTTGAGGCGTAATAGATGGCATAGGGCCGTTTGTCCTTCCTTTGCCCCAAAACAGCTCCAACTGCATAGTCAGAGGCATCACACATCAACTCAAAGGGCAAGGACCAATCTGGAGGTAGCATGATGGGGGCTGACGTCAACAACTCCTTAAGCTTGTCAAAAGCAGCTTGACATTCCTTGTCAAAGTGAAAGGGCACATCCTTCTGGAGCAGTTGACATAGAGGTCTCGAAATCTTGGAGAAGTCCTTGATAAACCTCCTATAAAAACCTGCATGGCCAAGGAAAGAACGAATCTCTCTCACAGAAGTGGGAGAGGGTAAGTAACGCACAATATCAACCTTGGCCTTATCGACCTCTATTCCCCTAGCAGAGACAATATGTCCTAAAACTATTCCTTGTTTAACCATAAAATGGCATTTCTCCCAATTAAGTACAAGGTTAGTTTCCATGCAACGTTTTAGAATTATTTCCAGATTATTAAGACAATCATCAAAATTCTTTCCAAAGACTGAAAAGTCATCCATAAATACCTCTATGATTTTCTCAATATAATCTGAAAAGATACTTACCATACACCTCTGAAAGGTACATGGAGCGTTGCAAAGGCCAAAGGGCATACGTCTATAGGCAAACGTCCCAAAGGGGCAAGTGAAGGTTGTCTTCTCTTGATCTTCATTGGCTATGGCAATCTGATTGTAGCCTGAGTAGCCATCCAAGAAGCAGTAGTAGTCATGTCCAGCTAGGCGCTCAAGCATCTGATCAATGAATGGAAGAGGAAAGTGATCTTTCCTTGTTGTTGCGTTGAGCTTCCTATAATCAATGCACACTCGGTGACCTGTGACTGTCCTTTGGGGCACCAGTTCGTTCTCAGCATTCTTCACCACAGTTACCCCAGATTTCTTGGGCACAACCTGAACTGGAGAGACCCACTTGGAGTTTGAAATGGGGTAGATCACCCCACAATCTAGGAGTTTGATAACCTTGATAGGAGCATTTTAATGCGACGTTTTAACTGCATTTCCTTACATTTCCTGCGCCATTTCCTTAGTAAAACTCTGTTTAGGAAAGTTTCCATTCTTTGATTGGGAAAGTTCCTATTTGTAGAAAGTTTCCATTTTTCTTAGTTTCTATTTTCCATTTTTAGAAAGTTTCTATTCTTATAGTTTTCATTTCTCATTTCTGGCAAGTTTCTATTTTTCATTTTTAGAAAGTTTCCCATTTTCAGTTTAGGAAAGTTGCTATTTTTCATTTTAGGAAAGTTTCTATTTTTTCTTACTAGTTTCTATTTTCAGGACCTCCGAGCTAAAAAGTGGAAATGAACTCACAAATGGAAAGAGGAGCTTGCGAACGTTAAGGGGAGCAAAAATGAGGAATAACGGCCCACACATTTGAGCAGAAATGAAGAAACAAGCTTTCCTAGTGCAACCAGGAAACCCTGCGAAATGGAGGAGAGCTTACCAATGAAGTTTCCAACGCAACTATGAAAAGAAATGAAGAAAATGAAGTGTTTTGCGTTGGAAAATAAGAAGGCTTGAAGATGAAGCAACGAAGCCCAAGAGCACTTTGAATTTTCGGCAAAATGGATCATGGCCCAAGAGATTAGGGTTTGTGACGCATGAAGAAACCCTAGGAGAGTTTTGCCGTCCAAAATGAAGAGAGAAACAAGGAGTTGGCGTCCAAAAATCAGAAATTAAAAGGAGATATTCTAGGGAGATTTTCTAGGGCTATTTTTATGGAAATACATCAAGAGATAAACCCTAGAAGATCTTTTGCCGTCCAAGCCAAGAGGAAAAGAAGGAATTGCCGTGATATTCATGAAGAAACCCTAGAGAATTCGGCAAGGAGAGATTCTAGGGGAGAGTTTTAAGGAAAGCCAAAGTGTGGAGACCAAGAAACGGCCAAAAAGGAGTCTAGGTTCGTTCCCTATATTCTCTAAGGAAGTTTGGCCGAAATTGAACTACAAAATCAGAATATATCTTTATATATTTCGGCCAAAATATTAGGGAATTAAAATGGAGTTTTGTGATTGGTTGAACCATGTCATAGGGCTTATTTGGCAAGCTATTATTGGAGGAAATTATGTGGCATTTTCAGATTAATTCCTTGGGATATTAAGAGGTTTACACGGCTTGGAAAGCAAGGAGGCGTCCACTATATATTCTCACACATTCTCAACGTCAAGGGTCCCCACCATTGTGTTTTACAACTTTAGAAAAAATCAGAAAACTCTCTCTAGCTTAGCCGTGTTCTTCTCCATCCTCTAGGGCAACCACGAAGTTCAAGCAAGGCCAAGGAAGAAGAGGACAAGCCGTGCACATCATCCATCACCATCCTTGAAGATTGCTTTCGAAATTCAAGAGACCATTCACCCCATCTCCATCTTGGTGTAATCCGATTCTCCTTGTAACCTTTGCTTTGTAATTTTCGTTGGTTATGCCCTAGTTGACACATGTGTTTGAACAATTTTCGAATTCTGAAATTCTATGATTAATTGTTAATTTTCAGATTCATGTTTTGCGATTTATGGTTGCTTATGTGTGAGTGTTTGATTAAATTTGCATGATAGATAACTTTTGTATTTTAATCTTATGTGGTTGCAAACACCTAGGGTTTTTATATAATTGGTGCTACGAATTTAAGAACATGAATCAACTTTTTGGTTTTGTGTTCTTGAATCAATAAGTAGTAAAGGTTTTGTACAAAAACCGAATTTAATCAAAGAAGATTGCAATTAGGTGGACTTTTTCATACTAAGTTGCACATTTGAATTGATAGCCTTTCTAGATGCTTAATGCGTTAGACATGTATGATTGACTAGCTTTCTAGGGCTTGAATGCATGTTTGATAGGATTAGTCTATGTGCTTTCACTTAGATTAATTAGCGTTGAAAGTAAAATATGGGAAATTGTTTGCTTTGAACGTTTCACATGATCAATTCCTCTTGCATGACTATGATGAACGATGATGAACTTGAATTAATTTTAATCATATGTTTCGATTTTGATCTTTGTTCTTGCATTCCATTTGTATTTTTTTATGTTTTAGCATTTTAATTATTTTGTTAACTTAGTTTTATTTTCAGAAAAACCAAAATCAAAAACCCCCTTTTAATTCGTAAATAATGTGCATATATGTAAATATTATACTTTGTTTTAATTTTAATTGTTTAATTGTTTGACAATGACAGGTGTACCCTCAATCCCCGGAATAGAACGATCCCTATTTACTTTATACTACTAACGACATTTCAGGGTTAAATTATGCGCTTGCTCAAAGCTCATCAATTTTTGGCGCCGTTGCCGGGGATTGAAAAATCATTTGTTATTTTGTTAAATTGTTTTGTTTATATTGTGTTCGAAAAAAGAAAAAAAAAAAAAAAAAAAAAAAAAAAAAAAAATATTACTTGTTAATTATTTTAATTGTCGAAAATTAGATAATTAATTACTTAGGTTGTTATTTATATTGTTGAATACTAGTTTAATTGTGAGTTGTAAATTAAAGAAGGAATAGGTGAAGTCGTGTTTATTAATATTGGCCTAAACCCCTTATTGGTACCTAGTTCAGGTCCCTTAAGGTTGAGGGCGGCCTTTATTAACATTCATTGAACTGTCTAACACACTTAGGACCTTTTACATCCTAGTAAGAATATCCTATGTGAGATGGTGTCTAGGAAGGGGACAACGTTCATAACGGGTTCTGGATTCAGAAGTGCTACAAATGGGCGTAAACCTCAATGAGGGAGTAGCCTATGCCAAAATGGATCCTACCTCTTGTGTTCGCCCTCCCCTACCTGGCCATTTCAGTAAGGTTGCCCAACGGATGTAGGAGGGACTTTGTGTCTAGACGATTATACTTGGGCCGCACGTCCACTTGATTTACCGCTTGGAATTAAATTTGATATCAATAGTATTTATAACAAAAGAAAATGTTGTGACACTTAAGGTATATTGGATTAAACATAATCTTGGAAGGGTAGCTGTTTCAGCCCCATTGCACAACGAGATTCCCTGTTCCCGTACCTAAGTGTTGAAAATAATTGTAAATTAAAAAAAAAAAAAAAAAAAAAAAAGAGAAAGAAAAAAAAAAAAAAAAAAAAAATTGTGAATAGTGACGTTTTGTATTTGTTTGGTTTGAAAGTTTTGTCTAATTTTACTTGTAAAGAAAAAGAAGAGGAAAAAAAAAAATTGATTTATAAATGTTGTTAAATTATTTGATTGTTATAAGTGTGTAAAATCGTATGAGTAGACAAGGGCCCTTTTGTTAATATTGGCCTTAACCCTTCATTGGTACCTTTCTAAGGTCTTATGAGGTTGAGGGCGGCCTTTATTAACATTAGGAGAACAGTCTAACACATGAGTACTTTCCAAACTGAGTAAGGGGCATTACAGATGGTGTCTTAGGTTGAGACCCTGGGTGATGGGTTCAAATTGGATCTCAGAGATACTATAGACTGTGCGTAAACCACAATGTGGAAGTAGCCAATAGGGGCGTAAACCTCAATGAGGGAGTAGCCTCCGTAGTATCACCAAAATGAGTCCTCCCTCTCACTTACCTCTTAATCTGGCTATCTGGCCTTCTGAAACCACGGAAAGAGACTTATGTCTAGGCGACTATCCCTATATCGTAGCTCACCAATAGTAGTGGTTTCTATTGGGCTCGACTTACAACTTGGAATCAATTGAGTTATTAACTATGTTTATAAGTTCTAAAAAAAATAGTAATAAAATACTTGTACATACCCTTCACATGTAAAGTGTTTTGTTTTTACTTCTCTTACTTGTACAAAATGTAAGTCTCTTTTGTTGCATTGTGAATAGTGACGTTTTTGTATGAAAATATTAACTTGTATTTTGTTTGTTTTCGTAAGTTACTCACTTGTGTACATCTTAATGTTGTTCAGGAATTCCATGAATGTCCGAGTCCTCTAAACTCCCTACCATACGAGAGATTGAAGAAAGACTTGCTCGTTTGAAGAATCCTCCACAACTTGAGTACAGAAGACCTTCTCCCTTGCAATTCAAGCCATATACATTCAACGAGCAAGGGAAAAGAATCTTAGATCCTTCAGAGGAATCCACATCACCTACACCAATGATGCGGCTAAAATAGCCTCACAATTTAACCCTGCAAAATGTAGTTGTCAGTATAGGATAAGCAGGGATCGTTCAATCCGGGGATTGTAGGGTACACCTACACAAAAAGGTCAATTAACAAATAAAAGAATAAAATGGGGGTTTTGAAAGTTGGTTCCTAATCTACTTAAAATAAAAACAAAACAAATAAAACTATATTCAATGATCGACTTCCCTAACCTAGACCAATACCACTCGGAAATTACTAAGTGTAAAAACAGAAAATCCATTTCAACATGCTACAAAACTGTGCCCATCTTGAATGCATAGATAAGAGCTCAAATGAAAAGCCTCAGCGGATCAATCCATTTATCTGATTCGTTCTAATGTAGGCTTGGATCGGAAAAGTCCTTACCAAGCCTAATACTACTAATTTTCGAAAACACTCAGCGTAATTCTCTTAACTAGTAGTATTATCTAACCCTCGAATCAACTCACACGTGCAAATTAACCATTACACATAGAATTTAACACGTAATTTCCAGAATCGTTTAATCATTAAAGCATGATTTTTACCACTTTTTAGAACTAATTGCTACTTGTTTAACTCAGCGCCTTAACAAATAACAATTACCCTTGGCAAATTAAGCATACACACAAGAATACTCAGCGTGATTCTAGCATGCAAACTTATTAACCTAACTCTGAAAATTACCTAAACACATAAAAGGGCACAAGATTGTAACATGCATCATAAAAGAATTCTCGAAATTAACTCAATAATAAACTGAAAATCTCAAAAATATTAATACAAATATTCTGAAAATTTCATGTCTCCAATTACACAACTCGCAAATCCAAACACACAAAACCGAAACAAAAATTGTAAGTAGAGTCATAGTTACACTTTGAAGCTTTCCTCAGCGGCTTAGCAACAAGGTGATGAACTCGTCTCTGCTATGGTGGTGGAGCGTCCTTGACTCAGCGCCTAAGAACTTCGTAGATTGATGGATGGATGGTGGTCACGGTCTTGTAGGTGATGGAAGTTTAAGGAGTGAATTGGGCAGAGTCTTGGAATAGTTTTTGGCCAGGAAGTGATAGACAAGGAACTGATCTTGGTCAGGAAGTGATGGAAATTCTGTTCTGGAAGTTGCCTATTTATAGGGGAGCATTGGTTGGCTTTTGTCGATCATACCCTTCATCATTGGACGGATGGGATTGCATCATAATTCCTTTAATTTTCCAACTGAAAACGTCTCCTTTATGGCCTTAACTCCTCTCATAATGGGGTCTTTTAACAGCTGAAACGTCTTTCTCCTTTATTCCCGAACTGAAAACGTCTTTTCTCCTTTATTTATTTTCCAGCTGAAACGTCTTTCTCCTTTATTTCCCTTCTTCATTGCTTGGTCAAATGTCTTAAATGCTTTATTTTATGACTCCATCGTTGTTATTTCCAAGAGTTCCACCAGCCAAGGTTTCCTACAACAAGCAGGAGAATATCAGAATTTTCTAGAGAAAATAAAGGGAATTAATGTAAAGACCGCAAAAAACGTCGACGGTAAGGAATCCTGATCCCGTTAGGATTTTTTTCATAAATTTTCCATTTTGCGCCTATTTTACGCCAAACACTGTACAAGACTCTTAAACTGACTCGATGACTCAAAACACGAAACTTAAGGGAGAAACAAGTCTAAAATGGGGCATATACTCAATAATATCGTCGCACTTTATGCTCCTATCAAATACCCCACACTTAGCTTTTGCTAGTCCCTTAGCAAAACAGAAATACAAAACAAAACAAAGACTCGACAAAAAGCAAGTAAATGACTCTACTACCCCTAACTGTTGTCTCAGAGACTCCAAACTCATGGCTTTCACGTTAAACACTTAATCAAAATCGCATAGATAATTCCATGGTTAATAAACATGTAACGCTCATATGACTAAGTAAGATGTGGAGAACTTAAGTTATACAGTGAATGATAGCATGTTTCGAACAAGTCCAATCCAAACTCACAAGGCATACTCTCAATTTTTCTCTCAGAAATGGCTATGCTTAAAAGCTTCACACTCAAGTATATGCAAGAGAACAAATTGTAAGGCAACAAACAACTTGCATATTTCATCAATAAACGCATTTTGTGAAGAATTATTAAAGACCTCAAGAAATGACTAAGTGCACAAATGGACCTAAACCATAAGCTCGACTGCGTACCTGACTCCACTAACCAAAGACTGCCCATCTCAAGGATCAAGTCAGCACTTAAAATAGGTTGTAATGGGGCTAAGCTAGGGTTTTCGAAATGAAGATTAAGGATACAAAAATCCTAAGGACCTAGCAGAGCATATATGGACCACCTTATGTCATCATTTTTGTAGACCAAATATCATTGTTTTGGGCCAAACCTTCACTCTAACCAACATGGGAATGGACAAAGGCATAATTTTCAACTTTGAGCCTTCTACAAATTTGAAAGTCCAAAACCACACTTCAACAATTTCCCAAGAGTTTTCTTTTCAATTTTTCTTCTCTTTTGCCACTTTTCTTTCTTTCTTTCTTTTTCATTTTCATTTTCTTTCAATTTTTTTTTATGGAAAATTTTTTTTTCTCTTCTTTTTTTTTTCTTGGATTTTCCCCACCCCACACTTGTCTTTCATCGTCACCCCTACACATTATGTCATGCTCTACTAAGTCCCTAGGACAAGGGTAGAGATATCCTGTACTAAGCTCATGGTAGGGTAGTGAGGGTGATGAAACAAAGGTTTTAAACGTAGGCTCAAAGGGGTTCACTCTAAGGAGTCCCACGACGGGCACAATTGGGGACACATGCTTGTTTGGCTATGGTGGTTACCCTAATGCCTTCTATCCTATCCAGGATCAGTGCATATTATGGCATACAAGTTTTGACAGTCACAACAGCCGAGTTCTAGTACTCTCTAGTCCATTAAAATCTATGGCACATGATCATTGGATTTTCAAAGAATGATGAGGTTTTGCAAATACAGCCACGAAATTCTAGAATTATCAATTAAGCACTCGAAAAGAAAGTATTTTAGCTCAAAAGCTCACTTAGGGTCAAATGAATCAGACTTAATCCTAGCATGCTTAATGAACCAAGTTACAATCCTATCTCAAATCTTCATACAAGTATCACAACGTCGATTAACCACAGAATTCAATTAAGTCCTATTTCGATTGTGAAAACCTTCAGCCATGAATTCAGAGACATGTTCATCCTAGACGTTAGGAGCATCCTAAGACTCAAACAAACAAAAAGACTATAAAACCAACAAAATAAATTTTTTTTTTTTTTTTTTTTTTTTTAAACTGAAAAAAATTCTGAAAATAAAGGTGTAAACCCACCCCATACTTAGAATCTACATTGTCCTCAATGGGAAGGGTAAAATAAACAAACAAACAAACAAAGACACAAGTACAATTCAACCTAAGCAAGTGAAGGGATAGAAATGTCAAACTCTCGTTGATGGCTCCTCCACAGCTTCTGTTGAAATGGGTTGCCTCCCATGCAGCGCTTAATATTTATAGTCCTTCAGCCGGGACTCTTCTCCTTGTTCACACGTCATGGGGTGCCTCCTGGAGGGGTATCTCTTCCAATGTGTGCCCCACGAAGGACTCATAGTAGGGCTTGAGACGATGCCCATTTACCTTGAACTCCTTCCCCGTCTTCTCACTCTTGATCTCTACAGCACCATGAGCAAACACATTTGTAACTATAAATGGGCCAACCCAACGAGAACGAAGTTTACCAGGGAATAGCTTAAGTCTGGAATGGAATAACAGAACTTTCTGGCCCACTTGGAAGCTTTTTCCGCGGATCATTTTGTCATGGTAGGCCTTTGTCTTCTCCTTGTAGATCCATGAAGCATCGTAGGCCTCATTCCTTATCTCCTCAAGCTCATTTAGCTGTAGCTTCCTATGTAGGCCCGCTTCATCATAATCCATGTTGAACTTTTGGACAGCCCACCAAGCCTTGTGCTCTAGCTCCACTGGAAGGTGGCATGCCTTTCCGTAGGCCAACCTAAAGGGAGACATCCCAATAGGCGTCTTGTAGGCTGTTCTGTAGGCCCACAATGCATCATCTAATCTCTGGCTCCAATCCTTCCTTGTTGGGCCCACTGTCTTTTCGAGTGTCCTCTTGATCTCCCTGTTGGACACCTCTGCTTGGCCACTGGTCTGAGGGTGGTAGGGCGTGGACACCTTATGGGTTACCCCATACTTCTTCAGCAAAGCCTCGATTGTCCGGTTGCAAAAATGAGAACCTCCATCACTGATCAGCACACGTGGCACACCAAACCTGGAAAATATGTTAGTTTTGAAGAAACCTGCAACCACTTTTGAATCGTTAGTCCTGGTGGCTTTTGCTTCCACCCACTTTGATACATAGTCCACAGCCAATAGTATATATAAACAGCCATTAGACGAAGGAAATGGGCCCATAAAGTCAATGCCCCAAACATCGAAAATTTCTACAGTTATTATTGGGCTCATGGGCATTTGATCTTTTGGGCCAAGATTTGATAGGAGCATTTTAATGCGACGTTTTAACTGCATTTCCTTACATTTCTTGCGTCATTTCCTTAGTAAAACTCTGTTTAGGAAAGTTTTCATTCTTTGATTGGGAAAGTTCCTATTTGTAGAAAGTTTCCATTTTTCTTAGTTTCTATTTTCCATTTTTAGAAAGTTTCTATTCTTGTAGTTTTCATTTCTCATTTCTGGCAAGTTTCTATTTTTCATTTTTAGTAACTTTCTATTTTTCATTTTTGGTAAGTTTCTATTTTTCAAATTAGGAAAGTTTCTATTTTTCTTACTAGTTTCTATTTTCAGGACCTCCAAGCTAAAAAGTGGAAATGAACACACGAATGGAAAGAGGAGCTTGCGAACGTCAAGGGGAACAAAAATGAAGAACATTGGACCACACATTTGAGCAGAAATGAAGAAACAAGCTTTCCTAGTGCAACCAGGAAACCCTGCGAACTTGAGGAGAGCTTACCAATGAAGTTTCCAACGCAACTATGAAAAGAAATGAAAGAAATGAAGTGTTTTGCGTTGGAAAATATGAAGACTTGAAGATGAAGCAACGTGGCCCAAGAACTCTCAAGAATGAAGTGGGTTTTCGGCAAAATGGACCAAGGCCCACCTAAGCCCATGACACTAGGGTTTGTGACGCATGGAAGAAACCCTAGAAAGGTTTGCCGTCCAAAGCAAGAGAGAAAGAAGGAGTCTTGCCGTGAAAATCAGAAAATAATAAGAAGATTTCGTGGAGATTTTATTGGGAGACTTTTAAGGGAAGAGAATATGTGTTGAACACAAAGAGCTCTCAAAGGAAGTCTAGATACATTCCTATATTCTCTAAAGGAGTTGTTGCCGAATTTCAAGAGATAAAATCAGAATATTATCATGGTATTTCGGCAAGAAAATCAAGGGAAATATTCTAGAAAATTATGTGATTGGTTGATACATGTCATAGGGCTTACTTGGCAAGATTCTATTGGAGGAAATTATGTGGAGTTAGACATTGTTGCCGTGAGTTTCTCTAGGGTTTTGCACGGCCTTGGAGACCAAGTTGCCGTTCCCTATATAGTCTCCCCTCTTCTCAACGTCAAGGTTCCTCGTCCCACTTTTGCGTTTTACAACTTTAGAAAAAATCAGAAAGCTCTCTAGCCTAGCCGTGCTCTTCTCCATCCTCTAGGGCAACCACGAAGTTCAAGCAAGGCCAAGGAAGAAGAGGACAAGCCGTGCACATCATCCATCACCATCCTTGAAGATTGCTTTCGAAATTCAAGAGACCATTCACCCCATCTCCATCTTGGTGTAATCCGATTCTCCTTGTAACCTTTGCTTTGTAATTTTCGTTGGTTATGCCCTAGTTGACACATGTGTTTGAACAAGTTTCGAATTCTGAAATTCTATGATTAATTGTTAATTTTCAGATTCATGTTTTGCGATTTATGGTTGCTTATGTGTGAGTGTTTGATTAAATTTGCATGATAGATAACTTTTGTATTTTAATCTTATGTGGTTGCAAACACCTAGGGTTTTTATATAATTGGTGCTACGAATTTAAGAACATGAATCAACTTTTTGGTTTTGTGTTCTTGAATCAATAAGTAGTAAAGGTTTTGTACAAAAACCGAATTTAATCAAAGAAGATTGCAATTAGGTGGACTTTTTCATACTAAGTTGCACATTTGAATTGATAGCCTTTCTAGATGCTTAATGCGTTAGACATGTATGATTGACTAGCTTTCTAGGGCTTGAATGCATGTTTGATAGGATTAGTCTATGTGCTTTCACTTAGATTAATTAGCGTTGAAAGTAAAATATGGGAATTTGTTTGCTTTGAACGTTTCACATGATCAATTCCTCTTGCATGACTATGATGAACAATGATGAACTTGAATTAATTTTAATCATATGTTTCGATTTTGATCTTTGTTCTTGCATTCCATTTATAATTTTATGTTTTTGCATTTTAATTATTTTCTTTACTTAGTTTAATTTTAGAAAATCAAAATCAAAAATACCCCCTTTTTTCGTAAATATGTATATATGTGTGAATATTATACTTTGTTTTAATTTTAATTGTTTAATTGTTTGACAATGACAGGTGTACCCTCAATCCCCGGAATAGAACGATCCCTATTTATTCTATACTACTAATGACATTTCAGGGTTAAATTATGCGCTTGCTTTTAGCTCATCAAGATTACCAGTCCGTTGGCATCTATCACAAGAAATACAAAACAAGTTTGCATCCTTGAAGATAGTGGGCCAATAAAATCCACAGTCTAAGACCTTCAAGGCCGTTCTACGAGGCCCAAAGTGGCCTCCACAAGCCTCACTATGGCAAAATGACAGAATTGACCTATGCTCAGACTTTGGGACACATCTCCTAATGACTTGGTCACTACAATGTTTCCATAAATAGGGCTCATCCCAAATAAAGTGCCTAGCCATTTTCTTCAATTTATCCTTACTAGCTTTGGAAAGTGTGTCAGGAAATGTCCTAGTGACTAAATAGTTAACTATATCCGCATACCAGGGCACACTAACCTCTATCCCAAAGAGCTGCTCATCTGGGAAAGTTTCCTGTAGGGGCTGGATGTCCTCCTCATGTACTATCCTGCTCAAATGGTCCGCCACCACATTCTCGCTTCCCTTCTTGTCCTTGATCTCTAGGTCAAACTCCTGCAGCAGCAAGATCCATCTAATCAATCTGGGCTTGGCCTCCTTCTTGATCATCAGATATCTCAAGGCTGCATGGTCAGAGTAAACAATTACTTTAGAGTGTAATAAATAAGAACGAAACTTATCTAAAGCAAAGACTACAGCCAAGAGTTCTTTTTCAGTGGTGGAGTAGTTGAGCTGGGCGTCGTTGAGGGTCCGAGAAGCATAGTAAATAGCATAGGGCTTCTTATCCTTCCTCTGGCCCAACACAGCTCCAACAGCATAGTCTGATGCATCACACATAAGCTCGAAGGGTAGACTCCAATCCGGAGGACAGATAATGGGGGCCGTGGTCAACAACTCCTTGAGCTTTTCAAACGCCTTCTTGCAATCCTCATTGAACACAAAGGGCACGTCCTTTTGCAATAGGGCACACATAGGTCTCGCCACCTTGGAGAAGTCTTTGATGAACCGCCTGTAAAATCCTGCATGGCCAAGAAAAGAGCGTACCTCCCTCACAGTTGTGGGGGAGGGTAAGTGACGTACAAGATCAACCTTAGCCTTATCTACCTCAATGCCCCTAGCAGATATTATGTGTCCTAACACTATCCCTTGTGTCACCATGAAGTGACACTTCTCCCAATTCAGCACAAGGTTAGTTTCTACACACCTCTCAAGTATCAATCCTAGATTCTCTAAACAAGTATCAAAATCTTTACCGAAGACACTAAAGTCGTCCATAAAGACTTCAATAATATTTTCAATGTATTCTGAGAAAATGGAAAGCATACATCTTTGGAAAGTACCTGGTGCGTTGCATAAGCCGAAGGGCATGCGCCTATAAGCAAAGGTCCCAAAGGGGCACGTGAAGGTCGTCTTCTCCTGATCCTCGTGGGCTATGCAGATCTGGTTGTACCCACTATATCCGTCCAAGAAGCAATAGTAGGAATGGCCCGCTAAGCGCTCCAACATCTGGTCAATAAAAGGCAAGGGCATATGATCCTTCCTCGTTGTGGCATTCAGCTTCCGGTAGTCGATACATACCCTATGACCAGTCACTAATCTCTGGGGCACTAGCTCATTATCCTCGTTCTGTACCACTGTCACCCCAGACTTCTTGGGCACCACTTGCACTGGAGAGACCCACTTACTATCAGAAATGGGGTAGATCACCCCACAATCTAGCAACTTGATCACCTCGTCTTGGACCACCTTCATCATGGGCGGATGTAGACGCCTTTGGGCTTCTCTTGTGGGCTTGGCGCCATCTTCTAACAGGATCCGGTGGACACACGTGGTTGGGCTGATCCCCTTGATATCTGCTAGAGTCCAACCAATGGCAGTCTTGTGCTTCTTCAACACGTCCACCAACTTCCTTTCTTGCTCTACCTCCAGCGTTGACGATATGATCACTGGGAGGGTCTCCTTTTCTCCTAGGTACGCGTACTTCAAATGCTCAGGGAGTACCTTCAATTCCAACTTGGGTGCCTGAACAATAGAGCGTAGCATTTTATTAGTAGAAACCGGAATTGACAAATAGGAAATTGACCTCTTTATAGGCTGAGCCTCCAGTGAGGCCACAGTCTTGATCACTCTAGGCTCCTCAACGTCCCACTCAACCTTGGGGATAGGTTCCCCATTTGCATCATATCCGACAACCTCCTCTAGGGTCAGAGCCAATTCATCCTCAACCATTACTTCAGAGAAAACCTGCGCGAGTGAATCAACTACATCAATAGCAAAGCAAGGTTTCAAGTCAGAAACAGGGTACCTCATGGCTTCAAGAATGTTGAAGCGTATAACATCACCATCAAACTCCATGGTGAGAGTCCCTTTGTACACGTCGATCTTCGTTCTTGCAGTCCTCATAAAGGGACGCCCTAAAAGTAATGGAGTGGTATTTAGGGGTGATTCCTCCATGTCCAATACGTAGAAATCCGCAGGGAATATCAGATGGTTTACCTGCACAAGAACATCCTCAACATACCCTTGAGGGTATTTGTTAGACCTATCAGCAAGTTGAATGACAACATTATCCCTTTTAAGAGGGCCTAGACCTAGGGACACATACAAATTATAAGGCATAACATTTATGGATGCCCCTAAGTCTAACATCACATTTTCAAACCTGGTGTCACCAATGATACAGGGAACAGAAAAACTCCCTG
The DNA here is from genome assembly GCF_958449725.1 of Rosa rugosa. NCBI lineage: Eukaryota > Viridiplantae > Streptophyta > Magnoliopsida > Rosales > Rosaceae > Rosa > Rosa rugosa. The sequence continues at coordinate 24,121,099 of NC_084823.1, forward strand.
GGTCCTTCAACTTTGGGGGTAGTTTCCTCTGGATAACGGCTGATACCGTCTCGCTCATTTTCACCACCTCTTTCTCTCTTGTCTGCCTCCTTGTGGTGCATAACTCCTTCAAGAACTTGGCGTATTTAGGCACTTGTTTGATGCACTCAATCAGGGGCATATTCACTTGAACCTTCTTGAAGATTTCCAAGATCTCTTGATCAGATTTATCTTTCTTCGTCTTGGCAAACCTGCTTGGGAAAGGTATAGAAACAACTGGGTTAGTCTTAACTAAACCACTAGAGTTAGGAATTGTACCTTTGGGTGCCTCAGCTTGGGGCACGTTAACTTCCATCCTTGATGTAGCTAGGTCCTTCTCAACATCCTCAGACACCTCCACAACGTCTTCTTCTTCATTATGGGCCGCTTGGGTCTTCTTGTGGGCTCTGGGAGGGTCAACTAGTACACGTCCACTCCTAGTGATGATGGCTTGGGCGTGCTCATTCCTTGGGTTAGGCACTGTGTTGCTTGGTAGCTTCCCTGTTTCAGCAATCCGACCCATGAAATCCACCACTTGGCCCATTTGATTCTTGAGCTCTGCAATATCCTTTGAATGGGTCGCCTGTCCTACAACCAAAGCTTGAGTAGCCGTGTTAAGTTGTTGTTGCCCCGCAGCAAGGGACTTCAACAGTTCATCATAATTAGGGACACTCAAAGTATTAGAAACAGGAGGTGGAGGGACAGAATTGGGAATACCAAAAGTTTGAGGTACCTGAGGCCTCAAAAACAAACCTGGTGGGCGCTGAGAATTCTGACCTGGGCCTTGAGGTGGTCTCAAGGTGTTATCATTGTTGGCCCAACGAAAGTTGGGGTGATCTCTGAGCCCAGGATTGTACGTATTGGAGTAAGGGTTGTACCTCGGGCCGCCTTGACCTCCATGATACCCTAGGGCGTTAACAGATTCCCATCCTTCTGGAGAGGCAAGCTGGGGACATTTATCAGTGGGGTGCCCTTGAGTCGAGCACATCCCACACACTTGAGCCATTGCTCCTCCTCCATTACCGTTTAAGACTTGAGACAGCAGAGTAGACATCTTGTTGACCTTGTCTTCAAGAGCAGAGTTAGTGGACACCTCATGTACCCTCCGTTGAGTGGAAAGCACCCCCTCATATTGCTGATAGTTTAGTGCACGATTAGTAAGTAGCTCCCTTGCATCAGCAGGTGTCTTATCCATAAAGGACCCTCCAGCAGCAGCATCTAACAGACCACGCTCATTAGCGGTGAGTCCTTCATAAAAATAGGTAAGGAGGGACCCCTCACTCATCCCATGGTTAGGGCATGATGCTACAAGGCTCTTAAACCTGTCCCAATAATTGCAGAAATTCTCCTCATGTCCTTGCGTGATTCCACTAATCTGCTTCCTCAAAACAGTGACCTTTGAGGCAGGAAAGTACTTCGTAAGGAACTCGCCCTTCATCCTATCCCAAGTGTTGATAGTCCCAGCAGGCAGCTCAAATAGCCAAGTCTTGGCCTTGTCCTCCAAAGTAAAGGGGAATGCCTTCATCTTCAAGATATTGATATCAGCTCCTTTAGGGCACATACTCCCATAGACAAACTCGAACTCCTTGAGATGCTTATTGGTGTCTTCACTACTCATCCCATGAAACTTGGGTAGGTGATGCAGAAACCCACTCTTTAACTCAAAATCATCATTAAGCCCCTCTCCTGGTTCTGGATAGGCAATGCATAAGGGCGCAGCACCCCCACCTGTAGGATTAGACAGTTGCCTAATAGTCTCAGCCATTGGTGCTTGTACTTGCTCAACACGGGCGTGGTCTTCCTCTTCTTCCTCTTCTGTGTCTGCAACGTCCTCTTCAGTGACCTCCTCTTCTTCCTCTTCAAAGACTTGTTCTTCTCCTTCTTCAGAATGGTCAGGTTTGTTGATCTCCTCGGTTGATCTAGTTGAGGAGTTATAACCTGAATAGCTAGAGTCCTGAGAATCCCTCCTTTCTAGAAGAGGACGGTCTGAAAAAGTGAGTTCTGCCCTTTGCTTAGCACGTTCCAATTTCTCAAAGAGCTCCTTAGTCTTATCAGAGACAGTGGACATTCATGGACCTTTAAGACCAAATCAAGTGTTAGTAACATATACAAGGTTCAAAATACAAACATTATGTCTTTCCTACTTTCTAAGTTACTTTTACATTTACATACTTAGGTACTGGAACAGAGGACCTCGTTTGTGCAATGGGACTATAGAACAGCTACCCTCGACAAGGTCATGTTTAATCCAATATACCTTAAGCATGTCACATAACATTTTTTTTTTTTTTTTTATCTTTTTTTTTTTTTTTTTTTAAGTTTGTTATAAACTTAGTTAATATCTCAATTGATTCCAAGTTGTAAGTCGAGCCCAATAGAAACCACTACTATTGGTGAGATACGATATAGGGATAGTCGCCTAGACATAAGTCTCTTTCCGTGGTTTCAGAAGGCCAGATAGCCAGATTAAGAGGTAAGTGAGAGGGAGGACTCTTTTTGGTGATACTACGGAGGCTACTCCCTCATTGAGGTTTACGCCCCTATTGGCTACTTCCACATTGTGGTTTACGCACAGTCTATAGTATCTCTGAGATCCAATTTGAACCCATCACCCAGGGTCTCAACCTAAGACACCATCTGTAATGCCCCTTACTCAGTTTGGAAATTAACTCATGTGTTAGACTGTTCTCCAAATGCTAATAAAGGCCGCCCTCAACCTCAAGAGACCTTAGAAAGGTACTAATGAAGGGTTTAGGCCAATATTAACAAAAGGGCCCTTGTCTACTCATACGATTTTACACACTTACAACAATTAAGTATTTAACTAAATTCATGACAACATACAATTTACAACAATTAAGTATATTAATCTAAGTGAAACACATACAATTTACAACATGCTTTAAAAAAAACTCATTCTACAATTTACAATATGCTTAAAAACTTCTACAAATTGTACAACAATTATAAAAGACATGCTTAATTTCGTAACACTCATAAAACTTAAACTAAATCACAATTATAGCTTGGCCAAACATAAATCGCAATTTGTCACCATTCCACAAGTGTAGTACAAAAATTTAGCATGCATTCTATATACAACAAAATCGATGACACTTTATAAGTTAGGGATTTTAACAATCCCCGGCAACGGCGCCAAAAATTGATGCGGCTAAAATAGCCTCACAATTTAACCCTGCAAAATGTAGTTGTCAGTATAGGATAAGCAGGGATCGTTCAATCCGGGGATTGTAGGGTACACCTACACAAAAAGGTCAATTAACAAATAAAAGAATAAAATGGGGGTTTTGAAAGTTGGTTCCTAATCTACTTAAAATAAAAACAAAACAAATAAAACTATATTCAATGATCGACTTCCCTAACCTAGACCAATACCACTCGGAAATTACTAAGTGTAAAAACAGAAAATCCATTTCAACATGCTACAAAACTGTGCCCATCTTGAATGCATAGATAAGAGCTCAAATGAAAAGCCTCAGCGGATCAATCCATTTATCTGATTCGTTCTAATGTAGGCTTGGATCGGAAAAGTCCTTACCAAGCCTAATACTACTAATTTTCGAAAACACTCAGCGTAATTCTCTTAACTAGTAGTATTATCTAACCCTCGAATCAACTCACACGTGCAAATTAACCATTACACATAGAATTTAACACGTAATTTCCAGAATCGTTTAATCATTAAAGCATGATTTTTACCACTTTTTAGAACTAATTGCTACTTGTTTAACTCAGCGCCTTAACAAATAACAATTACCCTTGGCAAATTAAGCATACACACAAGAATACTCAGCGTGATTCTAGCATGCAAACTTATTAACCTAACTCTGAAAATTACCTAAACACATAAAAGGGCACAAGATTGTAACATGCATCATAAAAGAATTCTCGAAATTAACTCAATAATAAACTGAAAATCTCAAAAATATTAATACAAATATTCTGAAAATTTCATGTCTCCAATTACACAACTCGCAAATCCAAACACACAAAACCGAAACAAAAATTGTAAGTAGAGTCATAGTTACACTTTGAAGCTTTCCTCAGCGGCTTAGCAACAAGGTGATGAACTCGTCTCTGCTATGGTGGTGGAGCGTCCTTGACTCAGCGCCTAAGAACTTCGTAGATTGATGGATGGATGGTGGTCACGGTCTTGTAGGTGATGGAAGTTTAAGGAGTGAATTGGGCAGAGTCTTGGAATAGTTTTTGGCCAGGAAGTGATAGACAAGGAACTGATCTTGGTCAGGAAGTGATGGAAATTCTGTTCTGGAAGTTGCCTATTTATAGGGGAGCATTGGTTGGCTTTTGTCGATCATACCCTTCATCATTGGACGGATGGGATTGCATCATAATTCCTTTAATTTTCCAACTGAAAACGTCTCCTTTATGGCCTTAACTCCTCTCATAATGGGGTCTTTTAACAGCTGAAACGTCTTTCTCCTTTATTCCCGAACTGAAAACGTCTTTTCTCCTTTATTTATTTTCCAGCTGAAACGTCTTTCTCCTTTATTTCCCTTCTTCATTGCTTGGTCAAATGTCTTAAATGCTTTATTTTATGACTCCATCGTTGTTATTTCCAAGAGTTCCACCAGCCAAGGTTTCCTACAACAAGCAGGAGAATATCAGAATTTTCTAGAGAAAATAAAGGGAATTAATGTAAAGACCGCAAAAAACGTCGACGGTAAGGAATCCTGATCCCGTTAGGATTTTTTTCATAAATTTTCCATTTTGCGCCTATTTTACGCCAAACACTGTACAAGACTCTTAAACTGACTCGATGACTCAAAACACGAAACTTAAGGGAGAAACAAGTCTAAAATGGGGCATATACTCAATAATATCGTCGCACTTTATGCTCCTATCAACCAACTCCATCTCCACCACTTTCACCATCACCTTTGATTTCGCCTAACTTACCATCACCACAAATTACTTCCCCTCTTTCACCTTCACCACCACTTACACCACCACCTGAAGAAGTTCAAGAAGAGAGAATGGCATCCATTAGGGAACTATCCACAGCAACAGTCGAGGGAGGACCCCCTACAGGCATTGTGTACCCTGCCCCTGCAGCAGGAAGACAAGCAGAGTTTGAACTGAAGAGTGGACTATTGCACCAACTCCCTATTTTCCACGGACTTCCTATGGAGGACGCCCACAAGCACCTTAGGGCATTCCAGGTTGTGTGTTCTAACATGAAACCACAAGGAGCAGATGAGAACATTCTGAAGATGAAGGCATTTCCATTTTCCTTAGCTGACAGAGCCAAAGATTGGCTATATGAGATTCCTGCTGGACGTATCACCTCTTGGGAAACAATGAGGAAGGCCTTCTTGGAAAAATACTTCCCAGCTTCAAAGGTCATCACACTTAGGAAGAAGCTCAGTGGAATTGAACAAGCCCCAGATGAGTCCTATTCTGCCTATTTTGAGAGGTTCAATTCCTTACTTGCGCAATGTCCTCAACATCAGATGAAGGATGAGACCCTCCTTACTTGCTTTTATGAAGGACTCCTACCTTTGGAAAGGCAAATGCTTGATGCTGCAGCTGGAGGAGCTTTTGTGGATAAGTCACCTGCTGCTGGGAAAGAACTTATTGAAATTCGTGCCCTCAACACTCAACAGTATGAGGGTGTGAGACAGACCACTCGTAGGGTCAATGAGGTGAGCACCAGTCCTGCCATTGCGGATCAATTGAGCAAACTCACCCTTCTTGTGAACAAGGTAGCGACTACTCAAGGCCATGGAGGATCTTCTGCTTGTGGGGTATGCTTTACCCAAGGACATCCTACGGATCAATGTCCTCAACTAAGTGAGAATGGTGGTTGGGAGTCTGTGAATGCCATAGGAGGCTATCAAGGGAACCAAGGGGGTCCCCAACGTCCAAGGTATGATCCATATTCAAATACCTATAACCCTGGATGGAGGGATCACCCCAACTTCAAGTGGACCAACAATGAGAATGTTCAGAATCCTCTTGGTGGGAGTTTCCAACGTCCTCAAGGACCTTCATTTCAAGGACCTTCTTTTCAAAGGCCTTACATGCCTCCTCAACACAACTCAGGGAATTCAAATTCCCACTATGATAAGACTATTGAGGCATTGACTAATTCCACTCAGGCATTGACTAGTGCCACACAGACTTTGATGCAAGGACAACAGACCCACACCAAGGACATTGCTGAACTCAAAAAGCAGATGGGACAAGTGGTGGACTTCATGACCAAGTTTCATGAAACTGGTAGGCTTCCGAGCAACACAATTCCAAACCCAAAAGGAGGCTCTGAAGGCCCACCCAACTGAGGACGAGAGGAAACCAAGTCTAGGCTGAAAGACTATAAACATTAAGCGCTGCTTGGGAGGCAACCCAATTCAGAAGTAGCTGTGGAGGAGCCTTCAACGCAGATTTTCTTCTTCTTCCCTACTTCTTTATTTTTGTAACTTCTGTTTTTCTTTGCACTTTACTTTCGTAAATTCCATCTCTATATGCTTAAGTGTTTCATTGCATGCTTATAATTGATTACATTGAGGACAATGCAATATTTAAGTGTGGGGGAAGGGATTTACATTTTTGTCTTTTATTTTGAGTCATATATATTGAAAAATACAAAAAAAAAAAAAAATCGAAAAAAGTCATAAAAATAACAAAAAAAAATTTCGTTGCTTTTGTTTTTGTTTTGAGTCTTAGGATGCCCTTTCAACTGTCTAGGATGATTCTATATCTCTGAAATCATGACTAAAAGAGGATCACGAAATTGAGATAACTTAAAATGGTATTCTTTGGTTAATTGAGATATATGAAAAAGATGTGCCTTGTAGTGGATATGGATTTCGTGACTTTGGTACAGAATATGAGCATGTTAAGATGAGTTTTAATTCATATAAACCCATGTGAGATAATTGAACCATGTTCCTTTTTCTTGGAGTGAAATGAAAAATATATTCTTAATTTCTTGGCGATGTTTTGATGATCTCATTATTCTTTCATCTTGATTGACTACTTGCCATAGATTAAATTTGATGGACTAGAGAATGCTAGAATTCGCTCTTGTGCTTGTTGAGACGTTATATCAATATATGGCCCTGATTCTGGAAAGGATAGAGGCACCCTAGGAATTACCACCATTGCCAAATGAACCTGTGTCCCTAATTGTGCCCGTCGTGGGACTCCCCTAGATAAACCCCTTTGAGCCTACGTTAAGCCTTTTCTTTCATCACCCTTAAAATCTTTAACCTAAGCCTTAGTATAGCTATAACCCTACCCTTTGTCCTAAGGACTTAGTGGAGCTAAATTGAGATTTTACTTGAAGATTTGACGTCAATATTGAAGAATAAGAAGAGGTGAAGGTTCAAGTGTGGGGGTAAACTTGTCCATGAACGAAAAATGTATGAAAAAGCCGAGAAAATGAAAAGAAAAGAAAAATGTACACGGCTAGAAAAGAAAAGAAAGAATATGTTTATGGACTTTAGTCCCCCATACTTAGTGATCTTGGAGTTTGCTTTGAATTGAAGGCCCACTACAGAAAAATTTGGCCTTTGTCCATTTCACTAGAGTTCAAGGGAAGTTTACAATGAAGATTGGGCCCAACATGAAGACATTTGGCCCTTTTATGTGACCTATATGGGGAAGTGACGTTTATGAAGACTTTACTTGGTGGATTTTTCGAGATCTCTACATTCATATGAGCTCTACTAGGTTTTTAGGACACTTTGTTAAATTCCTTACCCTTCGTTTCTTTAAACCTTGAGCCATGGCCCCATTACAAACCTTGAGAAGACCTTCTTGATCCTTAAGATGGGACAACCCTTGATGTGGAGATGAGTTACAAGAGTTGAACCTATGGCAGTCCATTCGTGCAAGTAGTTGATATCCTTCATGAGATCTTTAAAGAAAATTATACTTGTGCTTTCGTTTCTTGCATTATGTGATATACTTGCTATCTTTCACATATACTTGAGTGTATAAGCTTTTAAGCATTGCCATGATCTGAGAGAAGAAAGAGTGAATATACCTTGTGAGGAATTGAATCAAACTTGTTTGAAGCATGCTTAACAGAAACCATCACCATTGTTCCAACCAAGTCCTACTTGTGTATATGTGAATTATGTGTCTTAATTAACTCTCGAATGCCTAAACATTTATTCTTGGTAAAGTGCTAATCTTGGTGTTGTGAAAGTAAGAGATTGCTGAGACAAATAGTTGAAGGGCAATAGAGTCTTTGTTTGTTTGAGTCTTTAATTTTCGTTGAGTCTTAGTGTGTGTCTTTGTTTGATTTTGCTAAGGGACTAGCAAAAGCTAAGTGTGGGGGAATTTGATAGGAGCATTTTAATGCGACGTTTTAACTGCATTTCCTTACATTTCCTGCGCCATTTCCTTAGTAAAACTCTGTTTAGGAAAGTTTCCATTCTTTGATTGGGAAAGTTCCTATTTGTAGAAAGTTTCCATTTTTCTTAGTTTCTATTTTCCATTTTTAGAAAGTTTCTATTCTTATAGTTTTCATTTCTCATTTCTGGCAAGTTTCTATTTTTCATTTTTAGAAAGTTTCCCATTTTCAGTTTAGGAAAGTTGCTATTTTTCATTTTAGGAAAGTTTCTATTTTTTCTTACTAGTTTCTATTTTCAGGACCTCCGAGCTAAAAAGTGGAAATGAACTCACAAATGGAAAGAGGAGCTTGCGAACGTTAAGGGGAGCAAAAATGAGGAATAACGGCCCACACATTTGAGCAGAAATGAAGAAACAAGCTTTCCTAGTGCAACCAGGAAACCCTGCGAAATGGAGGAGAGCTTACCAATGAAGTTTCCAACGCAACTATGAAAAGAAATGAAGAAAATGAAGTGTTTTGCGTTGGAAAATAAGAAGGCTTGAAGATGAAGCAACGAAGCCCAAGAGCACTTTGAATTTTCGGCAAAATGGATCATGGCCCAAGAGATTAGGGTTTGTGACGCATGAAGAAACCCTAGGAGAGTTTTGCCGTCCAAAATGAAGAGAGAAACAAGGAGTTGGCGTCCAAAAATCAGAAATTAAAAGGAGATATTCTAGGGAGACTTTCTAGGGCTATTTTTATGGAAATACATCAAGAGATAAACCCTAGAAGATCTTTTGCCGTCCAAGCCAAGAGGAAAAGAAGGAATTGCCGTGATATTCATGAAGAAACCCTAGAGAATTCGGCAAGGAGAGATTCTAGGGGAGAGTTTTAAGGAAAGCCAAAGTGTGGAGACCAAGAAACGGCCAAAAAGGAGTCTAGGTTCGTTCCCTATATTCTCTAAGGAAGTTTGGCCGAAATTGAACTACAAAATCAGAATATATCTTTATATATTTCGGCCAAAATATTAGGGAATTAAAATGGAGTTTTGTGATTGGTTGAACCATGTCATAGGGCTTATTTGGCAAGCTATTATTGGAGGAAATTATGTGGCATTTTCAGATTAATTCCTTGGGATATTAAGAGGTTTACACGGCTTGGAAAGCAAGGAGGCGTCCACTATATATTCTCACACATTCTCAACGTCAAGGGTCCCCACCATTGTGTTTTACAACTTTAGAAAAAATCAGAAAACTCTCTCTAGCTTAGCCGTGTTCTTCTCCATCCTCTAGGGCAACCACGAAGTTCAAGCAAGGCCAAGGAAGAAGAGGACAAGCCGTGCACATCATCCATCACCATCCTTGAAGATTGCTTTCGAAATTCAAGAGACCATTCACCCCATCTCCATCTTGGTGTAATCCGATTCTCCTTGTAACCTTTGCTTTGTAATTTTCGTTGGTTATGCCCTAGTTGACACATGTGTTTGAACAATTTTCGAATTCTGAAATTCTATGATTAATTGTTAATTTTCAGATTCATGTTTTGCGATTTATGGTTGCTTATGTGTGAGTGTTTGATTAAATTTGCATGATAGATAACTTTTGTATTTTAATCTTATGTGGTTGCAAACACCTAGGGTTTTTATATAATTGGTGCTACGAATTTAAGAACATGAATCAACTTTTTGGTTTTGTGTTCTTGAATCAATAAGTAGTAAAGGTTTTGTACAAAAACCGAATTTAATCAAAGAAGATTGCAATTAGGTGGACTTTTTCATACTAAGTTGCACATTTGAATTGATAGCCTTTCTAGATGCTTAATGCGTTAGACATGTATGATTGACTAGCTTTCTAGGGCTTGAATGCATGTTTGATAGGATTAGTCTATGTGCTTTCACTTAGATTAATTAGCGTTGAAAGTAAAATATGGGAAATTGTTTGCTTTGAACGTTTCACATGATCAATTCCTCTTGCATGACTATGATGAACGATGATGAACTTGAATTAATTTTAATCATATGTTTCGATTTTGATCTTTGTTCTTGCATTCCATTTGTATTTTTTTATGTTTTAGCATTTTAATTATTTTGTTAACTTAGTTTTATTTTCAGAAAAACCAAAATCAAAAACCCCCTTTTAATTCGTAAATAATGTGCATATATGTAAATATTATACTTTGTTTTAATTTTAATTGTTTAATTGTTTGACAATGACAGGTGTACCCTCAATCCCCGGAATAGAACGATCCCTATTTACTTTATACTACTAACGACATTTCAGGGTTAAATTATGCGCTTGCTCAAAGCTCATCAAACCTCCTTCTTCACAACTTCCATCATTGGAGGGTTGAGACGACGTTGAGCCTCTCTAGTGGGTTTAGACCCTTCCTCTAGAAGTATCCTATGGACGCAAGTTGTAGGGCTAATTCCCTTGATGTCCGCCAATGTCCATCCTATGGCGGTCTTGTGTTGCTTCAGCATCTCCACCAACTTCTCTTCTTGTGGAGTCGTAAGCGCAGAGGACACTATCACTGGTAAGGTCTCCTTGTCTCCTAAGTAGACATACTTCAAATGGTCTGGAAGAGGTTTAAGCTCAAGTTCTGGGGCCTGGACCACTGAAGGTAAAGTCTTGTTAGTAGATAACTGAATGGACAAAGGAGAATTAGACTTACCTACATAAGGGGATGCTTCAAGGAAGGAGACGTTTTCAATTATCTTTCCTTCACAAGTGTCCTTCAATTCCTCCTTTGAGATAATGGCACCACCTTTTGTGTACCCTACTCCTTGTTCGAGGGTTGTGGCTAGGGTATCCTCATTCATGGCCTCAAACATTTTCTGGGCAAGGTTATCCAAAATATCAATAGAATAACAGTCATTTATATCAAGAGGATACCTCATGGCTTCAAAAATGTTGAAGCCAATAACGTCACCATCAAACTCCATGGTGAGAGAACATGCATACACATCTATCTTTGTCCTAGCTGTCCTTAAGAAAGGACGTCCCAAAAGCAAAGGAGTGGAACTCACAGGGGAGTCCTCCATTTCCAACACATAAAAATCAGCTGGGAAGATAAGATGGTTAACCTGCACAAGCACATCCTCCAACAAACCTCTAGGGTATGCATTGGATCTGTCAGCTAACTGAATGATAACATTATCAGATTTAAGTTCCCCTAGACCTAGGGTTTCATAAACAGAGTAGGGCATAACATTAACAGATGCACCTAAATCTAGCATGGCATTCTTAAATCTGGAGTTACCAATAGTACATGGAATAGTAAAGCTTCCAGGATCCTTACTGATACGCTAAAAGGAAGCGCGCAATTTAACCCTGAAAAGATCGTTAGTAGTATAAGCAAATAGGGATCGTTCTATTCCGGGGATTGAGGGTACACCTGTCATTGTCAAACAATTAAAACAATTAAAATTAAAACAAAGTATAATATTCACAAAGATATTCACAACTATAAACATTTTACACGAAAAGGGGGGATTTTGTTTTTGGTTTTTTTGAAAATAAAACTAAGTTAACAAAATTATTAAAATGCAAAAACATAAAAATACGAATGGAATGAGAGAACAAAGATCAAAACCGAAATTATGATTAAAATTGATTCAAACCCTAACATTGTTCATCTAAGTCATGAGAAAGGAGTTGATCATGTGAAACATTCGAAAGCAAATGAATTCCCATTTTTTACTTTTCAATGCTAATTAACCTAAGCGAAAGCACCTAGATTAATCCTATCAAACATGCAATCAAACCCTAGAAAGCTAGTTAATCATGTCATGTTTAACGCATTACACATAGAGAAAGGCTATCAACTCAAGTGTACAACTTAGTATGGAAAAGTCCACCTAATTGCAATTCTCTTTAATTAAATTCGATCTTTGTACAAAACCTTTACTACTTTGATTCAAGTTTACACAAAACGAAAAGTCGATTTCATGTTCTTAAACCTAGCACCAATTATATCGAAACCCTAAGTGTTTGCAACCACATAAGATTAAAATACAAAAGTTATCTATAACGCAAATTTAATTAAACAAACCCACATAAGCAACTCTCGAAGAACAATAATATGAATCTGAAAATTTCATTTAATCATAAAAATTCCAGAATTTAATAACTTTGTTCAATCAAATGTCAACTAAAACAAACCAACGAAATTCAAACAAAGGTTACAAAGTAGAGGTCGAATTACACCGTGGGTGGAACATGAGGATGAATGATTTTCGTTGTGATCCTTGAAGCTTGAAAGCAAGTCTTCAATGGTGGATGGTGGAGGAATAGTCACGGCTCCTTCTTCTCCCTTCAGCCTTGCTTGAACTCCGTGGCTTGCTTTAGAGGATGGAGAGAAAATGGAAGAAGCTCACGGCAACAATATAATTTTTCTGAATTTTTCTAAGGGATGTGGAACTCTTTTCAACGTCAAAGAGGTGGGTATATATAGGAGCACGGCTAGGGTTCACAAAGCAATCAAAAATTTCCACATAGCTTCCACCAATGAGAATTCGCCAAGTAAGCTTTGTGATGTAGTCCAACCAATCATAGAATGCCAAGTAATCCGTGTGATGTGTTCCAACCAATCAAAATTCTTTAAAATACCTCCCTAATATTTAATTGCCGAATTTCCTTGAAATTATTCTGATTTTCTTCATGAATTTCGGCTAATATTCCTTTAGGGAATTTAGGGATGCACCTAGACACGTTTTCAGCTTTTCTTGGTCTCCACCTTTTTCTCTTTCCTTTTATTTCTCCCTTGAATCTCTCTTGGCGTCATCTCCTTGATTATTTCTCATTTTTACGTTGGCAATCACACCAAATTTTTCCTCCAACAATATTTCCTTCCCATAAAAGTCTCCCAAGAAAATCTCTCCTTGAAATCCTCAATCAATCATCTTTAATTCCCATGTTGTCACCTTGTTTTTCCTTAAGTATTACACGGCAAATTTAATCCCCAAGGAAAATATAGTTTCCTTTTTAAAAACTCTTCCTTGATTTCCTCTTGCTTGATTTCCTCTTTAATTTTTCACGCCATCTCCTTCTTTCCATTTATGAGCTTATTTCAGCTCATTTATTTTCAAGAACCTGAAAATAGGAACTACTAATACAAGTAAAAACTTTCTGAAAACAAGAAATGGAAACTTTCCTCAATAAAATGGAAACTTGCTAGAAATGGAAAATAGAAACTACAAAAATGGAAACTTTCTACAATAAGGAACTTTCCTAATCCAAGAATGGAAACTTTCCTAAACAGAGTTTTATTAAGGAAATAACACAGAAAATATAGGGAAATAACAGTTAAAACGTCGCATTAAAATGCTCCTATCAGATTCCCCCACACTTAGCTTTTGCTAGTCCCTTAGCAAAATCACACTAAGACTCAACTAAGACTCAACGAAAATTTGAACACTCAACAAATACAATAACTCTATTGCCCTTCAACTTTTTGTCTCAGAAATCTCTTACTTTCACAACACCAAGATTAGCACTCAACCAAGAATCAATGTTTAAGCATTCGAGAGTTAATTAAAACATATAATCCACATATACACAAGTAGGACTTGGTTGTAACAATGGTGGTGGGTTCTGTTAAGCATGTTTCAGACAAGTATGATTCAAATCCTCACAAGGTATATCCACTCTTTCTTCTCTCAGATCATGGCAATGCTTAAAAGCTTATAATCACTCAATTATATGTGAGAGAAAATATTTTGAGGCATTCAAATAGCTCACATATATAAGAAACGAAAAGCACTTTGTGAATATAATTTTTTTTCAAAAGATCTCATGAAAGATACCAACTACTTGCACAGATGGACCCAAGCCATAGGTTCAACTCTTGTCACTCATCTCCACATCAAAGGCTGTCCCATCTTAAGGATCAAGAAGGTCCTCTCAAAGGTTATAATGGGGCTCAGGTTCAAGGTTTAAAGAAACGAAAGGTAAGGATTTATCAAAGTGTCCTAAAAACCTAGCAGAGCTCATATAATGTAGAGATCTTCGAAATTTTTCCACCAAGGCATTGCAAAAACGTCACTTCCCCATAGAGGTCACATAAAAGGGCCAAATGTCTTCATTCTAAATTTCCCTTGAACTCTTGTGAATTGGACAAAGACCAAATTTTTCAGTAGTGGGCCTTCAATTCAAAGCAAACTCCAAACTCACCAAGTATGGGGAACTAAAATCCATAAACATATACTTTTCTTTCTTTTTCTTTTTAGCCGTACACATTTTTTCTTTTTCATTTTTTTTTTCCGGCTTCCACATATTTTTTTTTTTTTTTTTTTTTATGGACAACTCCCCCACACTTTAACTTTCACCTCTTCTCAATCTTCATCCTTAGCGTCAAATCCTCAAGTAAAGTCCCAAAGATAGCTCCACTAAGTTCTTAGAACAAAGGGTAGGGTTGTAACTATACTAAGCTTCATGGTTAAGGATTTTAAGGATGATGAAAGAAAAGGCTTAACGTAGGCTCAAAATGGCTTATCTAGGGGGGTCCCACGACGGGCACAAATGGGGACACAAGTTTATTTGGCAATGGTGGTAATTCCTAAGGTACCTCTATCCCTTCCAGAATCAGGGCCATGTATTGATATCATGTCTCAACAAGCACAAGAGCGAATTCTAGCATTCTCTAGTCCATTAAACTTAATCTATGGCAAGCAATCAATCAAGATGAAAGAATAATGAGATCATCAAAACATCGCCAAGAAATTAAGAATATATTTTTCATTTCACTCCAAGAAAAAGGGACATGGGCTCAATTATCTCACATGGGCTTTATGAATCACAACTCATCCTAACATGCTCATATTCTGTACCAAGGTCACGAAATCCATATCCACTACACATGCACATGCTTTTCATATATCTCAATTAACCAAAGAATACCATGTTAAAATCATCTCAACATTGTGATCCTCTTTTAGCCATAATTTCAGAGATATAGAATCATCCTAGACAGTTGAAAGGCATCCTATGACTCAAAACGAAAATAAAAGAAACTAAATTTTTTAATTTTTTTTTTTGACATTTTTCAATTTTTTTGTATTTTTCAATATATATGACTCAAGATAAAAGTATAAATCCCTTCCCCCACACTTAAATATTGCATTGTCCTCAATGTAATCAATCATAAGCATGCAATGAAACAAGTAAGCATAGATAGAAGGCATTTATGAAAACAAATCCTAAAATAAAAACAAAAGAGAAAAAATTGAAAAATAAAAAGAAATAGGGTAAGAGAAAGCAAATCTGTGTAGGTAGACTCATTCACAGCTACTTCTGAATTGGGTTGCCTCCCAAGCAGCGCTTGAATTTAACGTCTTTCAGCCAGACAGTACCTCCATTAAATAAAGTTAGTGACTATAATTAACTAAGAAATACAAAATATACAAACAAGTTTAACTATGAATTACAAACTACAAACAATTAACAAGTACATTGTACACAAGACACAAGTTAGGTACACAAGTGAGTAAAAAAAAAAAACATGAAAAATATTTACACAAATGTTTCTTTTTTTACCTTAGTGCATCACAACATTTTGTTACATTTTCTTTTGTCATAAATATTATTGATATCAAATCTAATTCCAAGCGGTAAATCAAGTGGACGTGCGGCCCAAGTATAGTCGCCTAGACACAAAGTCCCTCCTACATCCGTTGGGCAACCTTACTGAGATGGCCAGGTAGGGGAGGGCGAACACAAGAGGTAGGATCCATTTTGGCATAGGCTACTCCCTCATTGAGGTTTACGCCCATTTGTAAGCACTTCTGGATCCAGAACCCGTTATGAACGTTGTCCCCTTCCTAGACACCATCTCACATAGGATATTCTTACTAGGATGTAAAAGGTCCTAAGTGTGAAGACAGTTCAATGAATGTTAATAAAGGCCGCCCTCAACCTTAAGGGACCTGAATTAGGTACCAATAAGGGGTTTAGGCCAATATTAATAAACACGACTTCACCTATTCCTTCTTTAATTTACAACTCACAATTAAACTCGTGTTCAACAATATAAAAAACAACCTAAATAATTAATTAACTAATTTCGAGAATTACAAACAATTAACAAGTAAATTTTTTTTTTTTTTTTTTTTTTACGATCACAATATAAACAAAACAACATATATTCACAATATGACAAATGATTTTTCAATCCCCGGCAACGGCGCCAAAAATTGATGCGCTAAAAGGAAGCGCGCAATTTAACCCTGAAAAGATCGTTAGTAGTATAAGCAAATAGGGATCGTTCTATTCCGGGGATTGAGGGTACACCTGTCATTGTCAAACAATTAAAACAATTAAAATTAAAACAAAGTATAATATTCACAAAGATATTCACAACTATAAACATTTTACACGAAAAGGGGGGATTTTGTTTTTGGTTTTTTTGAAAATAAAACTAAGTTAACAAAATTATTAAAATGCAAAAACATAAAAATACGAATGGAATGAGAGAACAAAGATCAAAACCGAAATTATGATTAAAATTGATTCAAACCCTAACATTGTTCATCTAAGTCATGAGAAAGGAGTTGATCATGTGAAACATTCGAAAGCAAATGAATTCCCATTTTTTACTTTTCAATGCTAATTAACCTAAGCGAAAGCACCTAGATTAATCCTATCAAACATGCAATCAAACCCTAGAAAGCTAGTCAATCATGTCATGTTTAACGCATTACACATAGAGAAAGGCTATCAACTCAAGTGTACAACTTAGTATGGAAAAGTCCACCTAATTGCAATTCTCTTTAATTAAATTCGATCTTTGTACAAAACCTTTACTACTTTGATTCAAGTTTACACAAAACGAAAAGTCGATTTCATGTTCTTAAACCTAGCACCAATTATATCGAAACCCTAAGTGTTTGCAACCACATAAGATTAAAATACAAAAGTTATCTATAACGCAAATTTAATTAAACAAACCCACATAAGCAACTCTCGAAGAACAATAATATGAATCTGAAAATTTCATTTAATCATAAAAATTCCAGAATTTAATAACTTTGTTCAATCAAATGTCAACTAAAACAAACCAACGAAATTCAAACAAAGGTTACAAAGTAGAGGTCGAATTACACCGTGGATGGAAGATGAGGATGAATGATTTTCGTTGTGATCCTTGAAGCTTGAAAGCAAGTCTTCAATGGTGGATGGTGGAGGAATAGTCACGGCTCCTTCTTCTCCCTTCAGCCTTGCTTGAACTCCGTGGCTTGCTTTAGAGGATGGAGAGAAAATGGAAGAAGCTCACGGCAACAATATAATTTTTCTGAATTTTTCTAAGGGATGTGGAACTCTTTTCAACGTCAAAGAGGTGGGTATATATAGGAGCATGGCTAGGGTTCACAAAGCAATCACAAATTTCCACATAGCTTCCACCAATGAGAATTCGCCAAGTAAGCTTTGTGATGTAGTCCAACCAATCATAGAATGCCAAGTAATCCGTGTGATGTGTTCCAACCAATCAAAATTCTCTAAAATACCTCCCTAATATTTAATTGCCGAATTTCCTTGAAATTATTCTGATTTTCTTCATGAATTTCGGCTAATATTCCTTTAGGGAATTTAGGGATGCACCTAGACACGTTTTCAGCTTTTCTTGGTCTCCACCTTTTTCTCTTTCCTTTTATTTCTCCCTTGAATCTCTCTTGGCGTCATCTGATAGGAGCATAAAATGCGACGTTTATAATGTTTAAACCCTATATTTTGCTAAGTTATTTCCTTTATCTTGATCAATTTAACTTAGTTAGTGTTTTGCAGGTAAAATGGAGTCTCAAAGTCCAAAAATGGCTAAGGAAGGCACAAGTGGCGCAGAAATGGAAAGAAATGAAGAAATGGAAGTTTTCCCAGTTTGACTAGGAAAAGGAATCCCAGTTCAAGTAGGAGTCTGAAGCTGACTTGGACTAGGAGTTCTACTTGGACAAGGAAACTCAATTCTACTCAGATAAGGAATACTAGTATGACAAGGAGTCCCTGTTGGATAAGGATTACTCAAGAAGGTTCCGGAAGAGTGTAGAAGCATCTCGGAAAAGGAAGCAGTATTCAACTAGGAAACCTACTTGCATATGGAGTTCTACTCATACTAGGAGAGCCTTGGAACGTTCATGAAGTATCTAGAAGTCTCAAGAAGATCATATGCCGTGCACATGGAAGAGAAAGCAACAAGGAATTCGGATTTCAAAGCATTATGGAGTTTGGATTTCTAGTTGAGTATGGATTGGAATTGCCGTGAGATTCTTGAAGGTTCTAGGGAGTTCTTGACGTTTCATTCTTCAATAAGGCGTGGAAGACATGTGAGAGGCATGTGATGTGAAGGAAAACCGAATTAGACTTAAGTTATGCTTTAAAAGTCAAATCCATTACAGATTCGGATTACTGCCTGTGCAGATCAGTCAACTTCAACGGAGCATAGAAAATCGCTCAGAGCTCAGAAAATTATGATCTTTATATGGTTGGAAAGCTACAGATGTCTAGTTTCCAGAACATTTTACAGCTCGTCGATATCTATTTTCTAGAGGAAGTTATGGCCGTTTTAGTACACTGAGGTCAAGACTGCCGGAAATCTACTTTGTGCCAAACAAGTCCTAAATCAACACAACTTTGGAGAAACCAAGTAGAAACGAATTGGGAGTGCCTTGGGACGTTCTCCTATATATACCTTGTGTATTAGACGTCTCAAGGTTGACACATATTCTCCACAATTTCGTTTCTCACCGGTTTGCTCTTGAGTTTCAGGTTTTCGCATCTTGCAAGTTCTTGCCGTGCCATCCTCCATCCTTTGCCGTGATCTTCATCTTGTGTTGCTGCCTTGGATCTGCTTTGGACCTTGGGACGTAGTCAAGGGTTGTTCTTACCATCTTCATCATGTTTTCTTCTCGGTTTTGTGACTTGTTAGATAGAAATTCTGTTTTTGTTTTTCTTTGTGTAAAACCGAAACCATGAGATAACTTTCTGATTTTTGGATGCGATTTTGATATGCTTTTCTATGTGTGATGTGTTTATGTGTTCTTGATCTTGATTAATTGCCGAAATATGGAATGATAATCTGGTTTTGTTTTATAGATAACTTTTGCATGTTCTTGTTCTTTGGTTCGAAACATAGAGTGATTGCATGTAATTGGAGCTAGTAATTAGGTAAAACGCTTCGGGACCCTAATTCGATATAGTAGTAAAGGCTTTGTACAAAGGTCGAGATCAGATTATGCATGTAATGAAAAGATTCGCTTCGAGTACTTGAATTTGCATGTTTATTGACTAAACTTTCACTTGCTCTTAATGATTTGAATGCATGAGATTATGAGTCGCTTCGATTGTGTGATACTTGCATTTGAAATATGTTGGTTTGGCGCTTCGTCGATCAATTGCGTAAAGGGAAGTCATATAAGGGACATTGGGCGCTTGTAACTTTGTTTCTTGGTTGATATCTTTCCATGGTAATTAACAAGATTAAGGGATGCATGAATATGTTGTTCTTGAAAGGTTCTTGATAAATTGTTTTCCAAAAATTCTTCTTTTCCCACCTATGTAAATAAAATGTTTTTAATCTTTTATTTGTTTTCGAAAATTATAGTTTAAATCTTCAAAAACCCCCCCTTGTTTCGTTTGTTATGTGTTTTTGTATATGTGTAAATAATTAAAATTAACTTAGAGTTTTTAGGTAGCATGTTAACTTAGATAATTAAATAAATAAAAAATGTTTTTAAAATTCGTGAATAGTGTCTCCGTGAATAGTAAATATGTGTTAGTGTTTTCTAGGAATTAATTTGGTGTTTTTTAGGGATTTGTTTTGTGTTTTTTAGGGATTGCTAAAATTTAGGGATTTTCTTGGTGTTTTTTAGGGATTTTGTTTTCTTGTAGATTAAGTAATTCTAAGTAGATAATAACTAGTAATCCCTGTTGTATATGGATTCCTAATGTGATATGGATTTGTAAATTGTGTATAAATAGGAGTGGGATTTCCAAAACCTTTTCTAACTTGTTTTCTCTCTTTCCTTCGAATTCTTTGTGTATATATATGTGATTTTCGTTGCTCTCTATTGTTCATTGTTCTCTAGATTCGTGTGAATGTATGTATGTTCTCTCTCTTTTCTTTGTTGTTCTAATTCTAAGCATGCTTGTAACTTGTAAAATATTTTTGTGAAATTGTATATGTTTGTTCTTTAATTTCGTGACTTGTAAATTCTTTTCTTTAATTTGTTCTCACATGTTAGCACCCTCAATCCCCGGTTTAGAACGATCCCTGCTTATCCTATACTAACGCTCGACATTTTCAGGGTTTAAATTGGCGATGCTTTTGCACGTATCATCATCTCCTTGATTATTTCTCATTTTTACGTTGGCAATCACACCAAATTTTTCCTCCAACAATATTTCCTTCCCATAAAAGTCTCCCAAGAAAATCTCTCCTTGAAATCCTCAATCAATCATCTTTAATTCCCATGTTGTCACCTTGTTTTTCCTTAAGTATTACACGGCAAATTTAATCCCCAAGGAAAATATAGTTTCCTTTTTAAAAACTCTTCCTTGATTTCCTCTTGCTTGATTTCCTCTTTAATTTTTCACGCCATCTCCTTCTTTCCATTTATGAGCTTATTTCAGCTCATTTATTTTCAAGAACCTGAAAATAGGAACTACTAATACAAGTAAAAACTTTCTGAAAACAAGAAATGGAAACTTTCCTCAATAAAATGGAAACTTGCTAGAAATGGAAAATAGAAACTACAAAAATGGAAACTTTCTACAATAAGGAACTTTCCTAATCCAAGAATGGAAACTTTCCTAAACAGAGTTTTATTAAGGAAATAACACAGAAAATATAGGGAAATAACAGTTAAAACGTCGCATTAAAATGCTCCTATCACTTACACTTTGGAGGAATCTTCCTCTGAATCAAGGCAGAAACGTTCTCACTTACCTTTACCACCTCCTTTTCACGGTTCACTCTCCTAGTAGTGCAAAGCTCTTTAAGGAACTTGGCATACTTAGGGACTTGTTTGATGTCTAGGAGGGGTAAGTTTACTTGTACCTTCTTGAAAGTTTCCAAGATAGCTTGGTCACTTTCATCCTTCTTGGATTTAGCAAATCTGCGTGGAAAGGGCATGCAAGAAGAAGAAGGGTTAGTAATAACCGAATTGGATAAGTTAGAATTAATACCTTGAATATCCGGTTTGGCCTTTGGTGGTGAGGACGCCTTGACTTCTTCCTTGGACGTTGCAGGGTCCTTTTCAATACCCAACTTTGTGGGTTCATGGTCTTCCTCAATCTCTATGCTTACTTGGGCTTTCTTGGGTGGCTTGGGTTGATCCACAAATGGCCTTCCACTCCTTGTAGTCACAACTGATGCATTCTCCACATTACCCTTAGGATTAGGTATTGTGACACTAGGGAGCTTCCCATTCTCATGAATCTTGCTCATGAAATCCACAACTTGGCCCATCTGCTTCTTGAGTTCTGCAATGTCCTTAGTATGGGTCTGTTGTCCTTGGATCAAAGCCTGAGTAGAGTTTGTCAAGGCTTGTGTAGAAGCAGTCAAGGCTTCCAACGTCTTATCATAATGGGAATTGGAATTCCCAGAGTTCTGTTGAGGAGGAGGCATGTAAGGAGCTTGAGGACGTTGAAAAGTAGGCCCTTGAGGACGTTGAAAGTTCCCACCAAGAGGATTCTGAACATTGTCATTGTTGGTCCACTTGAAGTTGGGATGGTCCCTCCATCCTGGGTTATAAGTATTGGAATAAGGGTCATGTCTAGGACGTTGAGGTCCTCCCTGATATCCTCCTTGAAATCCCCCTTGGTATCCTCCAATAGCATTGGCAGATTCCCATCCTCCATTTTCATTGAGTTGAGGGCATTGATCAGTAACATGCCCTTGCATAGAGCATACCCCACAAGCTATGGATGCACTAGGTCCTTTGGAACTTATGACTTGGTTCATGAGCAAGGTGAGCTTATTCAGTTGATCCTCAATGGCATTATTCCTGCCCACTTCATGTACCTTTCGAATGGAGTGCCCTATACCCTCGTATTGTTGACTGTTGAGGGCACGATTCTCAATAAGTTCCTTTCCCTCTGCAGGTGACTTGTCCACAAAAGCTCCTCCAGCTGCAGCATCAAGCATTTGCCTCTCTAAGGGTAAGAGTCCCTCATAGAAGCATGTCAGTAGGGTCTCATCCTTCATCTGATGTTGAGGACATTGAGCAAGTAAGGAGTTGAACCTCTCATAATAGGCAGAATAGGATTCATCTGGAGCTTGTTCAATTCCACTAAGCTTCTTCCTGAGTGTGATGACCTTGGAAGCTGGGAAATATCTTTCCAAGAAGGCCTTCCTCATAGTGTCCCAAGAGGTGATACGTCCAGCAGGAATCTCATATAGCCAATCTTTGGCTCTGTCAGCTAAGGAAAATGGAAATGCTTTCATCCTTAGAATGTTCTCATCTGCTCCTTGTGGTTGCATATTAGAACACACAACCTGAAATGCCCTAAGATGCTTGTTGGCGTCCTCCATAGGAAGCCCATGAAACTTAGGGAGTTGGTGCAATAATCCACTCTTCAGCTCAAACTCTGCATTTCTTCCTGCAGCAGGGGCAGGGTACACAATGCCTGTAGGGGGTCCTCCCTCGACTGTTGCTGTGGATAGTTCCCTAATGGATGCCATTCTCTCTTCTTGAACTGCTTCAGGTGGTGGTGTAAGGGGTGGTGAAGGTGAAAGAGGGGAAGTAATTTGTGGTGATGGTAAGTTAGGCGAAATCAAAGGTGATGGTGAGAGTGGTGGAGATGGAGTTGGTGTAGGTGATGTGGATTCCTCTGAAGGATCTAAGATTCTTTTCCCTTGCTCGTTGAATGTATATGGCTTGAATTGCAAGGGAGAAGGTCTTCTGTACTCAAGTTGTGGAGGATTCTTCAAACGAGCAAGTCTTTCTTCAATCTCTCGTATGGTAGGGAGTTTAGAGGACTCGGACATTCATGGAATTCCTGAACAACATTAAGATGTACAAAAGTGAGTAACTTACGAAAACAAACAAAATACAAGTTAATATTTTCATACAAAAACGTCACTATTCACCCAGGGTCTCAACCTAAGACACCATCTGTAATGCCCCTTACTCAGTTTGGAAAGTACTCATGTGTTAGACTGTTCTCCTAATGCTAATAAAGGCCGCCCTCAACCTCATAAGACCTTAGAAAAGTACCAATGAAGGGTTAAGGCCAATATTAACAAAAGGGCCCTTGTCTACTCATACGATTTTACACACTCACAACAATTAAATAATTAACAATATTCATAATTCAATTTTCATTGTTTTCCTCTTCTTTTTCTTTACAAGTATATTAGACAAATTACACACAAAACTTTCACACAAAACACATGTACAAAACGTCACTATTCACAATTATTTTTTTTTTTTTTTTTTTTCTTTCCGATTTTTTTTTTTTTTTTTTTTTTTTTTTTTCTTTCTTTTATTTACAATTATTTTCAACACTTAGGTACGGGAACAGGGAATCTCGTTGTGCAATGGGGCTGAAACAGCTACCCTTCCAAGATTATGTTTAATCCAATATACCTTAAGTGCCACAACAATTTCTTACATTTTCTTTTTGCTATAAATACTATTGATATCGAATTTAATTCCAAGCGGTAAATCAAGTGGACGTGCGGCCCAAGTATAATCGTCTAGACACAAAGTCCCTCCTACATCCGTTGGGCAACCTTACTGAAATGGCCAGGTAGGGGAGGGCGAACACAAGAGGTAGGATCCATTTTGGCATAGGCTACTCCCTCATTGAGGTTTACGCCCATTTGTAGCACTTCTGAATCCAGAACCCGTCATGAACGTTGTCCCCAGCCTAGACACCATCTCACATAGGATATTCTTACTAGGATGTAAAAGGTCCTAAGTGTGTTAGACAGTTCAATGAATGTTAATAAAGGCCGCCCTCAACCTTAAGGGACCTGAACTAGGTACCAATAAGGGGTTTAGGCCAATATTAATAAACACGACTTCACCTATTCCTTCTTTAATTTACAACTCACAATTAAACTAGTATTCAACAATATAAATAACAACCTAAATAATTAATTAACTAAGTAATTAACTAACTAAATTTCGTACAAATATAAACAAGTGCTTTTTCCGAAAATTTTTTTTTTTTTTTTTTTTTTTTTTTTTACGATAACAATATAAACAAAACAATATATTCACAATATGACAAATGATTTTTCAATCCCCGGCAACGGCGCCAAAAATTGATGCGCTGTTTGCAAGCGCATAATTTAACCCTGAAATGTCGTTGTAGTATAGTGGTAAGTATTCCCGCCTGTCACGCGGGTGACCCGGGTTCGTTCCCCGGCAACGGCGCCAAAAATTGATGCGCTGTTTGCAAGCGCATAATTTAACCCTGAAATGTCATTAGTAGTATAGAATAAATAGGGATCGTTCTATTCCGGGGATTGAGGGTACACCTGTCATTGTCAAACAATTAAACAATTAAAATTAAAACAAAGTATAATATTCACACACATATACACTATTTACGAAAAAGGGGGGTATTTTTGATTTTGGTTTTCTTCGAAAATTAAACTAAGTTAACAAAACAATTAAAATGCTAAAACATAAAAATACAAATGGAATGCAAGAACAAAGATCAAAATCGAAACATATGATTAAAATTAATTCAAGTTCATCATTGTTCATCATAGTCATGCAAGAGGAATTGATCATGTGAAACGTTCAAAGCAAACAATTTCCCATATTTTACTTTCAACGCTAATTAATCTAAGTGAAAGCACATAGACTAATCCTATCAAACATGCATTCAAGCCCTAGAAAGCTAGTCAATCATACATGTCTAACGCATTAAGCATCTAGAAAGGCTATCAATTCAAATGTGCAACTTAGTATGAAAAAGTCCACCTAATTGCAATCTTCTTTGATTAAATTCGGTTTTTGTACAAAACCTTTACTACTTATTGATTCAAGAACACAAAACCAAAAAGTTGATTCATGTTCTTAAATTCGTAGCACCAATTATATAAAAACCCTAGGTGTTTGCAACCACATAAGATTAAAATACAAAAGTTATCTATCATGCAAATTTAATCAAACACTCACACATAAGCAACCATAAATCGCAAAACATGAATCTGAAAATTAACAATTAATCATAGAATTTCAGAATTCGAAACTTGTTCAAACACATGTGTCAACTAGGGCATAACCAACGAAAATTACAAAGCAAAGGTTACAAGGAGAATCGGATTACACCAAGAGATGGAGATGGGATGAATGGTCTCTTGAATTTCGAAAGCAATCTTCAAGGATGGTGATGGATGATGTGCACGGCTTGTCCTCTTGATAGGAGCATTTTAATGCGACGTTTTAACTGCATTTCCCTACATTTTCTGCGTTATTTCCTTAATAAAACTCTGTTTAGGAAAGTTTCCATTCTTTGATTGGGAAAGTTCCTATTTGTAGAAAGTTTCCATTTTTCTTAGTTTCTATTTTCCATTTTTAGAAAGTTTCTATTCTTATAGTTTTCATTTCTCATTTCTGGCAAGTTTCTATTTTTCATTTTTAGTAACTTTCTATTTTTCATTTTTTGGTAAGTTGCTATTTTTCAAATTAGGAAAGTTTCTATTTCTCATACTAGTTTCTATTTTCAGGACCTCCGAGCTAAAAAGTGGAAATGAACGCACGAATGGAAAGAGGAGCCTGCGAACATCAAGACGAACAAATATGAGAGATAACGGCCCACACATTTGAGCAGAAATGAAGAAACAAGCTTTCCTAGTGCAACCAGGAAACCCTGCGAAATGGAGGAGAGCTTACCAATGAAGTTTCCAACGCAACTATGAAAAGAAATGAAGAAAATGAAGTGTTTTGCGTTGGAAAATAAGAAGGCTTGAAGATGAAGCAACGAAGCCCAAGAGCACTTTGAATTTTCGGCAAAATGGATCATGGCCCATCATGGCCCAAGAGATTAGGGTTTGTGACGCATGAAGAAACCCTAGGAGAGTTTTGCCGTCCAAAATGAAGAGAGAAACAAGGAGTTGGCGTCCAAAAATCAGAAATTAAAAGGAGATTTTCTAGGGCTATTTTTATGGAAATACATCAAGAGATAAACCCTAGAAGATCTTTTGCCGTCCAAGCCAAGAGGAAAAGAAGGAATTGCCGTGATATTCATGAAGAAACCCTAGAGAATTCGGCAAGGAGAGATTCTAGGGGAGAGTTTTAAGGAAAGCCAAAGTGTGGAGACCAAGAAACGGCCAAAAAGGAGTCTAGGTTCGTTCCCTATATTCTCTAAGGAAGTTTGGCCGAAATTGAACTACAAAATCAGAATATATCTTTATATATTTCGGCCAAAATATTAGGGAATTAAAATGGAGTTTTGTGATTGGTTGAACCATGTCATAGGGCTTATTTGGCAAGCTATTATTGGAGGAAATTATGTGGCATTTTCAGATTAATTCCTTGGGATATTAAGAGGTTTACACGGCTTGGAAAGCAAGGAGGCGTCCACTATATATTCTCACACATTCTCAACGTCAAGAGTTCCCTGACTTTTGCGTTTTACAACTTTAGAAAAAATCAGAAAACTCTCTCTAGCTTAGCCGTGTTCTTCTCCATCCTCTAGGGCAACCACGAAGTTCAAGCAAGGCCAAGGAAGAAGAGGACAAGCCGTGCACATCATCCATCACCATCCTTGAAGATTGCTTTCGAAATTCAAGAGACCATTCACCCCATCTCCATCTTGGTGTAATCCGATTCTCCTTGTAACCTTTGCTTTGTAATTTTCGTTGGTTATGCCCTAGTTGACACATGTGTTTGAACAAGTTTCGAATTCTGAAATTCTATGATTAAGTGTTAATTTTCAGATTCATGTTTTGCGATTTATGGTTGCTTATGTGTGAGTGTTTGATTAAATTTGCATGATAGATAACTCTTGTATTTTAATCTTATGTGGTTGCAAACACCTAGGGTTTTTATATAATTGGTGCTACGAATTTAAGAACATGAATCAACTTTTTGGTTTTGTGTTCTTGAATCAATAAGTAGTAAAGGTTTTGTACAAAAACCGAATTTAATCAAAGAAGATTGCAATTAGGTGGACTTTTTCATACTAAGTTGCACATTTGAATTGATAGCCTTTCTAGATGCTTAATGCGTTAGACATGTATGATTGACTAGCTTTCTAGGGCTTGAATGCATGTTTGATAGGATTAGTCTATGTGCTTTCGCTTAGATTAATTAGCGTTGAAAGTAAAATATGGGAAATTGTTTGCTTTGAACGTTTCACATGATCAATTCCTCTTGCATGACTATGATGAACGATGATGAACTAGAATTAATTTTAATCATATGTTTCGTTTTTGATCTTTGTTCTCTCATTCCATCTTTATTTTTATGTTTTTGCATTTTAATTGTTTTATTAACTTAGTTTTATTTTCAGAAAAACCAAAATCAAAAACCCCCTTTTAATTCGTAAATAATGTGCATATGTGTGAATATTATACTTTGTTTTAATTTTAATTGTTTAATTGTTTGACAATGACAGGTGTACCCTCAATCCCCGGAATAGAACGATCCCTATTTATTCTATACTACTAATGACATTTCAGGGTTAAATTATGCGCTTGCTTTGAGAGCATCACCTCTTCTTCCTTGGCCTTGCTTGAACTTCGTGGTTGCCCTAGAGGATGGAGAAGAACACGGCTAGGCTAGAGAGAGTTTTCTGATTTTTTCTAAAGTTGTAAAACGCAAAAGTGGGAACTCTTGACGTTGAGAGAAGAGAGGAATATATAGGGGACGGCTTCTTGGTCTCCAAGGCCGTGTAAAACCCTAGAGAAACTCACGGCAATTCTTGTTAACTCCACATAATTCCCTCCAATGAAATCTTGCCAAGTAAGCCCTATGATGTGTCTCAACCAATCACATAATTTCCTAGAATATTTCCCTTGATTTTCTTGCCGAAATACCATGACAATAATCTGATTTTATCTCTTGTATTTCGGCCAAAACTCCTTTAGAGATTCTAGGAATGAATCTAGTCACCTTTTGGGAGCTTTTTGTGTTCAACACATCTTCTCTTTCCTTTTATTTCTCCCTCAAAAATCTTCATCGAAATCTCTTTTTATTTTCTGATTTTTCCCACGGCAAAACCCTAGTTTCTCTCTTCATTTTGGACGGCAACTCCTCTAGGGTTTCTCTTGACTTGGACGGCAATCTTCTAGGGTTTGTCTCCAAGTAAATCTCTTTCCATAAAAATAGCCCTAGAAAATCTCAACCGAAATCTTCTAGGTTCTTCTTGATTCTCACGCCATCTCCTTGTTTCTCTCTTTGGTTTTCACGGCAAAACATCTCTAGGGTTAGGGTTTTGCGTCACAAACCCTAGTGTCATGGGCTTAGATGGGCCTTGGTCCATTTTGCCGAAAACCCACTTCATTCTTGAGAGTTCTTGGGCCACGTTGCTTCATCTTCAAGTCTTCATATTTTCCAACGCAAAACACTTCATTTCTTTCATTTCTTTTCATAGTTGCGTTGGAAACTTCATTGGTAAGCTCTCCTCCAGTTCGCAGGGTTTCCTGGTTGCACTAGGAAAGCTTGTTTCTTCATTTCTGCTCAAATGTGTGGTCCAATGTTCTTCATTTTTGTTCCCCTTGACGTTCGCAAGCTCCTCTTTCCATTCGTGTGTTCATTTCCACTTTTTAGCTCGGAGGTCCTGAAAATAGAAACTAGTAAGAAAAATAGAAACTTTCCTAATTTGAAAAATAGAAACTTACTAAAAATGAAAAATAGAAAGTTACTAAAAATGAGAAATAGAAACTTTCCTAAACTGAAAATGGAAACTTGCCAGAAATGAGAAATGAAAACTACGAAAATAGAAACTTTACACAAATAGGAACTTTCCCAATCAAAGAATGGAAACTTTCCTAAACAAGGATTTTTCAAGGAAATGGCGCAGAAAATGTAGAGAAAAACAAGTAAAACGTCGCATTAAAATGCTCCTATCAAGCAAGCCCAAGATGAGTCCTATTCTGCCTACTATGAGCGGTTCAATTCCTTACTTGCACAATGCCCTCAACATCAGATGAAGGATGAGACCCTCCTTACATGTTTTTATGAAGGACTCCTACCTTTGGAAAGGCAAATGCTTGATGCTGCAGCTGGAGGAGCTTTTGTGGATAAGTCACCTGCTGCTGGGAAAGAATTGATTGCTAATCGTGCCTTGAATACTCCACAGTATGAGGGTGTGAGACAAACCACTCGTAGGGTCAATGAGGTGAGCACTAGTCCTGCCATTGCGGATCAATTGAGCAAACTCACCCTTCTTGTGAACAAGGTGGCGACTACTCAAGGCCAAGGAGGACCTTCTGCTTGTGGGGTATGCTTTACCCAAGGACATCCTACGGATCAATGTCCTCAACTAAGTGAGAATGGTGGTTGGGAGTCTGTGAATGCCATAGGAGGATATCAAGGGAACCAAGGGGGTCCCCAACGTCCAAGGTATGATCCATATTCGAATACCTATAACCCTGGATGGAGGGACCACCCCAACTTCAAGTGGACCAACAATGAGAATGTTCAGAACCCTCCTGGTGGGAGTTTCCAACGTCCTCAAGGACCTTCATTCCAAGGACCTTCTTTTCAAAGGCCTTACGCATGCCTCCTCAACACAACGTAGGGAATTCAAATTCCCACTATGATAAGACGATTGAGGCATTGACTAATTCCACTCAGGCATTGACTAGTGCCACACAGACTTTGCTACAAGGACAACAGAACCACACCAAGGACATTGCTGACCTTAAGAAGCAGATGGGACAAGTGGTGGACTTCATGACCAAGTTTCATGAAACTGGTAGGCTTCCGAGCAACACAATTCCAAACCCAAAAGGAGGCTTTGAAGACCCAACCAGCTGAGGACAAGAGGAAACCAAGTCTAGGCTGAAAGACTATAAACATTAAGCGCTGCTTGGGAGGCAACCCAATTCAGAAGTAGCTGTAGAGGAGCCTTCAACGCAGATTTGCTCTTTTTCCTCCCTACTTCTTTATTTTGTAACTTTTGTTTTTCTTTGAACTTTATTTTTGTAAAGTCCATCTCTATATGCTTAAATGTTTCATTGCATGCTTATAATTGATTACATTGAGGACAATGCAATATTTAAGTGTGGGGGAAGGGATTTATATTTTGAGTCTTTTATTTTTGAGTCATATATTGAAAAATACAAAAAAATCGAAAAATGTCAAAAATATAAAAAAAAAAAATTTCGTTGTTTTTGTTTTGAGTCATAGGATGCCCTTTCAACTGTCTAGGATGATTCTATATCTCTGAAATCATGACTAAAAGAGGATCACAATATTGAGATGATTTTAACATGGTATTCTTTGGTTAATTGAGATATATGAAAAATGTATGCATGTGTAGTGGATATGAATCTCGTGACCTTGGTACAGAATATGAGCATGTTAAGATAAGTTTTGATTTATAAAGCCCATGTGAGATATTTGAGCCATGTTCCTTTTTCTTGGAGTGAAAATGAAAAATATATATTCTTAAATTCTTGGCGATGTTTTGATGATCTCATTATTCTTTCATCTTGATTGACTGCTTGCCATAGATTAAGTTTAATGGACTAGAGAATGCTAGAATTCACTCTTGTGCTTGTTGAGACGTATATCAATACATGGCCCTGATTCTGGAAGGGAAAGAGGCACCCTAGGAATTACCACCATTGCCATATAAACTTGTGTCCCTATTTGTGCCCGTCGTGGGACCCCCCTAGATAAGCCCCTTTGAGCCTACATTAAGCCTTTTCGTTCATCACCCTTAAAATCCTTAACCATGAGCTTAGTATAGTTACAACTTTACCCTTTGTTCTAAGAACTTAGAGGAGCTATCTTTTGAGACATACTACATGGGTTTGGTGCTAAGGATGAAAATTGAGAAAAGGTGAAAGTTCAAGTGTGGGGGTAGACTTTTCCATGGAAAGAAAAAAATTATGAGAAAGCCGTGAAAAATGAAACAAAAGAAAAAAAATGTATACGGCTAGAAAAGAAAAGAAAGAATATTTATGGATTTTAGTCCCCCCTACTTAGTGATTTTGGAGTTTGCTTTGAATTGAAGGCCCACTACAGAAAAATTTGGCCTTTGTCCATTTCACTAGAGTTCAAGGGAAGTCTACAATGAAGATTGGGCCCAACATGAAGACATTTGGCCCTTTTATGTTACCTCTATGGGGAAGTGACGTTTTTACAATGCCTTGGTGGAATTTCTTGAGGTCTCTACATTTATATGAGCTCTGCTAGGTTTTTAGGACACTTTGATAAATCCTTACCTTTCATTTCTTTAAACCTTGAGCCTTGGCCCCATTACAACCCTTGAGAAGACCTTCTTGATCCTTAAGATGGGACAGCCCTTGATGTGGAGATGAGTTACAAGAGTTGAACCTATGGCAGTCCATTCGTGCAAGTAGTTGGTATCCTTCATGAGATCTTAAAAGAAAATATATATGTGCTTTCGTTTCTATATTTATGTGATATACTTGCTATCTTTCACATATACTTGAGTGTATAAGCTTTTAAGCGTTGCCATGATCTGAGAGAAGAAAGAGTGGATATACCTTGTGAGGAATTGAATCAAACTTGTTTGAAGCATGCTTAACAGAAACCACCACCATTGTTCCAACCAAGTCCTACTTGTGTATATGTGAATTATGTGTTTTAATTAACTCTTGAATGCCTAAACATTGATTCTTGGTGAAGTGCTAATCTTGGTGTTGTGAAAGTAAGAGATTGCTGAGACAAATAGTTGAAGGGCAATAGAGTCATTGTATTTGTTTGAGTCTTTAAAATTTTCGTTGAGTCTTAGTGTGTGTCTTTGTGTGATTTTGCTAAGGGACTAGCAAAAGCTAAGTGTGGGGGAATTTGATAGGAGCATTTTAATGCGACGTTTTACTTGCTTTTTCCTACATTTCTTGCGTTATTTCCTTATTAAAACTCTGTTTAGGAAAGTTTCCATTCTTTGATTGGGAAAGTTCCTATTTGTAGAAAGTTTCTATTTTTGTAGTTTCTATTTATCATTTTTAGTAAGTTTCCATTTTCGGTAGTTTCTATTTTTCATTTTTAGAAAGTTTCCCATTTTCAGTTTAGGAAAGTTGCCCTTTTTCATTTTAGGAAAGTTTCTATTTTTCTTATTAGTTTCTATTTTCAGGACCTCCGAGCTAAAAAGTGGAAATGAACTCACAAATGGAAAGAGGAGCTTGTGAACACCAAGGGGAGCAAAAATGAGATGCAAAGGACCACACAATTGAGCAGAAATGAAGAAATGAAGCTTTCCTGGTCCAACCAGGAAATCCTGTTCGAAAGAGGAAACTGTGTGAAGCAAAACTCTGAAGCCCATTGAGATGTGTGACCGAAATTATGATGGACATGACGTTGGAGACATCAAGGCTTGAAGAGGACGCAAGAAGGCCCAAGAATTATCAAGCAAGATGGACTTTTGGCAAAAGTGGATAAAGCCCATGTAAACTAGGGTTTTTGTGACGTCAAAGAGACAGAGTTGAAGTTAAACCCTAATGTGTCGTTCAAAGAGAGAGAGTTGCCGTCCAATACTAAGAGATAAACAAGGAGTTGGCGTGAAAAATCAGAAATATAAAAGAAGATTTCGGTGGAGATTTTCTAGGGCAATTTTTATGGAAGGATAATATTCTTGGAGAGTTATTTTGTGACTATGCCGTGAGAAATTAAGAGAGAAAAGAGGAAGCAACGTGCCAACCAAGCAAAGATGACGCAAGGAGAGATTCAAGGGAGAAATAAAAGGAAAGAGAATATGTGTTGAACACAAAAAGCTCTCAAAAGACGTCTAGATTCATTCCTAGAAGTTCTAAAGGAAGTTTGGCCGAAATTGAAGTAGAAAATCAGAATATTATCAAAGTATTTCGGCAACTAAATAATAGGGAGATATTCTAGAGAATTATGTGATTGGTGATACGTGCAAAAGCATTCGCCAATTTAAACCCTGAAAATGTCGAGCGTTAGTATAGAGCAAATAGGGTATCGAACAAACCGGGGATTGAGGGTGCTAACATGTGAGAACAAATTAATAAAACAAAGAATATACAAGTCACGAAACCAAAGAACAATCATATACAAATTCACGAAAATATTTTACAAGTTTACAAATATACACACAATTTTCAAACAAACAAAGAAACAACAAAGAGTTAGAGAGCACATACATGTCACACGAATTTGAGAGCAAAAGAATGAGAGAAACAACAAAGATATACAAGTATATATAGGCAAGGACGAAATTAAGAGAGAAAACTAAGTTAGAAAAGGTTTTGGAATCCCACTCCTATTTATACACAATTTACAAATCCATATCACGTAGGGAATCCATATACAACAAGGATTACTAATTATTATTTAATTTGAAGACTTAATCTCTAAGAAAACAAAATCCCTAAAAAACACCAAGAGAATCCCTAAATTTTAGCAATCCCTAAAAAACACAAAACAAATCCCTAAAAACCACTAAATTAATTCCTAGAAAACACTAACACATATTTACTATTCACGGAGACACTATTCACGAATTTAAAAACATTTTTTAAATTATTTTATTTATTATTTATATGAACATGCTACCTAAAAACTCTAAGTTAATTTTAATTATTTACACAAACAAGAAAACATAAAGATGGGGGGTTTTTGAAGATTTAAAACTAGAATTTTCGAAAACATTAAAAGAATTAAAAACAAGAAAACGTTTTATTTACAAAGGTGGGAAAAGAAGGATTTTTGGAAAACAATTCATCAAGAACCTTTCAAGAACAACATATTCATGCATCCCTTAATCTTGTTAATTACCATGGAACATCATCAACCAAGAAACAAAGATCAACGCAACCAATGTCCCTTATTTTACTTCCCTTTACGGGTCAATTAAGCAACGCACTTAATCCAACATATTTCAAACGCAGGTATCACACAATCAACGCAACTCATGATCTCATGCATTCAAATCATTAAGAACAAGTGAAAGTTTGGTCAATGAACATGCAAATCCAAGTACTCAACGCAAGTCAATTCATCACATGCATAATCTGATTTCGACCTTTGTCCAAAGCCTTTACTACTTAAGTGAATCAGGGTTACAACGCATAAACCTAATTACTAGCTCCAATTACATGCAATCACTCTAAGTTTCGAACCAAAGAACAAGAACATGCAAGAGTTTTCCATAAAACAAAATCAGATCATCATTCCATAAAATCGGCATTTCACAAGAATCAAACACACATAAACACATCAAACATTGAAAAGACTATCCAAATCGCATCCAAAAATCAAAGTATCAAATCATTGTTTCGGTTTTACACAAAGAAAATCAAAAACAGAAAATCTAACTACAAGAACACTAAACCGTGAAGAATACATATGGAAGGTGGTATGAACAACCCTTAGAAACGTCCCAAGGTCCAACGCAGATCCAAGGCAGCGGCACAAAGTGAAGATCACGGCAAAAGTGGAGGATGGCACGGCTAGGAACTTGTAGTAGCGAAAACCTGAAACTCAAGAGCACCCAAGTGAGAAATCGAAATTGTGGAGAAAATTGTTAACCTTGAGACGTCTAATACACAAGGTATATATAGGAGAACGTCTCAAAGCACTCCCAATTCGTTTCTACTTGACTTCTCCAAGTTCTTGTTGATCTAGGACTTGTTTGGCACAAAACAGATTTCCGGCAGTCTTGACCTCAGTGTACTAAAACAGCCATAACTTCCTCTAGAAAATAGCTATTGACAAGCTGTAAAAATCTCTGGAAACTAGACATCTGTAGCTTTCCAACCATATAAGGATCATAATTTTCTGAGCTCTGAGTGATTTTCTATGCTCCGTTGAAGTTGACTGTTCTGCACAGGCAGTAATCCGAATCTGTAATGGATTTGACTTTTAAAGCTTAACTTGAGTCCAATTCGATTTTCCTTCACATCACATGCCTCTCACATGTCTTCCACGCCTTATTGAAGAATGAAACGTCAAGAACTCCCTAGAACCTTCAAGAATCTCACGGCAATTCCAATCCATACTCAACTAGAAATCCAAACTCCACATTGCTTTGAAATCCGAATTCCTTGTTGCTTTCTCTTCCATGTGCACGGCATATGATCTTCTTGAGACTTCTAGATACTTCATGAACGTTCCAAGGCTCTCCTAGTATGAGTAGAACTCCTTATGCAAGTAGGTTTCCTAGTTGAATACTGCTTTCTTTTCTGCGATGCTTCTACACTCTTCTGGAACCTTCTTGAGTAATCCTTATCCAACAGGGACTCCTTGTCATACTAGTATTCCTTATCTGAGTAGAATTGGGTTTCCTTGTCCAAGTAGAACTCCTAATCCAAGTCAGCTTCAGACTCCTATTTCAACTGGGATTCCTTTTCCAAGTCAAACTGGGAAAACTTCCATTTCTTCATTTTTCTTCATTTCTGCGCCACTTGTGCCTTCCTTAGCCATTTTTGGACTTTGAGACTCCATTTTACCTGTAAAAACACTAACTAAGTTAAATTGATCAAGATAAAGGAAATAACTTAGCAAAATATAGGGTTTAAACATTATAAACGTCGCATTTTATGCTCCTATCAAATTCCCCCACACTTAGCTTTTGCTAGTCCCTTAGCAAAATCAACATAACAAACCAAAAAGACTAAGAAACAAAAACAAAGAAACCAACGAAAAGACTAAGTATGGAAAACGAAAAACACAAGGACTCAAAAACGTAAAACACAAAGAAGACTCAAACGAAAATCAAAGACAAAAACAAAGACACAAACGTCACAAACACAATGACTCACAATGTTGACTCACAAAATGACTTCTAAGCCCTTTAACATATTGTCTCAGCAATCTCATACTTTCAAGTCACCAAGATTAGCACTTAACCAAGCGTCACATCTTCAAGATATTCAAGAGTTAATTACAAAATATAATCCACATATAAGCATGCAAGACTTGGGAGTAAACAATGGTGATGGTTTAGCTCAACACATTTCAAACAAGTCATGACTCAAAACTCACATGGATATATCACTCTTTCTTCTCTCAGATTCAAGGCTCATGCCTAAAAGCTTATCCTCAATGGTATGTGAAAGATTACTAAGTAGATCACATACATAAGAAACGAAAAGCACATATAGTTTTTTTTTCTTTTAAAGATCTCATGAAAGATATCAACCACATGCACAAATGAACCCAAACCATAAGTTCAACTGTTATAACTCATCTCCACATCAAAGGCTGTCCCATCTTAAGGATCAAAGAGGTCTTACAATTAAGGGCTGTAAAGGGGCCAAGGCTTAAGGTTTAAAAGAAACGAAGGGATAGGAAAATCACAAAGTATCCTAAAAACCTAGCAGAGCACTTGTTGATTGTAGAGAGACTATCTTCTTCTTCGAAATCCACCATGTATAGCAAAACGTCATGTCCTCCATGGGCTTATAAAAGGGCCAAGTGTCATCATGTTGGGCCCAAACTTCATTCTAACCTTCTTTTGAACAAGTGTGAACAGGACAAAGACCAAATTTTTCAACAATGGGCCTTCAATTCAAAACAAACTCCAAATCCACAAAGTATAGGGGACTAAAATCCATAGACTTAAACAATAATACATATTTGTTCTTTAATTGCCGAAAATTCTTTCTCTCTTTTTTTTTTACGATTTCTTTTTTTTTTTTTTTTTTTTTTTCGGCAACTACATACAATCTTTTCATATGGACAAGTACCCCCACACTTGAACTTCTTCATGTCTTCAAAATTGCATCCTTGACGCCAAAACTCCAAGCAAGTCTCAAAAAAAATATGCTCCACTAAGTCTTTAGAACAAAGGGTACGGATATAACTATACTAAGGTTAAGGGTTTAGGAATTTTGAGGGTGATGAAAGAAAAGGCTTAATGTAGGCTCAAAGGGGTGAAACTAGGGGAGTCCCGCGACGGGCACAAATAGGGACAC
Source organism: Rosa rugosa (assembly GCF_958449725.1). Taxonomy (NCBI): domain Eukaryota; kingdom Viridiplantae; phylum Streptophyta; class Magnoliopsida; order Rosales; family Rosaceae; genus Rosa; species Rosa rugosa. The sequence continues at coordinate 24,158,462 of NC_084823.1, forward strand.
AGGCTATATTTGGCAATGGTGGTGAACATCCTAAGTAAGTTACCTTTATCCTTTCCAGAATCAGGGACATGTATTGATAAAAGTCTCAACAAGCATAACAGTGAATTCTAGCATTCTCTAGTCCATTAAACTTAATCTATGGCATGTAATCAATCAAGATGAAAGAATAATGAGATCAACAAAATCATCGCCAAGAAGATAAGAGTATAATTCATTTTTCGTTAATCACTCACAAAGAAAGGGCACATGGCTCAAATTCTCACTTAGGGTTATTTTGAATCATAACTTATCTTCCACATGTTCATATTCTGTACCAAAGTTACGCATGCACCATATCTACTACACATTCATATGCTTTTCATACGTCATAATTAACCAAAGAATAACATCAAACATTATCTCAATCTTGTGATCCTCTTTTAGCCTTAATTTCAGAGATATAAGCACATCCTAGACAGTTAAAAGGGCATCCTAAGACTTCGATCACAAAACATAAACAAAAACACACAAAAGTGACGCAACAAACATGACAAAAACGTTTGGACTTAGGGTTATTTCCCTTCTCCTTGCGGTAACTCCTTTGGAACATGACCAGGTGAAGAGAGGAACGATTTTGGCGGAGCTCAGCTCACTTGATTGACAGGGGACGAGACCCTTTGTCAGCTCTTCTCATATCCAAACTAGACCTTAGACATCACATCCCATTGGATGCGCCTACGATGAAGAAGATATTTACCCAAAATTTATTTTGACTCTAACAATGAATAAACAAAACAAAACAAACAAACAACACATAGAACAAAACCTAAAACAAAGTTAACGCAAAAAATTTTTTATTTTCTGATTTTTCCGATTTTTTATTTTGTTTTCTTTTTATAACCACAAAAACTAGCTAAGTGAAACGTTATACCCTTCCCCCACACTTAAATCATGCATTGTCCTCAATGTATAAACAAGTATAAAGCATACAAAGCATCAAGCAAGCATGGCATAAGAGATAACGCAACAAATCCTAAAACAAAAACAAAGTGTACGAAATTAAAAGAGAAGGGAAGAGCTCAAGAAAGCAAATCTGCGTTGATGGCTCCTCCACAGCTACGGATGAAATGGGTTGCCTCCCATGCAGCGCTTAATGTTTAAAGTCTTTCAGCCTAGACTTGCACCTTCATTTAATCCTCAGTTGGTGGCGCCTCTTGGAGGGGTACATCCTCCACATTGTGCTCCACAAATGCCTCATAGTAAGGCTTGAGACGATGGCCATTCACCTTGAACTCACTTCCAGTTGCAGGGCTCCTTATCTGTATAGCACCATGAGAAAAAACTTTAGTAACAAGAAAAGGACCAACCCATCTAGAACGCAACTTACCAGGAAAAAGTCTTAATCTAGAATGAAATAAAAGAACTTTTTGACCAACTACAAAGGTCTTTCCACGAATCATCTTATCATGAAAAGCCTTTGTCTTTTCCTTGTAAATCCGTGCACTATCATAGGCCTCATTTCGAATTTCCTCAAGCTCATTGAGTTGCAACTTTCTGTGGAGTCCAGCTTCGTCCAGATCCAAGTTGAATGTCTTAACTGCCCACCAAGCTTTATGCTCCAACTCCACAGGCAAGTGACAAGGCTTTCCATACACCAAACGAAATGGTGACATCCCAATTGGTGTCTTGTAGGCCGTCCTATAGGCCCAAAGAGCATCATCCAAACGTTGGCTCCAATCCTTCCTTGAAGGTCCCACGGTTTTCTCAAGTATCCTCTTGATCTCCCTATTCGAAACTTCTGCTTGTCCACTTGTTTGAGGATGATAAGGCGTTGAAACCTTATGTGTCACATGATATTTCCTAAGCAAAGCTTCAATGGTTTTGTTGCAAAAGTGAGAACCTCCATCACTAATGATAGCTCTAGGCATGCCAAACCTATTCAAGATGTTAGACTTTATAAACTCTGCAACAACCTTAGAATCATTAGTGATAGGAGCATTTTAATGCGACGTTTTAACTGCATTTCCCTACATTTTCTGCGTTATTTCCTTAATAAAACTCTGTTTAGGAAAGTTTCCATTCTTTGATTGGGAAAGTTCCTATTTGTAGAAAGTTTCTATTTTTGTAGTTTCTATTTATCATTTTTAGTAAGTTTCCATTTTCGGTAGTTTCTATTTTTCATTTTTTAGAAAGTTTCCATTTTAGTTTAGGGAAGTTTCCATTTCTTATTTTAGAAAGCTTCTATTTTCAGGTCTTTGGAATAAATAAGCTGAATTGAGTTCATAAATGGAAAGAGAAGCTTCATGAAGATGACATGGCAAGGAAATGACGTGGAAAATCAGAAAATATAATGCCAAGAGGAAATCAAGGAAGAGTTTTTAAAAAGGAAAATATATTTTCCTTGGGGATTAAATTTGCCGTGTAATACTTAAGGAAAAACAAGGTGACAACATGGGAATTAAAGATGATTGATTGAGGATTTCAAGGAGAGATTTTCTTGGGAGACTTTTATGGGAAGGAAATATTGTTGGAGGAATAATTTGGTGTGATTGCCAACGTGAAAATCAGAAATAATCAAGGAGATGATGCCAAGAGAGATTCAAGGGAGAAATAAAAGGAAAGAGAAAAAGGTCACCAAGAAAAGCTGAAAACGTGTCTAGGTGCATCCCTAAATTCCCTAAAGGAATATTAGCCGAAATTCATGAAGAAAATCAGAATAATTTCAAGGAAATTCGGCAATTAAATATTAGGGAGGTATTTTAGAGAATTTTGATTGGTTGGAACACATCACACGGATTACTTGGCATTCTATGATTGGTTGGACTACATCACAAAGCTTACTTGGCGAATTCTCATTGGTGGAAGCTATGTGGAAATTTCTGATTGCTTTGTGAACCCTAGCCGTGCTCCTATATATACCCACATCTTTGACGTTGAAAGGAGTTCCACATCCCTTAGAAAAATTCAGAAAAATTATATTGTTGCCGTGAGCTTCTTCCATTTTCTCTCCATCCTCTAAAGCAAGCCACGGAGTTCAAGCAAGGCCGAAGGGAGAAGAAGGAGCCGTGACTATTCCTCCACCATCCACCATTGAAGACTTGCTTTCAAGCTTCAAGGATCACAACGAAAATCATTCATCCTCATCTTCCATCCACGGTGTAATTCGACCTCTACTTTGTAACCTTTGTTTGAATTTCGTTGGTTTGTTTTAGTTGACATTTGATTGAACAAAGTTATTAATTTCTGGAATTTTATATGATTGAATGAAATTTTCAGATTCATATTATTGTTCTTCGAGAGTTGCTTATGTGGGTTTGTTTAATTAAATTTGCGTTATAGATAACTTTTGTATTTTAATCTTATGTGGTTGCAAACACTTAGGGTTTCGATATAATTGGTGCTAGGTTTAAGAACATGAAATCGACTTTTCGTTTTGTGTAAACTTGAATCAAAGTAGTAAAGGTTTTGTACAAAGATCGAATTTAATTAAAGAGAATTGCAATTAGGTGGACTTTTCCATACTAAGTTGTACACTTGAGTTGATAGCCTTTCTCTATGTGTAATGCGTTAAACATGACATGATTGACTAGCTTTCTAGGGTTTGATTGCATGTTTGATAGGATTAATCTAGGTGCTTTCGCTTAGGTTAATTAGCATTGAAAAGTAAAAAATGGGAATTCATTTGCTTTCGAATGTTTCACATGAACTCCTTTCTCATGACTTAGATGAACAATATTAGGGTTTGAATCAATTTTAATCATAAGTTTCGGTTTTGATCTTTGTTCTCTCATTCCATTCGTATTTTTATGTTTTTGCATTTTAATTGTTTTGTTAACCTAGTTTTATTTTCGAAAAACCAAAAACAAAATCCCCCCTTTTCGTGTAAATTGTTTATAGTTGTGAATATATTTGTGAATATTATACTTTGTTTTAATTTTAATTGTTTAATTGTTTGACAATGACAGGTGTACCCTCAATCCCCGGAATAGAACGATCCCTATTTGCTTATACTACTAACGATATTTCAGGGTTAAATTGCGCGCTTACTTTAAGCGGTATCAATTAGTCCTGGTGGCTTTCGCTTCCACCCACTTAGAAACATAATCAACAGCCAAGAGAATATAAAGAAAACCATTAGATGAAGGAAAAGGTCCCATAAAATCAATACCCCATATATCAAAAATTTCGACAACAACTATAGAATTCAAAGGCATTTGATCTTTAGGTCCTAAATTACCGGTTCTTTGGCATCTATCACATGTCATACAAAATTCATATGCATCTTTAAACAAAGTAGGCCAATAAAAACCACATTCCAACACCTTCCTAGCAGTTCTATCAGAGCCAAAGTGACCACCACATTGTCTAGAATGGCAAAACTCAAGTATAGCTTTTTGTTCAGTATTAGGCGCACATCTCCTTATCAATTGATCAGAACCATATTTCCACAAGTAAGGATCATCCCAAACATATTGCCTAGCTAAATTCTTAAGTCTAGCACGTTGAGCACTTAGCATATTACTAGGAAACGTTTTAGACACCAAGTAGTTAACAATATCAGCATACCAAGGTTCACTTACCTGGATTCCGAAGAGTTGTTCATCCGGAAACATCTCCACTATAGGTATGGCGTCCTCCTCACTCACTAGTCTGCTCAAGTGGTCTGCCACAACGTTGTCAGAGCCCTTCTTGTCTGATAGGAGCATTTTAATGCGACGTTTTAACTGCATTTCCTTACATTTCTTGCGTCATTTCCTTAGTAAAACTCTGTTTAGGAAAGTTTCCATTCTTTGATTGGGAAAGTTCCTATTTGTAGAAAGTTTCCATTTTTCTTAGTTTCTATTTTCCATTTTTAGAAAGTTTCTATTCTTGTAGTTTTCATTTCTCATTTCTGGCAAGTTTCTATTTTTCATTTTTAGTAACTTTCTATTTTTCATTTTTAGTAAGTTTCTATTTTTCAAATTAGGAAAGTTTCTATTTCTCATACTAGTTTCTATTTTCAGGACCTCCGAGCTAAAAAGTGGAAATGAACGCACTAATGGAAAGAGGAGCCTGCGAACATCAAGACGAACAAATATGAGAGATAACGGTCCACACATTCGAGCAGAAATGAAGAAACAAGCTTTCCTAGTGCAACCAGGAAACCCTGCGAAATGGAGGAGAGCTTACCAATGAAGTTTCCAACGCAACTATGAAAAGAAATGAAGAAAATGAAGTGTTTTGCGTTGGAAAATAAGAAGGCTTGAAGATGAAGCGACGAAGCCCAAGAGCACTTTGAATTTTCGGCAAAATGGATCATGGCCCATCATGGCCCAAGAGATTAGGGTTTGTGACGCATGAAGAAACCCTAGGAGAGTTTTGCCGTCCAAAATGAAGAGAGAAACAAGGAGTTGGCGTCCAAAAATCAGAAATTAAAAGGAGATATTCTAGGGAGATTTTCTAGGGCTATTTTTATGGAAATACATCAAGAGATAAACCCTAGAAGATCTTTTGCCGTCCAAGCCAAGAGGAAAAGAAGGAATTGCCGTGATATTCATGAAGAAACCCTAGAGAATTCGGCAAGGAGAGATTCTAGGGGAGAGTTTTAAGGAAAGCCAAAGTGTGGAGACCAAGAAACGGCCAAAAAGGAGTCTAGGTTCGTTCCCTATATTCTCTAAGGAAGTTTGGCCGAAATTGAACTACAAAATCAGAATATATCTTTATATATTTCGGCCAAAAATATTAGGGAATTAAAATGGAGTTTTGTGATTGGTTGAACCATGTCATAGGGCTTATTTGGCAAGCTATTATTGGAGGAAATTATGTGGCATTTTCAGATTAATTCCTTGGGATATTTAGAGGTTTACACGGCTTGGAAAGCAAGGAGGCGTCCACTATATATTCTCACACATTCTCAACGTCAAGGGTTCCTTTCCTTTGTGTTTTACAACTTTAGAAAAAATTCAGAAAAGCTCTCTAGCCTAGCCGTGCTCTTCTCCATCCTCTAAGGCAACCACGAAGTGCAAGCAAGGCCAAGGAAGAAGAAGACAAGCCGTGAACACCATCCATCCTCCACCTTGAAGATTGCTTTCGAAATTCAAGAGATCACATCACCTTTTCGTTCATCACCATCTCCATCTCTTGGTGTAATTCGATTCTTCCTTGTAACTTTGTTTGTATTTTCGTTGGTTATGCCTTAGTTGACACATATGTTTGAACAAGTATGGTTTTCTGAAATTTTATGATTAATAGTTAATTTTCAGATTCATACTTTGCGAATTATGGTTGCTTATGTGTGAGTGTTTGATTAAATTTGCATGATAGAAATCTTTTGTATGTTAATCTTAAAGGGTTCGAAACTTTTAGGGTTTTTATATAATTGGTGCTACGAATTTAAGAACATGAATCAACTTTTTGGTTTTGTGTTCTTGAATCAATAAGTAGTAAAGGTTTTGTACAAAAACCGAATTTAATCAAAGAAGATTGCAATTAGGTGGACTTTTTCATACTAAGTTGCACATTTGAATTGATAGCCTTTCTAGATGCTTAATGCGTTAAACATGTATGATTGACTAGCTTTCTAGGGCTTGAATGCATGTTTGATAGGATTAGTCTATGTGCTTTCACTTAGATTAATTAGCGTTGAAAGTAAAATATGGGAAATTGTTTGCTTTGAACGTTTCACATGATCAATTCCTCTTGCATGACTATGATGAACAATGATGAACTTGAATCAACTTTAATCATGGGTTTCGATTTGATCTTTGTTCTTGCATTCCATTTATATTTTTTATGTTTTAGCATTTTAATTATTTTGTTAACTTAGTTTAATTTTCAGAAAAAAAAACCAAAATCAAAAACCCCCTTTTTATTCGTAAATAATGTGCATGTGTGTAAATATTATACTTTGTTTTAATTTTAATTGTTTAATTGTTTGACAATGACAGGTGTACCCTCAATCCCCGGAATAGAACGATCCCTATTTGCTTATACTACTAACGATATTTCAGGGTTAAATTATGCGCTTGCTTTGAGCACATCAATTTTTGGCGCCGTTGCCGGGGATTGAAAAATCATTTGTCATATTGTGAATATATTGTTTTGTTTATATTGTTATCGTAAAAAAAAAAAAGAAAAAAAAAAAAAAATTTCGGAAAAAGCACTTGTTTATATTTGAACGAAATTTAGTTAGTTAATTACTTAGTTAATTAATTATTTAGGTTGTTATTTATATTGTTGAATACTAGTTTAATTGTGAGTTGTAAATTAAAGAAGGAATAGGTGAAGTCGTGTTTATTAATATTGGCCTAAACCCCTTATTGGTACCTAGTTCAGGTCCCTTAAGGTTGAGGGCGGCCTTTATTAACATTCATTGAACTGTCTAACACACTTAGGACCTTTTACATCCTAGTAAGAATATCCTATGTGAGATGGTGTCTAGGCTGGGGACAACGTTCATGACGGGTTCTGGATTCAGAAGTGCTACAAATGGGCGTAAACCTCAATGAGGGAGTAGCCTATGCCAAAATGGATCCTACCTCTTGTGTTCGCCCTCCCCTACCTGGCCATTTCAGTAAGGTTGCCCAACGGATGTAGGAGGGACTTTGTGTCTAGACGATTATACTTGGGCCGCACGTCCACTTGATTTACCGCTTGGAATTAAATTTGATATCAATAGTATTTATAACAAAAAGAAAATGTAAGAAATTGTTGTGGCACTTAAGGTATATTGGATTAAACATAATCTTGGAAGGGTAGCTGTTTCAGCCCCATTGCACAACGAGATTCCCTGTTCCCGTACCTAAGTGTTGAAAATAATTGTAAATAAAAGATTCAAAAAAAAAAAAAAAAAAAAAAAAAAAAAAAAAAAAAAAAAAAAAAAAAAAATTGTGAATAGTGAATAGTGACGTTTTGTATTTGTTTGGTTTGAAAGTTTTGTCTAATTTTACTTGTAAAGAAGAGGAAAACAATGAAAATTGAATTATGAATATTGTTAATTATTTAATTGTTGTGAGTGTGTAAAATCGTATGAGTAGACAAGGGCCCTTTTGTTAATATTGGCCTTAACCCTTCATTGGTACCCTTCTAAGGTCTTATGAGGTTGAGGGCGGCCTTTATTAGCATTAGGAGAACAGTCTAACACATGAGTACTTTCCAAACTGAGTAAGGGGCATTACAGATGGTGTCTTAGGTTGAGACCCTGGGTGATGGGTTCAATTGGATCTCAGAGATACTATAGACTGTGCGTAAACCACAATGTGGAAGTAGCCAATAGGGGCGTAAACCTCAATGAGGGAGTAGCCTCCGTAGTATCACCAAAATGAGTCCTCCCTCTCACTTACCTCTTAATCTGGCTATCTGGCCTTCTGAAACCACGGAAAGAGACTTATGTCTAGGCGACTATCCCTATATCGTAGCTCACCAATAGTAGTGGTTTCTATTGGGCTCGACTTACAACTTGGAATCAATTGAGTTATTAACGATGTTTATAAGTTCTAAAAAAATAGTAATAAAATACTTGTACATACCCTTCACATGTAAAGTGTTTTGTTTTTACTTCTCTTACTTGTACAAAGTGTAAGTCTCTTTTGTTGCATTGTGAATAGTGACGTTTTTGTATGAAAATATTAACTTGTATTTTGTTTGTTTTCGTAAGTTACTCACTTCTGTACATCTTAATGTTGTTCAGGAATTCCATGAATGTCCGAGTCCTCTAAACTCCCTACCATACGAGAGATTGAAGAAAGGCTCGCTCGTTTGAAAAATCCTCCTACACTTGAGTACAGAAGACCTTCTTCCTTGCAATTCAAAGAGTACAAGTTTAACGAGCAAGGGAAAAGAATCTTAGATCCTTCAGAGGAATCCACATCACCTACACCAACTCCATCTCCACCACTTTCACCATCACCTTTGATTTCGCCTAACTTACCATCACCACAAATTACTTCCCCTCTTTCACCTTCACCACCACCTACACCACCACCTGAAGAAGTTCAAGAAGAGAGAATGGCATCCATTAGGGAACTATCCACAGCAACAGTTGAGGGAGGACCCCCTATAGGTATTGTGTACCCTGCCCCTGCTGCAGGAAGGAATGCAGAGTTTGAGCTGAAGAGTGGATTATTGCACCAACTCCCTAAGTTTCATGGGCTTCCTATGGAGGACGCCAACAAGCATCTTAGGGCATTTCAGGTTGTGTGTTCTAATATGCAACCACAAGGAGCAGATGAGAACATTCTAAGGATGAAAGCATTTCCATTTTCCTTAGCTGACAGAGCCAAAGATTGGCTATATGAGATTCCTGCTGGACGTATCACCTCTTGGGACACTATGAGGAAGGCCTTCTTGGAAAGATACTTCCCAGCTTCCAAGGTCATCACACTCAGGAAGAAGCTTAGTGGAATTGAACAAGCTCCAGATGAATCCTATTCTGCCTATTATGAGAGGTTCAATTCCTTACTTGCTCAATGTCCTCAACATCAGATGAAGGATGAGACCCTACTGACATGCTTCTATGAGGGACTCTTACCCTTAGAGAGGCAAATGCTTGATGCTGCAGCTGGAGGAGCTTTTGTGGACAAGTCGCCTGCAGAGGGAAAGGAACTTATTGAGAATCGTGCCCTCAACAGTCAACAATACGAGGGTGTAGGGCACTCCATTCGAAAGGTACATGAAGTGGGTAGGAACAATGCCATTGAGGATCAACTGAATAAGCTCACCTTGCTCATGAACCAAGTCATAAGTTCCAAAGGACCTAGTGCATCCATAGCTTGTGGGGTATGCTCTATGCAAGGGCATGTTACTGATCAATGCCCTCAACTCAATGAAAATGGAGGATGGGAATCTGCCAATGCTATTGGAGGATACCAAGGGGGATTTCAAGGAGGATATCAGGGAGGACCTCAACGTCCTAGACATGACCCTTATTCCAATACTTATAACCCAGGATGGAGGGACCATCCCAACTTCAAGTGGACCAACAATGACAATGTTCAGAATCCTCTTGGTGGTAACTTTCAACGTCCTCAAGGGCCTACCTTTCAACGTCCTCAAGCTCCTTACATGCCTCCTCCTCAACAGAACTCTGGGAATTCCAATTCCCATTATGATAAGACGTTGGAAGCCTTGACTGCTTCTACACAAGCCTTGACAAACTCTACTCAGGCTTTGATCCAAGGACAACAGACCCATACTAAGGACATTGCAGAACTCAAGAAGCAGATGGGCCAAGTTGTGGATTTCATGAGCAAGATTCATGAGAATGGGAAGCTCCCTAGTGTCACAATACCTAATCCTAAGGGTAATGTGGAGAATGCATCAGTTGTGACTACAAGGAGTGGAAGGCCATTTGTGGATCAACCCAAGCCACCCAAGAAAGCCCAAGTAAGCATAGAGATTGAGGAAGACCATGAACCCACAAAGTTGGGTATTGAAAAGGACCCTGCAACGTCCAAGGAAGAAGTCAAGGCGTCCTCACCACAAAAGGCCAAACCGGATATTCAAGGTATTAATTCTAACTTATCCAATTCGGTTATCACTAACCCTTCGTCTTCTTGCATGCCCTTTCCACGCAGATTTGCTAAATCCAAGAAGGATGAAAGTGACCAAGCTATCTTGGAAACTTTCAAGAAGGTACAAGTAAACTTACCCCTCCTAGAGGCCATCAAGCAAGTCCCTAAGTATGCCAAGTTCCTTAAAGAGCTTTGCACTACTAGGAGAGTGAACCGTGAAAAGGAGGTGGTAAAGGTAAGTGAGAACGTTTCTGCCTTGATTCAGAGGAAGATTCCTCCAAAGTGTAAGGATCCTGGAAGCTTTACTATTCCATGTACTATTGGTAACTCCAGATTTAAGAATGCCATGCTAGATCTAGGTGCATCTGTTAATGTTATGCCCTACTCTGTTTATGAAACCCTAGGTCTAGGGGAACTTAAATCTGATAATGTTATCATTCAGTTAGCTGACAGATCCAATGCATACCCTAGAGGTTTGTTGGAGGATGTGCTTGTGCAGGTTAACCATCTTATCTTCCCAGCTGATTTTTATGTGTTAGAAATGGAGGACTCCCCTGTGAGTTCCACTCCTTTGCTTTTGGGACGTCCTTTCTTAAGGACAGCTAGGACAAAGATAGATGTGTATGCAGGTTCTCTCACCATGGAGTTTGATGGTGACGTTATTGGCTTCAACATTTTTGAAGCCATGAGGTATCCTCTTGATATAAATGACTGTTATTCTATTGATATTTTGGATGACCTTGCCCAGAAAATGTTTGAGGCCATGAATGAGGATACCCTAGCCACAACCCTCGAACAAGGAGTAGGGTACACAAAAGGTGGTGCCATTATCTCAAAGGAGGAATTGAAGGACACTTGTGAAGGAAAGATAATTGAAAACGTCTCCTTCCTTGAAGCATCCCCTTATGTAGGTAAGTCTAATTCTCCTTTGTCCATTCAGTTATCTACTAACAAGACTTTACCTTCAGTGGTCCAGGCCCCAGAACTTGAGCTTAAACCTCTTCCAGACCATTTGAAGTATGTCTACTTAGGAGACAAGGAGACCTTACCAGTGATAGTGTCCTCTGCGCTTACGACTCCACAAGAAGAGAAGTTGGTGGAGATGCTGAAACAACACAAGACCGCCATAGGATGGACATTGGCGGACATCAAGGGAATTAGCCCTACAACTTGCGTCCATAGGATACTTCTAGAGGAGGGGTCTAAACCCACTAGAGAGGCTCAACGTCGTCTCAACCCTCCAATGATGGAAGTTGTGAAGAAGGAGGTTATCAAACTCCTAGATTGTGGGGTGATCTACCCCATTTCAGACTCCAAGTGGGTCTCTCCAGTTCAGGTTGTGCCCAAGAAATCTGGGGTAACTGTGGTGAAGAATGCTGAGAACGAACTGGTGCCCCAAAGGACAGTCACAGGTCACCGAGTGTGCATTGATTATAGGAAGCTCAACGCAACAACAAGGAAAGATCACTTTCCTCTTCCATTCATTGATCAGATGCTTGAGCGCCTAGCTGGACATGACTACTACTGCTTCTTGGATGGCTACTCAGGCTACAATCAGATTGCCATAGCCAATGAAGATCAAGAGAAGACAACCTTCACTTGCCCCTTTGGGACGTTTGCCTATAGACGTATGCCCTTTGGCCTTTGCAACGCTCCAGGTACCTTTCAGAGGTGTATGGTAAGTATCTTTTCAGATTATATTGAGAAAATCATAGAGGTATTTATGGATGACTTTTCAGTCTTTGGAAAGAATTTTGATGATTGTCTTAATAATCTGGAAATAATTCTCAAACGTTGCATGGAAACTAACCTTGTACTTAATTGGGAGAAATGCCATTTTATGGTTAAGCAAGGAATAGTTTTAGGACATATTGTCTCTGCTAGGGGAATAGAGGTCGATAAGGCCAAGGTTGACATTGTGCGTTACTTACCCTCTCCCACTTCTGTGAGAGAGATTCGTTCTTTCCTTGGCCATGCAGGTTTTTATAGGAGGTTTATTAAGGACTTCTCCAAGATTTCGAGACCTCTATGTCAACTGCTCCAGAAGGATGTGCCCTTTCACTTTGACAAGGAATGTCAAGCTGCTTTTGACAAGCTTAAGGAGTTGTTGACGTCAGCCCCCATCATGCTACCTCCAGATTGGTCCTTGCCCTTTGAGTTGATGTGTGATGCCTCTGACTATGCAGTTGGAGCTGTTTTGGGGCAAAGGAAGGACAAACGACCCTATGCCATCTATTACGCCTCAAGGACTCTAAATGATGCCCAAATGAATTATTCCACTACAGAGAAGGAGCTCCTTGCAGTTGTCTTTGCCCTTGAAAAGTTTCGTTCCTACTTACTTGGTACCAAGGTAATTATTTATACTGACCATGCAGCTTTGAAGTACTTGATGACCAAGAAGGAGGCGAAACCAAGACTTATCAGATGGATCCTACTCTTACAAGAGTTTGACGTTGAAATCAAGGACAAGAAGGGTAGTGAAAACGTGGTAGCTGACCACTTGAGTCGTTTGGTACATGCAGAAGACCCTCTCCCTCTGGTGGAGACGTTTCCAGATGAGCAGCTTTTTGGACTTCAGGTAAGTGAACCATGGTATGCTGATATTGTGAACTATATTGTTTCTAGGAAGATTCCTGATACCATGTCACGTGCTCATAGAGATAGGCTTAAGAAAACTGTTAAGCAATATGTTTGGGATGAACCTTATTTGTGGAAATATTGCTCTGATCAACTGATTAGGAGATGTGTGCCTGAACATGAACATAATGCCATACTTTCGTTTTGCCATTCTAAAGCATGTGGGGGTCACTTTGGGTCTAAAAAGACTGCTTTTAAGGTGTTAGAGTCTGGGTTCTTTTGGCCAACGTTATTTAAGGATGCACATGCATATTGTTTAACTTGTGATAGATGCCAACGAACCGGAAATCTAAGTTCTAGAGATCAAATGCCATTGTCCAATATCATAACTGTTGAAATATTTGATGTCTGGGGCATAGATTTCATGGGACCTTTCCCTTCATCTTTTGGGTTTCTATATATCTTACTTGCAGTGGACTATGTTTCCAAATGGGTGGAAGCAAAGGCCACTAGAACTAATGACTCTAAGGTTGTTGCAGATTTTATCAAGTCTAACATCTTTAGCAGGTTTGGAATGCCTAGAGTTCTCATTAGTGATGGTGGATCCCATTTTTGCAATCGGACGATTGAGGCCTTGTTGAAGAAATATGATGTTACACATAAGGTTTCTACACCTTATCACCCCCAAACTAGTGGGCAGGCTGAGGTCTCAAATCGTCAGATCAAGGGGATATTGGAAAAGACTGTGAACCCCAACAGGAAGGATTGGTCCCTCCGCTTGGAGGATGCTTTGTGGGCCTACAGAACTGCATACAAGACTCCCATAGGTATGTCCCCATATCGTATTGTCTATGGCAAACCTTGCCATTTACCTGTGGAGTTAGAGCACAAAGCTTGGTGGGCTGTGAAGCAGTTTAACATGGATATTGATGAAGCTGGGCTTCATAGGAAGCTGCAGTTGCAAGAGTTAGAGGAGATTAGGAATGATGCTTTCGAAAGTGCCAACATCTATAAAGAAAAGACTAAGGCATTCCATGATAAAATGATTCGAAGGAAGACTTTTGTTGTGGGTCAAAAAGTTCTTCTCTTCCATTCTCGTCTAAAACTCTTCCCAGGTAAACTTCGTTCTCGTTGGATTGGACCTTTTGTTATCACTAATGTGTTTTCTCATGGAGCTGTGCAGATAAAGAGTGAACAAACAGGTAACGAGTTCAAAGTGAATGGCCATCGCTTGAAGCCTTACTATGAGGCCTTTGTGGAACACGAAGTGGAGGAAGTACCCCTCCAAAACGTTCCACCTCTTGAGGATTAAATGGAGGTACAAGTCTAGGCTGAAAGACTATAAACATTAAGCGCTGCTTGGGAGGCAACCCAATTCAGAAGTAGCTGTGGAGGAGCCTTCAACGCAGATTTGCTCTTTTTCCTCCCTACTTCTTTATTTTATGCTTTTTGTTTGTCTTTGAACTTTATTTTCGTAAATTCCATCTCTATATGCTTAAGTGTTTCATTGCATGCTTATAATTGCTTACATTGAGGACAATGCAATATTTAAGTGTGGGGGAAGGGATTTACATTTTTGTCTTTTATTTTGAGTCATATATATTGAAAAATACAAAAAAATCGAAAAATGTCATAAAAATAAAAAAAAAAAATTTTTTGCTTTTGTTTTTGTTTTGAGTCTATAGGATGCCCTTTCAACTGTCTAGGATGATTCTATATCTCTGAAATCATGACTAAAAGAGGATCACAACATAGAGATGATTTTTAACATGGTATTCTTTGGTTAATTGAGATATATGAAAAATGTATGCATGTGTAGTGGATATGGATCTCGTGACCTTGGTACAGAATATGAGCATGTTAGGATGAGTTTTGATTCATAAAACCCATGTGAGATATTTGAGCCATGTTCCTTTTTCTTGGAGTGAAAATGAAAATATATTCTTAATTTCTTGGCGATGTTTTGATGATCTCATTATTCTTTCATCTTGATTGACTGCTTGCCATAGATTAAGTTTAATGGACTAGAGATGCTAGAATTCGCTCTTGTGCTTGTTGAGACGTAATATCAATACATGGCCCTGATTCTGGAAGGGATAGAGGTTCTCTAGGAATTACCACCATTGCCATATAAACTTGTGTCCCTATTTGTGCCCGTCGTGGGACCCCCCTAGATAAGCCCCTTTGAGCCTACATTAAGCCTTTTCGTTCATCACTTTAAAATCCTTAACCATGAAGCTTAGTATAGTTACAACTCTACCCTTTGTTCTAAGAACTTAGTAGAGCTAACTTTTGAGACATATTACATGGGTTTGGTGTTAAAGATGAAGATTGAGAAGAGGTGAAAGTTCAAGTGTGGGGGTAGACTTGTCCATGAAAAGAAAAAAATATGAGAAAGCCGTAAAAAAAAAAAAAAAAAAAAATGAAAAGAAAGAAAAAATATATACGGCTAAAAAGAAATAAAAAGAAAGAAATGTTTATGGATTTTAGTCCCCCATACTTAGTGATTTCGGAGTTTACTTTAAATTGAAGGCCCACTACAGAAAAATTTGGCCTTTGTCCATTTCACTAGGGTCAAGGGAAGTTTACATTGAAGATTGGGCCCAACATGAAGACATTTGGCCCTTTTATGTGACCTATATGGGGAAGTGACGTTTTTGCAATGCCTTGGTGGAATTTCGAGATCTCTACATTCATATGAGCTCTACTAGGTTTTTAGGACACTTTGATAAATCCTTACCTTTCGTTTCTTTAAACCTTGAGCCTGAGCCCCATTACAATCCTTGAGAGAGAGGACCTTCTTGATCCTTAAGATGGGACAGCCCTTGATGTGGAGATGAGTTACAAGAGTTGAACCTATGGCAGTCCATTCGTGCAAGTAGTTGATATCCTTCATGAGATCTTTAAAAGAATATTTATGTGCTTTCGTTTCTTTATATGTGATACACTTGTTTATCTTTCACATATACTTGAGTGAATAAGCTTTTAAGCATTGCCATGATCTGAGAAAAGAAAGAGGGATATACTTGTGAGATTTGAATCATACTTGTCTGAAGCATGCTAAGCTTAAACCCATCACCATTGTTACAACCAAGTCCTACTTGTGTATGTGTGGATTATATGTTTTAATTAATTCTCGAATGCCTAAACATTGATTCTTGGTGAAGTGCTAATCTTGGTGTGGTGAAAGTAAGAGATTGCTGAGACAAAAAGTTGAAGGGCAATAGAGTCTTTGTTTGTTTGAGTCTTTAATTTTCGTTGAGTCTTAGTGTGTGTCTTTGTTTGATTTTGCTAAGGGACTAGCAAAAGCTAAGTGTGGGGGAATTTGATAGGAGCATTTTAATGCGACGTTTTAACTGCATTTCCTTACATTTCTTGCGTCATTTCCTTAGTAAAACTCTGTTTAGGAAAGTTTCCATTCTTTGATTGGGAAAGTTCCTATTTGTAGAAAGTTTCCATTTTTCTTAGTTTCTATTTTCCATTTTTAGAAAGTTTCTATTCTTGTAGTTTTCATTTCTCATTTCTGGCAAGTTTCTATTTTTCATTTTTAGTAACTTTCTATTTTTCATTTTTAGTAAGTTTCTATTTTTCAAATTAGGAAAGTTTCTATTTCTCATACTAGTTTCTATTTTCAGGACCTCCGAGCTAAAAAGTGGAAATGAACGCACTAATGGAAAGAGGAGCCTGCGAACATCAAGACGAACAAATATGAGAGATAACGGTCCACACATTCGAGCAGAAATGAAGAAACAAGCTTTCCTAGTGCAACCAGGAAACCCTGCGAAATGGAGGAGAGCTTACCAATGAAGTTTCCAACGCAACTATGAAAAGAAATGAAGAAAATGAAGTGTTTTGCGTTGGAAAATAAGAAGGCTTGAAGATGAAGCGACGAAGCCCAAGAGCACTTTGAATTTTCGGCAAAATGGATCATGGCCCATCATGGCCCAAGAGATTAGGGTTTGTGACGCATGAAGAAACCCTAGGAGAGTTTTGCCGTCCAAAATGAAGAGAGAAACAAGGAGTTGGCGTCCAAAAATCAGAAATTAAAAGGAGATATTCTAGGGAGATTTTCTAGGGCTATTTTTATGGAAATACATCAAGAGATAAACCCTAGAAGATCTTTTGCCGTCCAAGCCAAGAGGAAAAGAAGGAATTGCCGTGATATTCATGAAGAAACCCTAGAGAATTCGGCAAGGAGAGATTCTAGGGGAGAGTTTTAAGGAAAGCCAAAGTGTGGAGACCAAGAAACGGCCAAAAAGGAGTCTAGGTTCGTTCCCTATATTCTCTAAGGAAGTTTGGCCGAAATTGAACTACAAAATCAGAATATATCTTTATATATTTCGGCCAAAAATATTAGGGAATTAAAATGGAGTTTTGTGATTGGTTGAACCATGTCATAGGGCTTATTTGGCAAGCTATTATTGGAGGAAATTATGTGGCATTTTCAGATTAATTCCTTGGGATATTTAGAGGTTTACACGGCTTGGAAAGCAAGGAGGCGTCCACTATATATTCTCACACATTCTCAACGTCAAGGGTTCCTTTCCTTTGTGTTTTACAACTTTAGAAAAAATTCAGAAAAGCTCTCTAGCCTAGCCGTGCTCTTCTCCATCCTCTAAGGCAACCACGAAGTGCAAGCAAGGCCAAGGAAGAAGAAGACAAGCCGTGAACACCATCCATCCTCCACCTTGAAGATTGCTTTCGAAATTCAAGAGATCACATCACCTTTTCGTTCATCACCATCTCCATCTCTTGGTGTAATTCGATTCTTCCTTGTAACTTTGTTTGTATTTTCGTTGGTTATGCCTTAGTTGACACATATGTTTGAACAAGTATGGTTTTCTGAAATTTTATGATTAATAGTTAATTTTCAGATTCATACTTTGCGAATTATGGTTGCTTATGTGTGAGTGTTTGATTAAATTTGCATGATAGAAATCTTTTGTATGTTAATCTTAAAGGGTTCGAAACTTTTAGGGTTTTTATATAATTGGTGCTACGAATTTAAGAACATGAATCAACTTTTTGGTTTTGTGTTCTTGAATCAATAAGTAGTAAAGGTTTTGTACAAAAACCGAATTTAATCAAAGAAGATTGCAATTAGGTGGACTTTTTCATACTAAGTTGCACATTTGAATTGATAGCCTTTCTAGATGCTTAATGCGTTAAACATGTATGATTGACTAGCTTTCTAGGGCTTGAATGCATGTTTGATAGGATTAGTCTATGTGCTTTCACTTAGATTAATTAGCGTTGAAAGTAAAATATGGGAAATTGTTTGCTTTGAACGTTTCACATGATCAATTCCTCTTGCATGACTATGATGAACAATGATGAACTTGAATCAACTTTAATCATGGGTTTCGATTTGATCTTTGTTCTTGCATTCCATTTATATTTTTTATGTTTTAGCATTTTAATTATTTTGTTAACTTAGTTTAATTTTCAGAAAAAAAAACCAAAATCAAAAACCCCCTTTTTATTCGTAAATAATGTGCATGTGTGTAAATATTATACTTTGTTTTAATTTTAATTGTTTAATTGTTTGACAATGACAGGTGTACCCTCAATCCCCGGAATAGAACGATCCCTATTTGCTTATACTACTAACGATATTTCAGGGTTAAATTATGCGCTTGCTTTGAGCACATCATTGTCCTTGATCTCCACATCAAACTCTTGAAGCAAGAGTATCCAACGAATTAGCCTTGGTTTTGCCTCCTTCTTTGACATTAGGTACCTTAAAGCTGCATGATCAGAATAAATAATAACTTTAGTACCTAATAAATAAGATCGAAATTTTTCTAAGGCAAAAACAACAGCTAAAAGTTCTTTTTCAGTTGTAGAGTAATTGAGTTGAGCATCATTGAGTGTCCTTGACGCATAGTAGATGGCATAAGGCTTCTTGTCCTTCCTTTGGCCTAGCACGGCCCCAATAGCATAGTCTGAGGCGTCACACATGATCTCAAAGGGAAGAGACCAATCTGGAGGAAGCATGATGGGAGCAGACGTCAGAAGCTTCTTTAAAGCATTGAATGCATCCTTGCAATCCTCCTTGAACTCAAACGCCACTTCCTTTTGGAGAAGACGACATAGAGGCCTAGAAATCTTGGAGAAGTCCTTGATGAAGCGCCTGTAGAAACCTGCATGTCCAAGAAAAGAGCGGACCTCCCTCACACTTGTGGGGTATGGTAAGTACTTAACAAGATCTACTTTAGCTTTATCAACTTCTATTCCACGTTTTGAAACAATATGCCCTAAGACTATTCCTTGTTTCACCATAAAGTGACACTTTTCCCAATTAAGCACAAGATTAGTCTCTTCACAACGCCTAAGTATTAATTCTAAGTTATTTAAGCAATCATCAAAGTTTTTTCCAAAAACCGAAAAGTCATCCATAAACACTTCAATGATTTTCTCAATAAAATCAGAAAATATACTTACCATGCACCTTTGAAACGTACCTGGAGCATTGCAAAGTCCGAAGGGCATCCTTCTGTAGGCAAACGTCCCAAATGGACATGTGAATGTCGTTTTCTCTTGATCCTCATTAGCAATGGCGATTTGGTTGTACCCAGAATACCCATCCAAGAAGCAATAGAACTCATGGCCAGCTAACCTTTCAAGCATCTGATCAATGAATGGCAAGGGGAAGTGATCCTTCCTAGTAGTGGCGTTGAGCTTCCTATAGTCTATGCAAACTCTATGTCCAGTCACAGTCCTCTGAGGCACTAACTCATTCTCTGCATTCTTCACAACAGTGATCCCAGACTTCTTTGGCACAACTTGAACTGGTGAAACCCACTTGGAGTCTGAGATAGGGTAAATGACGCCACAATCAAGGAGTTTGATGACCTCCTTCTTCACAACCTCCATCATAGGTGGATTCAAGCGTCTCTGAGCTTCCCTAGTTGGCTTAGCTCCCTCCTCAAGCAAAATTCGATGCACACAAGTGGTAGGGCTAATTCCTCTGATATCCGCTAAAGTCCAACCAATTGCAGACTTGTGTTCTTTAAGCATCTCCACTAATCTATCCTCTTGAGTAGACGTTAATGATGAAGAAATGATCACAGGTAACGTCTCCTTGTCTCCCAAGTAGGCATACTTCAAGTGATCCGGTAATTGCTTAAGTTCTAGAGTAGGTGCCTGAATCACTGAAGGTAAAGGTTTATTAGTAGATGGGGAGATAAACAAAGAAGGACTTGACCTACTCACAAAGGGTGTTGCCTCAAGGGAGGCAACGTTTTCAAGGTGAATTTTCCCATAAGAAACCGTGAGCTCCTCCATAGGTATGGTGGCGCCATTCTCCATGTAGCCAACGCCATTTGCAATGGTAGAATCCATGGCATCCTCGTCCATAATCTCCATGAATTTCTGCGCAAGTTCATCAAGTATATCAATAGAGAAACATGATGAAAAATCAACCAAAGGATACCTCATTGCTTCAAAGATGTTGAAGCCAACAATTTCACCATCGAACTCCATTGTTAATGAGCCAGAATAAACATCAATTTTTGTCCTGGCCGTCCTCATGAAGGGGCGGCCTAGTAACAATGGCGTTCCACTCTTGGGGGACTCCTCCATCTCAAGGACATAGAAGTCAGCTGGAAAGATTAGCTCACCAACCTGCACAAGTACATCTTCAACTAACCCCTTAGGGTATGCATTAGATCGATCTGCCAATTGAATAATAACATTATCATGTTTAAGTTCACCTAGACCTAGAGATGCATAAACAGAATATGGCATAACATTTATAGAAGCACCCAAGTCTAGCATGGCATTTTCGAATCTAGTAGTTCCAATGACACAAGGGACAGAAAAACTCCCTGGATCCTTACACTTTTCTGGCATTCTGCGTTGAAGCACAGCTGAGACATTCTCACTTACCTTCACCACTTCTTTTTCACGGTTTTGTCTCCTTGTGGTGCAAAGTTCCTTCAAGAATTTGGCATACTTAGGAATTTGCTTGATGGCCTCAAGGAGAGGGATGTTGATTTGCACCTTCTTAAAGGTTTCTAAGATGGCCTTTTCGGCCTCATCCTTCTTGGACTTAGCATATCTGCTTGGGAAGGGCAAAGGAGAAGAAGATGGATTAGCAATAACCGAATTGAAAGAGTTAGAAATATGTCCATGAATTTTCGGTTTTGCATTGGAAGGTGGAGACGTCATTTGAGCCTTTGACGTTGCAGGGTCCTCCTCCTCTTCTAATATTGACGTTGAGATCTTCTTGGGAGGCTTAGGGAGGTCTACAAGGGTCTTACCACTCCTTGTAGTGACGACTTTGGCTTGCTCAAAGTGAGGATTTGGGATGGTACCACTTGGTAGCTTTCCTTGCTCATGAAACTTACCCATAAACTCCACAACTTGACTCATTTGCTTCTTCATCTCATTGACATCCGTAGATATAGCATTGATTTGATTCCCATGATGAGTTTGACCTGCAATCAGAGCTTGAGTAGATTTAGTTAGAGTTCGGATCAATTCATCATTAGAAGAAGAAGAAGCATTTGAATTAAAATTTGAATTAAAAGGAGTAGGGTTAGGAGGTTGAGGCTTTTGATAAAAGCCTTGAGTACGTGGTTGGAACCCTTGAGGTGCATTTTGAACATTCTCATTGTCCTTCCAACGGAAATTAGGGTGGTCCCTCCATCCAGGATTGTAAGTATTCGAGAATGGATCATTCCTAGGACGTTGGAACCCTTGTTGAAAACCTATGGCGTTGACACCTTCTTGTCCTCCACTTTCCATGAGTTGAGGGCATTGGTCAGACACATGCCCTTGCATAGAACATACTCCACACACCATGACTTGTCCTTGTGCTCCCTGAGACACAAGAGAAGTAAGTTTGTTAATTTTCTCTTCCAATTGAGCTAAAGTACTTACCTCATGGACCTTTTCACGATTTGTGGTGGTAATTTTGGACCTAGAGTTCCCATATTGTTGTTGATTCAAGGCCCTATTCTCAATAAGGATCATTCCAGCTGCAGGCTCCTTGTCAACAAACGATCCACCAGAAGCTGCATCAAGCATGTCTCGTTCCAAGCTTGTGAGCCCATCATAAAAACAAGTGAGCAAGGTCTCAGTCTTCAAGCCATGTTGAGGGCATTGAGTGGTGAGAGACTTGAACCTCTCATAGTAATCTGCGTAGGACTCATCTTGCCCTTGTTGGATGCCACTTATCTTCTTCCTTAACATGATGATGCGAGATGTAGGAAAGTACTTCTCAAGAAACGCCTTCATCATGTCTCCCCAAGATGTAATTCGTCCACTAGGCAACTCGTAGAGCCACTGTTTTGCCTTGTCAGCCAACGAAAATGGGAAGGCCTTCAACTTCAAAATATGCTCATCAGCTCCTTGAGGCTTCATGCTAGTGCAGATGAACTGAAATTCCATCAAGTGGTTGTTGGGATCTTCCATAGGGAGTCCATGGAACGTAGGAAGACGATGAAGCAACCCAGACTTCAACTCAAAATCAGCTGTTAATCCCTCAGCTGCAGCAGGGTAGGTTATGCAGGTTGGCACTCCCCCAGGTGGGATGACGGATGTAGAGAGTTGCCTTATGGTGAGAGCCATTGGTGGTGGTGATGCGCTAAAAGCAAGCGCATAATTTAACCCTGAAATATCGTTAGTAGTATAAGCAAATAGGGATCGTTCTATTCCGGGGATTGAGGGTACACCTGTCATTGTCAAACAATTAAACAATTAAAATCAAAATAAAGTATAATATTCACACATATGCACATTATTTACGAATTAAAAGGGGGTTTTTGATTTTTGGTTTTTCTGAAATTAAAACTAAGTTAATAAAACAATTAAAATGCAAAAACATAAAATTATAAATGGAATGCAAGAACAAAGATCAAAATCGAAACATATGATTAAAATTAATCCAAGTTCATCATTGTTCATCATAGTCATGCAAGAGGAATTGATCATGTGAAACGTTCAAAGCAAACAATTTCCCATATTTTACTTTCAACGCTAATTAATCTAAGTGAAAGCACATAGACTAATCCTATCAAACATGCATTCAAGCCCTAGAAAGCTAGTCAATCATACATGTTTAACGCAATAAGCACCTAGAAAGGCTATCAATTCAAATGTGCAACTTAGTATGAAAAAGTCCACCTAATTGCAATCTTCTTTGATTAAATTCGGTTTTTGTACAAAACCTTTACTACTTATTGATTCAAGAACACAAAACCAAAAAGTGGATTCATGTTCTTAAATTCGTAGCACCAATTATATAAAAACCCTAGGTGTTTGCAACCACATAAGATTAAAATACAAAAGTTATCTATCATGCAAATTTAATCAAACACTCACACATAAGCAACCATAAATCGCAAAACATGAATCTGGAAATTAACAATTAATCATAGAATTTCAGAATTCGAAACTTGTTTAAACACATGTGTCAACTAGGGCAT
The DNA here is from genome assembly GCF_958449725.1 of Rosa rugosa. NCBI lineage: Eukaryota > Viridiplantae > Streptophyta > Magnoliopsida > Rosales > Rosaceae > Rosa > Rosa rugosa. Next base: position 24,181,941 of record NC_084823.1, read on the forward strand.
AACCAACGAAAATTACAAAGCAAAGGTTACAAGGAGAATCAGATTACACCAAGAGATGGAGATGGGATGAATGGTCTCTTGAATTTCGAAAGCAATCTTCAAGGATGGTGATGGATGATGTGCACGGCTTGTCCTCTTCTTCCTTGGCCTTGCTTGAACTTCGTGGTTGCCCTAGAGGATGGAGAAGAACACGGCTAGGCTAGAGAGAGTTTTCTGATTTTTTCTAAAGTTGTAAAACGCCAAAGTGGGGAACTCCTTGACGTTGAGAGAAGAGAGGAATATATATAGGGGACGGCAACTTGGTCTCCAAGGCCGTGTAAAACCCTAGAGAAACTCACGGCAAAGACTTGTTAACTCCACATAATTCCCTCCAATGAAATCTTGCCAAGTAAGCCCTATGATGTGTTCCAACCAATCACAAAATTCCAATATAAATTCCCTGAATATATTATTGCCGAAATATAGAGATATTTTCTGATTTTATTCACCAATTTCGGCAACAATATCTTTAGAGAAAATATTGGATGAATCTAGACTCCTTTTTGGCCGTTTCTTGGTCTCCACACTTTGGCTTTCCTTAAAACTCTCTAGGGTTTATCACTTTGCCGAAATCTCTAGGGTTTCTTCATGAATATCACGGCAACTTCCTCCTTTTCCTCTTGGCTTGGACGGCAATCTTCTAGGGTTTATCTCCAAGTATATTTCTTTCCATAAAAATAGCCCTAGAAAATCTCAACCGAAATCTTCATATATTTTCTGATTTTTCACGCCAACTTCCTTGTTTCTCTCATTGGTTTTCACGGCAAACATCTCTAGGTTTAGGGTTTTGCGTCACAAACCCTAATGTCATGGGCTTTGATGGGCCTTGGTCCAATTTGCCGAAAATCCATAGAGTTCTTGGGCCTTGTTGCTTCAACTTCAAGCCTTGTCACCTTCCAACGCAAAACACATTATTTTTTTCATTTCTTTTTCATAGTTGCGTTGGAAACTTGCTAGGGAAGCCTTCCTCCATTTCGCAGGGTTTCCTGGTTGGACTAGGAAAACTTCTTTTCTTCATTTCTGCTCATTTCTGTGGTCCAATGTTCTTCATTTTTGTTCCCCTAGGCGTTCGCAAGCTCCTCTTTCCATTCGTGCGTTCATTTCCACTTTTTAGCTCGGAGGTCCTGAAAATAGAAACTAGTAAGAAAAATAGAAACTTACCTAAAATGAAAAATAGCAACTTTCCTAAACTGAAAATGGGAAACTTTCTAAAAATGAAAAATAGAAACTACCGAAATTAGAAACTTACTAAAAATGATAAATAGAAACTACAAAAATAGAAACTTTCTACAAATAGGAACTTTCCCAATCAAAGAATGGAAACTTTCCCAAACAGGGATTTTTCAAGGAAATGGCGCAGAAAAGTGTAGGGAAATGCAGTTAAAACGTCGCATTAAAATGCTCCTATCAAATTCCCCCACACTTAGCTTTTGCTAGTCCCTTAGCAAAATCACACTAAGACACACACTAAGACTCAACGAAAATTAAAGACTCAGACAAACAAAGACTCTATTTCCCTTCAACTTTTTGTCTCAGCAATCTCTTACTTTCACAACACCAAGATTAGCACTCAACCAAGAATCAATGTGAAGCATTCGAGAGTTAATTAAAACATGTAATCCACACATACACAAGTAGGACTTGGTTGTAACAATGGTGATGGTTTCTGTTAAGCATGCTTCAGACAAGTTTGATTCAATTCCTCACAAGGTATATCCACTCTTTCTTCTCTCAGATCGTGGCAATGCTTAAAAGCTTATACACTCAAGTATATGTGAAAGATAGCAAGTATATCACATAATGCAAGAAACGAAAGCACAAGTATAATTTTTTTTTTTTTTAAAGATCTCATGAAGGATATCAACTACTTGCACGAATGGACTGCCATAGGTTCAACTCTTGTAACTCATCTCCACATCAAGGGCTGTCCCATCTTAAGGATCAAGAAGGTCCTCTCTCTCAAGGGTTGTAATGGGGCTCAGGCTCAAGGTTTAAAGAAACGAAAGGTAAGGATTTATCAAAGTGTCCTAAAACCTAGTAGAGCTCATATGAATGTAGAGATCTCGAAAATTCCACCAAGGCATTTCAAAAACGTCACCTCCCCATATAGGTCACATAAAAGGGCCAAATGTCTTCATGTTGGGCCCTTTCTTCAATGTAAACTTCCCTTGACTCTAGTGAAATGGACAAAGGCCAAATTTTTCTGTAGTGGGCCTTCAATTTAAAGCAGACTCCAAAATCACTAAGTATAAGGGACTTAATCCATAAACATTTCTTTCTTTTTATTTCTTTTTAGCCGTATATATTTTTTTTCTTTCTTTTCATTTTTTTTTTACGGCTTTTTCATACATTTTTCATTCATGGACAAGTTTACCCCCACACTTGAACCTTCACCTCTTCTTATTCTTCAATATTGACGTCAAATCTTCAAGTAAAATCTCAATTTAGCTCCACTAAGTCCTTAGGACAAAGGGTAGGGTTATAGCTATACTAAGGCTTAGGTTAAAGATTTTAAGGGTGATGAAAGAAAAGGTTTAACGTAGGCTCAAAGGGGTTTATCTAGGGGAGTCCCACGACGGGCACAATTAGGGACACAGGTTCATTTGGCAATGGTGGTAGTTCCTAAGGTGCCTCTATCCCTTCCAGAATCAGGGCCATGTATTGATATAACGTCTCAACAAGCACAAGAGTGAATTCTAGCATTCTCTAGTCCATCAAATTTAATCTATGGCAAGTAGTCAATCAAGATGAAAGAATAATGAGACCATCAAAACATCGCCAAGAAATTAAGAATATATTTTCATTTTCACTCCAAGAAAAAGGAACATGGTTCAATTATCTCACATGGGTTTATATGAATCAAAACTCATCTTAACATGCTTATATTCTGTACCAAGTTACGAGATCCATATCCACTACAAGGCATATATTTTTCATATATCTCAATTAACCAAAGAATACCATTTTAAATCATCTCAATTTTTGATCCTCTTTTAGTCATGATTTCAGAGATATAGAGTCATCCTAGACAGTTGAAAGGGCATCCTAAGACTCAAAACAAAAACAAAAGCAACGAAATTTTTTTTTATTTTTTTTTGACATTTTTCAATTTTTTTTTCGATTTTTTTGTATTTTTCAATATATATGACTCAAAACAAAAATGTAAATCCCTTCCCCCACACTTAAATATTGCATTGTCCTCAATGTAATCAATCATAAGCATGCAATGAAACACTTAAGCATATAGGGATGAAATTTACGAAAAGAAAGTTCAAAGAAAAACAAAAAGCATATAATAAAGAAGTAGGGAGGAAAAAGAGCAAATCTGCGTTGAAGGCTCCTCCACAGCTACTTCTGAATTGGGTTGCCTCCCAAGCAGCGCTTAATGTTTATAGTCTTTCAGCCTAGACTTGTACCTCCATTTAATCCTCAAGAGGTGGAACGTTTTGGAGGGGTACTTCCTCCACTTCGTGTTCCACAAACGCCTCATAGTAAGTTAGTAAATTGCAAAGTACAAGAAATACAAGTTAATATTATATACAAGAAAACGTCACTATTCACAAGGCAACAAAAGAGACTTACAAAGTTTGTACAAGTAAGAGAAGTATGAAACAAACCAATTTACAAGTGAAGGGTATGTACAAGTATTTTTTTTTTAGAACTTATAAACATAGTTAATAACTCAATTGATTCCAAGTTGTAAGTCGAGCCCAATAGAAACCACTACTATTGGTGAGCTACGATATAGGGATAGTCGCCTAGACATAAGTCTCTTTCCGTGGTTTCAGAAGGCCAGATAGCCAGATTAAGAGGTAAGTGAGAGGGAGGACTCATTTTGGTGATACTACGGAGGCTACTCCCTCATTGAGGTTTACGCCCCTATTGGCTACTTCCACATTGTGGTTTACGCACAGTCTATAGTATCTCTGAGATCCAATTTGAACCCATCACCCAGGGTCTCAACCTAAGACACCATCTGTAATGCCCCTTACTCAGTTTGGAAAGTACTCATGTGTAAGACTGTTCTCCAAATGCTAATAAAGGCCGCCCTCAACCTCATAAGACCTTAGAAAGGTACCAATGAAGGGTTAAGGCCAATATTAACAAAAGGACCCTTGTCTACTCATACGATTTTACACACTCACAACAATTAAATAATTAACAATATTCATAATTCAATTTTTTTTTACTTTTTCTTTCTTTTCCTTTACAAGTATATTAGACAAATTACACACAAAACTCTCACACAAAACACATGTACAAAACGTCACTATTCACAATTTTTTTTTTTTTTTTTTTTCCGATTTTTTTTTTTTTTTTTTTTTTTTTTTTTTTTTTAACAATTCTTTTATTTACAATTACTTTCAACACTTAGGTACGGGAACAGGGAATCTTGTTGTGCAATGGGACTGAAACAGCTACCCTTCCAAGATTATGTTTAATCCAATATACCTTAAGTGTCACAACATTTTCTTTACATTTTCTTTTGTTATAAATACTATTGATATCAAATTTAATTCCAAGCGGTAAATCAAGTGGACATGCGGCCCAAGTATAATCGTCTAGACACAAAGTCCCTCCTACATCCGTTGGGCAACCTTACTGAAATGGCCAGGTAGGGGAGGGCGAACACAAGAGGTAGGATTCATTTTGGCATAGGCTACTCCCTCATTGAGGTTTACGCCCATTTGTAGCACTTCTGAATCCAGAACCCGTCATGAACGTTGTCCCCAGCCTAGACACCATCTCACATAGGATATTCTTACTAGGATGTAAAAGGTCTTAAGTGTGTTAGACAGTTCAATGAATGTTAATAAAAGCCGCCCTCAACCTTAAGGGACCTGAACTAGGTACCAATAAGGGGTTTAGGCCAATATTAATAAACACGACTTCACCTATTCCTTCTTTAATTTACAACTAACAATTAAACTCGTGTTCAACAATAAAAATAACAACCTAAGTAATTAATTAACTAATTTTCGAGACTTACAAAATAATTAACAAGTAATATTTTTTTTTTTTTTTTTCTTTTTTTTTTTCGGTCAAAATATAAACAAAACAATTTAACAAAATAACAAATGATTTTTCAATCCCCGGCAACGGCGCCAAAAATTGATGCGCTAAAAGCAAGCGCATAATTTAACCCTGAAATATCGTTAGTAGTATAAGCAAATAGGGATCGTTCTATTCCGGGGATTGAGGGTACACCTGTCATTGTCAAACAATTAAACAATTAAAATCAAAATAAAGTATAATATTCACACATATGCACATTATTTACGAATTAAAAGGGGGTTTTTGATTTTTGGTTTTTCTGAAATTAAAACTAAGTTAATAAAACAATTAAAATGCAAAAACATAAAATTATAAATGGAATGCAAGAACAAAGATCAAAATCGAAACATATGATTAAAATTAATCCAAGTTCATCATTGTTCATCATAGTCATGCAAGAGGAATTGATCATGTGAAACGTTCAAAGCAAACAATTTCCCATATTTTACTTTCAACGCTAATTAATCTAAGTGAAAGCACATAGACTAATCCTATCAAACATGCATTCAAGCCCTAGAAAGCTAGTCAATCATACATGTTTAACGCAATAAGCACCTAGAAAGGCTATCAATTCAAATGTGCAACTTAGTATGAAAAAGTCCACCTAATTGCAATCTTCTTTGATTAAATTCGGTTTTTGTACAAAACCTTTACTACTTATTGATTCAAGAACACAAAACCAAAAAGTTGATTCATGTTCTTAAATTCGTAGCACCAATTATATAAAAACCCTAGGTGTTTGCAACCACATAAGATTAAAATACAAAAGTTATCTATCATGCAAATTTAATCAAACACTCACACATAAGCAACCATAAATCGCAAAACATGAATCTGGAAATTAACAATTAATCATAGAATTTCAGAATTCGAAACTTGTTCAAACACATGTGTCAACTAGGGCATAACCAACGAAAATTACAAAGCAAAGGTTACAAGGAGAATCGGATTACACCAAGAGATGGAGATGGGATGAATGGTCTCTTGAATTTCGAAAGCAATCTTCAAGGATGGTGATGGATGATGTGCACGGCTTGTCCTCTTCTTCCTTGGCCTTGCTTGAACTTCGTGGTTGCCCTAGAGGATGGAGAAGAACACGGCTAGGCTAGAGAGAGTTTTCTGATTTTTTCTAAAGTTGTAAAACGCCAAAGTGGGGAACTCCTTGACGTTGAGAGAAGAGAGGAATATATATAGGGGACGGCAACTTGGTCTCCAAGGCCGTGTAAAACCCTAGAGAAACTCACGGCAAAGACTTGTTAACTCCACATAATTCCCTCCAATGAAATCTTGCCAAGTAAGCCCTATGATGTGTTCCAACCAATCACAAAATTCCAATATAAATTCCCTGAATATATTATTGCCGAAATATAGAGATATTTTCTGATTTTATTCACCAATTTCGGCAACAATATCTTTAGAGAAAATATTGGATGAATCTAGACTCCTTTTTGGCCGTTTCTTGGTCTCCACACTTTGGCTTTCCTTAAAACTCTCTAGGGTTTATCACTTTGCCGAAATCTCTAGGGTTTCTTCATGAATATCACGGCAACTTCCTCCTTTTCCTCTTGGCTTGGACGGCAATCTTCTAGGGTTTATCTCCAAGTATATTTCTTTCCATAAAAATAGCCCTAGAAAATCTCAACCGAAATCTTCATATATTTTCTGATTTTTCACGCCAACTTCCTTGTTTCTCTCATTGGTTTTCACGGCAAACATCTCTAGGTTTAGGGTTTTGCGTCACAAACCCTAATGTCATGGGCTTTGATGGGCCTTGGTCCAATTTGCCGAAAATCCATAGAGTTCTTGGGCCTTGTTGCTTCAACTTCAAGCCTTGTCACCTTCCAACGCAAAACACATTATTTTTTTCATTTCTTTTTCATAGTTGCGTTGGAAACTTGCTAGGGAAGCCTTCCTCCATTTCGCAGGGTTTCCTGGTTGGACTAGGAAAACTTCTTTTCTTCATTTCTGCTCATTTCTGTGGTCCAATGTTCTTCATTTTTGTTCCCCTAGGCGTTCGCAAGCTCCTCTTTCCATTCGTGCGTTCATTTCCACTTTTTAGCTCGGAGGTCCTGAAAATAGAAACTAGTAAGAAAAATAGAAACTTACCTAAAATGAAAAATAGCAACTTTCCTAAACTGAAAATGGGAAACTTTCTAAAAATGAAAAATAGAAACTACCGAAATTAGAAACTTACTAAAAATGATAAATAGAAACTACAAAAATAGAAACTTTCTACAAATAGGAACTTTCCCAATCAAAGAATGGAAACTTTCCCAAACAGGGATTTTTCAAGGAAATGGCGCAGAAAAGTGTAGGGAAATGCAGTTAAAACGTCGCATTAAAATGCTCCTATCAGGTGGTGGTGGTAAAAGTAAAGGTAATGGAGCGTTGGGTGGTTCTTGATGTGGTGAATGTGGGGTATGTGGTGGTGATTGATCCGATGAAGTGGTTGAAGCTTCTAATCCTCCCTCTATTCTGTTCCCTTCACTATCCAATTCAAGCTCACGAATTTGAAGTGGAGTAGAGACTTGAACGTCAAAGATGTCCGAGTTCTGCTTTAGCCTTGCAATTCGTTCTTGAATGACGTGAAGGGGCGTTTTGGTGTACTTGGGTGGTTCAGACGATCCAGACATTCATTGATCTGTAGTAAAACAAAAGAATAAAGTTAGTAAGGTATAAACAAGACGTGGACCAAGGTATACACATTAAAACGTCACATATATGCAAGTACACACAAGGCCAACGAAAATTATATAGTGGTTAGTTACAATCTTTTACAGCTTTCGAAATAATCAACTTCAATAAGAGAATTGTAAGTCAAAGTTTAGACGTGCGGCCCAGAGATTCTAATGTTAATACAAGTCTCCCCTCCTTAATCTTTTGGTAACTCTTTTCACACAGAGCCAGGTAGTAGAGGAACGATTTTGGCGGAGCTCAGCTCACTTGATTGACAGGGGACGAGACCCTTTGTCAGCACTTCTCGTATCCAATCAACCTAGACACTCTATGCTACTAAGGTGCGCCTACTTGATAAAGGAGGTTGCTTGACAAGTATTAATAAAAGAACTCTCACCTATTCCGTTATGACTTACTTTCTTCTTACCAAAACCAATTTTCTCGAAAATTGTCTAAGTATATGATTTTAATAAAACATCATGGACTATTGTTTTGGACGTGCGGCCCAAGTCCTTGTCTTCACACATAGTTCTTCGCAAATCCGTTGGGCAACCTTACTGAAATGGCCAGGTGGGGGAGGACGAGCACGAGAGGTAGAAACCATTTTGGCATTGCCTTTCTGATTTCAAAACCCGTCATGAACGTTGTCCCCTTTCTAGACACCATCTCACATAGGCTATGCTTACTAAGATAAGGGAAAAATTAAGTGCAAGACATTTTTCAAGTGTTAACAAAAGCCGCCCACAACCTTAAGAGACCTAAATTAGGCGCTAATAAGGGGTTAAGGCTAATGTCAACAAAAGAGACTTCACCTATTCCATAATAGTTCATAATCCCTTACCAAAATCATACCTTAGTGGCGTTTTCATCACATGAAGACTTTTCAATCCCCGGCAACGGCGCCAAAAATTGATACGTGCAAAAGCATTCGCCAATTTAAACCCTGAAAATGTCGAGCGTTAGTATAGAGCAAATAGGGTATCGAACAAACCGGGGATTGAGGGTGCTAACATGTGAGAACAAATTAATAAAACAAAGAATATACAAGTCACGAAACCAAAGAACAATCATATACAAATTCACGAAAATATTTTACAAGTTTACAAATATACACACAATTTTCAAACAAACAAAGAAACAACAAAGAGTTAGAGAGCACATACATGTCACACGAATTTGAGAGCAAAAGAATGAGAGAAACAACAAAGATATACAAGTATATATAGGCAAGGACGAAATTAAGAGAGAAAACTAAGTTAGAAAAGGTTTTGGAATCCCACTCCTATTTATACACAATTTACAAATCCATATCACGTAGGGAATCCATATACAACAAGGATTACTAATTATTATTTAATTTGAAGACTTAATCTCTAAGAAAACAAAATCCCTAAAAAACACCAAGAGAATCCCTAAATTTTAGCAGTCCCTAAAAAACACAAAACAAATCCCTAAAAACCACTAAATTAATTCCTAGAAAACACTAACACATATTTACTATTCACGGAGACACTATTCACGAATTTAAAAACATTTTTTAAATAATTTTATTTATTATTTATATGAACATGCTACCTAAAAACTCTAAGTTAATTTTAATTATTTACACAAACAAGAAAACATAAAGATGGGGGGTTTTTGAAGATTTAAAACTAGAATTTTCGAAAACATTAAAAGAATTAAAAACAAGAAAACGTTTTATTTACAAAGGTGGGAAAAGAAGGATTTTTGGAAAACAATTCATCAAGAACCTTTCAAGAACAACATATTCATGCATCCCTTAATCTTGTTCATTACCATGGAACATCATCAACCAAGAAACAAAGATCAACGCAACCAATGTCCCTTATTTTACTTCCCTTTACTTAGTCAATTAAGCAACGCACTTAATCCAACATATTTCAAACGCAGGTATCACACAATCAACGCAACTCATGATCTCATGCATTCAAATCATTAAGAACAAGTGAAAGTTTGGTCAATGAACATGCAAATCCAAGTACTCAACGCAAGTCAATTCATCACATGCATAATCTGATTTCGACCTTTGTCCAAAGCCTTTACTACTTAAGTGAATCAGGGTTACAACGCATAAACCTAATTACTAGCTCCAATTACATGCAATCACTCTAAGTTTCGAACCAAAGAACAAGAACATGCAAGAGTTTTCCATAAAACAAAATCAGATCATCATTCCATAAAATCGGCATTTCACAAGAATCAAACACACATAAACACATCAAACATTGAAAAGACTATCCAAATCGCATCCAAAAATCAAAGTATCAAATCATTGTTTCGGTTTTACACAAAGAAAATCAAAAACAGAAAATCTAACTACAAGAACACTAAACCGTGAAGAATACATATGGACGGTGGTATGAACAACCCTTAGAAACGTCCCAAGGTCCAACGCAGATCCAAGGCAGCGGCACAAAGTGAAGATCACGGCAAAAGTGGAGGATGGCACGGCTAGGAACTTGTAGTAGCGAAAACCTGAAACTCAAGAGCACCCAAGTGAGAAATCGAAATTGTGGAGAAAATTGTTAACCTTGAGACGTCTAATACACAAGGTATATATAGGAGAACGTCTCAAAGCACTCCCAATTCGTTTCTACTTGACTTCTCCAAGTTCTTGTTGATCTAGGACTTGTTTGGCACAAAACAGATTTCCGGCAGTCTTGACCTCAGTGTACTAAAACAGCCATAACTTCCTCTAGAAAATAGCTATTGACAAGCTGTAAAAATCTCTGGAAACTAGAAATCTGTAGCTTTCCAACCATATAAGGATCATAATTTTCTGAGCTCTGAGTGATTTTCTATGCTCCGTTGAAGTTGACTGTTCTGCACAGGCAGTAATCCGAATCTGTAATGGATTTGACTTTTAAAGCTTAACTTGAGTCCAATTCGATTTTCCTTCACATCACATGCCTCTCACATGTCTTCCACGCCTTATTGAAGAATGAAACGTCAAGAACTCCCTAGAACCTTCAAGAATCTCACGGCAATTCCAATCCATACTCAACTAGAAATCCAAACTCCACATTGCTTTGAAATCCGAATTCCTTGTTGCTTTCTCTTCCATGTGCACGGCATATGATCTTCTTGAGACTTCTAGATACTTCATGAATGTTCCAAGGCTCTCCTAGTATGAGTAGAACTCCTTATGCAAGTAGGTTTCCTAGTTGAATACTGCTTTCTTTTCTGCGATGCTTCTACACTCTTCTGGAACCTTCTTGAGTAATCCTTATCCAACAGGGACTCCTTGTCATACTAGTATTCCTTATCTGAGTAGAATTGGGTTTCCTTGTCCAAGTAGAACTCCTAATCCAAGTCAGCTTCAGACTCCTATTTCAACTGGGATTCCTTTTCCTAGTCAAACTGGGAAAACTTCCATTTCTTCATTTTTCTTCATTTCTGCGCCACTTGTGCCTTCCTTAGCCATTTTTGGACTTTGAGACTCCATTTTACCTGTAAAAACACTAACTAAGTTAAATTGATCAAGATAAAGGAAATAACTTAGCAAAATATAGGGTTTAAACATTATAAACGTCGCATTTTATGCTCCTATCAATTGGTTGGACCACTTCATAGGGCTTATGTGGCAAGCTTGCATTGGAGGAAGATATGTGGAATTATCATGTTAGTTCCGTGGGAATTAAAGAAGATTACACGGCTTGGAAAGCAAGGAGGCCGAGCTCCTATATATACTCCCTTAATGAAGACGTTGGGGGTTCCTCTCCATACAATTTACAACTTAGAAAAATCAGAAAATCCCTTTAGCATAGCCGTGAGTTTCTCCATCCTCTAGAGCAAGCCACGAGTTCAAGCAAGGCCAAGGAAGAGAAGAAGAAGCCGTGACCTATTCCTCCACCATCCACCATTGAAGACTTGCTTTCAAGCTTCAAGGATCACAACGAAAATCATTCATCTTCATCTTCCATCCACGGTGTAATTCGACCTCTACTTTGTAACCTTTGTTTGAATTTCGTTGGTTTTGTTCTAGTTGACATATGTGTTTGAATGAATATTAATTTCTGGAATTTTATATGATTGAATGAAATTTTCAGATTCATATTATTGTTCTTCGAGAGTTGCTTATGTGGGTTTGTTTAATTAAATTTGCGTTATAGATAACTTTTGTATTTTAATCTTATGTGGTTGCAAACACTTAGGGTTTCGATATAATTGGTGCTAGGTTTAAGAACATAAAATCAACTTTTTGTTTTGTGTAAACTTGAATCAAAGTAGTAAAGGTTTTGTACAAAGATGGAATTTAATTAAAGAGAATTGCAATTAGGTGGACTTTTCCATACTAAGTTGTACACTTGAGTTGATAGCCTTTCTATGTGCTTTATGCGTTGAACATGTCATGATTGACTAGCTTTCTAGGGCTTGAATGCATGTTTGATAGGATTAGTCTTTGTGCTTTCACTTAGATTAATTAGCATTGAAAAGTAAAATATGGGAAATTGTTTGCTTTCTAACGTTTCACATGATCAACTCCTTTCTCATGACTTAGATGAACAATATTAGGGTTTGAATCGATTTTAATCATATGTTTCGGTTTTTTATCTTTATTCTCTCATTCCATTTGTGTTTTTATGTTTTTGCATTTTAATTGTTTTATTAACTTAGTTTTATTTTCGAAAAACCAAAAACAAAATCCCCCCTTTTCGTAAATAATTGTTTATACTTGTGAATATCTTTGTGAATATTATACTTTGTTTTAATTTTAATTGTTTGACAATGACAGGTGTATCCTCAATCCCCGGAATAGAACGATCCCTACTTACTTATACTACTAATGACATTTCAGGGTTAAATTATGCGCTTGCTTAGAGCGTATCAATTTTTGGCGCCGTTGCCGGGGATTGAAAAACCATTTGTTATATTGTTAATATTTGTTCTGTTTATATTGTGACCGAAAAAAAAAAAATTACTTGTTAATTATTTTGTAATTGTCGAAAATTAGTAGATTAATTACTTAGGTTGTTATTTTTATTGTTGAACACAAGTTTAATTGTGAGTTGTAAATTAAAGAAGGAATAGGTGAAGTCGTGTTTATTAATATTGGCCTAAACCCCTTATTGGTACCTAGTTCAGGTCCCTTAAGGTTGAGGGCGGCCTTTATTAACATTCATTGAACTGTCTTCACACTTAGGACCTTTTATATCCAAGTAAGTATAGCCTATGTGAGATGGTGTCTAGGAAGGGGACAACGTTCATAACAGGTTTTGGATTCAGAAGTGCTTACAAATGGGCGTAAACCTCAATGAGGGAGTAGCCTATGCCAAAATGGATCCTACCTCTTGTGTTCGTCCTCCCCTACCTGGCCATTTCAGTAAGGTTGCCCAAAGGATGTAGGAGGGACTTAGTGTCTAGACGATTATACTTGGGCCGCACGTCCGCTTGATTTACCGCTTGGAATTAAATTTGATATCAATAATATTTATGACAAACAAAAATGTAAGAATATGTTGTGACACTTAAGGTATATTGGATTAAACATAATCTTGGAAAGGTAGCTGTTACAGCCCATTGCACTCTGAGATTCCCTGTTCCCGTACCTAAGTGTTGAAAATAATTGTAAAAAAAAAATAATAAAAAAAATATATATATATATATATAAAATAAAAAATAAAAAAAATTGTGAATAGTGACGTTTTGTACTTGTTTATTTGTGTGAAAGTTTTGTGCATAGCTTGTCTAATTATATTTGTAAAGAATTATACTTAAAGAAAATACAAGTGGAGTTATGAATTTTGTTAAATACTTAATTGTTGTAAGTATGTAAACTCGTATGAGTAGACAAGGGCCCTTTTGTTAATATTGGCCTTAACCCTTCATTCGTACCTTTCTAAGGTCCTATGAGGTTGAGGGCGGCCTTTATTAACATTTGGAGAACAGTCTAACACATGAGTTAATTTCCAAACTGAGTAAGGGGCATATACAGATGGTGTCTTAGGTTAAGACCCTGGGTGATGGGTTCAATTGGATCTCAGAGATACTATAGACTGTGCGTAAACCACAATGTGGAAGTAGCCAATAGGGGCGTAAACCTCAATGAGGGAGTAGCCTCCGTAGTATCACCAAAATGAGTCCTCCCTCTCACTTACCTCTTAATCTGGCTATCTGGCCTTCTGAAACCACGGAAAGAGACTTATGTCTAGGCGACTATCCCTATATCGTAGCTCACCAATAGTAGTGGTTTCTATTGGGCTCGACTTACAACTTGGAATCAATTGAGTTATTAACTATGTTTATAACTTCTAAAAAAAAAAAAGGAAAGACTTGTACATAACCTTCATGTGTAAATTGTTCTGTTTATACCTTTTTCACTTGTACAAATTTTTTTTTACGTTTCACTTTTCTTGTGTATAATGAATAGTGACGTTTTCTTGTATAAAGTATTAACTTGTATTTCTTGTATTTTGTACTTTACTAACTTGTATAAAAACTTGTACTTAACCTTCACATGTAAATTGTTTTGTTTTCTTACTTTTCTTACTTGTACAAACTTTTTACGTTTCCCTTTTTTTTATGTATATAATGAATAGTGATGTTTTTGAGTACATAATGAATAGTGACGTTTTCTTGTATAAAGTATTAACTTGTATTTCTTATACTTTGCAATCTACTAACTTGTGTACTTCTTAATGTTGTTCAGGATATCCATGAATGACCGAGCCTTCTAAAATCCCTAGTGCACGAGAGATTGAAGAAAGACTTGCTAGTTTGAAGAATCCTCCACAACTTGAGTATAGAAGACCTTCCTCTTTGCCATTCAAAGATTACAAATTTAACGAGCAAGGGAAGAGGATCTATTCTTCTGAGGAGTCCACATCACCTACACCTACTCCATCTCCACCTTCACGTACACCTTCACCTTTGGTTTCGTCCAACTCCACACCACCACCTTCACCACCACCTGAAGAAGTCAAGGAAGAGAGAATGGCATCCATTAGGGAACTCTCCACAGCAACAGTCGAAGGAGGACCTCCTTCGAGTATTGTGTACCCTGCCCCTGCTGCAGGAAGACAGGCAGAGTTTGAGCTGAAGAGTGGATTATTGCACCAGCTCCCTATTTTCCATGGCCTCAATATGGAGGACGCCAACAAGCATCTTCGAGCATTCCAGGCTGTGTGTGCAAATATGCAACCACAAGGAGCAGATGAGAACATTCTCAAGATGAAGGCATTTCCTTTCTCCTTAGCTGACAGAGCCAAAGATTGGCTATATGAGCTTCCTGCTGGACGTATCACTTCATGGGACACAATGATGAAGGCCTTCTTGGAAAAGTACTTCCCAGCTTCGAAGGTCATCACACTCAGAAAGAAGCTCAGTGGAATCGAGCAAGCCCAAGATGAGTCCTATTCTGCCTACTATGAGCGGTTCAATTCCTTACTTGCACAATGCCCTCAACATCAGATGAAGGATGAGACCCTCCTTACATGTTTTTATGAAGGACTCCTACCTTTGGAAAGGCAAATGCTTGATGCTGCAGCTGGAGGAGCTTTTGTGGATAAGTCACCTGCTGCTGGGAAAGAATTGATTGCTAATCGTGCCTTGAATACTCAACAGTATGAGGGTGTGAGACAAACCACTCGTAGGGTCAATGAGGTGAGCACTAGTCCTGCCATTGCGGATCAATTGAGCAAACTCACCCTTCTTGTGAACAAGGTGGCGACTACTCAAGGCCAAGGAGGACCTTCTGCTTGTGGGGTATGTTTTACCCAAGGACATCCTACGGATCAATGTCCTCAACTAAGTGAGAATGGTGGTTGGGAGTCTGTGAATGCCATAGGAGGATATCAAGGGAACCAAGGGGGTCCCCAACGTCCAAGGTATGATCCATATTCGAATACCTATAACCCTGGATGGAGGGACCACCCCAACTTCAAGTGGACCAACAATGAGAATGTTCAGAACCCTCCTGGTGGGAGTTTCCAACGTCCTCAAGGACCTTCATTCCAAGGACCTTCTTTTCAAAGGCCTTACGCATGCCTCCCCAACACAACGTAGGGAATTCAAATTCCCACTATGATAAGACGATTGAGGCATTGACTAATTCCACTCAGGCATTGACTAGTGCCACACAGACTTTGCTACAAGGACAACAGAACCACACCAAGGACATTGCTGACCTTAAGAAGCAGATGGGACAAGTGGTGGACTTCATGACCAAGTTTCATGAAACTGGTAGGCTTCCGAGCAACACAATTCCAAACCCAAAAGGAGGCTTTGAAGACCCAACCAGCTGAGGACAAGAGGAAACCAAGTCTAGGCTGAAAGACTATAAACATTAAGCGCTGCCTGGGAGGCAACCCAATTCAGAAGTAGCTGTAGAGGAGCCTTCAACGCAGATTTGCTCTTTTTCCTCCCTACTTCTTTATTTTGTAACTTTTGTTTTTCTTTGAACTTTATTTTTGTAAAGTCCATCTCTATATGCTTAAATGTTTCATTGCATGCTTATAATTGATTACATTGAGGACAATGCAATATTTAAGTGTGGGGGAAGGGATTTATATTTTGAGTCTTTTATTTTTGAGTCATATATTGAAAAATACAAAAAAATCGAAAAATGTCAAAAATATAAAAAAAAAAATTTCGTTGTTTTTGTTTTGAGTCATAGGATGCCCTTTCAACTGTCTAGGATGATTCTATATCTCTGAAATCATGACTAAAAGAGGATCACAATATTGAGATGATTTTAACATGGTATTCTTTGGTTAATTGAGATATATGAAAAATGTATGCATGTGTAGTGGATATGAATCTCGTGACCTTGGTACAGAATATGAGCATGTTAAGATAAGTTTTGATTCATAAAGCCCATGTGAGATATTTGAGCCATGTTCCTTTTTCTTGGAGTGAAAATGAAAAATATATATTCTTAAATTCTTGGCGATGTTTTGATGATCTCATTATTCTTTCATCTTGATTGACTGCTTGCCATAGATTAAGTTTAATGGACTAGAGAATGCTAGAATTCACTCTTGTGCTTGTTGAGACGTATATCAATACATGGCCCTGATTCTGGAAGGGAAAGAGGCACCCTAGGAATTACCACCATTGCCATATAAACTTGTGACCCTATTTGTGCCCGTCGTGGGACCCCCCTAGATAAGCCCCTTTGAGCCTACATTAAGCCTTTTCGTTCATCACCCTTAAAATCCTTAACCTTGAGCTTAGTATAGTTACAACTTTACCCTTTGTTCTAAGAACTTAGAGGAGCTATCTTTTGAGACATACTACATGGGTTTGGTGCTAAGGATGAAAATTGAGAAAAGGTGAAAGTTCAAGTGTGGGGGTAGACTTTTCCATGGAAAGAAAAAAATTATGAGAAAGCCGTGAAAAATGAAACAAAAGAAAAAAAATGTACACGGCTAGAAAAGAAAAGAAAGAATATTTATGGATTTTAGTCCCCCCCTACTTAGTGATTTTGGAGTTTGCTTTGAATTGAAGGCCCACTACAGAAAAATTTGGCCTTTGTCCATTTCACTAGAGTTCAAGGGAAGTCTACAATGAAGATTGGGCCCAACATGAAGACATTTGGCCCTTTTATGTTACTTCTATGGGGAAGTGACGTTTTTACAATGCCTTGGTGGAATTTCTTGAGGTCTCTTCATTTATATGAGCTCTGCTAGGTTTTTAGGACACTTTGATAAAGCCTTACCTTTCATTTCTTTAAACCTTGAGCCTTGGCCCCATTACAACCCTTGAGAAGACCTTCTTGATCCTTAAGATGGGACAGCCCTTGATGTGGAGATGAGTTACAAGAGTTGAACCTATGGCAGTCCATTCGTGCAAGTAGTTGGTATCCTTCATGAGATCTTAAAAGAAAATATATATGTGCTTTCGTTTCTATATTTATGTGATATACTTGCTATCTTTCACATTGATACGCTCAAAGCAAGCGCATAATTTAACCCTGAAATGTCATTAGTAGTATAAGTAAATAGGGATCGTTCTATTCCGGGGATTGAGGGTACACCTGTCATTGTCAAACAATTAAACAATTAAAATTAAAACAAAGTATAATATTCACAAAGATATTTACAATTATAAACATTGTACACAAAATTAGGGGGGATTTTTGGGTTTGGTTTTTCTGAAAATAAAACTAAGTTAACAAAATAATTAAAATGCAAAAACATAAAAATATAAATGGAATGCAAGAACAAAGATCAAAATCGAAACTCATGATTAAAATTGATTCAAGTTCATCATTGTTCATCATAGTCATGCAATAGGAATTGATCATGTGAAACGCTTAAAGCAAACAATTTCCCATATTTTACTTTCAACGCTAATTAATCTAAGTGAAAGCACATAGACTAATCCTATCAAACATGCATTCAAGCCCTAGAAAGCTAGTCAATCATACATGTTTAACGCAATAAGCATCTAGAAAGGCTATCAATTCAAATGTGCAACTTAGTATGAAAAAGTCCACCTAATTGCAATCTTCTTTGATTAAATTCGGTTTTTGTACAAAACCTTTACTACTTATTGATTCAAGAACACAAAACCAAAAAGTTGATTCATGTTCTTAAATTCGTAGCACCAATTATATAAAAACCCTAAAAGTTTCGAACCCTTTAAGATTAACATACAAAAGATTTCTATCATGCAAATTTAATCAAACACTCACACATAAGAACCATAAATCGCAAAACATGAATCTGAAAATTAACAATTAATCTTAAAATTTCAGAAAACAATACTTGTTCAAACATATGTGTCAACTAAGGCATAACCAACGAAAATACAAACAAAGTTACAAGGAGAATCGGATTACACCAAGAGATGGAGATGGTGATGAACGAAAAGGTGATGTGGTCTCTTGAATTTCGAAAGCAATCTTCAAGGTGGAGGATGGATGGTGTTCACGGCTTGTCTTCTTCTTCCTTGGCCTTGCTTGCACTTCGTGGTTGCCCTAGAGGATGGAGAAGAGCACGGCTAGGCTAGAGAGTTTTCTGAATTTTTCTCAAAGTGTAAATTGTATGGGGAGAGGAACCCCTGACGTTGAGAAGAGGGGAGACTATATAGGGAACGGCAACTTGGTCTCCAAGGCCGTGCAAAACCCTAGAGAAACTCACGGCAAAGACTTGTTAACTCCACATAATTCCCTCCAATGAAATCTTGCCAAGTAAGCCCTATGATGTGTCTCAACCAATCACATAATTTCCTAGAATATTTCCCTTGATTTTCTTGCCGAAATACCTTGAGAATTTTCTGATTTTTGCACTTCCAATTCGGCCAAACTTCCTTTAGGGTTTCAAGGAATGTATCTAGACTTCTTTTGAGAGGTCTTCGAGTTCAACACATATTCTCTTTCCTTTAAAATCTCCCTAAGAAATCTCTTTGCCGAAATCTTCTTTATCCTTGCTTGATTTTCACGCCACTTCTCTCTCCTCCCTTTGGTTTTCACGGCAAAACAACTTTAGGTTTAGGGTTTTGCGTCACAAACCCTAATGTCATGGGCTTTGGTGGGCCTTGGTCCATTTTGCCGAAAATCCACTTCATTCTTGAGAGTTCTTGGGCCACGTTGCTTCATCTTCAAGCCCTCATATTTTCCAACGCAAAACACTTCATTTCTTTCATTTCTTTTCATAGTTGCGTTGGAAACTTCATTGGTAAGCTCTCCTCCAGTTCGCAGGATTTCCTGGTTGCACTAGGAAAGCTTGTTTCTTCATTTCTGCTCAAATGTGTGGTTCAATGTTCTTCATTTTTGTTCCCCTTGACGTTCGCAAGCTCCTCTTTCCATTCGTGTGTTCATTTCCACTTTTTAGCTCGGAGGTCCTGAAAATAGAAACTAGTATGAGAAATAGAAACTTTCCTAATTTGAAAAATAGAAACTTACTAAAAAAATGAAAAATAGAAAGTTACTAAAAATGAAAAATAGAAACTTGCCAGAAATGAGAAATGAAAACTACAAGAATAGAAACTTTCTAAAAATGGAAAATAGAAACTAAGAAAAATGGAAACTTTCTACAAATAGGAACTTTCCCAATCAAAGAATGGAAACTTTCCTAAACAGAGTTTTACTAAGGAAATGGCGCAAGAAATGTAAGGAAATGCAGTTAAAACGTCGCATTAAAATGCTCCTATCAGTGGGCTCTGGGAGGGTCAACTAGTACGCGTCCACTCCTAGTGATGATGGCTTAGGCGTGCTCATTCCTTGGGTTAGGCACTGTGTTGCTTGGTAGCTTCCCTGTTTCAGCAATCCGACCCATGAAATCCACCACTTGGCCTATTTGATTCTTGAGCTCTGCAATATCCTTTGAATGGGTCGCCTGTCCTACAACCAAAGCTTGAGTAGCCGTGTTAAGTTGTTGTTGCCCCGCAGCAAGGGACTTCAACAGTTGATCATAATTAGGGGCACTCAAAGTATTAGAAACAGGAGGTGGAGGGACAGAATTGGAAATACCAAAAGTTTGAGGTACCTGAGGCCTCAAAAACAAACCTAGTGGGCGCTGAGAATTCTGACCTGGGCCTTGAGGTGGTCTCAAGGTGTTATCATTGTTGGCCCAACGAAAGTTGGGGTGATCTCTGAGCCCAGGATTGTACGTATTGGAGTAAGGGTTGTACCTCGGGCCGCCTTGACCTACATGATACCCTAGGGCGTTAACAGATTCCCATCCTTCTGGAGAGGCAAGCTGGGGACATTTATCAGTGGGGTGCCCTTGAGTCGAGCACATCCCACACACTTGAGCCATTGCTCCTCCTCCATTACCGTTTAAGACTTGAGACAGCAGAGTAGACATCTTGTTGACCTTGTCTTCAAGAGCAGAGTTAGTGGACACCTCATGTACCCTCCGTTGAGAGGAAAGCACTCCCTCATATTGCTGATAGTTTAGTGCACGATTAGTAAGTAGCTCCCTTGCATCAGCAGGTGTCTTATCCATAAAGGACCCTCCAGCAGCAGCATCTAACAGACCACGCTCATTAGCGGTGAGTCCTTCATAAAAATAGGTAAGGAGGGACCCCTCACTCATCCCATGGTTAGGGCATGATGCTACAAGGCTCTTAAACCTGTCCCAATAATTGCAGAAATTCTCCTCATGTCCTTGCGTGATTCCACTAATCTGCTTCCTCAAAACAGTGACCTTTGACGCAGGAAAGTACTTCGTAAGGAACTCGCCCTTCATCCTATCCCAAGTGTTGATAGTCCCAGCAGGCAGCTCAAATAGCCAAGTCTTGGCCTTGTCCTCCAAAGTAAAGGGGAATGCCTTCATCTTCAAGATATTGATATCAGCGCCTTTAGGGCACATACTCCCACAGACAAACTCGAACTCCTTGAGATGCTTGTTGGTGTCTTCACTACTCATCCCATGAAACTTGGGTAGGTGATGCAGAAACCCACTCTTTAACTCAAAATCATCATTAAGCCCCTCTCCTGGTTCTGGATAGGCAATGCATAAGGGCGCAGCACCCCCACCTGTAGGATTAGACAGTTGCCTAATAGTCTCAGCCATTGGTGCTTGTACTTGCTCAACACGGGCGTGCTCTTCCTCTTCTTCCTCTTCTGTGTCTGCAACGTCCTCTTCAGTGACCTCCTCTTCTTCCTCTTCAAAGACTTGTTCTTCTCCTTCTTCAGAATGGTCAGGTTTGTTGATCTCCTCGGTTGATCTAGTTGAGGAGTTATAACCTGAATAGCTAGAGTCCTGAGAATCCCTCCTTTCTAGAGGAGGGCGGTCTGAAAAAGTGAGTTCTGCCCTTTGCTTAGCACGTTCCAATTTCTCAAAGAGCTCCTTAGTCTTATCAGAGACAGTGGACATTCATGGACCTTTAAGATCAAATCATGTGTTAGTAACATATACAAGGTTCGAAATACAAATATTATGTCTTTCCTACTTTCTAAGTTACTTTTACATTTACATACTTAGGTACTGGAACAGAGGACCTCGTTTGTGCAATGGGACTATAGAACAGCTACCCTCGACAAGGTCATGTTTAATCCAATATACCTTAAGCATGTCACACAACATTTTTTTTTTTTTTTTTTTTTTTAAGTTTAAGTTTGTTATAAACTTAGTTAATATCTCAATTGATTTCAAGTTGTAAGTCGAGCCCAATAGAAACCACTACTATTGGTGAGATACGATATAGGGATAGTCGCCTAGACATAAGTCTCTTTCCTTTGTTTCAGAAGGCCGAATGGCCAGATTAAGAGTTAAGTGAGAGGGAGGACTCATTTTGGTGATACTACGGAGGCTACTCCCTCATTGAGTGATGCGCTCAAAGCAAGCGCATAATTTAACCCTGAAATGTCATTAGTAGTATAAGTAAATAGGGATCGTTCTATTCCGGGGATTGAGGGTACACCTGTCATTGTCAAACAATTAAACAATTAAACTTAAAACAAAGTATAATATTCACAAAGATATTCACAATTATAAACATTGTACACGAAAAAGGGGGTTTTTGATTTTGGTTTTTCCGAAAATAAACTAAGTTAATGATAGGAGCATTTTAATGCGACGTTTTACTTGTTTTTCCCTACATTTTCTGCGCCATTTCCTTGAAAAATCCTTGTTTAGGAAAGTTTCCATTCTTTGATTGGGAAAGTTCCTATTTGTGTAAAGTTTCTATTTTCGTAGTTTTCATTTCTCATTTCTGGCAAGTTTCCATTTTCAGTTTAGGAAAGTTTCTATTTCTCATTTTTAGTAACTTTCTATTTTTCATTTTTAGTAAGTTTCTATTTTTCAAATTAGGAAAGTTTCTATTTTTCTTACTAGTTTCTATTTTCAGGACCTCCGAGCTAAAAAGTAGAAATGAACACACGAATGGAAAGAGGAGCTTGCGAACGTCAAGGGGAACAAAAATGAAGAACATTGGACCACACATTTGAGCAGAAATGAAGAAACAAGCTTTCCTAGTGCAACCAGGAAACCCTGCGAACTGGAGGAGAGCTTACCAATGAAGTTTCCAACGCAACTATGAAAAGAAATGAAAGAAATGAAGTGTTTTGCGTTGGAAAATATGAAGACTTGAAGATGAAGCAACGTGGCCCAAGAACTCTCAAGAATGAAGTGGATTTTCGGCAAAATGGACCAAGGCCCATCTAAGCCCATGACATTAGGGTTTGAGACGCAAAACCCTAACCCTAGAGATGTTTTGCCGTGAAAACCAAAGAGAGAAACAAGGAGATGGCGTGAGAATCAAGAAGAACCTAGAAGATTTCGGTTGAGATTTTCTAGGGCTATTTTTATGGAAAGAGATTTACTTGGAGACAAACCCTAGAAGATTGCCGTCCAAGTCAAGAGAAACCCTAGAGGAGTTGCCGTCCAAAATGAAGAGAGAAACTAGGGTTTTGCCGTGGGAAAAATCAGAAAATAAAAAGAGATTTCGATGGAGATTTTTGAGGGAGAAATAAAAGGAAAGAGAAGATGTGTTGAACACAAAAAGCTCCCAAAAGGTGACTAGATTCATTCCTAGAATCTCTAAAGGAGTTTTGGCCGAAATACAAGAGATAAAATCAGATTATTGTCATGGTATTTCGGCAAGGAAATCAAGGGAAATATTCTAGGAAATTATGTGATTGGTTGAGACACATCATAGGGCTTACTTGGCAAGATTTCATTGGAGGGAATTATGTGGAGTTAACAAGAATTGCCGTGAGTTTCTCTAGGGTTTTACACGGCCTTGGAGACCAAGAAGCCGTCCCCTATATAATCTCCCCTCTTCTCAACGTCAGAAGTTCGGACTTTTGCGTTTTAGAACTTTAGAAAAAAATCAGAAAACTCTCTCTAGCTTAGCCGTGTTCTTCTCCATCCTCTAGGGCAACCACGAAGTTCAAGCAAGGCCAAGGAAGAAGAGGACAAGCCGTGCACATCATCCATCACCATCCTTGAAGATTGCTTTCGAAATTCAAGAGACCATTCATCCCATCTCCATCTCTTGGTGTAATCCGATTCTCCTTGTAACCTTTGCTTTGTAATTTTCGTTGGTTATGCCCTAGTTGACACATGTGTTTGAACAAGTTTCGAATTCTGAAATTCTATGATTAATTGTTAATTTTCAGATTCATGTTTTGCGATTTATGGTTGCTTATGTGTGAGTGTTTGATTAAATTTGCATGATAGATAACTTTTGTATTTTAATCTTATGTGGTTGCAAACACCTAGGGTTTTTATATAATTGGTGCTACGAATTTAAGAACATGAATCAACTTTTTGGTTTTGTGTTCTTGAATCAATAAGTAGTAAAGGTTTTGTACAAAAACCGAATTTAATCAAAGAAGATTGCAATTAGGTGGACTTTTTCATACTAAGTTGCACATTTGAATTGATAGCCCTTCTAGATGCTTAATGCGTTAGACATGTATGATTGACTAGCTTTCTAGGGCTTGAATGCATGTTTGATAGGATTAGTCTATGTGCTTTCACTTAGATTAATTAGCGTTGAAAGTAAAATATGGGAAATTGTTTGCTTTGAACGTTTCACATGATCAATTCCTCTTGCATGACTATGATGAACAATGATGAACTTGAATTAATTTTAATCATATGTTTCGATTTTGATCTTTGTTCTTGCATTCCATTTGTATTTTTATGTTTTAGCATTTTAATTGTTTTATTAACTTAGTTTTATTTTCAGAAAAACCAAAATCAAAAACCCCCTTTTAATTCGTAAATAATGTGCATATGTGTGAATATTATACTTTGTTTTGATTTTAATTGTTTAATTGTTTGACAATGACAGGTGTACCCTCAATCCCCGGAATAGAACGATCCCTATTTATTCTATACTACTAATGACATTTCAGGGTTAAATTATGCGCTTGCAAAAAGCTCATCAATTTTTGGCGCCGTTGCCGGGGATTGAAAAATCATTTGTTATATTGTTAAATGTTTTGTTTATATTGTGACCGAAAAAAAAAAAAAAAAAAAAAAAAAAAAAAACATATTACTTGTTAATTATTTTAATTGTCGAAAATTAGTTAATTAATTATTTAGGTTGTTATTTATATTGTTGAATACTAGTTTAATTGTGAGTTGTAAATTAAAGAAGGAATAGGTGAAGTCGTGTTTATTAATATTGGCTTAAACCCCTTATTGGTACCTAGTTCAGGTCCCTTAAGGTTGAGGGCGGCCTTTATTAACATTCATTGAACTGTCTAACACACTTAGGACCTTTTACATCCTAGTAAGA